>NC_090271.1:153249166-153900000 GCF_040414725.1 Anabrus simplex
CTTAGCAAGTTCGATCCTGGCTCAGTCCGTTGGTCAGTAGAGGTACTGGCACGAAAAAACTCCTGAGGGGCAAAATTCTAGCACCTCGGCGTCTGCGAAAACCGTCCAAAGTAGCTAGTGGGACGTAAAAACATTATTATTATTATTATTATTATTATTATTATTATTATTAAATTGAATTTATTGAAGTTCAGATTTTGGGTGGACTGTTTTTAAGGGAAGATGATCGTATGTGTAAATGAGGCATGACAGTTCATAGGCAACATCAATAACTTCTCACCAAAGAGGCGTTAAAAACTGTATATATTTTATTAAAGGAAATGATAATATGATGTAACTTGTATGCCGAAGTTTGTACGAACCATTCATGCGTGCAGACATGGTTTTTAGTAAAAATATTTTGAGATAGTATATTATATTTGGAGAGGCTGCCTGGCTGAGGCTGTAAGGGCGTGCTCGGTTCACCCGGAAGGACGTGGGTTCGATTCCCCGTCAGGAAGTCGTAACATTTAAGAATCGAGATTTCCACTTCTAGAGGTGCACATGGCCCTGAGGTTCACTCAGCCTACAACAAAAATGAGTACCAGGTTAATTTCAGGAGGCAAAGGCGGCTGGGTGTAGAGCAAACCACTCTACCCCACCAAGTGCCGAGATTACGGATAGTAGAAGCCTTTACCTTCCACCCCTCCAAGGGCCTTCATGGCCTGTACGGAGATGCTTCTTTAAAATGTTATATTTGGAGATCTGTTATGCTTACTATTCATATTCATGGACTCTCTTTAAGGAGGAATGATACTGAAAATCCATAGCTTACTATATGGAACATTATTTCCACAATTTATTTAATGTCTATGGCTGGAGGGGTAAATTTTAGAGAACATGAAAATGAATTCCTTAATATACCACGATAGTATTGTATCACTCCTTGCGTTAAATACGTGCTTGACTTTTATAATATCCTCTGTAGTACAAAATATGTCCTAGAATGCTTCGGAATTGTTGGAGATCACGCAGAGGTCTAGAGACTAGTAATATAAATCTATATAAATAAAATTGTTTCTGTTTGTCTGTTTGTCTGTCTGTTTGTCTGTTCCACCATCACGTCGAAACGGCTGGATAGATCTCAACCAAACTTCATATTTAGAGTATACTGACCCCGGGGAAGGTTTCGATATGCATATCATTTTAAAATCTTTGAAAAGACGGGGGTTTTATAGGAAAAACGGTTTTCCTCCATTTTCTCTTATACTATTATAGGCAAAATATCGAATTTGTCGTATAAGGACGAGACAAAGCTCAATTTAATCCTCTTGACGCAAAGAACAAAACTCGGTAAGCCCTACGGGCCCGAAAACCATGTTTTAAGGCCCTAAAACCAACCGTTACGGAGATATTGGCACCACACTACCCCTGCTCTAGGAATCGGATAAAGAAATGAACTGCCGTAACCATGGCAACGTCAGCTCCAGGATTCTAGAGCTGTGAGATTATGCATGTACGTTTGGGCATAGCTGTCAACCAAAATAGGTACAAATAAGACTTAATATCTGGGAAAAAAATATACTGTTGTGTAAGGCACTCATAGGACTCCTTTGGGCGGGGATGGAAAGGGGGTGAAGAACGAGTGTAAAAATCTATATAAATAAAATTGTTTCTGTTTGTCTGTCTGTTTGTCTGTTCCACTATCACGTCGAAACGGCTGGATAGATCTCAACCAAACTTCATATTTAGGGTATACTCATCCCGGAGAAGGTTTTGATATGCATATCATTTTAAAATCCTTGAATAGACAGGGGGTTTATAGGAAAACCAGAATGGTTTTTCCACCATCACGTCGAAACGGCTGGATAGATCTCAACCAAACTTCATATTTAGAGGATACTCATCGCGGGGAAGTTTTCCATATGCATATCATTTTAAAATATTTGAATATATGGGGGGTTTATAGGAAAATCAGAATGGTTTTTCCACCATCACGTCGAAACGGCTGGATGGATCTCAACCAAACATTGTATTTAGAGTATACTAATCCCGGGGAAGGTTTAGATATGCATATCATTTTAAAATCCTTGAATAGACGGGGGGTTTATAGGAAAACCAGAGTGGTTTTCCCACCATCACGTCGAAACGGCTGGATAGATCTCAGCCAAACTTCATATTTAGAGTATACTCATCCCAGGAAAGGTTCCGATATGCATATAATTTTAAAATCTTTGAATAGACGGGGTGTTTATAGGAAAACCACAGTGGTTTTCCTCTATTTTCTCTTATACTATTGATTTTCTGTAAACTTCGTTTACCGTACGTGAAACGTCTCTTCATTATAAACAACTTTCGTTATGTTCATAATTTACCTTACTCTTCACATGACGGAGAAATTTACAATTTTCTGCTGGTATCATGCTCTGCATTTAGTGACCGACAGACCGACAACGAACCTACAGGTTACCATGGCAACGTCTCTGACTGCATGCCAGTAGGGAAGTAACGTATTGCCATTTTCCTCATCATGCTTTTAAATTCGTGGTTGTTCCTTGGGTAGATGGCAAGAGAGGCATCAATCGGCTCATCTGCGGGATATTGGCGGAATATCGTTGGAGGTTATAACCGCCCTCGAATAGATTAAGTAATAACACCATTAGTCATCTTCATATTTGTTTACCTAAGAATCACTGAACCTAAATTTCTCCTCTGTTAGCGCTTTATTATATCCATAACTCACGGCATTTATTTATTTGTCGTTATCCGGCTGTCCTCAGTTATAATCCATTTTCTATTAGTTTCAACATTCTTAACTGTATTATTTTCTTCCTTAATTACGCCGTATGTACGTGAATGCTAGAAACTACTGGATGCATTTCCACCAAGATTCGTATTTAGAATACACCTGTCCTTGATAGGTTTCAGGGCAAATATTGTTTCTAAATCCCTGAACTAACTGGGGGTTTATACGAAACCGCAACAGTGATTTTGCACTTCCAAAAAATATACACAACAAAAGTTTATGGAAGTCTACCTACCTTGGTAGAAATTAATGTCTAAACCTTTTTTTCTCATGTGCATCATTTCGATACGAGGATCAATAAGGGAGATATCATTAAAGGACCGTTTTTCTGTACAAGTCCCATCGGACTTAACTCACGAGCGGGTGCGTGTAAAGCGTATTCCTTACAACTTGAAAACTACTGAAGACATTCGAAACAAAATTTATATTTAGCATCCACCTGTCCAAAGGTAGGTTTTAAACGTAAATAACATTTCATGTTCCGGAATGGACTGGCGGTTTATAAGGAACCGAAATGGTGATTTTACTCTTCCACAATATATACAGAACAAGACCAACCTGACTGGAAATCGACCAAACCTGATGGAATTCCACCTCTAAACCTTTTTTTTCATGTGCATTTTTTCGTCAGGAGGATTAATAAGGGAGATATCATGAATGGTCACTTTTGCAGGTTAAGTCCAGCGGACATAGCCCAAAAGGTGTTTTACATGGAGCAGATTCCTTATCTATATAAATCAAATCGTAACGACTGTGTACCTCTACAGTGACTATTTTGGCGAAATTTTCGTACAGCTTTCCGTTTAAGGGGTAATAATAACAATCTCCATAATTTTTGATTTCCTGAAAGTCCTAATTTTTACCCGCCTCGCCCAAAATCCACATTGTGGCATAATCTGCCAGAAGAATAAGAAGATAATTGAAATTTGACAAAATTATACGTTTTAGCCTGTAACGAATGAAAAATCCTATATCATTAAATTTTTCATTTTTTATCCCCGAAGAATATCGAAATATGCAGGCAATTTTAATGATGGTGCAGACCTTCGGAAATTCCTATCACGTAACGGATTGCACAATCTCCGTTCAATTTGGAATGATCTACAACCTTGGTCTTATGACTTTATGCCGTATCTGTATCCCTTTTACGTTTGATTTTTCTCTATTAATCGATGTTAAGTCAATTTGGAATTTTCACATGCATTATTCATACTTTCAATTACTTATATGAAATACAGAATCATCAAACTCTTCACGAAAATTGGCCCACTCAGTAGCCATATGTGAGCCAAATGCTACGTATGTAGCTGTCACATTATTATCCGAAAAGTAATGTAATGTGAGATGATCTTACAAAACCTTTACCCTGTTCCACGTTTCTAAATCTGACCCAAGAATAGATGACATATCATTGGACCAGCCATTTAGGCCACTAAATCCGGCGTGTCTTATGGTATAATCCTTTGTCGATATGACGTACGTTTAGTAGCAGTTAATCTGTAAATGAAGGTCTTCAATATTGTAAACACGCATATACTTTCGTATGTCGATCTATATATATTCACTGATGTCGATTTAGCGATCGAGAAAGGGTCGGTCTGCTATTGTAATCAGTACTCCCCACACCGACTTTGACTGGCAGTAGGAAAGGGTTCCTTCTCCAACTCCTGTGTAACTGTCATTAGTAAGGAAGGCCTACAATTGTAATGAATAGTTCCCTTCTCGATTTGACTTGCAGAAGGTAAGTGAGCATGCAGTTTTGTTTAAAACTCCCCTACCCGATTGTGTTTGGCAGTAGGCAAGGGTGCCCGCCATTATAAAGAAATGTACTCATCTAAAATGTGACTGGCATTAGGCATAGTGGCCTGCTATTTTGATGGAAACTCATCAACTTGGTGTGACTGGCAGTACGCTGGCTGGCAGTAGGAAAAGGGGCCTGTCATTATAATGATAACTCCACAACTCAATTTCGAGTGATAGTAGGGTAATTGCCTGCCATTATAATAAAAACTGTAATCTGTCTGGAGGTAGGAAAGGGGGGCTGCCATTTTAACGAAAACTCCCCAAATCGATTCTGTCCGCGTTGTAGGCAATGGGGCCTGCAATTATAATGTAAACTTCCCAACTCGATTGTGAATGGCAGTAGGCAAGTGAGCCTGCCGTTATATCACAAATCCGTAACAAACACTTTACATTGGAAACGTACGGGGACCTCCCCATGCTCTTTCTCGGATAACGCTAAGAGACATGCAATTTTAAAACTATCTTATTTACTGCATGTACACTATTTACTTCGATATTCGAATACAATGTAGAATACCGTAGCGAAGCACGGGTACATTCGCTAGTATTCAATATACTCTGATATTATGAGGCGTCTCAATTTATAAAAGGCATCTACGACTCTCGGTCGTTCTATGGATCATGCGTCTCCATTCATCTGTATTACGAATAGCTTATTTCAGTTTCAGTTCATGTAAACAATTCCAAATAAGAATTTGATGGTGTAGGATCACTTCTTTAAATTAACTTGTTAACGAGCATTCTAATTAAGCCTATCTTTTGACAGGAATATTTAAGAGAATTAGAAGAAAATATTTTTAACAAGCTTGCTTGAATGCACTCGCTCTTCAAGGTTTGTTATAACTTTTCTCCATTTTGTTACTTGGTCTTCCCAATAATTTTACAGCTCTGAATATTAAACTTGAGCCTCCTTTCAGATAGCACTGTTGTGATTATATCTGCGAAAATGAAGTACAAGGCATCAAGGATGAAAGATTCTTATTTTATAGGAAATGTAACTGAGAGAATACCATGTCTTGTATGATAATAGCTCAGTAGAGACAAGTGTACAAATTTTGCACACTTTACAAATTTTCACTGGATAGGAGTATTTAAGTAATGACCTTTAGGATTGCAAAGTAAGTATTTATGAGTCGATTCCTAATGCAATAAACAGATCTTATGAACGCATTTAAGAACTGCTTGTTATTACCGAAGAAGGAATTTCCCCTAAAAATAGTCATTTACGGCAAACAATACTGACTTCGTTCGGGAGAAACACTTTAACTCTAGGAGACGCCACGGTGGGGCTTCTTTTTTTCCGTGCCGTAAATCTATTGACAAGAGCCTGACGTATTTAGGCACGTTCAAATGCCACTGGACTTTCTTCGAGAAATTCTAGTTGTTTATACTGCACAGTTTTCTGGTATGGTAATTTAACACGCTTTAAACCTAATATTCACATGAGCTCTATCATTGTTCTAACGAGCTAAATAAAACATTTAATATAGGCACCTACCAGAAGGTAGAAGGATTGGAATACTCCGATGTTGGTAATATTAGGTACGATTATTCGTTTATAATTTAACAAGTGTGTTTAAAATGTATCTCTGATGTGTAGTCTATACAGCCCTAACACGAATATATGCAGTATATTTACATTTCGTGTTCAGTTTTTGTAAGTGCAAATATAGTTAAATATTGAGGGAGTTGGCCGTGCGGTTAGGTTTACGCAGCTGTGAGCTTGCATTCGGGAGATAGTGGGTTCGAACAGTCCTAAATATGGTTTTCCGTGGTTTCTAATTTTTACACCAGGCAAAATGCTGGGGCTGTAATTTAATTAATGCCCACGGCCATTACATTCCCAATCCTAGCCCTTTTCCATCCTTCCCTCGCCGAAACCTTTGATGTGTTAGTGCGGTGTTAAACAAGTAGCAATATATAAAATAAAAATAAATAATATAATAACTTAGACCCTGTCTGGCATAAAAGTTACACCCTTCAAAAACTTAGAGCACGCAAAAGTTAGTAAGTGATGGAATTTTATTTTATTTATTTATTTATTTATTTAATCTGATCCTGGACACCATAAGTCACCGGACTGTAACTTTCAAAAATCGTAGCTCACGTATCTGACGGAATAAGTTGACAAGCTTGGTTATGAGATGTTATCAGTCATGATAGAATAGGTTGTAGTGTTGTCAGAACAGAGCAGCTGTTGTCTTGCGCAGTGTGAGACACAAAATATCAAGCGGGAGACAATGTATTTTACGGGCGCACACCGGGCTGCTTTATTGGAGGCTTATTTTGAGTGCAAAAGTTATGAGAGATGTGTGTAAAAATGGAGACGTCGATTTCCTGATGAACCCTTACTAGGTAAATCTTCTTCATATGACCTTGAAAGCAGGTTTCGTGACACGGGCTCTGTGAATGAACGGCGTGAGAGACCTAAATTAATTACTGACACTTTCCTTCGCGATTTTCGCGGAAATTTGTAAGACGTTTGTCACAAGAACTTGAAGCATCAATTGGGTCCACATATAAAGTGCTGAAAGTGGCAAAGCTACGCTCGTATCGAGTCAGGGCCGTCCAGGATTTGAAGCCGCTTGATTTAGAGGAACGTCGCCATTACTTCGAATGGTTCCGGATCTTCGCATGAAAGGTAGCCATTCCGAACAATATTTTTATCACAGATGAAGTATGGTTCCAACTCAGTGGCTACATTAACTCTCAAAACACTAGAATTTGGGCAACCGAAAATACGCATCTTACATGGAGTACTGCGTCATTTAAAAAATAAAAAATCGGCGTTTGGTGCAGAATATCGTACAAAAGGATCATTGGACCTCTGTTTTTAACACAACGGATGATGGTGCCGTATACAGGGACATTCTGCAACAATTCTAGGCTTTATTGGAAGAGGATGAGCGCTATTGCAGGTTCCAGCAAGGTGGTGCCACTTGTCATACTGCTAACGTGATCTTGGCAATGTTGCAAGATTTTTCGGTGGTCGAGTAATTTCAAGAAATTTGTGACCTCCTCGTTCGCCAGATTTGAACTCTCCAGACTTTTTCTGTTGAGTTATTTAAAAGGAAGAGTTTACAGAGATAATCCGCATTCCTCACATGAACTCAAAGAAGCAATTTCTAAATGTATTGTAGAAATAACACCAGCAACTTTGTGAACAGTGTCGAAAAACATGTGTAAGCGTGTAAGTTTGTGCCTCCAAGAAAATGATGGTCACTTTCCACATCTCTTGTGAATTGGAACTGTGGGAACGATTTGTGCGGGAAACGAGTTAGTGTTATTTATTATTCTCAACACTTACAGAATACTTCCAACGGAGTTTAAAACAAAAATGTTTTCCCTCACTTGAAGGTGCAGTATGTGGGAGTATATTGTGAAATCGCTAGATTTAGTTGTGTACTAAAACTTCAGAAAAAAATCAGGTATCTTGAGTCCGGAGACTACGAGCACTCTGTATATGCAAACGAATAGAATATCGTATGATGGTGGGAGCACATACGTCCTAAGAGGGAGTTTCAGTCATTCTTTATGTGCTTTACATGAGCAGTCTTCGTAGATATGACATGCACGTTACGTGATAGCTGTGATCTAGGACAGATTGTCATGCACAGAAGATGAATGAGATTTTGGTACTAACTATTAAAAGGTTCAAGAGACGTCCGATAAGCGGGCTGCGAGAAGTGGAATAGGCTGTGTACCGAATAGTCTGGGCCACTGAATCTTAACAGTAGAGTCATGCTGAGAACAGTGGACGTGTTGACGTACTCATAGACGTAAGATCGATTCTGGAAGACCCCTAAATATCACTAGGAACGAGGACCGTTTGCTTATCAGATCAAAAGGATTCCTATCACACTTTCCACGCGAGCATCTTGTCTACTCTTACTCATTTTTAAAATTCATTCTTCGTTTTTAATTCAAATTAGGTATAGGCCTACGTAAGACCAAAATACGTTGTGTTCAGTTCTTGTTCGTCTGTCCATTCGCCCGATTCTTTGTTTATTTGTGGAGACAGTTGAATATTATTTCTTGAAACTCGGTACTTAAGTTATAACGCGTTGTGCGCTACGCTATATATGACCTGAATGGACACAGTAGCGTAGCAGTATTACGGGAACCAAACCAGGGAAGTTCAAATTTCTCGGTTAATTGTATCTGCATCTGTACATAATAAGCACAGTACAACATATCGGCGATATTTTATGTTAGACCGCCTCCGTGATGTGATTATCTGCCATCCCCGAAGATCCCGGTTCGACTCCCTGCTCTACCGCGAAATTTGAAATGTAGTATGAGGGCTGGAACGGGGTCCACTCAGCCTCGGGAGGTCAACCGAGTAGAGAAGCGTTCGATTCCCACCTCAGCTATCCTCGAAGTGGTTTTTCGTGGTTTCCCACATCACCTCCAGGCAAATGCCGGGATGGTACCCGCATTAAGGCCATTAAGGCCTTCCCTCTTCCCTGTCTATCCCTTCCAATCTTCCCATCTCCCCACAAGGCCCCTTTTGAGCATCATATTAGGTAAAAATGAAATGTCGTATGGCTTTTAGTGCCAGGATATCCCAGGATGGGTTCGGCTCGCCTGGTGCAGGTCTTTCTATTTGACGCATGTAGGCGACCTGCGCGTCGTGATTAGGATGAAATGATGATTTAGACAACACATACACCCATCCCCCGTGCCATTGGAATTAACCAATTAAGGTTAAAATCCCCGACCCGGCCTGGAATCGAAACCGGGACCTTCTGAACCGAAGGCCAGTACGCCGACCATTCAGCCAACGAGTCGGACATCATATTAGGTGAGGCCGCCTGACTGAGGTACTAGTCCTCCTTCACAGTTCATCCCCGACCTAAAGTCTCACGCTCCAGGACACTGTCCTTGAGGCGATAGAGGTGAGATCTCTCCTTGAGTCCGAGGGAAAAACCAACCCTGGAGGGTAAACGCATTAAGAAAGAAAGAAAAAATATTATGTTTTATGAATTTTCACTGTAGGTGGGAATAATAAAGGAGGTATTAATGAGTATTTCACAAACATTCAAATATAACTGGAAATATTAGTTCCATCCAAAGAGAGAACATAACAAAAATCCCATCTTTCATATTGCATACATGTTTACGGCATGAGCTGTACTAATACTGTACGGTTTTCGGAGACGCCAAGGTGCCGGAATTTAGTCACGCAGGAGTTCTTTTACGTGCCAGTAAATCTATCGACATGAGGCTGGCGTGTTTGAGCGCATTCAAATACCACTGGACTGCCATCTTGAGGCCAGAAGGTCAACTCTTCTACCGTCTGAGTCACTCAGCCCGGCATGAGCCGTATTAATGGAGATAGTAATGAAAATCTAAATTCGTTGTTAACTCCTTCAATACTGATGTGGACATATTGTTGAGTCGTCCTGGCAACGAACTAACAGCCCTTATTGATTAGGAAGATAATAACTACTGAAACGAGAAGAAAAGATGCGGAGGAATGAGGGGGAACGAGGGTAGGAATTACGAAATAGGGGTTGAAAGACTAGGCTTCGAATGCCCTAACATTGCCAAGCCTGAATAAAGAAATATGATGATGTACAACGTCTCACCCCATTACCTTGTTGGAGAACGGCTTCCTGAAGAACGAGGCGCTTCCCGCCCCCTGATACATATCCACACACTGAGTTAGATGTTGTTCGAGTGTCCAAGAGCCGTGAAAATCAGCAGTTTTTAAACCCTCATGGAAGCTTCGAGACCTTTCATGAATAATTAACACACACCCACTCAACTTTATTGGGTAGCTAAAAGTTATACATAAATATCGAAGAAGAAAGACACTATTGGTCAAAAATTAATTAAAGAAATTCGGGATTGGCCGAGTTCAAAACTGGCGGAAAGAAAGATTAATACTGCCAACCCAAAAAATGAAAGAACAAAATTTAGTAAAGACAAACTTTCGAATACAAAATTTCTTCAAAAAGTTCCTTCCCTTCGCACCAGGGTGCATGATCATAGTTTTTTAGTAGAGACATCTGTTAGAGAAGGTCCACACTTCTTGATCAACCAAAAAAACAAAAACAAATCGAAATACACACAGTGGCATCTTCTGAGGAGCTGTTGGATCAATTCAGTTGTTAAAGTTCAGAGTTTCTCCGGTAGAAAGTAATTTAAGGCGGAAAATTCAAATGTGCGGCGTATAGGTGTACCAACCGGTACAATTATTATTATTATTATTATTATTATTATTATTATTATTATTATTATTATTATTATTATTATTATTATTTGCTAGTTGCTTTACGTCGCACCGACACAGATAGGTCTTATGGCGACGATGGAATAGGAGAGGCCTAGGAGTTGGAAGGAAGCGGCTGTGGCCTTAATTGAGGTACAGCCCGAGCATTTTCCTGGTGTAAAATGGGAAAGCACGGAAAACTATCTTCAGGGCTGCCGACAGTGGAATTCGAACCCACTATCTCCCGGATGCAAGCTCACAGCCGCATGCTCCTGACCGCACGGCCAACCCGCCCGGTATTATTATTATTATTATTATTATTATTATTATTATTATTATTATTATTATTATTATTATTCGTTTCGGCCGGCTGTGGTCCACGTTATTTCAACCGTTTGCATCCTTGAGCTTTAACTCCTTGCCAGTACTCCCGCATTCGCTTTCTGTTAGCCTCCTTTCTTTCATCAGTCCTCTTTTTGCCTGTTTTCAACTTCGGCTTTTCTTGGAATCGCTGATGTGCTCAAACTTTCTTCTGGAGAGGAACACGTTTCTGGATGTCTTCATGTGAGGTCCCCTTTTTTTGAAGGTCTTTTTCAACTTCGGTGAACCAGGGACGCTTGGTTTTCTTGTTTACAAAGTAGGATAAGATCCGGTTGGTCAATCTCTGCGAGCTCATACGTGTTATGTGGCCACAACATTTCATCCTCCGTTTCCGAATGGTGTCCGTTATCCTTTCCACATGCTGGTACAGTTCATTGTTATGCCGTCTCCTGTACTCACCATTTTCTCTGATTGATCCTAGGATCATTCTCAGGATTTTTCTTTCTTTGGCTTCTATATTTTCAATTAAACTTTTCCTGTTCAATACAAGGCATTCTGCTGCATAAAGAGCCTTTGGACGAATGACTGAACAATAATGCCTAATCTTGGTCTTGATGGACACTGATCTTTTGTTGTAGATATTTCTAGTTAGTTGGTATGCCACTTCCATCTTGCTGATTCTAGATGTGATTGCTAGTTTCTCAGAGTTGTTAGGTGCTATCCACTCGCCTAAGTATTTAAACTTTTCTGCTCGTTTTATTTTCCCCTTTTCTAAAATTGGAGCTGGATTGATATTCGTTATAAACTCTGTTTTTTAAAAGGAGATCTGGAGGCCAGCCTTTGCTGTTTTGGTGTTGAGCAGGTTGATTTGTTTTGCAGCGATATGTCGGGAATCAGAGGATATCGCAAGACCATCTGCAAAAGCTAGGCAGTCTATCGTCAGGCCAATTCTCTTGTATCCTATTTGAAGTCCTATCCCGACCTCTTCCTTGGATATCTCTTTGCACCATTCGCGAATTATTTTTCTCCAGTACACAGTTCAAAAGTAGAGATAATAATCCGTCTCCCTGCCTTACACCTGTCTTTATTTCGAAGATGTCCGAAATCTCTCCCTTGAATTTCACTCTAGAGGTTGTGTTGGTTGGAGTCTGTTGGATAATTGCTCTCGTTTTGTTGTCTAAACCCGTCTCCTTTAGAATTTGGAGGGGTGTATGTCGATATATAGAGTCATACGCTTTTTTGAAGTCGACGAAGGTAACCACTAATTTCTTATTTCTGAGATTCAGATAGGAAAGAACAGACTTAAGATTAATGATTTGCTCTGCGCATGATCGACTTTTTCTAAACCATCCTTGATATTCACCCAACTGTGAATCGAGCTGCTTTTCTGTCCGGGTCTGGAGGGCTTTCGAGAGAATTTTGTACGTTATCGAAAGGAGGAAGATGCCACGGTAGTTGTTTACATCTGCTTTGTCACTTTTCTTATGAAGGGGATTAATCAGGGCTGTTGTCCAGTCACTTGGAATTTTCTCTGTTTCTCAGAGCTCATGGATGATATCTGTTAGTCTGTCGATCGCTTTGTCACCTGCGGCCTTCCAGAGTTCAGCAATTATTGCATCTTCGCCAGGTGCTTTGTTGTTCTATAATGACTTGATGATCTGGTTGATTTCCTCTCTTGTGGGTGGGGAAGAGTCTGGGTTAGGACACGTGGTTTCTTCAGAGGCAAATTGTGATTCTGGTTCTTCACAGTTGAGAAGAGTTTCAAAATATTTTGCCAAGATCTGACAGTTATCCTTGTCGTTGTAGGCAAGTTAACATTTGTGGTCTCTGAAATGTAGACTTGGAGGGGTGTATTTTGTGAGGTTGCGTTTTAACGTTCTATAGAAATCCCTGGTGTTGTTCTTATTGAAATCTTGTTTGATCTGTGTCAGTTGGTTCTTGTCAAATGAGTGTTTTGCCCCACGGATGACCTTTGCTACATATTTTCTCGCTGCCAGGAAATCCTTATACCTATCTTGATTCTTCTGTGAGTTCCACCTTTGCCAGGCGAGTTGTCTTTATGCTACTGCTTCATCACATTCATGAGTCCACCACGGGTGTTTCTTTGGTTTTGTTACTAAGACCATCTCCTCAGCCTTTTTAACAATGGCGTTTTTCAGTTGATCCCAATCCTCTGGATCAAAGGACTCAAGTTTATGAGCGAAATCTCTGTCAGTTTTTAGCTTTTCAGTGTCAAATCTAGTGGTATACTTTGTCCGGACCCTTCTGTTGTTTCTTGGAAAAAGGTTGTTTTTGATCTTGGAGAGATAGTGGCCCGAATCAAGGTTAGCGCTTCTCAGGACTTTCACATTTTGAATCTCTCGTGTTGCTTTCAGTGCAATGGCGACATGATCAATTTGAAACTCACCCAGGTTAGAATTTGGGGATGTTCACGCCTTTTGCTTCTTTGACAGGTGATTGAAGGCTGTCGATTTTAGAACTATATTGAAAATCTTACAGAGTTTTATAAGCCCTTTGTGACGTACCCACTCAGCCCACAGATGTGTGACTATTATAACGTGGCGGGTCACTTTAATCTGTACATTGCTCAGAATTTGAAAAGAATGGTATTTCTGTATCGATCATGTCCACAGTAACAAGAAAATGCAGTTTTTACTTTTCCGTAATTTCTGTCTGTCTGTCTGTCTGTCCGTCCGTCCGTATGTATGTATGTATGTATGTATGTATGTACTGTATGTATGTATGTACAAGCATCACTAGAAAACGGCTGAAGAGAATTTAAAAAAAATCGGTATGTAAAGTCGGTGGGTGAGCCGCTACAATCTAGGCTATAAATCATTTTATTCACGCTGAGTGAAATGGTAGTTTAGGGGAAGGCCTAAAATTCAATTCTCAAATATTTATATTATTAGTGGTCATATCGATAAATACTACATAACTAAAGTTATATAGAATTAAATTTCTGATCATTTACGTCTTATGCATTTTTACCGTACCGGCTATGATAATACAGATATTCATAAATTTGAATTTTTGTTGCTAAGTCCATATCAACGCCGAGCCCCGACAAAATGGGTAAACAGAATTCAATGAAAATCGGTATATAGAGTCGGGGAATAAGAAACTACAGTTTAAGCTATAAACAATGTTATTCACCCTGGGTGAAATGGTAGTTTAGGGGAAGGAACCTAAAATTTAATTTTTAAATACGTATGTTCTTGGTCCTATGGAAAAGTACTGCATAACAAAAGTTATAGAGAATACAATTTCCGATCGTTTATGTTTTATTCAGTTTTACCGTACCGACTATGATAAGAGTGGTATTTCAGAACCGGAAGACAACTAATAATGTGAAGGCCTACAATATCGAAAGCGCGTAACATTGATCAACAATAGCATTACACTGACCGTTGTTTGTTGTAATGTTCTTTGTCTCTTATGCTGACATTCAACTCCGATAGTTGGGATTACTGCTGCGTACCGAGTATAACAGCCTAACTGAATATTGGCGAGAAATAGCTGAGGAGTTAGATAACTTTCTTCTTTAGCATTCCATTCCTCTGGTTCATACATTTTCTGATACTGCTGGTACGTAACACACTGGTTCATCATAGTATGCCAGCTATTCGATACCTACTCTGACGTGCTGTTTTGAATGAGCAGTGTGCGCACTTGTCAGAGGCTCAGTTAGTAGTAGTAGTAGTAGTATGAACTGGTCTAGAATTACAATTTAGGCCTATTCCAAATTATAGTACCACAATTCACTAAATAACTCAAAATTCAACCCTGAAAAGAGCCGTTTCTTAAGAAATGCTTCTTCCTCTTCACTTTTATTAAATCTACATTAATTTTATTCCAAATTAGCAGCGAAGATGTGGTTTCTTCTCTGGCTTGGAGGAAAAACTGCCTCCAGGTCAGATAGTTCTTTCCCCCGCCAGTGTAGTAAGTTGAGATTTTCCGACTCATCGGGTACTCCCAGGAAACAGATAAGTAAACGGGCATAGTTTTTTCCCTGGGACTATCCACTATTCGAACCTCCCCCTCGCCGAAAAAAGGATGAAGATTGTTCACGGATCACGGATGTCTGCGTCTTGGTCATTCCAGCTCTGTAGCTTTGGACTGTTAGTTCGGCAGCATAGTACTGTTCGTTGAAAGTGAGAAAATATGTGGTTTCTCATTTGATCGAGTATTTCATATGAAAGCATTGCTTTTAATCGCGCCATTCCTACTGACGTCACTGTAATGACCCATGTTCATTTCAGTTGGGAAAACACTAAGAGAGTCTTTCTGAGAATCTAAAAAGGTAGGCGGAGAGTGAGTGTCTGCCATTATAATGAAAACTCCCCAACCTGATCGTGACTGACGGTAGGCAAGTTGGCCTACCATTACAATGAAAATTCCCTAACCCAGACTTCATATGAGAAAAGACGTTGGTGACTTCCCCGTCGTGTTTCTAGGGCAACGTTAAGAGCTATGTAACTTAATACAATCTTCCTCACAACGTTTACACTACCTAACCTAGAATTCTGTATGAAATTTAGAATTCCGTAGCGAAGCACGGGTACATCAGCTAGTAGTAATATAAATAAATGATATTTCATTGTTTCTCAATAAACAATGTCCCGTGGGCGCCAGCCTTCAAGCTTATGGCTTGAAAACGATAGTTGATAATTAATAATAATAATAATAATAATAATAATAATACGTCATGAGACTCAAAAATCCCAGGGGTAGGGCGACGGGACACTAACCATTAAGTACACTAACTTGGAATTTATGGATCATTAATAATCATTTCAAAAAATACAAATTAAAACAGCTATTTATTAGGATGATGAAAAACGTGACGTAACGGCGTATTAACGAAATCTGAACTTACGGAAACAAAAGAAAAATTGAATGAAATTAACTCTAAGAAAATGAACTGTTGCGCGAAGACTTGCAGTAACTTATGCCTTTAGCTTACCATATGTAGACTCTGTTATCTTGAAGCTGATGATGGGTGGATCTCTCGTACCGGCTGCGTCATCTGTTGTTGGATTCCAGTCCTACTTCTGCTTTTCCTGCCTTTAACACTTCCTACTGTACTCCTTACATAAAGTCGTAATGAGTCCTAATTTTAAATGCAAAACCACCATGGGTTATGTTCATGGAGAGAATACACTTGTATTCTTCCGTATTACGGAACAGTAGCGTAGCTAAATTCATAATAAAAGCTCTCCTTCCCTGTACTAGTCAAAACCGGTCTCCCGTTGACTATACCCCTCGTCATTGAGATAACAAGTCCCAATGAGAGTAACTTTTGAGTAGTATTCTACGGTACTACTCAGATGCGAAGTGAACTAAGTTAAAATCTTCTCCGACGTGCAGACGTAGAATCGTAGTAAGAGTGTCTTCCAAGAGTGTCTCAGTGTCTAAGAGTGAGAATAAGAATGTCCTCTCCAGCTCTTGTCTTCGACGTATATAGGTTCAAAAGTCTCCTTCCATCAGCCATATCACATGGTCCAGTAAGATTCGAGGTCTCATCCCTTCTCCTATGTATTGCTGTGAATCCATCACGTTGCTTCATTACGTTCATTCACATAGGCTGAACTTTCCCGCTGAAATAAAGCGTCAGGTAGCGAAGTTCGAAAAGTGGGGTTTATAATGTATCAACTGTCTCTTCATGAGGCGGGGAGGGTAAGATCTCTCGTAACCTTGACGACGTACATTTCCTGGAAATGGGCTGAAATTAGCCTGCTGACTCTGGTCTCCTCGCAACGGCTATTGGAAAATTTACTGCAAGCTATTAATATGAATGATGTTGAAATACTTTACAGAATATGTGGTTCGTTCAGAATACGTTATAGCCGCGATACAAAGAAATGAAATGATGATGTGAAATGGACAATTAAAACCCTATATATATATATACATATTAATTTAGAAATGACATATCAGTGATTAAACATATACATCTTATCAATAATTAGACAGTTCAATAATTTATTACATGCTGTGATGTTCCAAACATCACATTCCCCATTCCGATTGGTTCATTGATGGGATGGGTAGTTTCCAACGATGTTTTGGAATTTCATTTCTTTGCCAATTTAAGCATTGAAGTCTCCAAGCAAAATGATCGTGTGTTTATCGGAAATATTTTAAATGACATCTTCCAGCTCCTCCCAGAATTTATCTGTTACAACTGGGTCTTCCTTGTTTGCCTGGCTGATTGGCGCATGTACATTCACAAGCGTGTAGACTTTGCTCGTATTTCCAAAGCTAAGCATCGATACTCGTCTGTTTGGAAAGCTGAAGTCGATGACCGAGTCTAGAATCTTCTTGCTGACAATAAATCCTGTGCCGAGGTGTGGAACAGTTATCATCACACGTTTGCCAGTTTTCCGTTTGAAGATTCTATAACCTTTTTACTCAAAGGCATGTTCATCACTAAACCTTGTTTCTTGAATTGCTGCGATTATGGTTTCATAATGAGAGAGGATGTCTGTGAGTTGTTTGACGATGATGATGCTTGTTGTTTTAAGGGGCCTAACAGCGAAGGTCATCGGCCCCCGTGAGTTGTTTGAGTTCATCAATCTTCAAGTAGGAGTTGGCATAGAAGGTTGCAAAGAAGTTTCCGTGTTTGTGGCTGATCTTGTTTTTAGGAGTCCCCGATACCTCCAAGCATGTCGGTGCAGACTCCCCAGAATCCGAATGCGTTACTCAAGGCAACGATGGATTGGGATACTATTTCCAGTTGAATTTTCCTCCATGCTTTCCTGTTGAAATCTTGTAGTTTGGGGTCGATGGTATTGCACATCGACCAAGTTACTGTTAAAGTTGTAAAGCCTTGGAGAGAGCCTGATATTCGGCTACGGATGGCATTTACTCCATACCCAACGTTTCGGTTTTCCCGCCCGTACTCCAGTGGCTGATTGCAATGGTTTCCCACTGGGCGATGGGTGCGCCACGTTCCTACGCCAGTCCCAACCCTTTTATTATTATTATTATTATTATTATTATTATTATTATTATTATTATTATTATTATTATTATTAATACGTCAACAACATCGACAACGAATGCGGAAATACTGGGAAAATGTTATAACCCGGGAAGGAGACAGTTGAAATGACGTAGTCCTAGGTTGGCTGAAACGACATGAATAATAATAATAATAATAATAATAATAATAATAATAATAATAATAATAATAATAAAATAACTGGTTTTGCGCCCCGCTAACTACTTTCATTATGGTTTTCAGAGACGCTAAGTTGGCTGAATTTCGTGTGATGGGATTTTCTTACATGACTATACATCTAACAACACGAGGCTGACATATTTAGACACGTGCAAATGCCACAGGTCTGAGCCGCGGTCGAACCGCCAACTTGAGCACAGAAGGCCAGCGTTCAACCGTCTGAGTTACTCAGCCCCACTACATATTACACAGGTGCACTTTGTCTCTTTTGCTGACACTCATCTCTACTAAATGGTATTGCAACTACAATTAGATGAGATACCCCGTCAACCGTGGCTTACACAACAACTAGTTTCTACTAAGAATATTTCAGGTCATCTAGTGAAACCAAATCTTTAGTTCCGACAGCTATTATGGTTTATATGTTTAACACCTCAACATTGTCATATCGGTATGCAGTTGTATCACAAGAGAACAAGGTGGAATGCTATGGGCTAGTAACGTAATTTCTTCGACATGAATCACACGTTTCTTTGGCAAGAGTTCGGGCTGGTACAGGGGAGCGTTTCAATCACCACAAAACTGAACATCACTTACGATCGTCATCGGCACTTGCAGTGATACCCAAATCACTATCAGTGAACTACAATTCCTAGCCGAGTGCCTAGAAACTAATTTTCAATAAGGTAAAAGTCGCTCCCATCCAGATCGGATTTCCCAACAGTGTTTATGTGATGTTTTGATTTTTCCATAACGTATATGATCACGTGGTTTGCCGCTCATCCAGCATTTGTAGGATCAAAGGAGACGTCATCTTCCTCCATATGGCATTGTTCGTCCCTCGAAGGGTACCATGATCGAAGGAACCACGTTAATCCCACGCTGGAGGCGACGTTCGATGCAGCAGAATCTCACAACACTTTGCCAAGATTTCCGACGTTCTTTTAGAGATAATGTTGGAACATGGAAAGTTCAATTGGCACTATAGAGCTCTCAATTATCATTTAGTATTATACACTGACACAAGTCTCAATGCACAGTTCATATTCTCACGTTAGTCTTGCGGTGTTGAATGCGTAACTTAGAATATCACAGTCTATGCTACAGTAGGATTTGTAAGTTAGGTTAATGAAGTAAGGACTTACAATCGTTTCTTCAAGACGGAAAACACAGTTTTTACACACACACACACACACACACACAGTTTATAGAATTAAGATTTAACACTGTCACAGTTCATAATAGTCACTGATTATGCCTGAGGTTCGACCGTAAAATAATCATTACAGTCCATAAAACACTGGAAAAAATGTCATTAACAATAGTCTCTACAACGGTCTCTGGAATAATATTGTTCATAGATTAAGAAGATTTTATGACTGAATTTGCACAACACGAGTCCATACGACTTAATATTGTCATAAAAAAGTTCTTAATATTCAGTTAGTTTCTCGTAGTGGTGATCGAAATTTCGAGAAAATGCACGAAAAAATAGTCACATTTAGTTTTGTTATTGGTTGAATGTTTAATGGAACAGCACCTCACACAGTCCACAGTTGTGCTAGTGTAGGAGAAATGCGTCTCAAAATCATTAAAATGGTCACAAATTAGAAGTTTAGTTTCACACGCAATGTCTTAGAATATTGTCATAGTCAATGATAAAGTTCAGAGTTACGTGAAAACGACGAAGTCCACAATATCGTTTACTGATAAATGAAATACTTGACACGTCATTTCACAATTTCTATTATAGCTTCACTCGGTTAACACACTTCTAAATATTATATAACGACGATTTAGTCGGAGAAAATTTTAGAACATTTCCTTCGTCGCGACGCGGCAGAAACTTTACTTGCGACGTCTTCGCACAATTTCAAAGTGTTCGAGTGTGACTTCTACGTCCTCGTGGATCGTGACGGAGCATACTGTCCTTCTGTCATAATCGCAGAACACACTGCACACTGAATATATGCGCAGTTTGTTGCACTGCGGGCAGCACTCTGAATCAGGTGATGAAGGGGTGATAACACTTTCAAACTTTAACTTGTTATATCTTGGAATCCACTGGACGGATTAATATCAAATTTTCAGGGTTTCACTTTGAAAATATGGGCTAAAATTTAGTGTTGGTCTCATGTTAATTATGTATATATAATGGCGTATGGCCGCCGAAGAGGCCTGGTGCGGGTCTTTTTTTCGTAGACGGCCTATTAGGCGACCTGCATGTCTGTGAAGATGAGGGCCCTACCTAGGATGATTTCTAATGCTGAATACGCCACACAAACCCAGCCCCCGCGCCATTGGAATTAACCAATTAAGCTTAAAATCCCCGACCCGGCCTGGTATCGAACCAGGGACCCTCTGAACCGAAGGCCAATACGTTGACCATTCAGCCAACGAGTCGGATTCATGTTAATTGATCCAGGCGTTAAAAAGTTGAAAAAGGATTTAGAGATAATTCTGAGGGGAGGGAAGCTACAGGCAGTGCTGACGTCACTTGACCTCGCTCCACTCATGCGGTCTTCCTCACGCAGTGCAGTGAGAACGAGAACCCTCTCTCACACAGCTGTTCGTACAACGTAACTCAGCCGTGCGCTCATGAATAAAGATTTATAACTCGTATGTGCCAGTGCCTATGAGTTCCTGCTACAATACATACATACATACATACATACATACATACATACATACATACATACATACACACTACACACATACATAAATACATACATCTTGACAGACTTTCAGCCTTTCAGCATTTAGTCTGTTTTCCGTGGTTTCCCATTATCACACAAGGCAAATGCCGGGACTGTACCTTAATTAAAACCACGGTCGTTTCCTTCCCATTCATACGCCTTTCCTATTCAACCTTCACCATAAGACCAGTCTGTGTCGGTGCGATGTAAAAAAGTCAGTTTGTTAGATTCTCTGAATTAACTAAGCCCCTCCAAATTCCTCTGCATGCAACTAGCTCTGTGGCCTTGTTTACTTCAACATGTCATCATAAAATAATTTAAAACTGAATCTGATCATCATCGTTTTTGTCATGTCTACTTCTCTTACCCTTCATGCCATGCACAGTACTCTCTTAGGTAATATATCCTCCTCCATTCGCATCACCTTACGCCACCACCGAATGCACTCCACTGTTCGTTCACAACTTTTTATATTGTAGTTTCGCTAACAGACTTTATTTTCTCTATTCCGAGCACCCTCCTGCCATTGTTCTCGCCAGTTTGTACCAGCGGCCGTCCTCGCTACATTTCATATCTATTACTTATAATTTACCAATAAGATGATCTGAGTCCAGCCAGTGTTATGTACCATACTGCAAAATCAGTCTGAAAACAGATCGATGTAGAGACAGTTTCGTCCGGGAGGTGACCTCCTTCTTACTGAATATCGCCGATTTCAATTGCGAGTTTATATTTCCGACATGATATTCAATCGTCTTAGGTTCCTTCCCCACTAACATAACTTTAGTTTTTTACGATTTTGCTTTACGTCGCACTGACACAAATAGGTCTTACGACGACGATGGGATAGAAAAGGGCTAGGGGTGGGAAGGAAGAGACCGTGGCTTTAATTAATGCACAGCCCCATCATTTGCCTGGTGTGAAAATGGGAAACCACGGAAAACGATCTTCAGGGCTGCCGACAGTGGGGTTCGAACCCACTATCTCCCTATGCAACTCACAGCTGCGCGCCTCTAACAGCACTGCCAACTCGCCCGGTAACATAACTATAGTTTTGGAAATATTAATTTTCATTCATGCTCCTTACATCATTACATCAGTTTTATAGCTCCAATTACTAGATTACAGGCTTTCAGCGTAGCTTTCTATTAAGACCACGTCGTTGGCATATAGGCTAAACTGCTTACAACATTTCAATCCTATTGAATCTCTCCCTGCCATTTTATTTACCTCTCAGTAAATGATTCATATATGCCATGAAGGGCAAAGGTAGGAATCAGAGTCCCAGAATAGAAATCAAATGTCATCTTAGAATTTTCCTGATGTAACCTGTTAGAATGAAACTAAACACTGCAGTGAAGCGTCTAGTCAACTCTACAAAGCAATCATTCAGCAAGGAAGTGAAACAGGAGGATACGTGGTGTAAAATAATTATAATAATTGGGATAAATTTATCGGATCCAAAGAGCTACAGACTCAAGTTAGTGAATGGTAAAACTTCTTATTCTTCTTCTACTTCTTTCTGCTCATGTATTGAGGCGCTGGCATTCTGACCCCTACTTGGCAGGTTCGATCCTAGCTCAGTCCGGTGGTATTGGAAAGTGAAATACGTCAGCGTCGAGTCGGTAGATTTACTGGCAAGTAGATAATTCCTACGGGACTAAATTCAGGCACCTCGGCGTTCCTGAAACCGTTATAGTAGTTAGTGGGACGTAAAAACAAATAACATTATTACTGTATTAAAATTATTATGATTATTATTATCAAATATTAGGCATTGTCCGTTCCCAAACAACACCTGTTCACTAAAGTAGCTGTATCCACACTTTCCCTTGGCCGTCCGAAATTGCATCTCTTGTTCCAGAAACTCATGAATAGCACCATTAGTGATATATATTGTGTTTTAATGTAGAGAGCGCAACATATTCCATAATTTCAATTTATGATGAACTGCTCAAGATATTTGTTTCGTATAAAGACAGTGAGATTCCACGAATGTCTGGGAGATGTAAATGCCTGAGGGATTGCATATGAAAAAAAAACCATTGAATATGAATATGACATGTCTACAGGACAGAGAAGAATGATCCTAATCGAGTTAGCTTCAATGATACGAATATCAAGTGGTTACTGAGGGCCGTAGCATATATTTCACCAATAATTGAGGAAATTGAGAATCCCCGTCTTCTTCATGGCCTTTTCCCCAGTTTATTGTTGGGGCGGCATTTCATGTGGATTTGTTCCTGTTTTACGGCCAGATGTCATTCCTAACGTTAAAGCTATGTGGAAGGATGTATTCACCATTGCAAAGTTCTATGGTGATCGGAGGCTATGGTATGTTGTATATAAATGAAGAGAAGTATATTAAGTCGAACTCAAACGTCCAGTCGCAAAGCCAGAAGAATTAACCATACACAATTAGAATACCCGGCTCGGCCAGGAATCGAACCAGAGGTCCTCTGAACCGAAGTTCAGTATACTGAACATTCAGCTAAGCGACCCGAAGAAACTGAGAAATCCTTCACAATGTTTTATAACAGAATGTGAATTCAAAGTGACCTTCAGTTTCTCCAAACCTCTTGTGTGTACTAAGTGCCGTAGAGGAAACTGAAAACTCTTCTCTTGAGAATACTATGATGAAGACGAATACGATGAAGAATCTTAAAAAAATATTTCTTGATGATCCACAGAAGTACATGGCAGCTAAAGCATACAAGCAGGAAGCTGTTTCGTGTACATATCGCATTAGTGTCACTGTTTGAAGTAGTAATAAACACAGAGCACTATATTACTTTGTATTCATGGAGGAGTTTGGAGGAAGCTAATAAGAATCTTCTTGTTAAGGTACTACACCATCTTACTTTACGACTCCATTATGTCACCAGCTCACGAAGTCGTTATGACCGTCGGAAGTAAACAAACCTGCTTTTCTGGGGAAATGTATGCTACATGCTAAAGGGAAAGATAATCTTTTCGAAAATTCGATCTGTTGACGGATGGTATTGGTCTCCACAGCTGTTCGTGCGATCTTATGTACCGCAGCCATATGACTTATGATCGTAATTCTTCACTAAATCGTCATTGCCAGGGCAAAACCTCTTATGTAGTAATATTTTTGGAGTTATATACTGACCAGCAACACATACATTCTGAAGAGCGAGAATGCCTTGTCAACAATCACACAATATTGCACCTTAGATGACAGAAGCTTTCCGGCCAAAGTTCTAAGCTAAAATATTTCACATAAGAGGTTTTGTCCCGGCAGCGACGAAATATTTTCCAAGACATCCATAGAAGCATATCAACCGGACTGAAACCCATACACCGGGCGAGTTGGCCGTGCGGTTAGGAGCGCGCAGCTGTGAGCTCGCATCCGGGAGATAGTGGGTTCGAACCCCACTGTCGGCAGCCCCGAAGATGGTTTTACGCGGTTCCCCATTTTCACACCAGGCAAATGCTGGGGCTGTACCTTAATTAAGGCCACGGCCACTTCCTTCCCATTCCTCAGCCTTTCCTGTCCCATCGTCGCCATAAGACCTATCTGTGTCGGTGCGACGTAAAGCAACTAGCAAAAAGAAACCCATACATCTTCCTCTATTGCAGGATCAAAGACTGATGAAGGGAAATTATTCCTGATTGAAAACTTAGAATGAATAACGTAGCCTCCGGCCAGCTTTCATCTTCAGAGGAGTATATGGCTTCCACTAAACAAAGTGTGCATTGAACACGGCTCTGCGATGAATTCTTGGGGCCTACAACCTGTTCCAAGCTGTGACTGCGGGGGAGAATTCCAGACAATGTGACACATCAACTTCAGATGCCCAAACTGAGTTTTCTCCAGGACTAGCGTATACCTTTTGACAGCGTCATCTACGGTTATTCAGAGGCTGCAACATCTAGACATCTTAGTTTAATTCACATTTTTTATCTCTTAATTTATGTAACTTGTATACTTAGACACAGTTCAAAAAATTAGGGGAAACTGTTTTTCAACGAATGCCATG
Organism: Anabrus simplex; assembly: GCF_040414725.1. Classification (NCBI taxonomy): domain Eukaryota; kingdom Metazoa; phylum Arthropoda; class Insecta; order Orthoptera; family Tettigoniidae; genus Anabrus; species Anabrus simplex. The sequence continues at coordinate 153,274,179 of NC_090271.1, forward strand.
CTGCACAAAACAATACCACACAACCAGGTATATTACCAACTAAACATTTATATTTTACCGTTGAAGTATACAAAAGAACGTCGATGGATTCGCGTTAATTTTCAGAACACCATGGGAAATGTCCAAATAGGGGCGAAGACAAAGTGTTAACAGTCCTCCAGGGTGGTTTTTTGTCACAGTTGGAGAGCTTCAGTATAGTGTATGTCATCCACGAGAATTTATCACAGCTTGGCACCTACGTGGCATGCTCCGTATAAGTCGACGGAGGTCACGTTGCGGTATCAGGTCCCATTCTTCAATGAGAGCCTGTGGTGGAACACGACGCCCACGAATACTTCTGTCAAGCCTATCCCACACATGCTCGATGGGATTAAGGTCGGGACTCACTGCTGGCCATTCCATCTCTTGAATGTCCAGTTCTCGCAAGACAGTTCTGGTGATGCGCGCTATATGAGCCCTGGCATTGTCGTGTATGAGCACGAATTCAGGGCCAACACCGTATGCAGCAACCAACACATGCGGTAGCGATATCTGCTCGATGTACCCCGCAGCAGTAAGAATACCACGGACGACGACAAGATCTCTACGGCCATCAATACTGATGCCACCCCACACCATCACAGAACCTTGTCCGAATTGGTCGCCTTCCTGGACAATATCTACCATGTACTTCTCACCACGGCGTCTCCATACACGTTGACGTTCATCACGCTGTGTCAGGGGAAATCTGGACTCGTCTGTGAACAACACATGTCTCCATTGGCAAAGTTGCCAGTTGACGTGGGTACGGGCAAACAGAAGGCGAGATGCGCGATGTTGCTGCGTTAAACGGGGCACTCGAACGGGACGTCTGGTTCGTAAGGACATTTCTCTTAACCTGTTCCTTACTGTCTGGTCAGACACCGTGACTCCAGTGACCCTGCTGAGGTCTTGTTGCAGGTCTCTGGCAGTTGCTGAACGACGCCGCAATGCACAGATGGTCAGATATCGGTCATCGTGTGGGGTTGTCATGCGTCCACGACCTTGTCCAACTCTTCTTGTGAACCGGACTGTCTCATAGTAGCGATTCCACAAGCATTGAATAACTGACGTAGAGACATTGAGATCCACAGTAAAACGACGAAAATTCCATCCTTCCTGGATCGAAGTGACGGCCCTTGCGACTTGAACCTCTTTAAGATGTCTCAGGGGATGTGCTGGTTTACGTACAACGTGCTCAAATGGTCGCAGTAGTCTGTGTACCTCACAACGACACACGGACGCACCACTATTCACTTGTTTTGAGGGGTCACCTGACAGTTTAATGCATGGCTACGCCTACAGATGGAGTACAACTTCGATTTGACATACCCTGAGTAGCTAAAGTCTCAAGGTACGCTGTACGACCATTGGAACCCTATCTACCAAATTAACGTTCACATACCTGACGTTATAAAACATGTTCCCCTAATTTTTTTGAACTGTGTGTTTTGCGTCATTTCTATTTTTGTATATTTCTATCTCTTTCCTGTGTTGTAGATATCTCCCTCAATTTCTACATTGTGTTTTTCTTTCACTTTTTTTTATTTATATTCCGTTTTATAAGTTATTCATTATGTTTTCGTCATGTTTTTTCCTGCTCAGTTTGTGCAGTTTGTACCATAAGCTAAGTACATTTAAGTAAATTTCCATCTACACTTCAGGAAGAAGATATAACTGAAAGTTAAAATTTAGCCTAATTCCGTTTCTGAAAAACTGCCCAATTCTAGTTATAACGAAGTTATATATTTCATGTTCCACTAATTACTTTTACCTCTTTCGGACAGAATTACGGTACCTTAGAGTCTCCAAAAACCGTGAAAATAATAATAGGGTGTAATATCAACTAAAATTAGATAGTTATTGATGTACCGCGATATATGTACTGTATGTTCAGTCCTCAGCCCAGAACCTTGTTGCATCACGAAAGTTCAGCCTTCAGCTATCATAGGTAGCCTAGACAGTACCGAAGAGGTGTACTAGGAAAGAAAGGCTGTACTTTCCTGTTGCATTCCTTACTGATCAGGAACGTATCTGTTACACATAAGGCTACCAAACCGACTGAAATGTATACAGCAACCTTATAGGTTGCACTTCCACACCATTCTTCACATGGACTGTCTGCATAAGGAATGGTGTTAACAGGATTCTTCATACTTCACTCACTTCTATATTATGTAAACCAAAGAGGAGTATAAAACAGGTCAATGAAAGTAACAAATTCGTTCTAGTCCATACCGAAAGAAATAGTTCAGAGTAAACAATATACCTCAGTTTCACTAGAAATGGATTTCTTTTTTGCAAGTTGCTTACGTCGCACCGACACAGATACGTCTTATGGCGACGATGGGACAGCAAAGGGCTAGGAGTGGGAAGGAAGCGGCCGTGGTCTTAATTAAGGTACAGCCCCAGCATTTGCCTGGTGTGAAAATGAGAAACCACGGAAAACCATCTTCAGGGCTGCCGACAGTGGGATACGAACCCACTATCTCCCGAATACTGGATACTGGCCGCACTTAAGCGACTGCAGCTATCGAGCTCGGTGAAATGGATTTAAGCATCCTAGGATAAAAATGTACTTACAGTAAGTAATAAGTAGGGATCGTCACAGAAGAATATTTTAGGGGATTTATTCATAACTGCTTTACCATATTTCTGCTGATGCTTCATATGGTTGCCGTGAGATTGAGCGATCAGTTGTCCTTTGTACTCGCTGGATGGGAAGACTGTCTTATAACTTGTATGGTTGTAGTATCTGCACAGGTGACTGTAATTAACTGGCGATTGAAGTAAAGCTTTGGTGGCCTATTTTAGGTGCCATCCTGGTATTCGTCTGGAGGTCAAGTTTGTAACCAAGGAGTCGAAATTTTCTGCCTTGCTGAACGTATTGTTTCTATGCACTTTCCTTCTTCTTCTTCTCCTTCTTTATCTGTTTACCCTCCAGGGTTGGTTTTACGTCGGACTCAGCGAGATCCCACTTCTACCGCCTCAAGTGCAGTGTCCTGGAGCTTCAGGGATACAACTTGGGAGGATGACCAGTACCTCCCCCTGGCGGCCTCACCTGCTATACTGACCAGGGGCCTGGCTGGGGGATGGAAGATTGGAAGGGATAGACAAGGAAGAGGGAAAGAAGCGGCCGTGGCCTTAAGTTAGGTATCATCCTGGCATTTGACTGGAGGAGAAGTGGTAAACCACGGAAAACCAATTCCAGGATGGCTGAGGTGGGAATCGAACCCGCCTCTACTCAGTTGACCTCCCGAGGCTGAGTGGACCCCGTTCCAGCCCTCGTACCACTTTTCAAATTTAGTGGCAGAGCCGGGAATCGAACCCGGGCCTCCGGGGTGGAAGCTAATCACACTAACCACTACACCACAGAGCCGGACTCACTTTTCTTCCCAGTTGTATTATTTGTGGTTGGGTTCAAGAACTTCAAATAAGTTTCGAATTCGTGGCAGGTAAGCGAGTTGGTTATGAGCGTGAATTCTGGAGTTACTGGGCCCGAACTCCGATGTCTGTAGCTCCAGAAGTGGTTTTGCTGTTGTTTCCTATTTTCACACCGATAAAATGCCACAGTCGCACGTTAACTGAAGGTCTCGGCTGCTGCTTTTCAGTAGTCGCGTCACCGAAAACATGTTTTGTACTGGTTTAAAGCTGCACTAACACAATGATGGTTTTCTGCGGCTTAAGGATGGAAAAGGGATGAATTAGGAATGAAGCAGCCGTGGCCTTACTTAGAGTAAACTTACTGTTTGCCTGGTGTGAAAATGAAGACAAGGAAATGTATCTTCAGATCTGTCGACAGTGAGGTTTGAACCCACCCTCTTCCTATAGCAATTTCACAGCTGCGCAACCGAACCGTGTGGCTAACTCGCTCGGCCACCGAGAGTCGTGTTGGTGTGGCGGGTAAAGGAAGCGTGCCAGAAACTCATATAATATCCTCTATAGAGAGAAGTGTTCGTGACTACAACTTACTATACCACATACATTACAGTCTACGATGGCCTAGTATTTCATTTTACTGACCTAATCTATGAAGAGTTTCGTGTGGTTTCTATTACAAAATTCTCATTACGTCCAGGAACTGCCTTTCTTATTAGCTCTGAGTAGTTGCATGTGAACATGCTTTGTGTGATCTGTGGCAGAACGTGAGTAAGGAAGCATCCAGAAAAACTTATAGTAAGGCTATCCTTACTATAAGTTTTTCTGGATGCTTCCTTACTCGCTTGACAGACAATAAGGAAAAGCATATTGATTTAAAATACCGAGGCATCTATTCCATTCAGTTCACGTTCTTTTTTCTTCCCCCTTCCTTGCCTATCCCTTCCAAACATCCCATCTCCCACCAGGCTCCTGTACAACATAGCAGGTGAGGCCGCCTGGGCGAGTTACTGGTCATTCTCCCCAGTTGTATGCCCCGACCCAGAGTATGAAGCTCCAGGACACTGCCCTTGAGGCGGTAGAGGTGGAATCCCTCGCTGAGTCCGAGGGAAAAACAACCCTGGAGGGTAACAGATTAAGAAGCAGAAGAAGAAGAAGAAGATATAAACCTATGCCATTATGCAAAATTAATTATTCAAAATGTTGGTGTATCATGTCCACTGTCCTGCCGTATTTTCTATGACTCTTTTTTATTATGATTAGAAATGTTATAGCTACAACATGTACTAGAATCAGTGAAGTCCATCAAGTATAAATATTTTTTTCATGACGTTATTTTCATTAATATTTCATTAATTTTCAATTTGAAATTAAAAAAAAATAACCAATGAAGCAAGCTCAATAATTCTAGTATATCTTCTTCTTCTCCTCTATGAAATATGCATGCATGCAACATTTCACCTTAATATCTTACAAACTTCCAGAGTTATCAGGGAAACGGTTCTGAAAAACAAATGTTACGGGAAATAAGCAACAAACTTACCGATAAAGGGCTTGCTTTTGTGACAGGGCTCCAAGTTCTTAGTTATAACTCCGAAAGCATTGGAAATATTAACAAAAAAATTGTAGTGCCATAAAGAGTAAAGTTCAATTTTAACTGAAAAATAAATTTAAAAGTCGCATTTTTCGTCGACCAAAGGTGTTCGTCCCCTCATAAACGAAAACGACAAAGTAGTGGCGATAGACAGCTGTTGACTTGTTGAATTTCCTGATATTCTTATAATGGATGGGTCTTTGCAGCCATTAGCTAAATAGTCTGCGTAAACGTATGAATTTATTTGTTGACTAATTTGTTCTTCGTTGGACCACCTGAAATATGTCTTATAGTGATGGTGGGATAGGGTAGCGCTAGAAGAGGAAAGGAAGCGACGATGGCCTTAATTACGGTGCAGTCACAGAATTTGTCTGGTGTGAAAATGGGAAACCTCTGCAAACCAACCTAGAAAGCTGCGGACAGTGGGAGGTTCAAACACACTATCTCCCGAACACAAGGTAACGGTTACATGCCACGAAATACGTAGCCAACTCGCTCGGTAAATGTATTAGTCTTTCCTCCTATTATAGCTCCCTGTAACACGACCTATTATAGCTCCCTGTAACACGATGTTTCTTGTCAACTTGATGGTTATATGCTTTGTGTTTTCAGTGTCTAACGTCAAAGGAAAACCTCCAGACTTTCGTAAATAGATTGAACTTGTCGTCACACTTTTATGCATACTTCATACATTTTCATCATAGAATACTATACCTTTCAGCATTCGTGAAAATGGGAAACCACGGAAAACCCTCTTCAGGACTGTCGACAATGGGGCTCAAACCCACTATCTCCCGAATGGAAGGTGACAGCTGCGTGACCCAAACCCATCTTAATTTCTTAAGAAACGAAAAATCGTTAATTTTGATCTCCAAAATGTTCGAAGGCATATCGATAAACGAAGGTGTAAATGAACAAAAAACTTAATGAATCGACATAACAAACTCGATGGTACTAAAATCATTAGACGAGGGCATGTTGGGCGAAGTGGTAGTTCTGACATCTCACCAAGGCGGCCACGATTCAAATCAGAACTATGCACGAGGAGTTAAAAAAAATGAATAACAATATCTTTATGGTTCGTATTGCACGTAGAACTGAAGGTTTTATGGCTATGATTACGATATGAGTAGTCATGTAGAACTATAGGCTTGCCATAATTAAGCTTGGTTAAAAAGTGTTCAAACATGGTGAGAAAGACACACACTGACTGTTATTTACTTGAGAGTGTCCTATGATGCTTCTCCCAGTCAACTACTGCTCGAGTCGCGATTATACGTGATAGGACCAAAACAGCCATCGGCGCCAGGAAATAAACTCCTGTAGCCGCATAGCAGAAATCCAATTTACTGGACCACTGTGCAGCGGTTTCCAGTCTACTTGTCAATAACAGTACACGTGAGGGAGCTTTTCCTTGAAGTGAGTGAATGAACCGCACGCAATTTTGCCGTATTATCTTCAACGTGCGAGGTTGGCTCCAAGGACATTGCACAAAGCAGCTTCATTCTATAGGCATGTCAGATTTCTAGTTTTGTTTTATTAAACTGTTTTTACTCTTCAGTACCCCTAATCGTAATGGCGTATGGCTTTCGGCGAGACATGGTGCAGTTCTTGTGAATTGACGCCCATGGATGACCTGGGCATCTGTAAGGATGGAGCCCTATCCAGAATGAAATTTAATGTTGAACACAGCACGCATACACGTAGACCCCGAGCCAAAGGAATTAAAAAATGATGGTGAAAATCCTTGACCCGGCCAGGGATAGAATCTGCGACCACCTGGACCACAGATCAGCATGCTAACCAGTTAGCCACACAGCCGTAATAAATCCGTGTCATCGTCTCGAGGTGGTGCAGCCGTAACTCTTACTCTACGGCGGACAGAAACTCTTTTCCTATTTTTACTCAAAGTGGCAGTAATGGGAATCGAATCCCGGGTCCCGAGGACAGTGCTAACCATTACACAAAGGAGGCGAATTACTACCCGTAATATCAGGGTTACATGTCCTTTCAGTGACGTGAAAAAATCAAGAGAAGAAAAACGCTGGCGCGTTGTGTTCCTCTTTCTGGGCGATGATCATTAGCGTTATTATGTAGATCATTCAAATGATGTACTGTATATGCGTGAAGCTCAACAAATAAAGGATTTAAAGTAATTGACTGTGCAATAGCGAGATGGTGAGGTGTCTGCTTTGTGAACCTGTGTGAAATTTTTACATCGACCAGGGTTCGACTCCCGGCTCTGCTTCGAAATTTGAAAAGTGATACGAGGACTAGAACGTAGTCCCCTCAGCCTCGGGAGGTCAACTGAGTAGAGGGGGTTCGATTCCCACCTCAGCCATCCTCGAAGTGGTTTTCCGTGGTTTCCCACTTCTTCTCCAGACAAATGACGGACTGGTACTTAACTTACGGCCACGGCCGCTTCCTTCCCTCTTCCTTGTCTATCCATTCAAATCCTCCCATCCCCGCACAAGCCCCCTGTTCAGCATAACAGGTGAGGCCTCCTGGGTGAGGTACTGGTCCTGTATCCCGATGACCCAAATTCTCACGCTCCAGGACACTGCTCTTGAGGCGGTAGAGGAGGGATTCTTCGCAGATTCCGAGGGAAAAACCAATCCTGGAGGGTAAACGGATTAGGAAAGAAAAAATCGTTATGGAGACAGGATTAAAAGATTTTGATTTAAGCTGTTATTTCTATAGCTAGTATCCATTGTTTAATGTAAGGAATATGTAATAAGCTCATCTTTGAGTATATCAAGAATAATTATTCTTACATAGCCATTTTGAATCCATTGCCATATGGCATTAACTTTTTTCCATACCGAGCTCGATAGCTGCAGTCGCTTAATTGCGGCCAGTATCCAGTATTCGGGAGATCGTGGGTTCGAACCCCACTGTCGGCAGCCCTGAAGATGGTTTTCCGTGGTTTCCCATTTTCACACCAGGCAAATGCTGGGGCTGTACCTTAATTAAGGCCACGGCCGCTTCCTTCCCACTCCTAGCCCTTCCCTGTCCCATCGTCGCCATAAGACCTATCTGTGTCGGTGCGACGTAAAACAACTAGCAAAAAAGTCATCAAGCCGGAGGCTGGCTGAATCCTCATATACCACTACCGAAGGTTATGCAATTACGGGTATATGGTGTATTAATAAGGCGTAATAGGCAAGATGGGAGAATTTTGCCATTGATTTCCTCACAGAGCTAAACACGTCTGACTATAAGTAGTACCCTCCATAACATCTACGTGCTCTAGTCGTGCCCTAAACGTTATTATTTAGTACTGCCTGTACCTCAGTAGCTTACATACTGTCACAGCCATAAATGAGCCTGAGAATTCAGTGAAAGCTTCATTTTGCTCTGACCTGTGCCAAGAGGGAAACGAAAATATACTGAATCATCGAGAAGTAGCTACAGGTTGTCTTAAGATTTATCATTACTTTATTGTCTAAAGATGTATCATATCTTCCTTTATCTTATACGATCACAGACCTTTGTACTTCTAACATTCTCTTCAGATGTTTCATGATACATCTTAAGAGAATGAAGACATGACTTTAACTGGTGATACGCTTTTTTTTTCATTTTGCTAGTGGCTGTATACGTCGCACCGACACAAATAGGTATTTTGGCGACGATGGGATAGGAAAGGCCTAGGAGCTGGAAGGAAGCTGCCATGGCCTTAATTATGGTACAGCCTGCTGTGAAAATGGGTAACAACAGAAAACAATCTTCAGGTCTGCCGACAGTGGGATTCGGACCCACTATCTCTCGGATGCAAGCTTACAGCCGCGCGCCCCCAACCGCACGGCCAACTCGCTATTTGGTGATACGATCACAAGTGCATCCCACAGGTCATATGCAGGAAAGAATGGGTCCGTGGAAAAGTATCAGTTATAAAGGATGCCCGATTTTACACCAATAAGATTAATGGATATTACGCGGGAGGCTGTACAATATTCACAATTAAATTGAATTCAAGAGTAAAAATATTTACTGTAACAATGGGTGGTCATTAATGACCAATAAAACACATTCTTTAGTTTTCAAAATATGATCAGTTAATTAGTATAAGATGGTGACTGTTGTATTACAGATTTTAGCTACAAGTTCCTAGATGTTCAACTAACATGTTCCCAAAGAAACATTCTTTCTGTCTTTTCTTCTCAATCAGCCAACGGCCGTAGCCGTGTTGAAACACCGGATCCCGTGAGATCTCCGAAGTTAAGCAACATCGGGCGTGGTCAGGAGTTGGATGGGTTGCCACGCGCTGTTGGGAGTGGAGGAGCGGAAAGGAACTGGCCACCCTACCCCAAGTACACTCCGGCTCAGGAACACCTCTGCCTTCGGGCAGAACAATCCTTACCTACCTACCTTTCTTCTCAATCCGTATACCGTCCAGGGTTGGTTTCCCTCTCAGGCTCAGCGAGGGATCCCACCTCTATCGCCTCAAGGACATTGTCCTGGAACGTGAGACTTTGGGTCTGGAGACAAAACTGGGAAGGAGGACCAGCACCTCACCCAGATGGCCTCATCTGCTATGCTGAACAGGGGCTTTGTGAGTGTATGGGAAGATTGGAAGGAATAGACAAGGAAGAGGGATGGAAGCGGTCTTAGCCTTAAGTTAGGTACCATCCCGGCATTTGCATGGAGGAGAAATGGGAGACCACGGGAAACCACTTTGAGGATGGCTGAGGTGGGAATCGACACTCCCCCACCTTCTACTCAGTTGACCCCCCGAGGCTGAGTACACCCCATTACAGCCTTCGTAACAATTTCCAAATTTCGTGGAAGATCCGGGAATCGAACCCGGGCCTCCGAGGGTGGCAGCTAATCACACTAACCACTACACCACAGAGGCGGAAGGAACATACTACTAGTTTATAACAGTTTCAGTAGACAAGAATCAGTAACAAACTGGTAAAGTAAACTCGCTTCCTCATATCGAGGTAGTGCAGCTCTTTTTTGGCACTTCCTGGAATCGAACCCAGGCCTCCGAGGACGGCAGCTAATAGTACTAACCGTTACACCACGGAGGCGGACAAAAAACTGGTAAAACTCTATCAAGGTAACCTTAAACCCAGGTCCTGGAGAGTAGCAGATGCATCTGGTAACAAGATCAACGATTTTGAGAAAGTTCTGGAACTATGAAAAAAGCATCGTACTCACCCCTATAAGGATGATTCAGATATTGAAGTAGGTTGTGACTGGGGAGACATTCAACAAGAGTCGCACATAGGACCATGTCCGGTCGAAAGAGCTCGTAGAGCACTACAGTCCCATAAAGCAAATGGAGCGGACATTATCACTGCGTATATGTTAAAACAGAGGATGTGGGAGTTAAATCACTGACATCTGTGATCAAGTACGGAAACGTGGAAAATGGCAATCTGATTGGATTAAATCCATATTTGTGCCAATTCACGAGAAGGGTGACACTGCAAAATGTGATAAATACCGCAGGGTGGCTTTAATTCTCCTGGCCAGTCAAACTGTTTTTGTCGAGTACTCAGTCTGTAGGCTAGTTGTATCTTCAATAGTTACGCTATGAGTTGTTGTTGATGGCCTAGGCGTCAAGGAAGAGACGTATTGGGGAAATAAGGAGTAGTTTCCCGTTGCTTGTTTCACCGAGCCAACCCTATGAGAAACATTTCCAGACCATTTATAACAGAGACTGGCTGCACAAGGAATGACATTACTGGCATTCCTATACCTCAGTCGCCTACGTATGAGTCAGACAGGTCAATGAAAGTAACAAATTTGTCTTAATGCGCTGTGATTACAAAGTCTCGACGGAAAATACACAGTAAAACTGTGTTGCATATTTTGAAGGAAATCGCCGCTAGATGGGGGGCTTCATTGATTCCATTCCTGACTGGAAACAGGCTGTGGATTTTCATTTATATTTTGAAAGAAAGACTGAATCACTTCTTATAATGCCAAATTTCCTTTGATCAAGCTGGTTTTGTGCTCACAGCCACGTGCTCTTGGCCGTACGGCCAACTCGCCCGGTACAACAAAGTGTTTGATGGACGTTGTAATACAATCACTTAAGTAACTACACACAGCAAATTATATTATGAACCTGATATATCAGATGTTCGGGAGATAGTGGGTTCGAACCCCACTGTCGGCAGCTCTGAAGATGGTTTTCCGTGGTTTCCCATTTTCACACCAGGCAAATGCTGGGGCTGTACCTTAATTAAGGCCACGGCCACTTTCTTCCCACTACTAGCCCTTTCCTGTCCCATCGTCGCCATAAGACCTATCTGTGTCGGTGCGACGTAAAACAACTAGCAAAAAAAAAATGGCTATTTGTGTTCAGTTGAGGCCTGTACCTTTTCACTTAAGGGACATTTCGGAGATAAAATTCGATATTTTCGTCATTTTGGTGAAAATTTTTAAATGACTGAAATTGGAAAGGTTGAGTTTCTTTTTTCCTGTCACGAAGTTATTCTGCTGAATTCAAACAATTTATCACTGTAATAATGCTTTGTTTGCCAATTGTAATTTTACATTTAAATCCCATAATATTCTGCAAAATGTAACAAAATTTGTATGTAGCACAGCTATATCAAGAAACCTGCGTACGGAATTTTTGATTGCAGAATTTTTTCAAGTAGTAGGGATTTTTAAGTACAACATTTTAGAACGTAAAAGTTACACAAACTTTTTTAAATTATGTACAGAAAAATCGATACGTAGTATTTTTAAAAGAAGTATTATCTGCCTAATAACGAATTTACATTAATGTTTTAATTAAATTTCATGAAAAAATGGAAATAAAAATTTCAAAACAATATTTTGGAATAACTATTAATTGCATTTGAATGAAATGTTCGCGATATCTCTACTTTCTTGTAGGTGACATTCCCACAAAGTTTCGTGAAAATCCATGCATTAGGTAAAAATGTCTTTCTATCTTTGGAGTGTCACTTTAAAAGCTTGTAAACTCTGATCTTTAATTAACGTATTTCCTGAAAGTAAAATCAAGGTTCAACATAATATTAATGTAATGTATGTCGTCAGTTAAGTCAGATATGGAACAACTAGATATCCCACCGGGACAAACTCATGACCGACTACTGTTCCGTCAAGCCATCCGACACGGAGTTTTCCCAACGTCCCTTACAAGTAAGAAGACTACAGGAACTAAGTGGACCGAGGAGAGAAAGCTGGCTCATAGTCAGCAAATGAAGGAGTATTGGAAGAAGAAGAAAGCAACAACTTTACCCAAGAGTAGATACGAGCCCCGTGGTCCTCAGTAGGCCTAAACGACAAAGAAGAAGAAGAATGTAATGTATGTATGCATATTACTTAAGTGACATAAACTGAAGAAGTCAATCATTAACAAATACCTCACAGTCTGATTCACTGACAGAGCAGTGCTGTCGCAGTTTATGGAACCACGGAGTAATAAGTGAACTGCTGGTGCTGTGTCTGGATAAATGCCATGAAAAACACGCTCTATGCTCGACTGCCTCATTTAATGGTTTAAGGAAAGCTACCATCTGTTCTGTAACCTCATAACTGAAGCAATCTACTTTTGCAAGGCATTATGATTTCGCAACAATGCAACAATTTGATCATATGCGACTTACACTCACTACTTTAAAATATGAAATTAAATTATAATGAAAATAATTAACATATTCATGAAATAAAATATTCAATCGTCGCACCATGTACTCACACTTAGTTCTTACCTGATTACTTACACATACAAGATTTGATGGGCGCCAGCTACAACTCACTGCAGTAATAATCGAATGAGAGCCTTGAATAGAATGAGAGTCTTGAATAGAATGAGAGTCTTGAATATCTCTAGGGTGTGGGGTAATAAGCGTACTTAGACAGCATAACATATAGGTTCTATGAAAAGGAGATTGTTGTTCTTGTTTCCCCATTAAATTTGAGGTTATCTAATTCTACCATTGAAATAAAACGATAAATTAATTTGAGATAGAACAAGATATATTCTTTAAATTATATCTAAAATAGTAAGACTTGCAGCGATAAAACATATGAAAATACAAAATTACGACATTTCAACTGAAAGCAACTAGGCATTAAATTTGAATTCCTCTTGACCGGAAGTTTAAAAGTTATACAAGAAATTTATCTCTCACTAGTTTACAAGCAGTACCTTCAACACTTTGAGTGTTATTACGACGTATTATTTTGAATTGGTATCCTGTAGGTATCTCAAGCCTAATTTGGTGATGTAAACTTTTCGTTTCACTGACGAGATATAGCATGGCTTGAAATTAGATTCACACTCCGAACATTTAATCCATATGTTGACTGGCGACTAAGTATCCATGTAACTGCTGCTTCTCCATTCAGATGACTGACTACTACCATCTCAGTAGTACTCCGTATAGCAAGGCTCGGTATCCCACTGACTTCATGGCAAGTCTCTCCGTTCAATTCCTTCCTTCAACTGCTTCCAACTAACTGACCGACTGAGGCCTCTCCGTCCATATGACTGAAGATATAAGATGCTGGTCGAAGTATATATAGCCATTAGTTGACACACCTACGCAATCTCCAAAAATAACTATGTTACTCCCACCCAACTCAAACTGTAAAAAGGTTGTTGTGGAAAAGCCTAAGGCGGCTGTTGGCATGGGCGCCCGCAAGGGGGGGGCAAGGGGGGCAATTGCCCCCCCCACTTGTCCCCCCTGGAATTCTAAAGATGTTGATGTTCAATTGTTTAATATCATACCAGATTATTTCATAAACTGAAATTACTGACAGTCATCTAGCATATGTTATAACTGGAAGTTTCTGTAAACAATTTAATGTTGCTGACGTTATATTGGTTTTTATATTCAAGAAAATTGTTAATGTGCCCCCCCCCCTGGAAAAGATCCTGCGGGCGCCCATGGCTGTTGGTATATCCTAAAGTTGAGATCATCGCAAAATGCACACAATGACAGAGCGATGACTCGGCAGTTATGCTAGCAGTATTGCACAATGTTTTGCAATGTCAAAAGTTATTTCACACAATACATCTACATCTGATATCATACAACAACTCTTCATTTACATGTCTTTAATGTTAATCCACACACATATACATAAATATAACAAATCAACTACAATCACGCAAGCGACAATCAACCACTACATAACGAAATCAGATTACAGAATTCAATTAAATAATAATAATAATAATAATAATAATAATAATAATAATAATAATAATAATAATAATAACATCGTATAGAGACTATTCCACCTCGTAATTACTTCTTGCTGTACCGTTGTTTGAAGCTGGGCAGCAGGACCGCCTTTTTTTCTGATACCTCACCACTGCCTTTGCGGGGTTTATTGTGTTTGTAGATACTGGAGCATCTTCCACAAGAACTATCGTCTCATCAAATACGTGCGCATGTGCCGTATTTATGCAGTGAACAGCACAAGGCAGACGTCTATGACATTCGAAAGCTTTCTTTAGGTTTGTACCGTGATCTGTTATTAAAAACATGTCTTTATAATCACACGAATTTTTTTTTCTATTTTGCTTAACGTCGCACCGGCACAGATAGGCCTTATGACGACGATGGGACAGGAAAGGCCTAGGAATGGGAAGGAAGCGGCCGTAGCCTTAATTAAGGTACAGCCCCAGCATTTGCCTGGTGTGAAAATGGGAAACCACGGAAAACCATCTTCAGGGCTGCCGACAGTGGGGTTCGAACCCACTATCTCCCGGATGCGAGCTCACAGCTATGATCACACTAAGCAATGTTTAACTTGGACATTCTTTCGAAAAGTTCCTCAATTATACTTGTATTTGTTCTCTCTTTGTATTTGGACATTTTTAGTAAAAAACACATTGTTAACAGCTTCCACTCTCTGTCTATATGCTGCGTAGTCAGCGTCAAATAACGGGTCTGGTCAGTAGCCGAGCAGCATTTTTCGTGCTTGTCAGAAATAATCAGTGGCATTATTGCGTTTCGTATTTCATCTGACTTAGCTTGGACGTTTCTGCTGATGGTGGAAGGATGTGGTAACACATCAACAATATCTACGTTGCCAAAATTAGCAGCGATATTAATCAGTTCTTGCTCTAATTCTTTAAAGCCTTCTCCGGCAACAGTGTTAAATGGTCAGAAATCCTTGCCACACATGAAAGTACATGCGCTAGTTATGGTTTGCTTTGTAATCCCGGGCAAGAGCCAGCATTAAATTTGCAAACGTGTTTTTTAAAATGAGTTTTACCAGATTTATGTGTTAACAGTGCATTGCACGTTTCTCAGGAAGCATAACCTGTCTGCTGACTATCTGCAGTGACCACAAGTAGGAAATTTTTCCAAACATCAGAACTGAGCCAATCTCTCTTGATTAGTTTGTATTCATTGCTTTAAATTTTAGCCATAACGCTGCCCGTCGATTCATCTGGCAAGATGAACTTCAGCTCAAAACTAAACGGTATAATAATTATAATTACGTGTGGCTATTTCTAGCCGAGTGCAGCCCTTGTAAGGCAGACCCTCCGATGAGGGTGGGCGGCATCTGCCATTTGTAGGTAACTGCGTGTTATTGTGGTGGAGGATAGTGTTATGTGTGGTGTGTGAGTTGCAGGGATGTTGGGGACAGCACAAACACCCAGCCCCCGGGCCACTGGAATTAACCAATTAAGGTTAAAATCCCCGACCCGGCCGAGAATCGAACCCGGGACCCTCTGAACCGAAGGCCATTACGCTGACCATTCAGCCAACGAGTTGGACACTAAACGGTTAGCTCAACCATCCCATCACCTTTTTATACCTGCGAAATCCCGGGCTTTGCTCTTTGAAAAGATCTTCATCATATATGGATAAACCACATTGCTTACAACGTCAGTGAAGCAAGCAAGGTCATCCTCCCTTGTCAGCAAGCTTCGCTTCGAACATGCCCCATCGAACGAACTGGAGCAAACTCAGGCATTTTAGCTTACACGCTCCACTCATGCGTGATAGTGTTGCATATGCAGGAAGGCACATGTTCCTCTGTCTCGTTACCCGTCTCAAGTTTGAACAATGCACGACACTAGTCTGGAAAGAAAATAATGAAACTTGACAGAAATAAACCACCTTCTCGAAAATGTTTTCCTAGCCGTCCTGAAAGCGTGTCCGAATTCATATACCTCGGATCAAACATCACCAGCAATGGGAACAGTAGGAAGGAAAACCCAGTGACGAAGAAAACAACGCTACAAATTCCCACTTGGAAAGATCGTTCTCTTTCTAAAGTCAGTGAAGTTCTGAGTATATCGCACATTCAGCTTCTCCATCTTCCTTCACTCTGCGGAGATGTGGCCTGATAGGGCATCTGGTTGAAAGTAAAGGGATGCTATTGAGATGCAGTGTTGGATAAAAATTCTTCAGTTTATGTGGAAAGAACATAAAACCAACGGCAAAAGTTAAACGAACTGAATATTTTGACGAAGTAATACATTTTCTGCCTCTTTTACGCTGCGGAGGCGTGGCCTGTTAGGGCATCTGATTGGAAGAAAAGAGATACTTTTGCGATGTGGTTTTGGAGAATTATTCTTCAGTGGAAATTACATAAAACCAAAGACTCAAGTTAAACGAACTGAATACTTTGACGAAGATGTACACTTTCCGTCTTCAGCCATAACTGCAGTTATTTGGCCAAATCGTGCGTAGAGGATGAGGATATCTGAAGAAGGTGTTCAGTCAGATACCACGGGTGAGAGTGCGATTACGGTGATCTAATAAAATTTAAAATAGTATTGGTCCTACAGGTGTTAATTTTGCTAGTGGCTTTACGTCGCACCAACTCAGGTAGGTCTTATGGCGATGATGGGAGAGGAAAGGCCTAGGAGTTGGAAGGAAGCGGCCGTGGCCTTAATTAAGGTTCAGCCCCTGTATTTGTCTGGTGTGAAAATGAGAAACTATCTTCAGGGATGCCGACAGTGGGATTCGAACCCACTATCTCCCGGATGCAAGCTCACAGCCGCACGCCTCTATCCGCACTGCCAACCCGCCCGGTACAGGTGTTAGCGTAAACAGCAAAGTTCAATAGAGAACACATAGTGAACTCTCACAAAAGATGTCAGAGAATGTCATAACCCCCAGCAATGACAGAACGACCGAAAGATGAGAAGCAGTGAATAAATAATATATGTAGGATAAATTGATGTTAAAATATTTACAGTAAGTTAATGCTGTTTTCGAAGTTTCATCCATAGCCATGAATTAAATACAACCAATTAAAGTGGGGATGTTACCTTAATGTTATTTGTGTCTTTGTCATTCATTTCATTGTGTATTAACACATATTATTAACCACTCATTCAATTATCTTTGCACTGCATACCTCATTCGTAATCCTTATTTTTATCAAAACATCTCGTACCATTTACTTCTCCTTATGTAGAATATGTGATCAACAAAGCTGTCCTAAAATCTAGGTGGGACAAATGCTAAAAAGATATTAATTCATATTTTATCCAGATCTAGCTTTTACTTGACGTTTCGAAATATGCTTCCAAGGTAAAAACAAGTAACGAACAAATTTGCTACCGTGTGGTATCAACATATGGAAGCCACATCAACTGAATGAATCACTCGCGAATGTGAAGTGCACATGGAAAATGCAGGATTTCAAACAGAGCATTGAGTGATCATAAGCAAGCACTTCAATTCTTTTGGGGATATGTCTATACTTATGAAACGCGAAAACAAAGAGTTAGGATTAGTGATGAAAATAACAAATTATCCCCCACTTGAAAAATTAACGTAGGAAAAGTAACATGCATATACAAATAATATGCAAGATATGACGAAATGACAACAAACGACCAAAAATTTAACGATACGCACATACATACATACTGTGCCATTTCACTGTTATAAGAAGTTCCGTCCTTAAGAAGGACAAAGATGGAGTCCAGGTCTCCGAGAATAATTAACGTCAAAATGTCTGATGATACCGCGAGCGAAAACAAAAGTATTTACCCTAGGCGCTAGAGAAAAGAATTTAGATCCAGAAGGCAGTGAAAAAGAACGAATGGGAATATTGTTGCTAACAATTATTGAAGAAAAAAATAAGAAAACGAGATTGAATTGCTACTTCTAAATCAGAGTCGAAGACGGAAAGCAACTACGTCAAAGTTTAGAGAGGGTATCGACAAAAGATCATTTCAGCGGAAACAAAGAACAGATTTATTGGAAGTTGCGTCGCAAATTAAGCAGAAGATTATTAATTTCGTTCCGCGAACTTTAAGATACGTGGAAAGTCGAGCATAAACTACGACAAGCTTACGTCACGGCAGTCTCTGCTGACGTATTACTCGATATCACCCAAGTTAAAGAACTACAGAAGTGGGAATCCTATAGTAACTCCTGGGCAGATAAAGGAGAAAATTCTGTTCATTTCAAGTCATATAATTATACTACCCCAAGATTATTATTTGTCAAGTAGATCAACTCTTTCAAAAGAAACAATCTTTCGCGTTAGACAGATTATCACAGCAGTTCATGATGGCAATGCTAATTGATTCTGTTTGCTATTCTATTCCAACTAGTCCAGAGATGAGCAAGATGTTCTAAGAAGATGATAGGCCAGACTGCCCAAATGGGTTCCGTCGGATGACGTTGCCTGCCGAGAAATGACTAAGCCCAGAGGAGAATTATGCCAGTATTTCCCATTCACCTAGGGAAATAAAAGGAGGCGTATCCGTATGTCCTGTCAGCTGGACATATGCCGACGACTGGAGCTGATGAATTCAGATAAGTCTTACTTTTAAATTAGTGTAGTAATGTTTTATATTCATATGTAAGTGTAATATGATTTGTTAATTTGTTCCGTGCGAAATAATGAAGCGACGAAAGTGGTGTATTGAATTAGAGCAAAGGTGGATAGGTAATCTTCGTATATGAATGACAAATCCATAGATAGGTAGTCAATCAGTGATGAAAGCCTACGTTCGAGATGTGATCCATGTAGTGTGAAATACTGAGTTCGTTAAGGTGACAGTGAATTGTATGTTATGTCAAAGAGAGATTTAGGTACGCGTGTACGTTGGTCATGAGCAAAGAATGTCAAGTTAGGAACCAGCAGTAGGATATGCTTGCTAAATAGACAGATGTGTTTACAATAATTTAAGGTTATGACGGAATTAAGGTCATAATGTCGTGAAATATGTCCATGAACCGTGAGTAAAATAATAAAGGCCACGATTAAATGAAATGGACACGTATTTAGTAAAGGAGACGGAATAAATGTTTGGAGGTATAATACTGATTATTTTAAGAGAAGTTGATATAAGATTGATAATTTAGAATGGTGGTAGTTATTGATTCTTCGCGACTTTGAGCACGGTGATGTAGTAGTGGACTTAATGGTTTTCAAGTTGAGTTTTTACTAAGTGGAAGTGAATATGTAGCATTTACAGTATATGTACTATTTCTCTTATGATCAAGCATGAGAAAGTTCAAGTAGGATTGGAGTGACACCTGTTGGTTAGCGTACGTACTTGGTAGTGCCAACGAAGTTTCAGTTAGGAGGATGAACTAATCACATGCACTGTGTCACAGATGTTTTCTAATTCTGATCTATTCTCAGGCGAAAAGAAATGTAGTAACTTCTTAGGCAACATCCTATCACTGATGATTGACTGAAAATGTATGAATTGTATTTTATGGTCGAGTCTTCGCACAATGCAGACCACCTTAGCTAGTATACTTCAGATGAGACTAGTAGAGTAGTCGTTAGAATATATATAATGTCGCACGTATGTTCAATTTAAAATAATGAGAAGATTCAGATCTTAGAATTATATGTGGAACTTACTGGTACTTATTGAACCATTTATAAAAATTACATTAATTTGAAAGAGGACCTATCAATATTCACGCAGAAGAAGAAGAGAAGATGAATATTCAGAATTGTAACCAGTTATTTGTAGAAACATTAGGGAACTATCCTCCCAAATTGACATTTACAGGTATCTACTGATATGTTGTGAGAGATAGGAATAATTGTAGGTCAGCAGATTAATATGAGCTCCAAGTAAGAGCCAGTAATTTAACAGAGACTTCATAGGTAACAGAGGAGAATTCCAATTCATGAGATATGGTTCTAGGCCTAAAATGCGTCCTGAATATCTTGAAACCGCCCTCAATCTACCCTTTAGCTTGTAAGATAGCATATTGTAAATATTTTTCTTTGCTAGGGTGCACCCAAATAAGTTTTAATTATCCCAATATGTTTTAATTACCCATACAAGTTTTAATTACTCAAATATGTTCTAAACTATTTCACAAGTTTTAATTACCCAAACATATTTAACTTATTGCTTCAGTCTATTAATTTTTCACTTTATTTCGATTTGATCATTTCTTTAAAAGTCTAAGATGGTGAGTTTGACATCTTTGAACTTATGATTTTTAATTTGTTAATTACGAGCTGAATTATAGTAATGTTCAGCTGAATAATTGGTTATACGGACTTCAATAATTTGCCGTATATTACATTCTGTCCTTGATTTTTGGGTCAGTCAAGATTTAAGCACTTAGTGCAATAGATTTCAACAGATTCATTTTAATGGATGAGTAACTCAAGTAGCATTTCTTATAATGCATAGTGGGTGCCGGACGTGTCAATTACCGGCAGATTCAAGATGAACGTCGCTTGCATATATTTTTACCCGATACTGACATTTCTTCGATTTCTCCTTACGCCAGAAATGTGGAAGTGTTGATTGAAATGTTGATATGGAGAGAGGCTAAGACAGGAAATAAATGGTTGGTTATGCATTCGGGTGGAAGAAATAGATAGACTTAACAAATTAAGCCCATGTTCGCTAGAGATGGGCGAAATAATCAGATGTTCATGCAGTTTCCTCTATTAGAAATTCTTTAGGGAGGATAGCATAACATTCGACCTATGGATTGAAACAAGTATATAATAAATAAGATATGTAAAAATTTAAACAGTTCTTTCAATGTGTTTCGTAGCGTAGAGACTTAGATTTAAGTGGATGAATGCTGCAACATCTTGGTAGCGTAAGAAATTCAATAAGCAACGTATGATAGTTGTTTATATGTGTAATTTAAGATTTCTTTGGCTCCATATGGTATGTCTTTCTGATATTCGGAACTCATAGCCCAAATGATAGAATTATGATAGTCAGAAGGATCGTAATTAAGCTAGCCTGGATCTTATGCGTCCTCTCAGGGAGCCGGGACGGCGCAATACATACATACATACATACATACATACATACATACATACATACATTACATACATACATACATACATACATACATACATACATACATACATACATACATCATCATTATAGACCGTTATGCCTTTCAGCGTTCAGTCTGCAAGCTTCTGCGAATTTACTAAATGTCGCCACAATCCTCTATTTGCAACTAGTGTTTTGGGCTCATTTAGTTCTATACCTCTTAACTTTAAATCGTTAGAAACTGAGTCTAACCATCGTCATCTTCTCTTACCCTCCATAACTAAGCCCATTATTCTCTTAGGTAACCTATCCTCCTCCATTCGCCTCACATGACCACAGCACCGAAACCGGCTTATGCAAATAACTTCATCCATCGAGTTCATTCCTAACTCAGCCTTTATCTCCTCATTACAAGCTGCTCTCACTTCATCATTCCACCAATATTTTCGCTTATTACCCGTCCTTACACACAGTTGTTTCTAGGCATTCCCTTGCTGTTTCTACTACAGCATCCCTGTATGCCACCCATTCTCTTTCTGCATCCTGCACCTGCTTACTGTCCACTGTTTGGAACTTTTCACTAATCATATCCATGCACTTCTGTCTAATGTCCTCGTCCTGGAGATGTTCTACCCTTATTCGTTTGCAGACAGATTTAACTTTCTCTATTCTAAGCCTAGAGATACTTAGTTCACTACAGATCGGATAGTGGTCTCTTTCATCGAAGAATCTCCGAAAAATCCGTACATTCCTAACAGATTTCCTGAATTCGAAGTCGGTTGAGATATAGTCTATTACGTATCTACCCCTACCCTCCTATGTGTAGCGTTGAATAGCCTTATGCTTGAAGAATGTATTCGTATAACTGTTAAACCCATACCAGCATATAAGTCCAGCAGACGCTTCCCATTCCTATCAGCTTTCATATCTTTCCCATATTTACCAATCACCCCTTCGTTTCCTTCAGATCTATTTCCAACTCTCGCACTGAAATCACCCATTAGCACTATCTTATCTTTACTGTTGACCCTGACTACAATGTCACTCAATGCTTCATAAAACTTGTACATTTCGTCCTCATCTGCACCCTCACATGGCGAATACACTGAGACAATTCTCGTCCTAATTCCTCCAACTGCCAAATCTGCCCACATCATTCGTTCATTTACGTGCCTAACAGAAACTATGTTGCGTTCAATAGTATTCCTGATGAACAACCCTACCCCAGACTCTGCCCTTCCCTTTTTAAAACCCGTCAAATACAGTTCATAATCAGCTATCTCTTCCTCGTTATTTCCCCTTACCCGAATATCACTTACTCTTAGCACATCTAGACGCATCCTCTTTGCTGACTCAGTTAGTTCTACTTTCTTTCTTCCATAAGCCCCATTAATATTGATAGCTCCCCATCGAATTCCATTTCGTTCGCCAAGTTGTTTCCAAGGAGTCCCTCGCCTGCCAAATGCGAGTGGGACTCCGTTACTCTTATAGATTAAAATGTTATGAGCTCGGTAAATTCATGAAGCAGGATGCTACCCTACTTACACATAGTCGAAGTGAGGATCTCTCCTGTAACCGGTTAGGGGCCACCGGTGAATTATATAGCGTTCGCCGCCTGATCACAAAGAAGACCATGACTCAGAATATGCCCGAGATGCCCACTCCCATTCCGTAGCAGCTGGTATCCGGACTCTCAGGACCACTTACTAGGCCACTCAACCGTTGCCCATGGTTCACGAACTAGGACGTGACTACAGTAACCCACACCATGAACCATACTATAACATATAATAATAATAATAATAATAATAATAATAATAATAATAATAATAATAATAATAATAATAATAATAATAATAATAATAATAATAATAATAATAATAATAATAATAATAATAATAATAAGTTTTCTGTATACTGGCAAAGTTAGGTATGTACTCGGTTTCTTACACTTTACCAGCCTTAACCTAGAACACTGTTAATAATAACTAGTGACAAATGGCACTGAAGCAAGAATGGCTTAAATGCTGTGACAATCCTCTCCTACCAATAGATCAAGACTGCCTACCTGAAGATCTCAGACTGAAATCTAGGAATCCTTCTTGGTTACTAGGAAAGAGGCTAGCCCAAGATGAATTTCATACTAACACTGCCTGGCGCGATGGGTGGGCAGCTTCAGACCCTGACAGATTAGGTCTAATTTCGGATCCAGTTATGCAACCTCCTGGTTTCAACTTACCCAGAAAAATCTGGTCATCACTTAATCGGATCAGAACTCAACATGGCAGATGCAATTTCTGGAAACACAAGTGGAAGATTACCAGCGACCCTTATTGCGACTGCTCTGACGTGCCTCAGACCGTTCAACATATCGTCACAGAATGCCCACTCCGAAGATTCAGTGGGACAATAAAGGACATCCACGAGGCCAGTGATGAAGCTGTGAGTTGGATAACAAAACTGGACATTCAGCTTTAGCAGCAATGCAGATATTGATGAGCTCAAATGTATAAATATTGTTTGTTTATTACGTACTTGTTCTGTGTGTATAGATGAAACTGTTTTTCGTGTAATTGTACATATTTGTAAATAACCAAATTGTAACAATGTATGCTCATGCCATACGAAATATATATAGTGATGACAATAGAATGAAAACAATATTAACTATAATAACAGTAATAGTATTAATAAAATAATCAAAAGTAGTGATATTAAGGAAGAATCAGATCATACATAATAAACAAGTCATTTCATCTATATAATACACATCGTACATAGAGCACATTAAAAATATTATGAATATTAAGTACTAGATATAGGACTACTATTTAAAAGAAAGTTTCAAAGATATATACATTTCATGAAGATACCGAAATATCGCCTTCAATTGTGAGGTGAAGAGAAAGGTTAGTAAGAAAAGAAGGAGAAGATCTGTGAAAGGAAGAGGAGAAAAATGAAGAAGAGGTAGTAGGAGGAGGTGTTTTCAGGTCAAAACTTGATAATTCATAATATTTACCGGCTATTTTGACACAGGCATGTTTAAAAGCTGGACATGCACTTGCTATGACGATATCGAGGCTGGCAATCCAACACACAATTACAAGACATGGTATGCAGAGAAAGAAGTGTGGGGAAATATAAGTAGGTATGTAGTAACGTGCCTTATTATACTGTACCCGTGTGACTTAGAGGGCAATCTGGTGATCCGCCACTGTCCACTGAATGATGAACCTCTCTCCACTATGTCATCCAGAATTCCTTTATTTTCTCATGCTTCCTGAATAACTCCCTTTACGTGACTCACTGCACGTGCCCACCTCTCAGCTCTCATGTTTTCACTTAGAGCTTGCTGAGCTAGACTCTGTCTTCCTTAACTGTAAGTTTCATGGTTACGGGACACGGTAAAGGCGGAGTTCGATGCCTGTCGTTGGACATAGTTCAAATTCATGGTCAAGCGCAAGCTCCCGCGAAAAGTACACTTCAAACACGCACATCAGTCCCTTAATTCAGAGTAGCATCAATACACAAACTACGATGCTACACTAAATAAAACTAATCAATAATGAAGATCCTCAATCAGTAAATTGTACAACTATATACTAAAAGGAAATGCAAAAACAAAACTTTACTTCAATTAACTAATCGAAAAATACTCAATAATGTCACTTAAATATATTACAGGAAACGTAACAGGACATTAATACTACTCTATAAGCTAAGTGGAAACGAAATATTTGAACAAAATCACACCGAAGCGTCAAGCACAACGCAAGCTGAGGCGACATACGCATACACATATAAACAAACCCACTTGCTGTAAGCAATAAATATAATTGGCAACATAGGATCGTCTGAGCCAATAGGATTGCCTCATCCTCCAAAACTAGATCAGGACAGAATATATCAATACAGCCCCGATAATCTGATATTTGGAAATGTTATGATGAACATCGCTTGCGATGTTGAACAGGAGTCGAAGTGGATGAATTCAGGAAAGCAAAATGGACCGTCTTGTTAAAAACAGAACAGGTGAGATTTTCAAAGACGTAACATATCGAAAAATAAAACGGCGCCACTGAATCAAGAGACTTTTTTGGGAAATTCAAAAAGAGCCTGAGTGGATATAAAGGCAGAGAACTCTTTATAAGAGATAAGAATGGGAATCTGGCAGTTAGTGCGAAGGAGAACTGTAGGATACTTGCAGAATACTTTCATGACCTGTTAAACTGTGAACCACCTGAAGAAGTGCTGGAGCTGGGGACAAACACAGAAGAGAGAGAGTCATGTCCTCCAACTAGAGATGAGGTCGAACAGGCCATAAGCGATCTAAAGAATAACAAAGCAACCGGAGAAGATGGAATATCAGCTGAGATGATTAAGTGGGGAGGTGACAAGGCAGTAGACAACATGACCAACATCATCGGCCAGATTTGGAGAACAAAGAAGTTACCAGAAGGATGGAAGAATGCGATCATAATACCAATACATAAGAAGGGGGACAAGAGGGATGCAAACAACTATAGAGGAATTTCGTTACTAGAGATTGGCTATAAGGTGTTGTCGAAAGTCCTGCTCAATAGACTGGAAGAACAGTTAGAAAGTACAATTGGAGACTACCAAGCAGGATTTAGGAAGGGAAGAGGATGCATAGAACAGATATTTATACTGAAACAACTGATAGAACATAGGGCCTTAAAGAACAAAAAAACGGTGGTAACCTTTGTAGATTTCACTAAGGCATATGACTCCATCGACAGACAAACTCTTGGAAGAATCCTGAAGAACAGAGGATTAGATGGCACTACACATGAACTCATAATGGAAATTCTATCAGACACAAAGGCAAGGGTGAGATTCAGAGGAGTACTCTCTGAAGAATTTGATATCAACACTGGTGTCAAACAAGGAGATGGATTATCACCAATGTTGTTCAACATAGCTCTGGATGAAGTCATCAGACAGTGGAGAACAATGAATGAGACAATGGGAATACCAAAGACGCATGTTGGGGACAAAAAGGACAATAGGGCCCAAGTAGATTGTCTAGCCTTTGCGGACGACATAGCTATAGTAAGTGAGACAGAAGAAGATGCAAAGACACAACTCAACAACTTAAGCAATATAGCCGGAAGGGTAGGACTGAGGATCGCCTACAACAAGACAAAGACATTGAATACCACTGAGGATTGGACAACACCGGAAGGCACCGTACAAAAGGTGGACAAATTCAAGTACCTAGGAGAATTTATAACAGGAAGGAATAGGAGTAATGAGGGAATAACAGAGAGGATAAAGAAGATGCGATCAGCCTTCTGTATGACCAGAGATATATACAATAAAAAGAATATATCTACAGACGCAAAGATCAGACATTACAAGGCAACGGTGAGAAATGCTGTATTATATGCTGCTGAGACAATAGCACTAGGAAGAAATGGTGCGGAACAACTAGAGAAAGAAGAGAGAAAAATATTGAGGAAAATACTAGGCCCTAAGAGAGGAGGTGAGAGATGGATGAGGAGACCCAGGGAAGAACTATACCGGAACATGAGGACAATCTCAGAAGAAATCAGACTGAAAAGAGCACGGTTTGCGGGACATGTAATCAGGATGAATATGGATAGAATGACGAAAAGAGTATGGGAAACAACAGCGAGGACACGAGGAAAGACAGGAACCAAGTGGGTAGTTGAACTCCGGAAAGATTGGTCAGAATTGGGGATCAAGGTGGAAGAAAAGGAAAATTGGAAAAGCAAGTACATACCGACTAATATGCCAGAGATCAATGATAGGGATGGATACAGGAAAAGGATTGAGAGTCACCAGTGGAGTAGACAAGAGAAGAGGATACTGAATATCTCGGAAGAAGAGCGGGAGAGAAGAAGAGAAAGGATGAAGAGGTTCTGGGAGGAGAAGAAGAAAATGCAATCCGTGAAGGAGCTGTCCGTGGTCCTACAGAGGCCGTAACGCAAGAAGAAGAAGAAGAAGAAGAAGATGACGAAGGTAAGGTTGATAGTATAAGTTACTTTAAATTGCCTGTCCGATATACTCTTCAACACTAGAAGTGTTCTACAGATGTACCCACACGACCCGACACATCACTTTCACTCCGCTTTAAATTTTCAACAAACGCTATATTTATGTGCTACCTATTAAAGTAGGATATTTCAAATTAGGCACAAGCAGAGAATAATGCTCATATTACAACTGAATGAAATATTCTTGGTCTAATGTTTTAATCTAGCGTTTCAAATTGCTCTTCAACAATGTTATTTCCAAAATATGGAATAGTAAAGAATATAAATAAACAATTAATGGACTTCTCACGTTCTGTGAAGAGTACAACTATTAGTGTTCATACAATTAATACAAAACCACCTACACATACAATTAAATGATTGCAAGTTGAACGGTGTAGTCGTTTTTGAGATAATGTATCTTAATGTTATGAACATGAATGTTCTGGTAAATGTCTATCGAGAAAAATCTGCAAAATAATAACAATAATTTTGACATTTTTCATGTTTTTCCCAGAAATATTATATTAGAAAGCAAAATCAACCTTAGTCTCAAACCGTGCCATACAGTCAATTGTGATATTTTTAACAGAAACTTAAGTTAGTGCCTATTATTACTCAGCACACGTTGATCATGGTTCCTCTGAGGCCATATCTTGAATACATCAAAGTTTATAGGGATCACAACTGGAAGCACACTTAATTCATATTACCGTACTGCGAGTGAAGAGGATAATACATTAATATAATGCATTACGCTAATACTCTCACACTGACTTGTATTCGAACTTCACATCGGTTTGGTCTATAGGAAAGAAAACTAATCGAAATGAAAGAAAGAAAGCAAAGTGAAACAAGAATAACATATGGAATAAGATCTTGACTACGTTCCAGCAAGCTCATCAGGATGAAAGCGAAGTTTGAGAATACAAAAGTGCGCAAGGTAATCTAAACAAGGAATGACGAAGTTAGAGAGAAAATGATAAATTGCAGTTCAAAGGAATAAGAGGCAACCAATTATGGCAAGGAATCACAGCCAGATTTATCGAAAAAGAAACATATAATTATATATAGTCGAAATAAACTTTCCACGTATTACATTGTACAAAATTCAATTTTCATAAACTGTATATATATTGTAACAGTAAATTTGATACTTCGGTAGAGATGAGACGCAGGGCGTGTACCAGTCGCTGAAGTGCATACAGAGGGAGAGGGTTTGTTTAAAAGAAATGTTACAAACTTTTGTTTCAGAGTTTATTAAAAAATTGAGATTAATATCACCTCTGTACAGCGTATACAGTCGAAAAAGTTCCTCGTCCTATGGCTGGCGATGTCCTTGGATTCCGGCAGCTCCATTTTCCATAGCAGCGAACCACCATTCGTCCCCCGATGGAAGTTCTAGAAGATCTATTCGGTGCTTTGAAGATCCATGGCGTCGAGGTAGTCCTTGTAAATGGTGAACATGAATGAACATCGTTCAGCACTGGGGCGAGTTAGTGCAAAGGCTGCTTCTGCACAGATGATAGAGTGTTTATAAATGCTTTTGACAAAGTCCAAACACAAATGTCTCGGTGAAATGTCACTTAACTTTATCACGTGTCAAGTGAAAGAAACATTCACAAAATAAAGTCCACTCGGAACTGATTGTCCAGTTTTAAGTTACTTAAAGTTTGTTGCACCTATGACAACATGAAGTAAGTTCATTGAAGCACTGTTCAATTTAAATGAAATAAAGATGTTCCGCTCGTGAATCAAACTCGTTCACGTGTTGAAACCAAAAGACGAAATTAACTGAGTACTGACAGTCCTTGGTTTGACTGTCCATAAACTAAATGTACACTGTTCATTAGAATGGAAATGCACTGTTCATTAAAATAGAGATGCGCTGTTCACACCTGCACAGTTCACAGTTCATGACCACAGTTTACGGATTGGTAAATTAAATTTGGATTAAACACAGTTTATAACTTAAAGTATCGAGTCCTCGGCAAGGAGCAATCAGATTCAAGTCCATTAAATTTCAATTTCGAACACCCGAAAATGTTTGCGGGTCTTGGACACTCGTATAGAGTAACAGTCAATAAATAATGTCCAGACGATACACAATTCACCTCACGTCCTATCGGAGTAAAAGGTTGTCACAATATAAGGAAATCTGAATAAGTCCACATTCAACGTGACTATATTAAAGTCCACGAACTTGAAACTTAGCAGCGGCTTCACGCTCGATTACCACACCCGCGAACTGACGGTGCGAATACTACAGTCTAATGTGCTTATAGAAATCCCGGCCACAAACTGGTATCACATTCTGCAGCGCACTGCTGCTCACTATAACATGCTGCAACACACACTCACATTCACTGATCTGCTGAGCGAAGCAGCACGTATTTATATTTGATCCGAAACTCGTAGAACATTCTCCATCAATCCAGGATTTGTAGTGCAGCGAGGCATGCTGTGACGTCACCCGCTCACTACGTCACACGCGCGCAGCTCTTGCTCGCTGTCGAGTCAGTTCTTCGTAAGCGGTCCGGAGCATAACACGTAAGTTTAAGATTTTCATAACGGGGACTTAGTCTGTACCGCCGTTACCGGTACATCTCCCCCTCCTCCTGGGGAAAAGAAAATTCGATAGGATTTTCTTTTAATGATATTCTCTCCTGAAATATTTCTTTAGGTTGGCTGCATTGTAAATGCCCTCGATGCTTCCATCCAATTTGTTAATTTTGTATGCCCCGTTCTCGAGAACCTCTGCAATCCTATATGGTCCTACATAAAGCGGGCAAAACTTTGCATAAATGCGAAGTTCGGGATGTGAAACAGCTGGTTTTCTTATCAATAGCCAGGGGGTTTAGATACAGAGTGACACATTTAGAAATGATACCATTATTTTCCATTTCCTTTATCACAATCCTGGCTTCCTCTCGGTACTTCTCAGGAACTGGATAGGGCCGTTTTTTATAAGGAGAGGTGTCCTTGACATTCAATTGGTATTCAAAATCTCTAATAACGCCTGGTTTGTCATCAAAAACTTCAGGGAATTTTTCAAATATTTGTCGAGTTGCTTCTGCCACGCGGGAAACGAACTCTGGGCTTTCAGCCGCACTGGTGAGAAATATGAAGTGATCACGACCTTCGTCGAACACATCTTCAACAATGGGCACTTCCTGGCCCTCGACGGGTCCCTCTTGACCGGGTCTACCCTCTTCGTAATCTATTTCATCGGCAGGCAAAGCATCGCTCATCTTGCCTCCGGCTTCTATGAATGGGGTACCCAGACCTTGGCACTTCAAATTATTACAGTCTACCAGCTGCAACTCTACAGAGTCGATATTAAAAAATCGTATGACGTTGGCAGGATAATCAATGATTCCCCCATACTTGGCTAGGAAATCTGACCCTAGGATGACGTTGAATTTCATCGGCGAAATAACTAGGAATATATGCTCGAACTGGACACCTTCAATGTCAAATGTAACAAAAGCTTGAAATTTACATTTGATATGCCTGTCCGGTACTATCCCTTTAATTTTAATCTGCGCGACTGGTATCAATAACATGTCTTCTCCTCCCTTCAACATTTCAATTAACCTCTCAGACATTAATGAAGCCTGAGCTCCAGAATCGATTAAGGCAGTTACGTAAAGGGTATCCAAAGTAATATTAATAACTGGAAGACTTCGGTGGACCTTCGGTGATGTAGGAGTGGGATCTTCATACAAGAGATCTGAGTCATCCAAGTACCAGTAATTAATATTAGTGACACAAATTATTTCCCCTCTACTACGGTTTTCAGGCAATCTTATTGTTGTGTTGTCGAAGTTCTTTTTTTAATTGCGCCTGTCGATTCAAGGTTGGTCGCAGGCGTCGTGTTCTGTCTTCTGGCATGCTCTTGATATTCTAAAGAGGTAACGCCAGGTAATCCTTCATCCCGGTTTCGATTCTGGATATATTCGCGAGTTTCTCTCCATCTTCTTTCGATCTCGGCTCTCGGCGAATCTCCATCTCGAGTAAGTGACTCGATAGGTTTCTTCCACGTTTGATTACGTCTATAAGGCGCACTTTGCCCGTATGGACGTCTCCTAAATCGTCGGAAATGAAATAATGGATCTCTCCGTGGTTCTACTTCCTCACGGGGTTCGGGATTCGATCTCGGCGGGTTGTTAACTTTGACATGGTTAGCTGCAACCTCTTTCGTTTTAGTAACCCTAGATAGATTTTGTGTATGTGCAGTGTCAAGTTTCCTTAATAAATCATCAAGTTGTTCTAGGTCTTGAACATTAGCTGCCACAAGAATTTCTTGTACATGCGCCGGAAATTGTAAAGTTACTACCTGTATTACCTCCTGTTCTGGCAAAGGAGGATCAAAGAATTGCATCTTCTTCAATTGGGAAATGAGAAAATCAGAATATCGTGAAGAATTAATAGCTGTGTTGTATCTCCTAGAGTATAATTGTAACTTAATCAAATGCTGAATTTCCGAATTCCAAAACCTCTTCAACAAGGCTTCCTTGAATTCATCATAGGTTTTAATGTTAAATTTAAATGCTGTGTACCAATTTAGCGCTTTCCCCTCCAATAATCTAGAAGCTATCCTCAATTGATGATCGGATCGTACTTTATTCTCTTGAAAGTACTCTTCAATATTGAGAAGGAATTCTTTCGCTGTGTACTCTTCTTTTCCGGAAAATTTTGCAGGTTTATCGTCTGACAATTTTAAGACTGTGGAAATGCTAGAAGTATCTCCACTAAACCCTTGACACTGGTGTGTAGACACCTCCTTCTCCACCTGAGAGATTCTATTACCAATCGTCTCTATTTTTCCTTGTAATTCGACCTTGATATTCTTAACTTGCCCACGGATGGAGTTTTCCACGCTCTGGACTTCCTTTTCGGGGTCCTGCTTCACTTCATTTACATCGCGGCCTATGCGAATGATTTGAGTATGTGCGCTATCTAATTGGTTTTTTACATGCTTATCTGTTTCCTCCTGCCTTGTTTTAAGTAAATTGACTTCATTACTTATTTTCTGAAAGTTAGTCTTAAAAGATTCATGGATGTTATCCTGAATAGAGGCTATTTTTGCTTGTGCCTGTGATAACTGACCATGAGATTCTTTAAATTCTGCCTTTAAGCTTTCAACTTCCTTAATCAATTGATGTGAGGTGGGAAATGAAGCTTTTAAGTCTTCAACTATTTGTAGTTTAAGGTCCTGTTTAACTGTTTCTAAGTCACGGGTGAGGCGTTCGTTTATTTCTGTAAACTTAGAATTAATCTTCGCATTAGTTTCTGAGAATCGTTTTTCAATCTCAGAACCAGCTTTAGTAAGCCTATTTTCCAAATTAGCATTAACTTCGGTAAACTTGGTATTAATTATTTTAGTTACTTGTGTGATACGACTTTCTAAGTTTGCTGTAGTTGCGGCATTGGCCTCATCAATACGAGTGTTAATCTCAGTAACACGAGTACCTAACTGAGCCTCTGATTTGGCAATACGTTCATTTAAGCTAATCTTAAGAGCTTCAATAGCAGCTAAAATATTTTCCATTTTGACGGTAATGTATTTAAACCAAGCAACAAGAAAATCATAAATCACTTGAAAAGAATTCAGGTATCACCATTATTGTCCAATGGTTAAAAGTTCATGTTCAAAGTCATTCAAAGAGAAAAATTTCCAAGACATTTAACACACAAAAATGATCCCATATCATTAATAACACTTCTTATAAAAGAGAAGTTAAATCTTGTTAGAGAGTTCACTGTAATATTAATAGTTATTCCACATAAAGCACTGGAAATGTATCTGAATTAAATTACTAAGTCACACGATTTAGTGCGATTTTGTCTATCACTGCACTTCTTAATTATTACTAGTACTTCAACATTGAGTCTAGAATGGTTAAGTGTCAATTTAATGTCTACTGCACTCATAATTAAGTTCTGATATTGCTGAAGCGCTAATTTCTAATTTTACTGCACTCCAAATCGGCCCCGATACGACTGGGGCGCCAATTTCTACCCCTCTCCTCTGTAACAGTAAATTTGGTACTTCGGTAGAGATGAGACGCAGGGCGTGTACCAGTCGCTGAAGTGCATACAGAGGGAGAGGGTTTGTTTAAAAGAAATGTTAAAAACTTTTGTTTCAGAGTTTATTAAACAATTGAGATTAATATCACCTCTGTACAGCGTATACAGTCGAAAAAGTTCCTCGTCCTATGGCTGGCGATGTCCTTGGATTCCGGCAGCTCCATTTTCCATAATAGCGAACCACCATTCGTCCCCCGATGGAAGTTCTAGAAGATCTATTCGGTGCCTTGAAGATCCATGGCGTCGAGGTAGTCCTTGTAAATGGTGAACATGAATGAACATCGTTCAGCTCTGGGGCGAGTTAGTGCAAAGGCTGCTTCTGCACATATGATAGAGTGTTTATAAATGCTTTTGACAAAGTCCAAACACAAATGTCTCGGTGAAATGTCACTTAACTTTATCACGTGTCAAGTGAAAGAAACATTCACAAAATAAAGTCCACTCGGAACTGATTGTCCAGTTTAAAGTTACTTAAAGTTTGTTGCACCTATGACAACATGAAGTAAGTTCATTGAAGCACTGTTCAATTTAAATGAAATAAAGATGTTCCGCTCGTGAATCAAACTCGTTCACGTGTTGAAACCAAAAGACGAAATTAACTGAGTACTGACAGTCCTTGGTTTGACTGTCCATAAACTAAATGTACACTGTTCATTAGAATGGAAATGCACTGTTCATTAAAATAGAGATGCGCTGTTCACACCTGCACAGTTCACAGTTCATGACCACAGTTTACGGATTGGTAAATTAAATTTGGATTAAACACAGTTTATAACTTAAAGTATCGAGTCCTCGGCAAGGAGCAATCAGATTCAAGTCCATTAAATTTCAATTTCGAACACCCGAAAATGTTTGCGGGTCTTGGACACTCGTATAGAGTAACAGTCAATAAATAATGTCCAGACGATACACAATTCACCTCACGTCCTATCGGAGTAAAAGGTTGTCACAATATAAGGAAATCTGAATAAGTCCACATTCAACGTGACTATATTAAAGTCCACGAACTTGAAACTTAGCAGCGGCTTCACGCTCGATTACCACACCCGCGAACTGACGGTGCAAATACTACAGTCTAATGTGCTTATAGAAATCCCGGCCACAAACTGGTATCACATTCTGCAGCGCACTGCTGCTCACTATAACATGCTGCAACACACACTCACATTCACTGATCTGCTGAGCGAAGCAGCACGTATTTATATTTGATCCGAAACTCGTAGAACATTCTCCATCAATCCAGGCTTTGTAGTGCAGCGAGGCATGCTGTGACGTCACCCGCTCACTACGTCACACGCGCGCAGCTCTTGCTCGCTGTCGAGTCAGTTCTTCGTAAGCGGTCCGGAGCATAACACGTAAGTTTAAGATTTTCATAACGGGGACTTAGTCTGTACCGCCGTTACCGGTACAATATATGTATAGTTACAGAAACTGATCTTCAATTAGCTTGATGAAATGAGAGCATTTGTCCCTCCCTTACACTTAACGATCAAGAGCTTCTCATTTTACAACTGTTTCCAACAGACTCATTAACTTCTAATCTAACAGAGTTATATTACAGTAGCACTCACACGCACATACATGAATGTGGATAGAATTCTGTAATTTAATACGTTAATACACACACTTTACATGATTATCACCTAGGTTCACATACACAAAAATAGTACTAGCACTGTCATACAGTGTACATGTCAGTCGGTAGCTTTCAGCATGTCTCGGTTGGATGTTTTGAATTTATCTGATGACTTCCTCTACCTGACACTGACTGGTAAGCCATTCCAAAGTCTGGAACCGGTGACAGTAAAATAATTGTTACACAGAGATGAATGAATTAAGAGGAATAGCAACAGCAGTGCCAACACGAGTGTTACGGAGGAGAGGAGAATAAATTTAGAGTAAATGAACTGAGGTGAGTTGCTATGCAGGAGTTTGCGTATTCATGAAATTAAATGATAGCTATCATGTTTTAGCCAGTGAATTTGTTGATAATAAGGTGTTATATGCTCATCATAGTTAAGTTAAAAATGAATCTGAGGCAACAGTTCAAAGCTTGCTGTGGTTTCGTCATTTTCCTTAGTAGCATCAGCAAGGATTACGCGACAGTGGAACAACTAAAGGCTGGAGTACACTTTGTCTCAAGTCTGGTGATAAAACATCCTTGTTCCTTTTCAGCGGTTGAAGCGAAGCAAAGGCCTTCTGACATACACTTTTAGTATGTTCCGTTCAATTTAGAGTTTCAGTCATAGTCATAGCCACTGTCACACTGTAAAGGATGATTTTATTGTTTAGATTGAAGCTTTCACGGCCCGTAATTTTAGACATGATAGTAAGCTATTGCACTTTTGGCGTGCCGGGCTGAGTTGCTCAGACGGTTGAGGCGCTGGCCTTCTGACCCGAACTTGGCGTGTTCGATCCTGGCTCAGTCTGGTTGTATTTGAAGATGCTCAAAGACGTCAGCCGCGTGCCGCTAGATACTGGCACGTAAAAGAACTCCTATGGAACCTCGGCGTCTCCGTAAACCGTAAAAGTAGTTTGTGAGACGTAAAGCCAATAACATTATAATTATTATTTATTGACTTTTGGCGTGTCAGGAAACAAGATGAAATTCTTTACACTTCGCAGAAAACCTTGATCCGCGTCTTCAGAAGAAAATCTCGACTATTCACGCGGAAGCATTCTCTAGTAATGGAGGTTTGAATATAAGAATGCTTTAGCGTTTGTCTATAGTAAGTGTACTCTCGTTCGTCACCAGATGGCTCACTATAAGCTACCATACCAAGTGGGAGATGACGACCCCATCTGAGCTCCAATTAAGATGTTTCTTGTAATACCGTATGTGTGCGTTGCGAAGTAACAGCGAGGTCATCAGACGAATGAGGGATGGTTGTAGTAGAAGAAATAGAAATAAAAATAAAATAAAGTGGACGACTCACAGGATAGAAGAATAGAGTTGAAGAATGGGGAAAATGTGTGCAGAGAAAACAGAGGATAAGAGTGTGAGTCGCTCGGGGATGGGGGGGGGGGGCGGGGGAAACTAACAGGTGACCCAAATTATGAAAGTATGACACGTAACACATAACCTGGAACAAACCATCTGGTGATGAGGAACGTACGAATTTGGAAAATACCGACACAAAATAACAATAGCGAAAGGACAGAGGAGAGAATTACCTACGTCAATCCTTAATGGCCGCAACCACGTATAACTTAACTTTTTTTTTGCTATTTGCATTACGTCGCACCGACACAGGTAGGTCTTATGGCGACGATGGGAGAGGAAAGGCCTAGGAATGGGAAGAAAGCGGCCGTGGCGTTAATTAAGGTACAGCCCCAGCATTTGCCTGGTGTGAAAATGGAAAACCACGGAAAACCATCTTCAGGGCTGCCGACAGTGGGATTCGCACCCACTATCTCCCGGATGCGAGCTCACAGCTGCGCGCTCCTAACCGCACGGCCAACTCACCCGGTATATTACTTAATTGACAGCCTGTGTTGAAATTGTTAGGATTTTTACGTATTTCCGCAGCTTCCCGTGTAATTCTAGACCTCATGACCTGTTGATAGGGCGTGCTCAGCTATTGCTGATTTGTCTGGCAGGTTGAAACGGATTTTACGTTAGTGTTTCTTGATCCGTGTACCAATGGACCGGCATGTTTTTATTGTTTTTATTAGTTATTAGCAAATGTGGAGTAAATGTACCGGTGTATTGTTGATAACACGTAGGAGCTTTCGAAAGCCGACAATGTCTGCTTGCTTTCTGAGTGTGTATGAGAAAACTGCTCGATCGTTCGTATTCGCTTAGTTGTTTGAAGTCAATATTTACGTTTTGCACAGTATCTAATAATAATTAACATATTTTTAGTGGTTATAAATTTGAAGATCATCTACATATAGATGGTAAGTACATGATTTTAGTGTAGATGCGATATCACTGATGCATAATGAGAAAATGTCTGGTCCCAAAACACCGCCCTGTAGGGTAGGGTATATTCTCTCAGAAGGAGTACTGATCTTTTTTTTCGCCACTTCGCCAAACGATGACAGGAAGCTCTATTTTAATTGAAATTTGTCCAGATATTAAACATTTAGAAATCCTCTCGCGCCCAACAATGAACTATAAGCATTGGCGGATTTCGTCTGATATTTTTTCTTGATGCACGAGAACACCAGCAATTAACCCGACAGTTTCTCGGGACTCCCGTCTTGGTTTCGAAAATGAACGCCTTACTCTTTATTCATTCTCGGTTCAAACTTATATTCAGTAGAAAATGATGGTGTAGTATTCGTCATTCTAATTATTACTAACTTTACAATTTATGGAGAAACGATAAAATATTAGGGTTCACCTAGTAGGTGGTCCGAAGGGGCACAGAAATGTTAACCTTACTGTATTCTGTCATGTGGGATGCCCTAAATCTTCGATCCATAGCAATAACCTCTCGTCTTGGCCTCCTAAATCTCGAGTGTGTTGGAGTGCTGTTCATCAATCACGGGGCCATGCGTGCGTGACAAAGCCCTCTGTAGTGCGCATCCAATTATGGAGACAACACATTGAAACTGCTGGTTGTTCGTTTCCCGAAGATTCTATTATTTTTTGCTATGAGATTCTAACAGCACAACTATACATTGTTGAGATAACATAAGTGCAATCATTTTCATTTAAATTTTAAAGTGACCTTTCTCAAATTAAGGAAAGAAGACAGTCATTTCGTCCTTTGATGACTTATTTCGTGATAACTTGTGATGAGCTCAACCCAGTTAATGAATACTAATTATACTTTTTAAATTGTGACTTCTCGCGTATCTCTGACTCACTGACTCAAGTTATATTAAATAATAATTATTATGAACCGAGTTATATCGTTGCTTGATTATTTAATATTTTCCATTATCGTCATAAATATTCTCCATTTATGAAATATAAAGGAAAATTTTATGAAAAATTAAGCACTCTCATAGTGTAAACTTAGTAAAAAAATTAAAATATTTGAAATATGACCGTACACGTAGTGTAATATTGTAGCAACTAATATACCAGGTAATACACGTTTGATATAGATGATTATCTTTATTTTCAATGGAAGTTTAATGATCCCTATACTGTACATTCAAGATGCTTTTGCTGGCAGGACCTAGTGTTTACAGTGCACTATGTCTTCTGGTATAGGCTAGAGCAATTTTGTTACTTTCATAGATCTGTTTCTGTCTTATCCTTGGCTTTGACAATATGAAAGTGACTGAGGTATGAGCAATGCTAGTAAT
This sequence comes from Anabrus simplex, assembly GCF_040414725.1. Classification (NCBI taxonomy): domain Eukaryota; kingdom Metazoa; phylum Arthropoda; class Insecta; order Orthoptera; family Tettigoniidae; genus Anabrus; species Anabrus simplex. The sequence goes on from NC_090271.1 coordinate 153,312,754, forward strand.
GCCAATCGTTATGCAGCCAGTCCCTGCTATGAATGGTGTGAAAATGTTGCTCATAGGGTCGGTTGGTGTATGCATTTCAGTGGGCTTGGCAGACTGATGTGTAATAGCAACTTTGGCTCGGTGAGGAAAGCAACGGGAAACTACTTTACTCCTCATTTCCCTAGTACGCCTCTTCAGTGATGCCTAGGCCATCTATGACAGCTGATGGCAGAGCTGTTGAGGATCACACCAGCGGAATCGCTGACGGACTGAACATACATACATACATTCAAGAGTCACATTCTATCCACTGCCCGGATGTAGATATTTTGCATTTATTTCCAGATATGAGAGCAGATATTTACAGGGTTTTATTTAATTCTATGATATATTTCTCAGTAAGTTTTACGCAAACTGAAGAAAGTATAAGGATAAAAATTTGAAAACATGGCCAATGGCGTATACATTAAAAAATTCAACTAATTACAGTGATATTCATATAGATATGAGTTTGATGATAAATAAAATATCCTAAAGCTATTGGTAACATTAGTTTGGTGCTTTATTTCGGCTTATTAGCTGACTCAACCGATGGCTATCTTTATGGAGCAAAACTGGGCGACGATTGCCTATCTCATTTGCATGAACTTAAATTTACAAGGCTAGACCGTGATTGGTGAGAGTGGAATGCACTTGAATGTTGACTTTGACAGTAGATAAAAGACAAAAAGTAGGTACGTTATGTATTATACTTTACTGTAATTAGAAGTTAGAAGTGACAAATGTACGTTTGTAACTCATCAACTATTTTCAAGCATATAAATTCAAATGCATACACAGATTCAACAACAGAAATTTTGGGCGCGTACCCTTTCTGCCCCCTACGCTGTTTTAAACTTTAAGTTAATGGCTGGGTACTAAAAGGGAAGACATAGTAACTAATTTTCGCTGTGTGTAATATACTATTTCAATCAATCAATCAATCAATCAATCAATCAATCAATCAATCAATCAATCAATCAATCAATCAATCAATCAATCAATCAATCAATCAATCAATCAATCAATCAATCAATCAATCAATCAATCAATCAATCAATCAATCAATCAATCAATCAATCAATCAATCAATCAATCAATCAATCAATCAATCAATCAATCAATCAATCAATCAATCAATCAATCAATCAATCAATCAATCAATCAATCAATCAATCAATCAATCAATCAATCAATCAATCAATCAATCTTTCCGTGGTTTCCCATTTTCACACCAGGCAAATGCTGGGGCTGTACCTTAACTAAGGCCACGGCCGCTTCCTTCCAACTCCTAGGCCTTCCCTATCCCATCGTCGCCATAAGACCTATCTGCGTCGGTGCTACGTAAAGCCCCTAGCAAAAAAATCAATCAATCAATCAATCAATCAATCAATCAATCAATCAATCAATCAATCAATCAATCAATCAATCAATCAATCAATCAATCAATCAATCAATCAATCAATCAATCAATCAATCAATCAATCAATCAGTACTGATCTGCATTTAGGACAGTCACTCAGGCGGCACATTCCCTATCTGTTGTTTTCCCAGCCTTTTCTTAAGTGATTGCAAAGAAATTGGTGATTTATTGAACATTTTCCTTGGTAAGTTATTCCAATCCCTAAATCCCCTTCCTATACACGAATATTTGCCCAATTTTCCCTCTTGAATTCCAGCTTCATCTTCATATTGTGATCTTTCCTACTTTTAAATACACCACTCAAACTTATTCGTCTACTGATGTCATTCCACGCCATTTCTCCATTGATAGCTCGGAGCATACCACTTAGTCGAGCAGCTCGTCTCCTTTCTCCCAAGTCATCCCAGCCCAATCTTTGCAACATTTTTGTAATGCTACTCTTTTGTCGGAAATCACCCAGAACAAATCGAGCTGCTTTTCTTTGGAGTTTTTCCAATTCTTAAATCAATTATTCTTGGTGAATGTCCCATACACTGGAACCATACTCTACTTGGGGTCTTACCAGAGACTTATATGCCCTCTCCTGTACATCCTTACTACAACCCCTAAATACCCTCATAACCATGTGCAGAGAACTGTACCCGTTATTTATGTGATTACTCCAATGAAGATATTTCCTTATGTAATGACCTAGGTACTAACAATGATCCGCAAAGGGAACTTTCAACCCACCAACGCAGTAATAAAAACTGAGAGGAATTTTCCTATTTGTGAAGCTCACAACCTCACTTTTATCCCCGTTTATCATCTTACCATTGCCTGCTGCCCATCTCACAACATTAACGAAGTCGTTTTGCAGTTGCTCACAATCTCTTAATTTATTTATTACTCTGTACAGAATAACATTATCTGCAAAAAGGCTTATCTATGATTCCTCTTTACTCATATCATTGATATATATATAAGAAAACATAAAGGTCCAATAATACTGTCTTCAGAAATTCCCATCTTAATTATTACAGGTTGCCTTTGCTGGCAGGACCTAGTGTTTACAGTGCACTGTCTTCTGTTATAGGCTAGAGCAATTTTGTTACTTTCATAGATCTGTCTTATCCTTGGCTTTGACAATATGAAAGTGACTGAGGTATGAGCGATGCTAGTAATGCCAATACTTATGCTGCCAGTCCCTGCTCTGAATGGTGTGAAAATGTTCCTCATAGGGTCAGTTGGTGCATGCATTTCACTGGGCTTGGCAGACTGATATGTAATAGCAACTTTGGCTCGGTGAGGAAAGCAACGGGAAACTATCTCACACCTCATTTCCTTAGTACGCCTCTTCAATGATGCCTAGGCCATCTAGAAAGCTGATGGCAGAGGTGTTGAGGATCCCACCAGCGGAATCGCTCACGAACTGAACATACATACAATTATTACAGGGTCAGGCAATGCTTCGCCTACTCTAATTTTCTGAGTTCTATTTGCTAGACCCATTCAGTCACTCTTTTTCTAGTCCAATTGCACTTATTTTTGCCAGTAGCCTTCCATTATCCACCCTATCAAATGCCTTAGATAGGTCAAACGCGATATAGTCCATTTGACCTCCTTAATCCAGGATATCTGCTGTATCTTGCTGGAATCCTACAAGTTGAGTTCCAGTGGAATAACCTTTCCTAAACACGAACTGCCTTCTATCGAACCAGTTATTAATCTCGCTTATTTATTTACTAGTGAGACCTTTCTTGGTTGTAAAACGCGGTGTTGTATCTTAATTGTAAAAAAAAAAAAAATCTGTTTTCTTGAACTGATTAATTTTGTTATGATCATTGTCAAAAGAATAACTTAAGAATTAAAGAAGAATATAAATGATGGCAATTTTTTCGAATAACGTACTGCCACACTATACTAGAATTTTAAGAAAGATTTCGCTTCTGCGACACTGTCATTCATTTTACCTATTCGAATCACATTTCTTACATCTCTTTTCTCTTTTTTCTCACTTGAGGCATTCACTTTTTTTACCAGCCGGAATAATCATACCTTTGTTTTAACACAAGCAAGTATATAAATATCAGGTTATACAAATCGAGCATCACAATTTTTGCTAAAATAAAACAAATTCCAAGACACTTTCAATTTCTGGTAAACTATTACTTTCGTGAACAATTTTCTTTCTTGGAGTTAGCAATTTAATCGAAACAATAATAAAAGCGATACATGTAGTGCGGCTCTTCAGCTGGTTACATCATAACCATAACTCAGTGGAACGACAAATGGAGAAGCTTGAAAAATGATATTCACATGGTGTTTGAAGGAAGAAAATTCAGGCATATTATCGCTGAAAATTTAATTGACGAGTTCGGAATTTCCATTACTCTGCTAATCTCATTTACTCTGCGTATCCGAGCTGTATGCCACCAATGTTAATTTGATGTTACTGTTTATGTGCATTTTCGTTATACATGACCATACCTTGTCCTGTTCCACTGGCGGCGCTCTTTGAATGAACTAATCGTCTCCTCGCCCCTTCAGCCTGCACACCTCTTACCTTGACAACCTTTAATACTGAGACTATACATCCTCTCCTCTGCTTTACATTTCGCCTTGCCTGATTTCATTAGTAGCCTTTGTAACCTTCCTTCTACCATTCACCGCATATGACCCCAGCATTGAAAGTGGCTAACACGTATTGGTTTAATTGGCTTTATAAGCGAACCAAAATCTTCATGTTATGCTTTTCTCAGCTTCATCTCATATACTATACCTCTCTTTGTCTCTGTACTTACTTTCGTGCAAATATTTCTGTAGCTCTCTTACTTTTTTAAAACTATTTGAAGATCTCCCCGGAATAAAGATATACCAATAATTCAGTACTTTTTTCTGGAGAGAGTAAAATTAGTTTTGGGGATTATTTCAATACACTACTTGAAACAATTGCATATCCAAGTGTACAAATAAGTTCATGTACTAAATTCAATATTTTATTGTTATAATATTTCTTCTTTTCTTAATCTGTTTACCCTCCAGGGTTGGTTTTTCCCTCTGACTCAGCGAGGGATCCCACCTAAACCACCTCAAGGGCAGTGTCCTGGAGAGCGAGACGTTGGGTCGCGGATACAACTGGGGAGAAGGAGCAGTACCTCACCCAGGTTGCCTCATCTGCTGTGCTGAACAGGGGCCTTGTGGGTGTTGAGAAGATCGGAAAGGATAGACAACGAGGAGTGAAGGATGCGGCCGTGGTCCTAAGTTAGGTACCATCCCGGCATTGCCTGGAGGAGAAGTGGGGAAACCACGGAAATCCACTTAGAAGATGGCTGAGGTGGGAATCGAACCCCTCCCGACCCTGAGTAGACCCAATCCCAGCCTTCTTAGCACATTTCAAATTTCGTGGTAGGGCCGGGAATCGAACCCGGGCCTCCGGGGGTGGCAGTTAATGACACTAACCAAGATTTAAAAAATAATGTATGAATTGGAAGTGACAAGTGCAAATAATCAGCAAGTATGTCTTACGTTTGTACATAACAGAAAGCAAATCCTGTACATGTACTTAGAACACAACTGATAGCAAATAATAATAGTGTGGCTATTTGTTTTACGTCGGACCGACACAGATAGGTCTTACGGCTACGATGGGACAGGAAAGGGCTAGGAGTGGGAAGGAAGCGGCCGTGGCCTTAATTAAGGTACAGCCCCAGCATTTGCCTTGTGTGAAACATCTTCGCTTTGTTTAAATGATCCATTACATCTCGTGATGAACCATCTCAAGCATCTTGAGTGACGTTCCATCCTCACACCACGGAGGACAAAGTTCTGCTGGCTGTAAACCAGCTTGAAGTTAAAATGTCAAACATAAGATGACACCACAGCATAGAGGCGTGATGATGCACCCTATTTCAACTGAAACATCACTTTTCAAAAATTTGTTGGTTATATCCTTATTCCACGGAGTTCGTCGGTTGCATTTTATTGAAAAGTTGCATGCTTTAATCATAATAGTAGGTTGTGGCATTTGAACACAACATTGCTCTGTACCTTGTGGATTGTCCACGTTGAATCATAAATCTCTTGGTCAATGAATAATTAAAGCATCGAGTTATTTTGAACACATATTTCGTAAGTTAATTAGATGAATCACTATAAAAAATTCAGGATTCCTTAAAAGAGGATGAAGACTTAAACGGCATCCGGAGTTTCTTAGCGACCCAGAAAAGTACGTATTCGACACTAATATTGATCGTTTTCGATTATGTTTACGTGTCTCCCCCCCCCCCCCCCCCTCCAACCGTAGCTGTGCTCATCCGTTCTCACGCCCCATGCCGAAATGGATTCTGGAGTGTCACTGTTCATATCAGTGGCCCCGAAAATTATGGAGTCAAAACTAGCATAAGCGTCTTCGATTATTTTTACATGTAACTCCCTCACTACTCCACCTCTAGAGGTGCTAGGGGTATCTTATCTCCACAGCTGGGCTGAGTAGCTCAGACAGTAGAACTTGGCAGGTTCGATACTGGCTCAGTCCGCTGGTATTTGAAGGTGCTCAAATACGACAGCTTCGTGTCAGTAGATTTACTGGCACTTAAAAGAACGCCTGAGGGATAAAAATCCGGCACTTCGGTGTCTCCATAAACCGTAAGAGTAGTTAGTGGGACTTAAAATCAGTAACATTGAATTTATCCCTACAGGCATATGTGTACCTAGTTTGATTGAAATAATTGCAGGTTTGGCTACAGTCGCCTGTCCTTCATTGCTATCTTTACTTGAAGGTTTTGCTCCTTAACTGCGTACAATCCCCTAGGTACACATGTATTGCGGGCTAGGGAAAGCCTTCCCCTGCAATTAGGCTGAAATGATGATGAAGACAACACATACACCCAGCCCCCGTGCCATTGGAATTAATCAATTAAGGTTAAAATCCCCGACCCGGCCGGGAATCGAACCCGGGACCCTCTGAACCGAAGGCTAGTACGCTGTCCGTTCAGCCAACGAGTCGGACGTCTCCCTAATGAAGAGTCGTAGAGCCACGTTAATGCCGTGGCCAATCGTCCTCTGCTCGGTTGGTCGATCGCAGTGCAAAGCTGTAGGACCACGGACCAATCGTGACCACTTGTAGGCCGAAGCCTGCCCTACAACCGACGACGCTACTACTACTAAGCCCCGGTTGTATAAAGACATCTGATCGGAGGTCAATTTAGAACCTAGCTCTGAAAATGAATAATTATTGAGATTACGACCTGGTCGTGTTGTACAAAACTGAACTCGGTTTACACATGTGTAGTGGAAATGTAATCGGAGGTCAGAAAAGCAGACGTTGCAACACCGCAAAACAAATGAAATGCGAAATAGTTTGCCCGCTGGATAATACTTACATGGTGAATTGAGCTGGTTATGAAGTTAACAAATTAAATATGAAGTTGTTTTGCCGCGTGGCTGTCGATAATATTGTGATCTCGCGAAGTAAACATGCTTTGTTTTGTAAACTTGAAAAATAATTAAAATAATTAATTATTGAAACAGTATTATAAAACTAAGTATTAGCAACGTGTTGTTATTGCAGTAGGCTATAGTTTATATGGTATTCACATAACCTCATTTGTGAAAAAATGCAGCGATCTTTAGCAATACTATTTAACTACGAGCATTCGAGACATTTATAACTCACCTCGATATTATTAAGGTATTCTTATGCAGGTAAGATACAAGGAACAGTTCTTCAAGGCTTCAGATCTAGTTCAATGTTTAATATGAATGATGATGATGATCTAGGTTCAAGGAGATTAACCGACGAATATTTGGCAGTCTAATCTGAACTTAGATCGAGAAGAGATGATCTTAGATTAGCGTTTATACAACGGAAAATCGAAGTTTAACTTGACAGGCGACTGAGTGCAGGAGAATGGAAAACTATTCTCATGGCAGCCGACGTTGGACTCCAGCCCCTCCCCGTCTCCTGAATGCAGAGGCGTAGAGCCACAGTAATGACGTGGCCATCCCTCCTCTGCTCGGTTGGTCGGTCGCAGTGCAGAGCTGTCGGACCACGGACCAGCTGTGGCCACTCATAGGCCGAAGCCTATTCTGCAACTGCCGACATCGCCGACACTACTATAATTAGTACAAACTGTTTCCATTCCACCCCTCAAGGGGGAGGCGGGCCTCCTAGTTGGCGCTACGCAGCACTCTATTTTTACGTTTCTTATCTTTAGCTTTTCTGGAAGATTATCCTGAATCTACCAAATATATATTTTAATAAAGAAATATAGCCCAGGAAACAGGGTGTTTTAAGGATGATTTGCGAACTCAATTTTTCCATGTTGGGACATATTAGTTACACTTGATTAAATATTGTGTAGGCACCGTTGATGGATTAATTTTTATAACTGCTGCAGTAGACCCATCTAGCGAAGATGAGTAGCAGCAGAAAAGATACAAGGTAGATGCCGTACACTCTTATCGGCGCGTCTGCCTTACAAGGTCTGCACCAGGTTAGCAATAGCCGCATGGCGTTATTATTGTAATTGCCATTTTAGTTTAGATGACTTGTAGCGTCTCGAATTTTTTCACTTATTTTACACATAAAATAATTGGTTCTTAAAATTTCCATCGGTTTTCCTCGAGCTTTTGGGTGAACACATCTTCGCATTTAGTGAAATGATGCTTTACAGGGCACATGAAGGAATACCTTTGTTTAATGTTTAGAACACCGTTGGGATAAGTATGATGTGTTTGGGAGCACTGGAGAGATAAGAAAGTACCTCATCCAGAGGTGGTGAAGCTATGAAGTTATGTTCATCATCATTTAATTTTTCCCTATTTCTGTTTCCGTGCAATGTATGTCAATTATTAGAAAGTAACAATTACTAGAAGTAACGATTACAATTTTATTTCAAGTAGTAAATTGCAAATAAAAATTACTTCTTGTAAAAAGTAACGATTACAAGTAAATAATACTGAGAATGTAATCGTTACAAGTAATCCAATTACTTTTACTCAATTACTTCCCAACTCTGGAAATAATGCATCCTAATTTCTGCGTTACTTGCGATTATAGCGTAGTCTACACCAATCAGCATTTCGATGAATAGTAGAGGAGAGCTTCGTAATCATATTGAACGTCACTGTTCCCTTCCCTGCAAAGTATGGTCGCTCTCTCGCTTCACTGTGACGAATTCTTGCTACATAAGCTGCCCGCATGTGCGTCAGGGCAGCCCAGTCTAACTGGCATAGCCTCAACGGGCGCCAGCTGAGTACCTTTACTCTAGATACTGTTTGAATCATATGCGGACAAGAAACATGTCCTTCCTCTACCAAAGACACAGCAGAACTGTATTCTGGCTTCTCAGTCATCATGGAGTATGTTTTTTCTAATTAAGTTATTGCGAGGCTCGGCGCTTAATGGCAGTTCACACTTATTCAGTATCTGTTCAGAGTCTTCATATTATTCGTATCGTATGTATGCAGGGTGATGCAGTAAAAATGAAGAAGTTGAACATTAAGAGGAGGGTGCTCTACTGCAGTCCGCAAACTTTCTTTCAAGTCTCACTTCTGGAGCATAAAATTTCTTGCGTTCCGCTTTACTCTTCCTTACGTCCTTCGTTCCCTCCCTCTCTCTAATCATTAGTTTGAACAAAAATCCGGCTCAGGAGAACTTCTGTTACGAACGGCGAATGATGCTAGTTAAAACCTTTAAGGATGCACTCTTAGGAACTATAGCGTGCTCTTCTAGAAATGTTATATTTACTTTCAGTTGTTTGCTCATAACTCTTAAAAAATCCGTAGATTTACTCACATGCTCTGGATGTGTGTGTCTTGAAGTGTCTCGTAAGTTCTACATAGTTCAAACTATCTTGGGCTAAAATATCCAAGCAAAGAACACGCTGTTGCCATTCCTGGTTATTCACAAGAATGTTAGTGAAACCTAATTTTAGATAATCGTCTTGATATACTAATAATATATCGATCGAGTTGGCCGTGCGGTTAGGGTCGCACTGCTGTGAGCTTGCATTCGGGAGATAGTGGGTTCGAACCCCACTGTCGGCAGCCCTGAAGATGGTTTTCTGTTGTTTCCCATTTCCACACTAAGCTGTAGCTAAGGCTACGGCCACTTCCTTCCCACACCTAGTCCTTTTTTATCCCATCGTCACCATAAGAACTATCTGTGTCGGTGCGATGTAAAGCCAAATGTAAAAAATAATAATAACGTATGGTAATAACATAAGGTTAAATAATGAAGGAGGTTGCGCACTTTCGGTGAGAGCTGAGAGAGATGTGGAAGGTGAACATACAACTAAATTCATATCCTTGTCTTTAATAATCCTTTTATTTCTAGGAGAGGAAGCACTTGACGATACACTTTCACGTGATCACTTTTTACCACTGTGAATCAGCCACTTGAACACGATTATGACGATACGTATGGAGCATACAGTGCCCCAGAGAAATTTTTGCTTTCATTTTATGTTGATACTGTCTGAGAACGCCATATGATGGGACTTTTCTTCAGAAGGAGTCTGAATTCGAATATAACAATGTGTTTGTGTGCAAAGCTTTGCTTCCGTACTCTGTGGTAGTTTTAGGGTATGCAGTATCCTAATTTTCCGTTTACGTGAGTTTGTTTTTCTTCCAAGTATATTATTGTGTGTAGACGTGTCACTGTTTCTCCTTCATGGAACATAATGGATTTGTTTTCTGTGATTCCTTCAATACTTAATATAACTGGAAAAGACTTGTTTTGCTGGGAAAGATGATGACTGAATTCGAAATGAAGTCAGACCAAGGGAAGAGTGTGTATGGAACATCAAGCACTTACGATGATGAAGAGGAGGATTCCGTGATTGAGGACAACAAGGAAGAGAGCTGCTGAGCGACAGGCGGCCATTTTTCCTGGTTAAACTCAGATCAAATGTTTTATACCACCGGGCCTAAATGTTTTCACTCCTCCCATGAAGGGGGAGGTGGGCTTCTTAAACGGTCGATATTGCCCTGCTGCTACCTGTCGCAACGTAAAACAAGGCGGTCTTGCACAGGAAAAAAGGATCATAATGCAGTCTTCGCATCAAGATAGAAAGACCATTCCACAAACAAGGTGTTCATTGCGTAACTCTATATAATACATAAATATACCACTAATACGAACTACTTAATAGGTTATGGGAAGTGAGCTGTTGTGACAGAATGCAAAATGGACGCTGTAAAACGGTGTACGACGTATCTGCGATATGAAAAGGATATTACACCGCGAGGTCTGGTCAGCACAATTAAACACAGAAGGGTTGACTAATTATGCGACAGATTATTACAGGTACTGAAATTAGCATGTACAGGTGATGAAATTACGTCTTCTAAAAATCAAAACTTGTTTGACAAGCGTGGCTGGTTTGGCATAGTGCCAGTCGCCCGTCAGGGCCATCAGCAGATGGATGGTTTGAATCCACGCGTACGCAAGTATTTTTGTAAGTGTTCACAGATTCGTAGCACAAAATACGACAACAGGAATCGTTAGCACCAATGTTAATTCAATATTTGAAACTCGAATTAACTCTTAAAACGATACGTCGAATCTTCAATTCTGCTAACTAAACGCAACCCTCCTTCATACATTAACCTTACCTTATTTCTTTCTTTCTCAATCTGTTTACCGCCCAGTCTTGGTTTGTCCCTCGAACATAGCGAGGGATCCCATCTCTACCGCCTCAAGAGCAGTGTACTGGAGCGTAAGACTTTGGGTCGGGGGATAAAACTGGGAAGGAGGATCAGTACCTCGCCCAGGCGGCCTCACCTGCTATGCTGAAGAGAGACCTTGTGAGGGGATGGGAAGATTGGAAGGGATACACAAGGAAGAGGGAAGGAAGCTACTGCTACTGCTATTTGCTTTACGTCGCACCGACACAGATATGTCTAATGACGACGATGAGATGGGAAAGGCCTAGGAAGTGGAAGGAAGCGGCCGTGGCCTTCATTAAGGTACAGCCCCGGCATTTGCCTGGTGTGAAAATGGGAAACCACGGAAAACCATCTTCTGGGCTGCCGACTGTGGGGCTCGAACCCACTATCTGCCGATTATTGGATACTAGCCGCACTTAAGCGACTGCAGCTATCGAGCTCGGTAGGGAAGGAAGCAACCGTGGCCTTAAGTTAGGTACCATCCCGGCATTTGTCTGGAGAAGAAGTGGGAAACTACGGAAACCACTTCAAGGATAGCTGAGGTGGGAATCGAACACCCCGTCTACTCAGTTGACGGTTTTCGGAGACGCTGAGGTGTCTGAATTTAGTCCCGCAGGGGTTCTTTTACGTGGCAGTAAATCTTCCGACACGAGGCTGACGTATTTGAACAACTTCAAATACCACCGGACTGAGGCAGATTGGAACCTGCAAAGTTGGGGTCGGAAGGCCAGCGCCTCAACCGTCTGAGCCACTCAGCCTGGCGATGATTTCGAAATCCATCGACCGGATTTTGATGTAGGTTTCACCTTTGTATAGTGCATTTATTGAAGAAGAATTGGTTGTATACATTATTAATCTACAACAGAAGGGAGTCAAGCGGTGGTGATTTTAGTGATGGAAGTCAAAGAATAATATTTGCCATACGAGTGCTTACCTGGGTTATATATAACTCTTAAACCGGAACAAGTGTGAAAGAATTCTTGATCACTTAAAAAATGCTATTTGCTCGGGGCGTCGACCTAGAAAGATCTTTTGCCCTTACTTGCACCATATGTTAGGAACCTGCGTGTATTTGGAAATTACGGAAGTGTAAAGTGTTGCATGTGAGGAAAGGAACGTTAAGGACGACACAAACACCCATTCCCCAGGCAAGAGATATTAATCATTTACAATTAAAACTCCTGACGTGTTGCCCCCTACACCGCGGAACCGGGCATTCTTGATCGTAAAACCTCTAAAAAAATTCGTGACAGTATATCCTTTTCTGAAAAAAGATAGCTACCAATAATCCACTTTATATAATAATGTTATAGTGTTTACTAAAAGGTCAATTCTTCAAATTAGAAATCTTACTTTGAGATTAATCGCGTAATTTAAATCAAAAAAGTTTATCCATTTCAATAACATTGTTGATAACAATTCTCTTTAGTAGGCCTATATGTAATTTTCATGCCCAGTTTAGTAGTTGCAGAGCGAAGTGTTGGCTTGAATTTTGCGTAAAGAGAAACGAGCGAGCTAACGGGAACGCGGGGAAAGGTTTTGGATAACCGCTGCACTAAACTACTTACAGATGGAGGAAAACAACTATTGTCGTCTAAAAGGAAATCTTATAAGGCCTATTGTATTAAAAATTTCCCCCTTTTGAAGCCTTAATTTTAATATTGTCCACCTGTGTGGTGTAGTGGTTAGTGTGATTAGCTGCCACCCCCGGACGCCCTGGCTCGATTCCCGGCTGTGCCACGAAATTTAAAAAGTGGTACGAGGCTGGAACAGGGTCCACTCAGCCTCGGGAGGTCAACTGAGTAGAGGGATTTCGAAGTGGTTTTCTCCTCCACGTAAATGCTGGGATGGTTCCTAACTTAAGGCCACCCCTTCCAATTTCCCATATCCACACAAGGCCCTGTTCAGCATAGCAGGTGAGGCCGCCTGGGCGAGGTACTGGTCCGCATTCCCATTTGTATCCCCCAAATCAAAGTCGCACACTCCAGGACACCGCCCTTGAGGCGGTAGAGGTAGAATCCCTCGCTGAATCCGAGGGAAAAACCAACCCTGGATGGTAAATGGATTAAAAAGTACGTTTTAAGATTGGTTTCGAAGATAATTCATTTAATTTAAAATGCAGTTCACTGGTCAGAAATGTACCGGTAAAAATCAGAATATCAATCAACGCTGAACAAAATATTCTTTTAAGGATTGCAGTTATACATTGTTCAAGAGAAGACCTTGGGACAAACTGCAAACAGCTCGTTTACCTAAGAGTTGTGCTTAACTTATCATATGATACTGGACTGGTCTACTTCTACTTTACACGGAACGCTGGTCTTAGTTTGCAGCATTAAACGTCGTTAGTCGATAATTGCTTGTTGTGATACGGTAATAACGATATCTCACGAACAGTAGATTACGTGTAACTGATCAATAACCTGTAAAAATAATATAACTGCGTATGAAACAACTGTTTGCACGGTACGGCCATAAATATTAATACATTCTAAGGAAGACATGCAGTATATACACCATTTCTGTGCATTAGAATGAACGCAGTTAATCTCTCACTCTAGCATTTTGACTGAAGGGTCAGCCTTAGGTTCAGCGGACCGACCATTTTATCCGTGTCTGGTCAATTCACTTTCTACTACTACGTACGTAATAAAGGAAGAACACCTCGGCCTAAAACTCGGTCAAATTCACGTGAGTGATAAATCGCACCTGCCAGACTGCCAGCGCGGGGGGAAAAACGGAAAAGGAAGGAACCAAGAAGAAAATAAATAAATATATTAAGTGATCTTGAAGTTTCAGGCGTTCTTTACGATCCTCAGTGAGTGGAAATCGAATCCAACTAGCTGAATAAATTTAGTTACGCTATTGATCCTTTATACAGTGGTCAAAATTCCCCTTTCCTCTAAATTTCATACTAATGAATTTCGAATATCCTATTTAAGTATGACTGGAAAGAATGATCCAGATTCGACTAAATTATATTGTCCAACGTGACATTCATCCCATGTGAATAAATTCTGAGCTCCAAAACCGCATATTCGAACTCGGAAAAGGTAGTACGCCTAGGATTTTCAAAGACGGTACTCATATCATGCAATTCATGTATGCAAAACTTCTCTGACCAGGCGAGTTGGCTGTGCGGTTAGGGGTGCGCAGCTGTGAACTTGCATCCGGTTGATAGTAGGTTCAGACCCCGCTGTTGGAAGCCCTGAAAATGGTTTTCCATGTTTCCCATTTTCACACCAGGCAAATGCTGAGACTGTACCTTAATTAAGGCCACGACCGATTCCTTTATACTCCTATGCCTTTCCTATCCCATCGTCTCCATAAGACCTATCTGTGTCGGTGCGACGTAAAGCCAATTGTAATAAAACTTCTCTGTTGTCACATTCGGTGTTTAACCAACAAAATAAAAATAAAACTCATTGATATTGGCCGACATATCTGCCACCTGAAAGAGTAATTCGGTGTTTAACCAGCAAAATAACATTAAAATTGAGTGATATTTGTCTCGAAAGGACGTGGGTTCGATTTCCCTTCATGAAGTCGACAAATTTAAGAAATAAGTTCCACTTCCGGAGGTGCACATGGCCCTGAGGTTGATACAGCCTACACCAAAAATGAGTAGGCTACCAGGTTAATTCCTGGGGGCAAAGGCGGCCGCACGTAGTGCTAACTACTCTACCCCAACAAGTGCCGAAGTTACGGATAGTGGAAGCCTTTACCTGATACCGGCTGATAAATAATAGATTAGGTCAAATCATTATTATTATGTCCGGCTCCATGTCTAAATGGTTAGCATGCTGGCCTTTAGTCACAGAAGTCCCGGGTTCGATTCCCTGCAGGGTCGGGAATTTTAACCATCATTGGTTAATTTCCCAGGCACGGGGGCTGGGTGTATGTGTTGTCTTCATCATCATTTCATCGTCATCACGACGCGCAGGTCGCCTACGGGTGTCAAATCAAAAGACCTGCATCTGGCGAGCCGAACTTGTCCTTGGACACTCCCGGCACTAAAAGCCATACGCCATTTCATTTCCATTTCATTATTATTATTATTATTATTATTATTATTATTATTATTATTATTATTATTATTATTTCTTTCTTAATTTGTTTACTCTCCAGGGTTGGCTGTTCCCTCAGACTCAGCGAGGGATCCTACCTCTACCGCCTCAAGGGCAGTGTCCTGGAGCGTGAGACTTTTGGGTCGGGGATACAACTGGGGAGGATGTCCAGTGCCCCACACCGGCGGCCTCACCTGCTATGCAGAACAGGGGCGTTTTGAGGAATGGGGAGATTATAAGGGATAGATAGACAAGGAAGAGGGAAGGAAGCGGCTGTGGCCTTAAGTTAGTACCATCCCGGCATTTGCCTGGAGGAGAAGTGGGAAACCAGGGAAAACCACTTAGAAGTTGGCTTGGGTGGGAATCGAACCCACCTATACTCAGATGACCTCCAGAGGGTGAGTGGACTTCGTTACAGCCGTTGCGCACTTTCGCGGCAGAGCCGGGAAACGAACCCGGGCCTCTGGGGGTGGCAACTAATGACGCTAACCTCTACATCACAGAGGCGGACCGCATTGAGGGCAAACTGGGGCTAATATTCGTTTATAGGAAGGGGAGTTAGGGTTTGGAATAACTTACCAAGGGAGATGTTCAGTACATTTTCAATTTCTTTGAACTCATTTAAGAAACGGTTGGAAATCGACAGATAGGGAATCTGCCATCTGGGCGACTCCCCTAAATGCAGTTCAGTAGTGACTGAAGGCAAACATTCAGATTTTCTCATTTATTATTATTATTATTATTATTATTATTATTATTATTATTATTATTATTATTATTATTATTAATTAGAATAAGTGGGGCCTTGAACCCTAATTTCGCCACGTACAATGGTATAAAATAAATAAATAAATAAATAAATAAATAAATAAATAAATAAATAAATAAATAAATAAATAAATAAATAAATAAATAAATTCATAAAGTCATAGTTAATTTGAAATTACCACAAAGAATATCATACAAGGAAAACATTTGAATTAAATGATTAACTGATTATAGATTATTTCGTCATCCAATATAACAGATATATTATATTGTTAAACTGGTGGAATAGGTGACAATTGTTCGAACAGTTAATCATTCTCTCTATTGTAAAATGAGCTATTTTAATTTATATTTCTTTTAGGGCAGTGGTGTTTTCAAGTTATATGAATAATCTCATGTTCTCAATTCACGCAACACCACTGTTCTTCATCTGATACCCAGTTGACGTCATGATTGACTCAAAACTTCCGTTAGGACAACAATCACCACCATCACACTGCATTATACCCGTGTGTCTGTGATAGTAAGTTTCACCGAGCTCCATAGCTGCAGTCGCGTAAATACGGCCAGTATCCAGTATTCGGGAGATAGTGGGTTCGAACCCTACTGTCGGTAGCCCTGAACATGGTTTTCGGAGGTTTCCCATTTTCACACCAGGAAAATCCTGGGGTTGTACCATAATTAAGTCCACGGCCGATTCCTTCCCACTTCTAGTCCTTTTCTGTCCCATCGTCGCCATAAGATCTATCTGTGTCAGTGCGACGTCAGTAACTATTTTTGTTTAGGTTTTGAGCTACTTATTCCTTTTCCTTCTTGCCAGTTTAAGTCGCATCGTACTGCTGCGCTACGTTGCTCGGTATCGTGTTGCTGTTGGTGGTAAGATGTTGATCCTGATCTATTTTTCTATGTTTGTCCACTATGTCGCAGTCGGTATCCCCTTTCTCTGGGTTGATTTGTAAAGTACTTCTTTGAAATCGTAATCCCCTCTCATTACACGACCATACCATCTCATGTAGTAATTCTTGAGTGTCTTTGTAATCGAAGCGACTTTAATGGAACGCCTTATAAACTAATGTGGGTCTTGTCGATTCAGATCACATCTCCTTCTCATCTAAGCATGTCGTTTATTCGCAACCGTTATTAATGTACCTCTTTGGTGGTCCATACTTCATAACACGTCTAACGACCGTTTTGTTAATCTTGCCTTTTGTTCTTATTGCTATTTAAGGATCATAGGGTACACTTGACTATGATCACCATATAAGGCAGGCAGTCTTCACACGACGTGTTATATCCTCATCAGCACTCACGTTAGTTTCCATACTGAATCAAGGTATTTGAATTGCGAGGCGCTTGGTAGGTGTTCACCATCTATTCCTATTTTTCTGCCGTCTAAACCACATTCTATGCACTCAGTCTTGGATTGGCTGACACGTAGTCCATGTCGTTGCAATGCTGATATTCACTGGTTGATGATCTGCATTGCATTTTCTGATTAAGATAATGTCATCTATATACTGCAGGCGTCAGGGTATCTGGATGTTGCGAGTTATAAGGTCCATCACCAAGCTGAAAAGCAGGAGGTTCGACGCAATTTCTCGACAAAGTCCGACTTTAACACGAAATGGATTACTTAGACAGACATAGCTTCGAATTTGAGTGGTGTTACTGTATGCATGTTTTGAATATTAGCATTATAAGACTTAGGAATTTCCTGACATCGGTAAGGACAAGCGTCTGAGGAACTCTTTTGAATGGCTTTTTCCAGGTTTATGCAAAGTTAATGTAGGTCTCGCTCGTTGAGCAGATGTTTTTTCCATTAGTAAGCGGTCTGTTTAGATATCATCTAGTGGATTCCCCAGGACTAAGCCCGAACTGTCTTTTTGTTGATGTTGGGAGTTCTATAATGCAGGCAATAATTATCCTTCCATAGATTTTCATACCTGTTATGGATGAGGTGTCTAGTTGGCTAAGACTTTTAGATTGCAAGGTTTAATGTACTACTGAACTCCATAATCGCTAAGTTTTCTTCCAAATATCTGGATTATCTGAACTTAAGAGTTTTGTTGTTCTTCATTTCGTTTCAATTAGAGAGGGCCTATGTTAATGATTGTTCATTAAACTAGTGGGATATGAGGTAGCACATCAATCGGCAGTTAAATGAATGAAATATACGGTATGCTATCTATTAGAGCTACAACATATACACTAGACTATACTAAACAAATATAAGCAATCTGCTTACAGTGTATGGTAATAAGAAGAAAGTGAACAAATGCTCAGCAAGTGTGCATATAAAACGAAGACCAAGATTACCGAAACTATAATAAGATTAACGTCGCTCCCTTAGCCGGAGTCCATTCAAACATCTCGGACAGAATTGAAGCTTTGGTACAGAGAGCATCTTGATTAATGAATCGACAAGGATGTCTTGTGAGGACGGGGTATTGAAGATCACCAGGGTGATCTTCAGAGATGGTGAGATTGCGAGTAAGATTCTCCACTTCTTCTTTGTTATCAATCAACTTGACTTGTCTACCTTTGGGAATCTGAGTTTACTTAAAAATTTAATTAAGTAAATGGACTCTTTTGAAGTTTCAGTGAGTCATACATACTATGCTTAGTAGAAATGAAAATTAACTTTTTCTTAGTACCAGAAAGAAAAATGAAAACCCTATATCAGAGTGGCAGTCTAGAGTGGATATTCATCTATATTTAATTGAAACCCATAAGTCGAAGAATAATCAATCACGACTTTCAAATATTTTAGTATATAGTTATTTAAATTAACATTGTAGTGTATTAGTATAGGTAGGCTATGTCAAGATTTGTTACAGATACAATGTAACTGTTCGCTCTTCTAAGCCTCTCATTAGAGGGGACGAAAGTTAATACCTGGGGACACATGAATATACATATAAACTATATGTGGCTTGCCCGCAAATTGCCACGCAAATAGAATCAATTATCACTCCATGGTTTCCCATTTCTCTATGTAATGTTTGGGCGCCAGCGTTAGAGTTTTAAACAAAACTGTAAAGCAAAATTTATATTTACTAGCATAAAGACTTATACTTAAATCACAGGGGTAGGATTTTAAATAATTAACCATTAGGTATGGCTTGAGAAAGAAAATTAACGCAATATTAAATAAAATGAATTTATTATACAAAAATGAGATGAATCGGAAAAGTTCCTTAAAGCTTGGAGGGATTTTAGAATTTACGTTACTGAAATCAACTGTTGCTTGCTTTATCTAATTGAAGCTCACCAATTACAGCTTCCGTAATCTATTTTCCGTGGTTATTCGTTCCCCTCTTCTCGTTGTAGAACTGGCTCCCTGGAAATCCTTCCTTCCTTCTGTGATATGGTTTGGGCTATCTGGACTAGCACTCCCTAATTGCCTAGTCTTTAAATTAGACACTGGCCCTATACTTGTGAAGATTGATCACCGTTGATCGTAGGAGGAGAAAATTCAGAGATATGAATTTTTCCATGTTAACAGAAAATCTCAACCCAACTTAGCTATTCTACTGATGCAATACAGACTCGTACCAAATTCCGTGGGCTTGAACTAAACATAGTCCAGAATAATTACTGAATATATCACAAGCCGTAAGTTTGTTTCGTCTCACCCTGATCCGACAGCATCACAGCAGCTAAGTACTGTGTCGAAGCGACAACACTCTGTACGAAAAATACCTATGTCTCGAAGCGACCACTCACTGTCTGTAGAATAATAAAGTGGTTCTGGTTCTGGTAGTGTGTGTCGAGGCTTGCTCCGCGCTAGATAATATATCTCCGGGCTCTCCCTACTCTTGGTAGCAGCTCAATACCAAATCTCAATACAACGAAGCATCTGATTCATAGATCGCATTATCATCTCCCTCTCTTCATTCTTCACAAGTAACCAGTAGGCGTGGCGATGATGTGGATGCCTGGCTTGTTAGCCTCGCGCGCAGGTCGCTGTATACTACCTTTGCTCATGAGTTAAACCCGTGAGTCATCCAACTTCCCCGCTTCAAGGATACTTTTCCGTGTTCACAAGTATGAGATGAAATGACACCAACTTTGTTTCAACATTGACCATATGTACAGTACATAATGAATTCCTATCCTACATAATATAATAATTTAAATAATAAATTATGTTCTAATATATACAATATGATTCCAAAAGCCTTATTTACACATGATTGAAGTTACATTAATAACTCATTATGAATAATTTCCGATGGCGGATAATCTTGACATCGAATGATATCGCGTGAAAGGATTGTACACTAATTTAATATGGCTGGAGTAGCCTGGACGGTCACCACAAGACAACGCAGACTTCCAGAAAAAAAGATGAATCACTACGTCAAATGTCGTGCAAAATGGAACTTTCATTTAGACATCTCCAACTCTCAAATGTATGCTCAATGATTTACATTCTTCCATTCCAAATATCTATAAATATCCCTAGTTGAAAGTTGCCAATTGTCAAATGTCAAATTGTCAAATGATTTACATTCTTCTTCTTCTTCTTAATCTGTTTACCCTCCAGGGTTGGTTGTTCCCTCGGACTCAGCGAGGGATCCCACCTCTACCGCTTCAAGGGCAGTGTCCTGGAGCGCGAGACTTTGGGTCGAGGGATACAACTGGGGAGGATGACCAGTACATCGCCCAGGCGGCCTCACCTGCAATGCTGAACAGGGGCCTTGTCGGGGGATGGGAAGATAGGAAGGGATATACATGGAAGAGGGAAGAAAGCAGCCGTGGCCTTGAGTTAGGTACCATCCCGGCATTTGCTTTGAGGGGAAGTGGGAAACCACGGTAAACCACTTCGAGGATGGCTGAGGGGGGAATCGAAACCCCCTCCACTCAGTTGACCTCCCAAGGCTGAGTGGAGCACTTTTCAAATTTCGTGGCAGAGCCTGGAATCGAACCCGGGCCTCCGAGGATGGCAGCTAATCACACTAACCACTACACCACAGAGGCGGCGATTTACATTCTTCCATTCCAAATATCTTGAAGTATCCCTAGTTGAAAGATAAATTGCAGATTTTCGGCTTCCGGATCCCAAGATGGCGTATTCAAATTCGGAAAGGAGAGCCCGTTTTTTGAAGAGCGAAAATAATTCAACTCGACACTCCATGTTGTGTGATATCGGATTGCGAAAGATATCTGGCGACCAAACCGGTAGCCAAATTACCCGAAAAAACAACTTTGATAATTTAACGTTGCACTGACAAAACTGAAGGTTTTTGACGACGCAAGGATGGTAAAGGACTAGGACTGGGAAGGAAGCGGCCGTGGTCTCTAGCCCTTGCCTGGCGTGAAAATGGAAAACCACGGAAAACCATTTTCAGGACTACCAACGGTGTAGTTAACAAACTCCATCTCCCGAATGCATGTTCACAGTTACATGATCTTAACGGAACACACAATTCTCTCTGTACAAAATTTATTATAAGTGTCACAGATCACCCAAAGCATATCATTTCCTTTGCCATTTGGTAGAGAAAAGCGGAATGTAGAAATTGACAGGCGGGTAGCTAAAAGGCGTCAAATCAAAATATATCCAATTTTTTTGTGATAACTGAAGCCATACGACTATTGCCATTCCAATTCAAACAAGCACGACAATAGTCTCGTAGAATTTCATCATATTATGTTGAAAATAATCCTCATGCGTTTTTGATTGTATTGAATCGGCCGCTTTTTACTTTCTCTTTGTACATTGGCACAGGCTGTAGCAAAATTAAATTTCCACTGAAGCCATAGTCTTATTAATTGTTGTGACAGTATGGAAGATAGTGAGGTGCGGGTGAGAACATTCGGAGCACGACCAGTGCATCTGAATATTACGAAAGGTGCAACTCAATCGTGCTGCAAAATCGCATTCTGGCCCAGTGAGTGAAGTAATGGCAAACTACTTCATTCCTCATTTTGCCTTGTACGACTCATTAAGGCGCCACCACTGATTTTGCGGTTTTTCTAATACCATATAACTTTAGGGGTGTTATTTGAGGATTCAACCAGCCTCCGGACTGAAGATTGACAGGCATTGAATCGGAAGCAAAGTCATACCCAAAGGACGGACTGACCTGATTTCTGTCTCACACTTGCTTGGGCACAAATGTGTCTTAATTCAGAAGCAGTATTGGTAACAAAATATATAATCGTGGTTTGAGTTTTTAAAAAAAAATAATTCTTCATACATTGCAGCTCGTTCTTAATTGTCAGCTAGGTTGGGATTTAGGATGTCACTCAAAAATTAATGCTGAATATCATACTTGTAATAATGTTTGCGATTTTTAGAGATACCGTGGTGCCGGAGTTTTGTTTTGATGGATTTCTTTTACGTGGTGGTAAATGTTCCGACACGAGACCGACGTATTAAAACACTTTCGAATATCAGTGAACTGAGTCGGGATCGAACCGGCTAACTTGAGGTCAGAAAGCTAGCGCCCAGCCATCAGAACTACTTAGCCCAACATATCATATTTGAGATACAGAATACGGTATTTGAATGAATTTTTCATGAAACATAATGATGTTTAGGAAGATTCATTTGTGTCTAGTTACGGAATTATTTGAGTCAAGATTTAAAATACGCAACGTATTCCTTGCAGTAGTCATGTCAGAACTTTATAGCCTTAATTTCGAATGGAAAATAAACTCCCGATTATTCGGGATAATAGTGAGAACATGCACGAAAAAACAAACAAACGGAAAAGCATGGATAATCCAATTCTATGAAAATTCATGGAATGACTTGGCTTTCTTTGTGCACATTTTTCTGGTGTTGAGATCTCTTTTCTTCCAATTATGCCACTGCAGCAGGGCGACATCTAACTCTTCGTAAAATTGTGTACAATTGCTTAACATTTTATGTTTTTAAAGTCAACCACTACATTAACTGTTACGCCCAAAACTCCACAGCATCTATTTTCATTCTTTTCCATAATCTTCCACCAACTTATCATTCAAACATCACTTACCGATTTTTTTCTGAGGATGTACCAAAGGCAATGTGTCGGGATGTAGTACCATATCTGAAGTACTTACTTGATTACCGTTTGCATGAAGAAGCCGTAGTAAATGACTGGAGAGTTGCTATAAAGGCCACTGTGTATAAAGGAAAGGGTGATAAACATAAAACCGATAATTACAGGCCAGTCAGATTGAGTGCATGTAAGATTTGGGAAAGCATTCTTTATAATTATATTAGAAATGTTTGCGAAATTACTAACTGGTTTGATACAAGCAGTTCGGATTTAGGAAAAGTTATTCCACTGAAGATCAATTTGTAGCATTCCAGCAAGATATAGCAGATATTTTGGATTCAAGAAGTAAAATGCACTGTATCGCGACTGACCTACCTAAGGCTTTAGATAGGTTACAACATGGGAGGGTACTGACAAAAGTGAGTGCAATTGGATTAGAGAGAAGAGTGTCTTAATGGGTGACTAGATTTCAAGAAAATAGAACTCAAAAGAGTGATGTGAAGCATTACCTGATGCTTAATCATTAAGAGGGGAATTTCTCAAGGCAGTATTATTGGACATTGATGTTTTCTTATATATATATATACTCGCTGATGTACCCGTGCTTCGCTACGGGATTCTCAGAAAGACTGACTTTGTGGTTTCCCTGCTATCATATAAAATACTCTTCTCAAATGAAAAACCGCACGTTTTCCCACTGTTAACGAACAGTACTACGGTGCCGATCTAACAGTTCAAAGTTTCAGAGCTAGAATGAACGGGCCGCAGACAGCCGTGAGCACTTCTCTGCCATTATTCCGTTAAATTTGCACACTGCCCATTCCAATCAGTGCCTCAGAGTAGGGATTAGTGTGCTACGTACAGTAGGATCAGAAAATGTATGAACCAGAGGGATGGCAAGCTAAAGAAGAAAGTTATCTATCTCCCCAGCTACTTCCCTCCAATATTCAAGCAGGCTGTTACACTCGGTACGGCCGGGCGAGTTGGCCGTGTGGTTAGGGGCGCGCAACTGTGAACTTGCAACCGGGAGATAGTGGATTCGAACCCCACTGTCGGCAGCCCTGAAGATGGTATTCCGTGGTTTCCCATTTTCACATAGGGCAAATGCTTGGGCTGTACCTTATTTAAGGCTAAGGCTGCTTCCTTCACACTCCCAGCCCTTTCCTATCCCATTGTCGCCATAAGACTTATCTGTGCTGGTGAGACATAAAGCAAATTAAAAAAACTCGGTACTCAGCAGTAATCCTATCTATCGGAGATGAGTGGCAACAGAAGACACAAAGCACATCACAACAAACAATGGTCAATGTAATGTTACTGTTGAACAATTTTATGAGCTTTCTATATTGTAGGCCTTCGCATTTAGTTTCCTTCCGACTCTATGATATCAGGGCGTGCTATATAATTATTTATAGCGTAAACTGTAGTTACTTATTCTCCGACTTTACATACCGATTTTCATTGAATTGTGTTTACTCAGCGCTGATATGGACTTAGTAACAAAAATTCAAATTGATGAATATATTTGTGATCATAGCCGGTACGTTGACAATGTATAAGACATAAATGTTCGGAAATGTATTACGATATAACTTTAGTTAAGTAGTATTTATCGACACGACCACTAATAACATAAATATTTGAGAATTAAATTTTAGGCTTTACCCTAAACTACCATTTCACTCAGCGTGAATACAACTATTTATAGCCTAGATTGTAGCGACTTATTCTCCCGACTTTGCCTACCGATTTTCATTAAGATACAACCACTAATAACATAAATACCTGAGAATTTAATTTTAGGCATTCCCTTGAACTACTATTTCATTCAGCGTGAATACAATTATTTATGGCCTAGATTATATCGATTTATTACCCCGGCTTTGCATGTCGATTTTCGTTAAGATATGGCCACTAATAACAAAAATATTTGTGAATTAAATATTAGGCCTTCCCCTAAACTACCATTTCAATCGGCGTGAATAAAGTTATTTATAGCCTACATTGTAGTGACTTATTCTTGGACTTTGCATACTGATTTTCATTCAATTCTCTTCAGCTGTCTTCTCGCGATGCGTGTACAGACAGACAGACAGACAGACAGACAGACAGACAGACAGACAGACAGACAGACAGACAGACAGACAGACAGACAGACAGACAGACAGACAGACAGACAGACAGACAGAGGTTACGGAAAATTAAAAAGTGCATTTCCTTGTTACTGTGCACACGGCTGATAGAGAAATACCATCCTTTTCAAATTCTTAGCAATGTACAGACAAAACTCTTACTTTATATATATATATATACATAACACACACCGCAGATAATGGTATGATGGTAAACGGAATGAAACGTCAGGTTATGAGTTTCACAAAGAAATATCCCCTCAATTTTATTTACTGTGTTAATGGGATGAAATATCTTCAGGGGGGTTATTGTAAGTACCTAGGTGTTAATATAAGGAAATATCTCGATTGGGGGAACACATACACGGGATTGTAAATAAAGGTTACAAATATATTCATATGATTATGAGGGTATTTAGGGGTTGCAGTGAGGATGTAAATGAAAGGGCATATACGTCCCTGGTAAGACCACAGTTAATGGTTCCAGTGTACGGGACCCTCATCAGGATTACTTGATTCGAGAACTGGAAAAGAATTCAAAGGAAAGCAGCTCGATTTATTCTGGATGATTTCCAACAAAAGAGTAGCGTTGCCAAAATGTTGCAATAACTTGCGAGATGGAGGCGAGCTGCTCGACTAAGCGATATGTTCTGAGCTATCAGTGGAGTGACATTAGTAGACAAATAACTGAGCGGTTTATTTACAAGTAGGAAAGATCACATTATGAAGTAGGAATTCAAGAGAGCATTTTGGTGAAAATAATCATTTATATGAAGAATCTTTTAGGATTGTAATAATTCAACAAGGGAGGTGTTAATTCTTTGAAATTATTTAAGGAAGGGGTAAGTAAACAATTCGTAAGATATCTGCCATCTGAGGGACAGCCCTAATGCAGATAGTGGTGATTGATTGATTGATTGATTGATTGATTGATTGATTGATTGATTGATTGATTGATTGATTGATTGATTGACAGGTTGCATGAATAACCCACAAACCGTGTAACCGGCACAGGAACAATCGGAAGTCTATATTGTTATTAGAGTCGTACATTATGGGCTGGAATAGTTATCTTTACCGGAATGTTACGTCAAACAATGAGGCCACTTTTAAACTATGAAAATGAAGTACATGTATACAACATGCTACAACAGTGTGGCTCTAGTCCTACATTTGCTATTCAAGCTACTTCAGGAAGAAGCGAAATACATTTTAAAAATATGAATTTCGAGCAACGTATGGATTTTTCATTTTGTTTTATTTTATGTTTTCTTCAAATTGTAGGCTACCAACAGACAAACCATGCAAGAAAGAAGACATAAAAACGTTAGTAATGACAGTTCATAGAAAAAACAAGATTTGATGTAAATGAACGCCTTTATTTTAGTATTTTTGTCCGTTACAAGCTACCTACCTACAGGAGTCGCTTGTTGTTCAGAAATTTCTTGTACATCGCTAAGTATTCTTCTGAAAAATTATTGCAGAATTTCGAGTTATTTTTTAACAAACTCCATTTACAGATGCCTTCTGTCCTTTGTCCATGCTGCGATCGTCACAGAAAAGATTATTTCAATAATGTATACATCTTTTAGGTACTTTAAAAATAATAAAACCGGTGCAGAAAACAACTACTCATTCTCCACTTAACTGTGTCTGATTTGAGGGGGAACTAGCACGTCATGTGGATGTGGCTGTCTAGGCTCGTCCAGCGGTTTGCGGCTCACCCGCACTCTGCTCGCACCCGCATCCGCCAAAGACTTTCATACATGCGGTTTATTTCGCACGTATAACCAACAATAACGACCAACTGATGACATTTCGTAAGTTATATTTTTTGTGATTACACTTATAAGCCGCGTAAATCTATTTTTTGTCAGCTTTTTATGCAGTTAATGTAATTTGTATAGTTACAGTATTTAGTGTTCGACCTCAAAAATGAAGATATATTAACGATCGGCATGAGTTAATGCTGGCCGGCCCCGTGGTATAGGGGCATGGTACCTTCATCTTACCAGGAGGGTCTGGGTTCGATTTTCGGCCAGGTCAGGTATTTTTACCTGGATCTGAGGGCTAGCTCGAGATCCACTCAGCCTACGTGATTACTAGGGTCCGGAAGTTTATGACCTAAAGAAGTATAAAATATGGAAGCAAATATGCTCTAAAAATGAGCATTTGAGAGATAGGTAACAGGTATTAAAGTATTACTAACACTGAACGTGCCAAAAAGTTATTAGTGATAATATAGCAGACATTTAATTATGCAAACTGACAGAGCAACTGTAGATACGTTGATACATCCATTCAGCACAATATCCCTGAGGCACCGTACTAACTTTTTCTCCTAAAAATGGACTAAAGAAATGAAAGATTAGCATGCCTTTTGGTATCTGTCAGCGTAAGTTCGTACAGCATCAAGTTCTCGGAATCGTGTTTTCTAAACCTGCTACCTATCTGTTTAGATAAAGGAAAGAAAAAAATACATTTTCAACAGTATTTTGAAATCCCTTTTTTAAACTCGACACAGCTAACATGTACCTTGTTGAAAACAACGCCTCAATTTAAGCAACAATACTCAAAATACAACTAAATATGACCTTATTTCACTAAAGTGACCAAAATATGACTAAAACAATATAATGGCCAAAATATGCACTTATATGCAACATAAAATTGATTTGAATGGGATCAGCGACCCATCATTCACAGTTACTTTTCATATTTCGGGTAAAATGAGCTCAGGAGTGATTATAACTGAGGAGCTATCTGATGGTGAGATAGCGGACTCGGTCTAGAAAGCCAAGAATAACGGCCGAGGGGATTCATCCTGCCGACCACATGACACCTCGTAATCTGAAAGCTTTCGACTGAGCAGCGGTCGCTAGTTAGGCCAATAGTCTTCGGAGCTGTTGCGCTACGGTATTTGGTTTGATTTGTGAGTTAATGCCGAATGGAGGACAGTTACTTCAAAATGCCGGACGTAGGCTTATAAATACCTAGATATGAAGATGATTTAATTTAGGTAACTTATTAAGAATTCAACTCGGTTGTTTACTACATCCCGAGATGCATGGTGCATGCATTGACCATCCACGCCATAACTACGTTCCTGAATGTGTCGGACGCTGGAGTTTAGGCGACTTACGCTTTTTTCTGAGCACTCGTGTTGTGTTTTTACAGAATTACGATCATTTCTTTATTCACACATTTTCGCTCAAATCTGCTGGTTGTTTGTTAAGTATAGGGACTCGGTTTTGTAATAATCGTTATCGGTCAGTTCTTCCAATCATTTTTCCAAAACCAATTTTCCCTGATATATTTCCCAATGAAAATTTTTCCCACTGTTCATTTTCTCAACAATTTTCTTTCATAAAACAAATTTTCTTAATACCAATTAATCACATAGTAGTTCTATCCTGCCATATCTCTTTCCCAACTAGTGGAAAACACTGAAATAAAACAGAAAGCATAATATCATTGAGTTAAAATGTAAGTAACCATGAAATCATGTGTTTACATTATTATTTCAAATGTTCTGCTAAGAATGTAAACGTTAAAAAATGATGAAATATAATTAATTCAAAATTTTGTACTTCGAATTTTATGTTAAAAGTTAAAAGTAACTGAATTAATTCAACAGTTCCTCAGAAGATGACACTGTGTGTATTTCATTTTATTTTTTTTGGTTGACCAAGAAGTGTGGACCTTCTCTGACAGATGTCTCTACAAAAAAACTATGATCATGCACCCTGGTGCGAAGGGAAGGAAACCTTTTGAAGAAATTTTGTATTCGAAAGTTTGGCTTTACTAAATTTTGTTCTTTCATTTTTTGGGTTGGCAATATTAATCTTTCTTTCCGACAGTTTTGAACTCAGCCAATCCCGAATTTCTCTAATTAATTTTGACCAATAGTGTCTTTCTTCTTCGATGTTGATGTATAACTTATAGCTACCCAATAAAGTTGAGTGGGTGTGTCTTAATTATTCATGAAAGGTCTCGAAGCTTCCACGAGGGTTTAAAAACTGCTGATTTTCTCGGCTCTTCGCCACTTCAACAACATCTTGCTTAGTGTATAGAAGCATAGCAGGGGGTGGGTAGCGCCTCTTCCTTCGGGCAGCAGCTCTTCAACAAGGTAATGGCCGATTAACATCTTTCTTTCCTCTTTGTTAGCTCAGCAGTTTAACCCGCGGGGCAGGTCCGAAACCTTTAATATGTAACCTTTAAACATGTAAATTTTTTTCTACCTTGTAAAACTTGTAATTCGGGGATAGAGAGTGCTTTACCCTCTCGAGCTCCCCTTCATTTTGAATTTGAGGTGACTATGTTTTCGTAACCGTTTTTCTCTTCCTTCTTAATGTGTTAAATTTATTTTGTATACAAGTCACCTCCATAGATTGGGATTAGCCCCTGTGCAATAGGCCTAGTGCCTCTTAGGTTTTAAAAGGTGTACTTAGGAGTGCAAGTACTCGCCTCCATTCAATCTTGTATTTTGGGCCATTAATTTAACCCGTTTTGTTTTCCTTCCTGAGAAGGCCCAGTAGATTGGGTACGAGGTACCCCTGTGCCATTATTAGTTGTGCCTTGATGGCAGTTAAGTGTAATAAGCTGTTCTTGCCTTTAATAGGCTTGAACGATTGAGAGCGGGTCAGCTCTTTCTGGTATTTTGAAAGGTGCCTCTAGGAGGCTTGACATTACGAGGTGGGAGCAAATGTTCCATGTGATTAGGGGTTTTCTGCCCTTTGGTAATTTGTGGTTGTGAGCTGAGGGCTCAGGAATTGTAACTTGGGGCACGAAGCCCAGAACTTATTAATACCCGAAACTCTTGTTTTCGTTTGTAAAATCATTATTGTACCTGAATTTTCATTGTTATTTCACCTAGTGAAAAGTTGTTAAATGTTGTTGTCTGTTGAAAATATAACCTTTATTTAAATTTTAAATTCATCTTTCGGACTTGTAGTTAGACCCATTCCAGCCCGCACCTTCTTTCACCTCTGCTGATCCACCAAAACACGGTAATAATAATAATAATAATAATAATAATAATAATAATAATAATAATAATAATAATAATAATAATGGTCTATAATCATTCTCACTTTATAGTATTTGTTTAACGTTCGTTCTATTTGACGGCAGTCTTGACAGATGCCAGGGTGTAAAGTGTTTGGCAGCAGCTCCTTAACGTGCTTGTTGCCAACGATACGGAAATGTGACCTTTAATCACCCTTAAATACCATCGAGCTCCACGAGGATAGGACCAAGCATCCTGGGTGCAGACCGCTGATATCTGGCCGACTGTGTCATTGAAGCCCTCAAACAACTGCGCACTAGGACCTTGCACTGCCAAGATGACTGCTGCCCAGGCATATATTGGATGTCTCTTGGTCACCGTGACGTATTGCTTGGATTCGAGACTAGGTCTCAGGTCTCTCATATATCAGACAGTTCTTGAGTTGTTCTTGGGGTGTGATAGCCGAGAGTTATTGTCACTGGCTTCCTACCCAGGCAGTATTGGTTCAAATTCTGGCCAAGACACGTGGGACTTTTGATATGAAATGTCATGTCTCACTGATTTAGATTCCTTATAAAACAGGAGCCACCGTGGTTGTAATTGTGAGATAAAAATTACGTATAAATTCAAGATGGCTTGTTAAGGTTTTCAGTTCTTCTTATGAGAATGAGAGAACCCAGTTCCAGCCGCGTCCAGAATTAAAATCCCTGGATTAATCGGGAAACGAGCTGAGAGCTTCCTAGTAAGAGGCAGGCAGGGTTTTCTTGCTCTACGGATCTGGCGACTGAGCCACGAGAAAAGAACATACCATTATGCTGCAGCCTGATCGGCCTTGACCTACTAGATGACCCCTCCTCAGCCTGAACGTCTGAAGATTATGAGGTGACGCCTGGTCAGCGCAATGAATCCTCTCGCCTACTAGTTTTGGCTCTCTAGGTAAGGAACGCTATATCGCTCATTGTTCTCTACTGAGTTAAGCTGGACCTTGAATCAACCCTCACATCCAGGTTAACTCCCTGACCTGCCTGAGAATCGAACGCGGGCCTTCCTGGTATATGGCAGGCCCGCTATCCCTAGAGCACGGGACCAGCATGCAGTACCACTCAGGTTGTTCATTCTCCTTAATACTCGCTTCGTTCTTGTATTGTCAAGTCTAGTTCCTTTGATGACTGATAACTGTACTTTCATTTCTCACTTTATATTACATGCTAACTGTGTTCAGGTTCATTATCAGTAGAACTCTTCTTCCTCTTACTGGCCATTTTACCAGTTTCTTGGGGTTGGCATATTGTGTGGATTTACCCCAGTTTTACGGCCGGATGTAATTTCTGACACAAATACTATGCTTCACTAGAACTAATAATGATGTATTACCTCACAAGTTACTGAATGCATTAATGCAATAATTAAGTCAAACAATTGAAAAGCTTTCTTGAAAACACCACTTAAGTAATTTTTAACACATTATTTGTTTTGTGTTAAAAATACTTATTCGAATAACGTACCCGTGCTCCACTCTAAGAACGTGCAAAACTCATTTAAGTCACGCCCAATTTACATTTGAAAATTTCCGCTTTTTTGTTTGTTTGAAAGTCCTCTTAAGTCATAAATATATTTTGTTTCAAATCCCTCCTATGTCACATCCTCATTCTAGAACTGCATTCATAGTCGACTGCCAGCATATAGCGACAAATGTGGTGAATGACAGGACGCTCAATAAGAAAAATATCTCTCCCAACGTCCGGCTCCATGGATAAATGATAAGCGTACTGGCCTTTGGTCCGAGGGGTCCTAGGTTCGATTCCCGACAAGGTCGGGAATTTTAACCATCATTGGTTAATTCCGTTGGCAGTGGGGCTGGGTGTATGTGTCATATTCATCATCATTTCATCCTCATCACGACGCGTGGGTCGCCTACGGGCGTCAAATCAAAAGACCTGCACCTGGCGAGCCGAACTTGTCCTCGGACACTCCCGGCACTAAAAGCCGTGCCCCATTTCATTTCATCTATTTTAATTTTACGCATAGATTGGAAAGGACCGACCAAAGGATAAAATTAAGTGCTTATCAAATTCCTTGAAGTTACTGAAGAGAAAATTCAGGGCGGCCAGCACACCAGTTTGAAAATATTTTGCCGATTCGCGCGTCGGATAAAATAAAGACCATACTGGTATTCTTATTATCTTACATAGAAAGAAGTCCTTTTAACTGATCTAAGAAGGAAGACAATAAAATGAAGCTTTCATAGAAGTGAATAATGTGCTGGTGTACACAAATGAAGAAAAATTGGCTACAAGTGTAATCAATGCACAGTATATTTAAGGCTGATGTTAGAGGACATTGTAGAATAAATTGTATCTACTGTTTCTAACTTCTGTGAAAATTCTTTCGTAAATGTGCAATGATTTATTTGGGTTTTGCAAACAAATCCGTATTACTTACGCCCTTTGTGCCTGAACCGTAAAACAGACATTTCCTTGATTTTAGCTTGGTGCCATATGTACGAATACCTACTGAATAAGATGGGAATAATCCCCATTTAAAACACAATAAAAAGCTAAATATGTTTTTGTTCCTACTGTAAAGTTATTAAAAATAACTTACGTGGAGTTTAGAAGAAAGCTCCTCAAATGGTTGGAGTTGACGCACATTGATATATTTGGCATTTTGTAATCTTGTTGTTAAGTCATCCCTTACAACAATCGATGTCGGACCAGAGTGGAACAGATGTACCACGAAAAATTGAGTAAAACATTTGTTTCAACCACAGTGATGAGAACATTCCCTATTCCTTTCTTTTCTAAGATTTTACCGTTTCAATTTCTCATTTGAACAAAAAGCTCTTGAATCTCAGTTGAAATGTTGAAAGTAGGGGAAAATAAACAATGTCTTCCACTAGAGTTATCTGTGTCATGTTTAGTAAGAACTGCACAGTGATGCCATTCTGAAAACTTTCCGTATGGAACAATAGTGAGAGACACAGGTGTAACATACACAGGGTAGCAAATATACTGTCTCTGCGCCTGAAAATAAATCACTATATGACGGCGTTGTCGGAGAACAGGAGAACATACTGTATATAGTGAAAAAGGTTTGGAATATCAAAAACAAAATGCAATGATAAAATTACAGAATATTGTTTATTGTGTCACAAGCCACACAACCAAGGAAAGTAAACATTTCAAACTCAAATGTTTATCTTTCATTATCTAGCTCAAGCAAATAGTAATCATGAAAAGGTTACAATTTGTGTTTTTCTTAGCACCCCTTCTGCCTTAGTACCAAATATGGCTCCTTCTGTCATTGTTCAGGTCTCTGTGGCATGCTTTCGACTAACGTCATTTTGAGAAAGAAGACCCCATTCCATCTTGCCAACTCTAACGAGATCTGGAAATATCTGTGGGGGTCCTATGCATTCTCAATGCAGTTCATGTCCGGTGAATTAGCTGGCCAATTTATACAGTCGATACCAGCCTCTCTCTCACGAAGTTGCTCACTGATGCACCCCAAATAGGGAGAACAGTGTCGTCGACGAAAATCAATTCAGCACACTATTCATTCCTGAAGTGTTGTACAAATGGTTGAATAATTTTAATTGGTGAACCGCTGGGCAGTTAACGTCACTGGAATTGGTATCAAAGGTGTATGACGGCCATGCATAATCCACTGGGAGATACGTATTGCTCATGAAACGTAAATATTAGTTGAGGCTCATACTGATCTGTAGACACCTGCAATGGCATAGTTCACTCCAGGATCAAGAGAGACATAGCGACATTGTGCTCTCTATCACTCATAACATGACTATACATAGCCTGCAACATAACGTCCCTAATCCCACAATATTACAATCTATTTGAAGTATATGTACAGCGTGTCTCAAATCTTTTGGGTCAAATTAAAAGGTGATAGTGGTCCTCAACTGATTATATTGAGATAGGGAACCGATGGCCGGAAAAGCATATTTATTGTGTCATGGACATACAGAGCGTACACCGTATAACAACAGCGCAGCTCATAGTAATTGTTGAAAGTCTCAATGTATGTATTGCAACGGCGCAAGCAGTTCTTTCTTTTTAAAATTCGCTTTACGTCGCACCGACACAGATAGGCCTTATGGCGACGGTGGGATAGGGAAGGCCTAGGAGTTGGAAGGAAGCGGCCGTGGCCTTAATTAAGGTACAGCCTCAGCATTTGCCTGGGAAACCACGGCAAACCATTTTCAGAGCTGCCGACAGTGGGGTTCGAACCGACTATCTCCCGGATGCAAGATCACAGCTGCGCACCGCTAACTCGCCTGGTGCAAGCAGTTCTGCCCCACTCTCTCGCTCTCGCGAAGATCCCGGGTGTCTGTTGTACACTGGAACAGACAGCGGGTGATAAACAGTCTAACTCCTGACCACCACGTGAACAACACGTACCCTCATCGTTGGATTGGAAGGGGAGGTCCTGTATCATGGCCAGTACGATCGCCGGATCTCACACCTCTCGACTTTTTCCTTTGGAGTTACGTCAAGTAGTTGGTGAATGAAACCCTCGTAGAAACGGATGAATACCTTCTTGCTAGAGTCCAAGCTGCCTGTTTCGTGGTACAACAGACATCAGGGATCTTTGAGTTCGTACACCGTTGGCATGCATGCCTTGAGACTGGCGGTCGTCACTTTGAACAATTACTAGAGCTACCGTTGCGGTGTACGCTGTGTATGCCCCTTAACACAATAAATATGCATTTCTGACCATTGGTTGCCTATTTCAATATAATCGGTTGTGGACCTGCTATCACCTGTTTCAATTTGACTCTCAAAAGGTTTGAAAAGCTCCTGTACAGTCTACAGTATAAATCTAGCTGTTGAAGCCATTGTTATCTGGTTATTTATGATATTGGGAGAGAGTGCTCTTCTCGATTAACAACAGTCAGCATAGTGTTTCTGTTGATGAGTTTCTGGGCTTAGGACATTTAGCCTTTCACCCCTCCCCTCCCCACCACCCACCCGTCGACCCACACACACACACACACACACATATATATATATATATATATATATATATATTCATTTTTTCTCTGGCTCGGTGATATCAGAGCATCCGAAGTCAAGAGAATCCTCTCATATCCACCTCCCTGGATGATCCCACCCCCTCCCACTTTCTCGTATTATTTTCTTCTTCGCGTCTTCCTTCTCATTTGGATGGTTACCTTAATTATCTTCGTCGTCAGTACGGGCTAATGTTCGCGTTGTTTTGTAAATAATATAACAACATTCACGACCTGAAGGACTATTATAGACATTTAACTCGATACCATGACGATTTTGCAATATTTCCATGCCAGAGATGTTCAGTTACTATGACCTTGTATACAGTACTAAAAATCTACATTCCTGAATAATTGTGTAATCTTAAGTCCTGCGGTAAACTGTATGAGACGTATAGTGAATGTTCACGGTGGATCAGTACATCCGGGGTTTAATGTGACGATGGGGCGATGCATAAATCAGTGCTAACGCAGGGCTTTCGAACATTTGATGTAAAAAAAAAAAGCCTCATGTGGTATGCTGGTACAGTATGTCCTTTTCCCGTGTGTTTGCCACGATTAATATTCTATTTAGAGTTGAGGAAAATGCGTTCTAACGTGGAAATAAAGCGTTTTAGACCCATGTCCATATAACACATGTGTGAGTAATAAGTCCTGAAAGTTTGGCTGTACGTAATTCTTACAACCTGTGTATTCAGAGTGTCCGTTAATTAACAGAACAAGCCAAGCTCAGGACATTGCTGAATTGAAAGGATGCTAGCATAGTTTTATTACTAGACTCCTCTATGCTGAGTGTAGTTTGAGAGCAAATAATGAATATTGGACGTGAGTCTCAGCACTTGACCTATTTTATTACGCGAGGAGATCATTCTTACGACCTCACCGTTGAGAGGAAATGTTTCTCTTTTCCGTAGTCTTGCTGCCTGAGGCAAATCTGAGTGAATTAGCCTCCGGGTCACTGTCGTTTTCGATTTTTATGTTGCTAGGGGTGATGCATATTGTTTTAAGAGGAAGTGCGACTAGCCAAAGTAGGAATGACACCATCTGAAGATAAAGTAGTAATTCAAGAGGACAAATTGGGGCAAATATTCGTTTATAGGAAGAGGAGTTAGGGATTGGAATAATTTACAAAGGGAGATATTCAATAAATTTCCAAAATCTTTGCAATTATTTAAGAAAAGTCTAGGTAAACAGCAGACAGGCAATTTGCCACCTTGGCGACTGCCCTAAATGCACATCAGTAGTGACTGATTGATTGATTGATCGATCGATCTCTTCTGAAAAGAAATCAGAAAAGAAAAAGAAAGATGTCCGAGTATTCGAAGAATGAAAGTATTGATAAACGAGAGGAGAATGACGTTGAGGGCAGAGGATACAGAGGATCCCACATTCCCACTGACAGGGGAACGACGGTAATGTGACGTATAGTAAGAGCGAGCCTAGTGGCTCCAGTGACAGACAGACAGACAGACAGACAGACAGACAGACAGACAGACAGACAGACAGACAGACAGACAGACAGGTTGGTAGTTCAAATTCTTTATGTCTTTCATAGTAATTGTGACAAATTTATAAGAGTAATACTACCGGGCGAGTTGGCCGTGCGGTTAGGGGGGCGCGGCTGTGAGCTTGCATTCAGGAGATAGTGGGTTCGAATCCCACTGTCGGCAGCCCTGAAGATGGTTTTCAGTGGTTTCCCATTTTCACACCAGGCAAATACTGGGGCTGTACCTTAATTAAGGCCAAGACCGCTTCCTTCCAACTCCTAGCCTTTTCTTCCTATCGTCGCCATAAGACCTATCTGTGGTGCGACGTAAAGCCCCTAGCAAGAAAGAAAGAAAAGACTGATACTCTTCATTTGCCATCCATCACTCTATTAGAGGAAGGTTTAAAATGAGCTATTCTGCGCTCTCTCTCTCTTTTTCTCTCTCACTCACACACACACACACACACACACACACACACACACCCAGTATATGAGAAATTAAGAAATGGAAACATTTCTGAGGTGTCAATGATCTGAAGTAACCTTTACTGTAGGTTGTACATATTGCTGGAGTAAAACTTCTCAAGGAAACAGACGTTCTCTTGAAATATTTCTGTTAAAATAAAGACATGCTGATAAGCGAAGCTTCCGAATGCTTTATTATCCAATGCACAGCTCACACGGTAATCATATTCCCATAAACATAATCACACCAGGCACATGAATCGGTAGTATAATCGAATATGGATTTTCCAAATCTTTATCTTAAACCATTTCCTATCTCAACGTCACTATAAAAACCTATCTGTATCGGTGCTACATAAAGCAAATCGAGAAAAAAGAAACCACTGAATAAACCGGGTCAAAGGTTTTGAGCGTCAAATAGTGTCATCGGAACTTTTAATGACATATTTTTTTTTGCTAGTTGCTTTACGTCGCACCGACACAGATAGGTCTTATGGCGACGATGGGACAGGGAAGGGCTAGGAGTGGGAAGGAAGCGGCCGTGGCCTTAATTAAGGTACAGCCCCAGCATTTACCTGTTGTGAAAATGGGAAATCACGGAAAACCATTTTCAGGGCTGCCGACAGTGGGGTTCGAACCTACTATTGTGACGTACCCACTTGGCCCACAGATGTATGACAAAATTCTAACGTGGCGGGTCACTTTAATATTAAAATAAATAAATGATATGTCATTGTTTCTCCATAAACAGTATCCCAAGGGCGGCAGTCTTCAAGCTTATGGCTTGAAAACAAAAGTAGATAATTAATAATAATAATAATAATAATAATAATAATACGTAATGAGACTCAAAAAACTCCCAGGGGTGGGGTGACGGGACACAAATTCATTAAGTACACTAACTTGGAATTTAAGGATCATTAATAATAATTTCAGAACATAAAATTTAAAACAGCTATTTATTAAGGTGAAAAACGTGACGTAACGGTGTTTTAACGAAATCTGAACTTAAGGAAGCAAAAGAAAAATTGAATGAGATTAATTTTAAAAATGAACTGTTGCGCGAAGACTTGCAGTAACTTATGCCTTTAGCTCACCAATTGTAGACTCTGTTGTCTTGAAGCTGAAGATGGGTGGATCTCTCGTGCTGGCTGCTTCATCTGTTGTTGTATTCCAGTCCTGCTTCTACATTTCCTGTCTTTAACACTTCCTAATGTACTCCTTACATAAAGTCGTAATGAGTCCTAATTTTAAATGCAAAACCACCATGGGTTATGTTCATGGAGAGAATACACTTGCATTCTTCCGTATTACGGAACAGTAGCGTAGCTAAATTCATAATAAAAGCTCTCCTCCCCTAACTAGTCAAAACCGGTCTCCCGTTGACTACCTCTCGTCATTGAGATAACAAGTCCCAATGAGAGTAACTTTTGAGTAGAATATACTCATATGCGAAGTGAACTAAGTTAAAATCTTCTCCGACGTGCAGACGTAGAATCGTAGTAAGAGTCTCTTCCAAGAGTGAGAATCAGAATGTCCAATAAGAATGTGATTATGAGTCTCAATGTGAATAAGAATGCTAATAAGAGTGCTAATGTCCTCTCCAGCTCTTGTCGGTGGTATATATCGGTTCAAAAGTCTCCTTCCATCAGCCATATCACATGGTCCAGTAAGATTCTAGGTCTCATCCCTTCTCCGATGTATTGCTGTGAATCCATCACGTTGCTTCATTACGTTCATACACATAGGCTGAACTTTCCCGCTGAAATAAAGCGTCCTGAAGCGGAGTTTGAAAAGTGGGTGTTAATAACGTATCAACTGTCTCTTCATGAGGTAGAGAGGGTAAGGTCTCTCGTAACCTAGATGACGTACTTTTCCTGGAATTGGGCTGAAATTAGCCTGCTGACTCTGGTCACCTCACAACGGCTATTGGAAAATTTACTGAAAGTTATAAATATGCATGATGTTGAAATACTTTACCCAATAATTTGTTCGTTCAGAATACGTTATAGCCGCGATACTAAGAAATGAAATGATGATTGAAATGGATGATAAAAACCCTATATATATATATATATATATGTATATATATATATATATACATACTAATTCAAACATGAAATATCAGTGATTAAATATACACATCTTATCAATTAATTACATAGTTCAATAATTAAAAACATGCAGTGATGTCCCAAACATCACACTATCTCCCGAATACTGGATACTGGCCGCACTTAAGCGACTGCAGCTATCGAGCTCGGTGACACTTCGTCTTACGGGGATAAGGGGCAAGGAGGAAACTCAAATGATTAAGTAGAACTGCCACCTGAATTGAGCCCAAATCTGACATAAATCGATAGTATATTAGATATGGATTTTCGAAACCTTTATTTTAAACCCACGACTGCATCACACCATGTCTCGAGAATTTTGTCATCCGTAATAATAGCAAGCATAATAAAATAATTAGCCCGGCCTACCTTTTCTTACCAGGGTTGCCTGGAGATTTGTTAGGATGAGAAGCAGAACATGTTTTAATCCTCTTAATAGTGGAAATACTATTTTCCCGTATATGCGGCAGCTCAATCGACTTACTGAAGGGGAAGAGCAATGGTTTATTTTATTTTTCTCTATTACAGCAACCTGCTATTTTTGCTTTTATTGTGATGTTTCCGAGTAGGAGTTCTAAGGTGTTCCTGTGATGTAACTGGATTTTCCTTCATTGTAATGGGTTTCAAAAGTTCAGTTTTCAGACATATTATTCTTTGCTTTGCTGTATAAATAACGAAACTATTCGAGGTTTTGTGATTATACCACCAGATATCTTACCGGCGATGTATAATGGATTCATTTTAGGTGTCATAAGTTACCAATCCGTATCTCGAATATAACCCAGGTGTACCGATTCAGCGACAGGGAGCTGAAGTGTCACTAACATTTTTGGGGATAGTTCTGTATTCCTTGTTTTCGTTAGCGTATGTGCGTTTCTGAATGCATCAACGTCTCTACTTTTAAGTCCCTGTTGGTTCGAGATCGTTCTAAACTCATTCAAATCCACATGAAAATTGAAATTTTCAAGATATCTCGTCAATCAACGCACGACTTCACCCCATATTAATATTGGATCAACATTGAAATACAGAATTAATTCTTATAGCACTTCATCAAATTAGGCTGTTTTAGATCAATTGTACAATGACTGTGACATTAGGTCTTTAATTCTAACAGAATAAATAATAATAATAATAATGTTATTTGCTTTACGTCCCACTAACTACTCTTTCACGGTTTTCGGAGACGCCGAGGTGCCGGAATTTAGTCCCGCAGGAGTTCTTTTACGTGCCAGTAAATCTACCGACACGAGGCTGACGTATTTGAGCTCCTTCAAATACCACCGGACTGAGCCAGGATCGAACCTGCCAGTTGGGGCCAGAAGGCCAACGCCTTAACCGTCTGAGC
Organism: Anabrus simplex; assembly: GCF_040414725.1. Lineage (NCBI taxonomy): Eukaryota > Metazoa > Arthropoda > Insecta > Orthoptera > Tettigoniidae > Anabrus > Anabrus simplex. The sequence goes on from NC_090271.1 coordinate 153,353,264, forward strand.
CACTCAGCCCGGCTAATTCTAACAGAAGAAAATCTGTACATTATAGATGATTCTTAGATTACATATTATGAGGACTGTTTCATGTTAAAAAATGGACTATGATAAGTTATATTACCCATGTAAAGAGAACACTACTCTAGAAATTATCTGTATTTCGGCACAGAGCAGAGCAAAGTGCAGCTACCACCTAAATAGTCTCATTTATGGCCGTGGCAGTATGGAGACTGCTGAAATATGGGTGCACGACTAGTTCGTCTGAATGTTATAATATGTACTACTCATAGAGCCAGTTGTTCCGTAATAGCATGTTCTACTCTAGTGAGGAAAGCAATGGCAAATTATCTAACTCCTCATCATGCCTAGTAGGCCTACGCCTGATTGTGGTGCCACCATCGGAATTTATGGCTTCCCTATAATCACATAACCGTTGGTGGTACTGTTTGATGATCCAACCAGCCTTCGAGTTAATGACTTGATAGACAGACAGACAGACAGACAGACAGACAGACAGACAGACAGACAGACAGATTATAAGCTTTGAGTACTGCGGTGTAGGTCGAACTGTTTACTGCATTTCCACCCGAGTGAAATCCAACCTGGCCTTTTATACTTTCAATGAATGATCCATGTGAATGATGAACAATACGGCCTTTTGTATAATCTATAACTACTTGAACCAATGACTCATTGTATCTGCCGGGCTGAGCCCAAGTTCGGCGATTCGATCCGGGCTCAGACGAGTTGTATTTCAAGGTGCTCAAGTGAGTAAAGGACTTACGGGACAAAATTTCGGCACCTCAGTGTCTCCAAAATCCGCAAATTGAGACATTATTATTCATGCTACCGCCGAATCTCACCGTGCCCTGATTTTCAAAATGCATGCGTTTGATTGCCTGCAACGACCTATTCCTTGTCTTATATCGTTATTTATGGTAACAACTTTTAGCATCACTTGGGGTGTGTGCAAACTTAGCCGACTGCTGAGGCTACGAATATTTGACACCAGCTGAGCGCTTATGCACACAAAGCTACTCCGTCGATAATATGGGAGTCATGGAGAAAGCACGTATGCATGTCTGCACTTGTTTCATGCCTGGCGTTCCTGAAAATCCAATATTAACGCTAATTCAGATAACGGAATTCCAGCAGAGTGGTTTTCAGGGAACAAAGATAGATGTTGAATTCTCTATGTTATTAACCCAGTTTTACAAAATGACGTGCGCAAGGTAAAGAGAATACTATCAACGGTGTGTTCGGACATTCCCTTGGCTTGCATGAGTGGTGGGGTATGGGCAGGGACGGGGCGAGCTTGCTTCCTTTACACTTCTTCTTATTCTTACTGATATATTCCCTAATTTAGCGGAGTCGACAACTGAGGCCTTCACATGGGAAAGGTAGTAAGTCATAAAAGTGAATTTACAGGAGAAGAAAAAAAAAAAAGTTTGGCCAGCATTGTGAAGCAGATACCATTGAACAAACATAATGTAAAATCAAGGAATTATCTATTTACCAGTTTAACACACAAATTTATGCTAATTATGATTTTTTTTTGCTAGTTGCTTTACGTCGCAGCGACACAGATAGGTCTTATGGCGACGATGGGACAGGAAAGGGCTAAGAGCGGGAAGGAAGCGGCCGTGGTGTTAATTGAGGTACAGCCCCAGAATTTGTCTGGTGTGAAAATGGGAAACCACGGAAAACCATCTTCAGGGCTGCCGACAGTGGGGTTCGAACCCACTATCTCCCGACTACTGGATACTGGCCGCACTTAAGCGACTGCAGCTATCGAGCTCGGTGCTAATTATGTTTTAGGCACAAATTATGCGATTAATCACATTGTGGAAAGTTACTGCCTAATCAGTTTATCAGTTGACGTGTATGATTCAAGCACAAATTTCACGGTGTGAACGCAAAATACTTTTCATGGAAGAAATCCAGCATGGCCAATAAGTTATTTTCTTTCGGGTCGCTGATGGTTGGTCTCGTGTGTGTTGTTGATCGCAAGATAGAACCTCTTTAGTGCTCCTTCCTAGGTTCACTTTGAATGATAGTCTTGCCTTGACTGACGGAAGTTCACTTCTTGAAATCCTTATCCAGCCCACAATGCCAATCTTAAGGTGTTGAGTATTCGAATATCTCTTGCTTTCCATGGCGAAGTCACAATTATCCCTTGGCGTCATCATGATTACATGAAATGGTTGAAAATTTTTAGCCTCTGTGATCATTTCCGCAACTTTTTCTGGGACCACTGTTGGACACACGTAATACCTGTTTATAAAACAAAGAACTAGTATGAACGTAATGTCAAAATGCTGGCAATAACGACCTACCATTTTGAATGGAATAGGTTTCGAAGGCATTCTGGCAACTGAAATATAACTATAACGAACTATAATACCTATGAGCAAGGTTTGCAAGCAGTTGACTGTCAAAAACTGGCTAAGGTTATACCTATTTCCACCAGAGGCACGGACTGACTTGTTACGTTTAGAAAATAGCAACCGTTCACCGAACAAATGTATTTCTTTAAGAGCTCCTTTTTTTGTCTGGTGAAGGTTACTAAAGTTGTTTCACTGGGGCTCACAGAAAGTTCACTTCTGTTACACCATCTTTATATCCTTTACATAGCTCGCTGAAACAATTCTGAGGGTGTTCAGATATACTGTTCATTAAATTATGCTTAAATGAGAAACATTTTTGGGTAGGTTGCACAATAAGTGGTCCTAGAAGCCATATTTTAAGCGGTAAATGTAAAACAGCCAGGACCATAGTATAGTATCTTTCAATTTATGGCCAGTTCAAGGATTTTCATTAAGGACGGAGGGCTGGAACGGTCTTTACTCAGCCTCATGACATCAACTGGGGAGCTATGACACGGAAGGCAGCGGACCCAATCACGAACGCCAAATAATGCGATTTCGTGACACTCCAATATCTGCATGCCATCTGCCTTGATAGTAGTGGTCTTGACAAGTCAAAGCCCAAAATAACCCACAGGTTTGTTATCTTAACAAAAAAGCTTTCATCTTAATATTACGGCCCTTATTTTGTGGTTCCAGAAAGTCATTTAGGAATTTACAAACGAATGGGTGTTAAAGTTCAAAATTAGTAGATGTATTCACAAAAAGACTTCGCTAACAATCTTTTCGTCTGATAATCCTGAGGATTAAAATGGAGAATATTAGAAATGAAGAAACTTCTGTAGAGTTACAAGTTACTTCTACCTTCTCACCATTTCCTCTATTTTACTCCGGTCTGAAGATGTCATTCGTTGAAATGAAACATTTAACGCACATTGCCTCGTGCTGCAGTTATTCATTCACTAATAGTTATGTCTATGTCTTTTATATCCGAGTTCATCAGTCTGTATTCCATTGTACCAGGTTTGGATACTGCTAGTCTGCTATCGCACTGCAAATAAACATATGATCAATACACAGTCCTAACAATAGCAGTACGCTATGATTTTAAAGTCACCATTGCTAATTAATTGGCCAGGAAAACAACAAATCGCATTGTTACTAAAAGCATGCCTCCCCATAGATTAGTCTGCGTGAAATTACACTGATAATGCATACATTCACGTATGATACGAAGAGAGGATACTCGTATGCTTCATTGAAATGGTAGATGAATAGCATAATCAATATAATTACAAAAGGATCAGCAGTGTATAAATGAGAGGTCTGTTCCTTTCAAAGCCTACAGATAACTGCCGATTTAGAAATACAGACATTTTTGTTTGTTTAGATAGCAAAAATTTTATTAGTGCTGCTCATATTAATATTGGTGGAGCGTGAATTACGGCTGCCCAGAGGGATTTTAAAATGTAATTTTTTACGAAATTAGAACGTGGAACTTATGATTTTGTATTTTGTCTTCAAATTTTTAACAGTAATTTGAAAAGAAGTGTTTAAGAGCATTGAAATTTCAATCCGGGTGGTGTCTTCAATTGTGAGTAATTTCACTGGCTCCACTCATAGAAAATTATACAGTAAAAGTTCATCAGGAAAGTTATAATAACCGAGCTCGATAGCTGCAGTCGCTTAAGTGCGGCCAGTATCCAGTATTCGGGAGATAGTAGGTTCGAACCCCACTGTTGGCAGCCCTGAAAATGGTTTTCCGTGGTTTCCCATTTTCACACCAGGCAAATGCTGGGGCTGTACCTTAATTAAGGCCACGGCCGCTTCCTTCCCACTCCTAGCCCTTTCCTGTCCCATCGTCGCCGTAAGACCTATCTATGTCGGTGCGACGTAAAACAACTAGCAAAAAAAAAAGTTATAATAGCAACGCCATATCAATTACCGGTCGCTAAGACAGTATTAAACATTATTGACAACGCTCGACAAAGCGACTCTATGACGATAAGAATGGTGTAATATTAAATAATCGAATAGGGAACTCCTGGTAAGAGACAGCTTATTTATTGTCTATGTGCTAGCCAACCTATTACAAATGTATGGTGTTTTTCTTAGAAAAGGCACATAATATTATTATTATTATGATTAATGCCTGGTTGATGTGTATGTTTCAGTACTACTGTGACCATATTTCAGTGACGATGATCGAGAGGTCTGTGTACATGGAATACATTTTATATCCAAAAAAGTAATAATTCTTCTGACATTTTAAGAAAATTAAGGATCTTTCCTGCATTATTCTGGTAATTTGAAAGATTTTGAAGGAATACACATTTCCTAAGGGCTTGTAGTTCAGAATTTTGAAATTTGCTAAAGATGCACACCAGTGTTTCATATATTGTCACATTTTTATTTTAAACTTATTGTGTGGGTGTCTTTAGACGGTGACGGTAACTTAGCCGGTAGAAAAAGAAGAGCTCCTTAGGGATGTAGTGTCCGACTGAATACTGGACTACGTTAATCGGATATTGATATGGATATGGAATATGGAATAGTTTCTTTATAATTTACTTTCAAAATGTTTCAATTAACAATTGTTACTCACTTCTTATCTTAATTATCAGAAAAAACAGAATGAATTATTATATTATCATCTATGCAAATATAAACACATAACGTTTTTTGGATGACTCCTATTTTCTCAGGTTTTATGAATAAAATCTCAATTTATACGAATAAAATCTATGTAAAAGTTGATATTTTCACAATATCAATTATAAAGAAAAGTTAATTAAAATATCGAAATCGCTTAATTAAATCGATATATTGATCTTGATTATGAATACGTTGAAAAATAAATAAATAAATAAATTAAATGTTAGAGGGCATTCGACCAGTGCAGGATATTGTAAATAATAAATGTGTGTGATTAAATTAATTCCATCCCCTGGTCTAAGGAGTTTGGACAGCCCAAGTAGGGGACTGCCTGTAGGGGTGAAGTACAGTGGGGACTTCGAGGGCCCTGGGACCGCTACGGTAGCTGTGAAGGCCCTTCAGGAACTCTGAAAAGTGGTGGCAAAAGGGGCTCTGGTTAAGACGCAGCAGGTCGTTATGCTACTTAGGTTCCAAAATGGGTAAAATATAAATATGTAAATAAATTCAATGTTAATTTTAATCTTATACCAGTTGTATAGTATTATTAGACGTAATTTCACATACCGTACTGTATATGAGTTGACTATGTTTGTAAGATATTATAAGTAAAATTTTGTAAACAATATTAATTTATTAAGGATGATGTGTGTGTTTAATAGAAAAAATTATTAGCGTAAATTGTATAATATTGTATTCTAGGAAAATTTTCTTCGTCTCCTGTTAATTTAAAATTTAGTGCTTGACAATAATGTATTTTAGTGTACCATTTGCCACCGAGGTAGACACCTCATTTGCAAATAAAGAGATTTTGATTTGATTTTGAAAAATTAAAAATTCGCTATCTCACCAAAGAACACGTTTCACTTATGAAGGGAATATGATAACCTGGCGTGTCCCTAATTTACGTACTTTAATGTCATTTAACATTAGAGCATAACATAATCCAATAATAATTACGAAATTATCGCAATTAATGTTGGTGGAACTAGAGTAACGACGTTCATTTGCTTTTATTGGAATAATCTCTACCTCCATGAACAAATATCGAAAAGAAACGAAATAAATATTAATTATTAACTATTATTAACTATTTTCATATAATTACTAAACTTGTCAATGTTGAAATCACCTGCACCCAAATATAAATAATGGACATAACTTATATAACAAGGGTTCACCTCCGTAGCGTAGCGGTTAGTATTATTAGCTGCCATCCTCGGTGGCCTGGTTTCGATTCCCGGTACTGCCAGAAATTTATGAATGGAAGGAGGACTGGTACGTGGTTTAACTGGCACATGCAGCTCACCGCTATTGGGGATGTGCCTGAAAAAAGCCGCACCACCTCAGTGTGAGGGCAAGAGTTCACTTTTTATATGACGAGCAATAACGGCAAAACAACAAATAGAATACCAACGTTGCGTCCCCACTCGGGGTGCTGCAATGCACGTGCCGAGAGAAATATTTATCAATCCATACACATACATATCATTGCCTTACAACATTGTCACGAAATCTGGTCATCATCAAGGTCAATAGCTGAAAAGTTTTACACAAACTACGATCATCATGCAGTATATACAATATAATGTCAATGAAAGGCTCCTCTCTACATAATTAGATTTTAGATGATTCTTCACGGTTACTGAAAATAAAATAATTCTTTATTTTTAGATAGCCCCCTCCATGGCTCCTATCACATCCTTAATAATGGTTTAAACTGCGATAATAAATTCTCAACATTCACACATGTGTTATTACACATCGATAATTCCTCAAATGATAAAACTTTTTTCCAGGACTTGGGCTGAATAACTCAAAACACATGTTGTACGCGCCTGCGCATCATAAAGAGAAACAATTATTGTATATACTGTAGTCACTTACACATCTACATTATGCTTATTTAATTAATATCGAAGATTCATATAATTTACAACTTCAGATAAACTTCATAAAATTCGAAGACGCTAATATCATTACTAATTATTATCATTGTAGAAAAATATATCATGTATCATTACATCCAATATTATTACGTCGTTGAAAACATTTTGACGAACCCTATCTTGATATTTTACTTTCAAAGAGTAGTCTCCCTTTTATATGATTAAATTCACCCTACGAGCATAATTGCCGACGACATTCTAGTTAACCTAGGATAAATGAGTAAATTATCCCTATTTTTAAGACAGTGAAGACAAAATATAGGTCTACAATGAATTACCTAAGATAAATATAATCTTCCGCAAGAATACACCTTATTTCCGTCGTTATATAATAACTCAGACTTTTCTGCTTAAAGCCAATCCACTTTATGAAATTTTATTGCCCTTAGGAGACGCAAAGATTGACCGTAAACTTTATATATTAGTTCATATCTTATGATGACCCTGTATTTCTCCTTCAAATTATATATGGCTATTAATTTCCCGCGGGCTCCACCCGCAATGTATCTTCTTGTTCATTAATATCACCACGGATGTATGTGCAAAGTTTCGGGGTATTGAAATAATACACATAAAATGTTGTGGTAACAGAATATAATATTATATCGACAAACACATGAACAGGTTCGATGTTCGTCTGATAGGAGATATTTGTCGTGTCCATCACTTTATCTAACACCAATTTCGTGAGGTCGTTAGTGTATAGACAACACGTGTAGGATTGAGGTAAACATGGCAAGCATAAATATCGAGAGTTCAAAGCGATATTGCCAGGGGTTGCACAATATTCTCTGCACGTTAATTTAATTACAGACGAGTACTCATTACAACCGTAAATGTCAACAGCCATGTGTTATGGAGAAAAATATACTTTAGGGATTCGCTTATTAAGGTGACATACTGCTCCAAGTATGGAGAAACAAGTAATCCATGGAAGCATACTGCGACTACTCCTCACACATATAAAATGTGAAATTTAATTTAAATGAAACACTATTAAAATAAAATACAATATTAAAATGCTCAATCATCGGACTATATACTCACACTTCGTTCTTATCTGATTACTTACACATACAATTGCTGATGGGCGCCAGCTACAAATAGATGTAGCGATAATAGAATGAGAGTCTTGAATATCTCTAGGGTGTGGGATAGTGAGCTTACTATGACAACATAACATATAGGTTCTGGAAAAAAGGGATTGGTGTTCGGTTTCCCCCATTAAAATGTGAGGTTATCTGATCCACTATAGAAATGAAATATCAGTTATATTTGGTAATGAACAAAATATATTCTTTAAAAATTGACTTTAACTAGTGAGACCTACTGCGATAATACAAAATAAAGTATAAAACTCTGACATTGTAACTGAATGAAACTGTAGGCATTAAATTTGAAATCCTCTTGACCGGACATTTAAAATTTATGGAAGAAATTTATCCCTCACTGTTCACTTGACTGTACCTCGAACACTTTGAGTGTTATTACGGCGTATTCCTTTGAGTTGGTATCAGCGCTATAGGTATATCATGCCTAACTTGATGATGTATCCTTTTAGTTTCACAGACGAGATATAGCATAGCTTGAAATTATATTTTAACTTCACAATCAAGTTTACAGGTAATTCACTGATAACTGTTATTCTGCATTACGACGACTCAATATTCGGCTGTCACCTAACTGGCACATGAACTCAACCGAACAGATGCACTAAACACACTCCGAACATATAATCCATTTGGTCACTGACGATTACGTATCCATATCACTGTTCCCCATTGGTCTCCTTCCAATTGACTTCATGGCCTGTCTTTCCATTCATCTTCTTCCAAATAAGTGCTTCCAAGCAACTGAACTATCCAACTGACTGACCGACTGAGGCCTCTCCATCCATCTGATTTCACTGACCATCTGTGGCCTCACTCTTCAAATGACTGACTCTATAGATGACTCTTCCTTGTATGTATAGACACTAGTGTTACATCTACGTAATCTCCAAAAATAACAATGATATCACTCCCACCCAACTCAAAGTGTTACAGGTTGTGCTGAAATAGCCTAAGGCGATCTAGGTGTTACCTAAATATGAACCAATCGCTAAATGCATACAGTGACAGAGCGATGACTCGACAGTTACGGTAGCAGTATTGCAACATGTGTTGCAATGTTTTAAAAGGTAGTATTACAAATAATATATCCATACCTGATATTAGGCACTAAGTCTCACTTTACATAATTTTGATGCTGATATACCAGGTGGCTCACGAACGCCGTATTTTCTACTTAAAAATGTCCCGCATGCATAAGTGATGAGTGGGGTGTCTACCAACTGATTTTCACAGGCGTACTACTGCCAGCGGGCAGTTTACGTCAAAGTATGAAGAGATAAGAACTGGATTGTCGCTCGCAGCATGTTACTCAGCGCTACTGGTCAAATGCACCCCTTGCATTAGTAAACCTCGTTTTCCAACCGCATAGTTCTAGGCTGGTGTGTGGTACAGCCGCACTATATTTACTGTCTGCATATCGACAATGGCTAGTGTGTTCAGCAACGAGGAATACACAGACATCATTTTGATTTACGGAGAATCTGGTCGGAATGCAGCCGAAGCTAGCAGACGGTATGCACAGCAGTTTCCAAACAGATATCTGCCTTCTATACACGTATTTCGCCGAACAGAATTGCAGTTAAGAACTCATGGATCGTTCAAGGTACATAGGAGCAGCGACAGATCCGTCTGTGATAATGCTGGCGTTGTGCGGAATGTACTACAATACTTTGAACGCAATCCTTCACACGGTAAGTTGAACTTCACCTTACTCTGGTGATATAATAATAATAATAATAATAATAATAATAATAATAATAATAATAATAATAATAATAATAATAATAATAATAATAAACAAACCATCATTGTTACAAACGTGCACATGTTTAATGTTACTTAGGGCAAAGACGAGCTGAGGATGAGCTAGGAGCATCCCGAGCGTCAATACAAAGGTTCCTGAAGGAGAGAAAATGGCACCCATACAAGGCGCACCTACATCAGCAACTACATGGAGATGATTTTGATCGCAGGGTAACATATTGCAGAAGAATGGCGGCGGCATCACAGCAAGATTCACATTTTATCAGGAATATCCTGTGGAGCGATGACTGTTACTTTCCGAATGATTCCATCGTCAAAACTCACAATCTCCATTATTGGGCTCCAGCAAACCCTCACTGGGTTCGAGCACAGCATATGCAGCTCCAGTGGGGGGTTAATGTGTGGTGCGGTATTCTGGGAGACTACATCATCGGGCCTGTTTTTATAGACCCGAGGCTCACTGGTAGGCGTTATATGGAACGTTTAGAGACCGAATTGTCTCTAGAAGACCTTCTAGAAAATATTCCACTGCAGCTAGTACTGCAGCATTGGTTTCAGCATGATGGTGCATCATCTCACTACTGTCGAGCCGTGGGGGAACATCTGGATGCACGATATCCTGAACGGTGGATAGGTCGTGGTGGACCCTGGCAGTGGCCACCACGATCGCCTGATCTCACTCCTCAGGACTTTTTTCTATGGGAATATATCAAATCGAAAGTATACGAAACTGAGCCAGAAAATGCTGAACAATTAAAACAACGAATTCGTAACGCCTGTGCAGCAGTGACACCTGAAATGTTGAGACGTGTCCATGCAGACACTGCGAGACGTGTTCATCACTGCCTGCACCATCAGGGACATGTTTTTGAACATATCTATTATGAGTAGTTGTAGAAGGAAACGTTCTGATAGATCCAAGTGTGACTTTTTAATTTTTTCGCCCTTGAAGCTATAATAATTCGTATAGATTTTGTTTCTTACAAACATGTTTTTATAGGGAAAAATGTCTACACCTGTATACAAAATAAGTTATTAATTTATCTTTTCTGAATCTTTGGTGTGTCTACACCCCCTCCCCACAATTTTTGGAGTAAACAATAACATTTTTATTCCACTTTAGCCAGCTGGAACTAGGAATTATTTAATAACAGCTATTTGTGCAAGACTTGTTGTCTTATCTGCTAATTCTTTCCTTTCTTTTCTTCAATTATTAACATAATCATTGACGAAAATGCGCGCCTCGTACGACACGGGGGCGTGCGTTCTTTTGACGGCGTAACACTTTGGAATGCAGTGCACACAATTAAAATCAATCTGAGACCAAGCTATCAATCCAACTCAATCACAATAAAAACAACAAGCACGCAGCCCATTCACGCAGCAGAGCAGAAGGATGCGTATCAATTAGCTATAAAAGCGAAAAAATCCACGAGAGAAACGTAGAACCAATATTAAAACAAGAATTACCATACCTGAAATATTAGCCGTAAAAATTAAAGGAAGGATGGTAATATAGGCTAAGTTTGAACCGATTAAAAACCCATCTGTAGCTTAAAAATGCCACTCCGATCTGCGTGGGCTCTATTTTATGTTCTTCTCTCTATAAACAATGCAAAGATTCGATCCAAGGAGATATGACAACTATCTCGTCGGAAAGAATGATGTCCCGTGTTCACAAGCGAGAGAGCTGCCGTCTCTAGTGCAATCTTGGAAATAATCAATGAGAAGCCCGGAAAAGGCCATTAACAATGATAGAGAGGTAACTTTTATGAAGCTGCAATTCAAGCATGGCTCACCTGTCTGTGCCGGTGCGACGTAAAGCCACTAGAAAAAACAATAATGTAAACCAAAAGAAAAACTGTGTCATGTTTACGCTCGAACACCTGGGAGGTCTTTAAGCGCATGTAGCGTCGAATCTAATGAGCGCAGATCAATGGTTCCTACGAGTTATGTTTATAATTCTTGTATTTGCACCATCTAACACTTCTTTAATTTACGAAACAAAGTTTTTACCCAGCGAGTTGACCGTGCGGTTAGGACCGTGCACCTGTGAGCTTTCATCCTGGAGACAGTGGGTTCGAACACCGTTGTCGGCAGCCTTGAAGATGGTTTTCTGTGGTTTCCCATTTTCACACAAGGCAAATGCCAGGGCTGTACCTTAATTAAGGCCACGTCCGCTTCCTTGCCACTCCTAGGCTTTTCCTCTCCCATAGTCGCTATAAGACCTATCTGTATCGATGCGACGTAAAGCAAATTCTAAAAACAAAAATGTTTTTCAGCATCCTGTACTCTCCTCCGTTCAGCTCACATGTTCCCAACACTGAAGGCGGTTCATACGAAGAGCTTCATCTATCGATTTAATCCCTAACTAAGCTTTTATCTCCTCATACTGAGTGCCCTCATGACGAGTGTTATGAATTATTGTCAATACCTTCATGTCTTCTATTTCCAGTTTATGAATAAGAAGTCCCGAGCCCACCTAAATGGCATTACTGTACAGCACAGTCGGTCTAAAATAGTCCCATGTAAAATAGAGCATTTTACGTGCCAGCCTTTTGGTAGTCCATTTCGGTAGTTCTTGGAAAGGACTAGTGAAGCAGACGACTGGGGATCTCCCACCCGGTCTCTGGGTTGGAGCCTGTCTTTCCGTGTATTGTCCTCGTCGGCTGGTTTAGGCCTGCCCGCGAGTTTCTGGGAGATGCAACGAGAATGTTCTGTCTCTACCCACGTCGCGAATATTCTTGTACACATCACCCGAGCTATAAACAGGGAGGCTAGCCGCGGACAGTCAGTCAGTGTTTGCTTCATGACTTCCCAACTATAAATTATATTTTAATGGTTAACGTACGGTTAAAAAGGTGAAGGATGTAAATATTCTTTGAAGTTAGTTACAAAATAATGCGTGATGTAATGGGGAGTGGTGGTGTTGATGTCTACCATTTTGTGTTGAAATCGAAATTATCGCGACTCCGTGTTGCATATGGTATCGCCACGTTAGTCTCGAGCACTGTATCACTCTATCCACCGTTGGTCACCGTAACGTCGTAACCAGTTCAGTTTAATGTATGAAAATTACGCTAAATTTTACGAAATATCTTTGTTCCAAATGGATCAGAAACTGCCGTGAACACATTCAGGGGGACAGAGTGAAATCTGAGAAATCGATTTAGCCCAAGAAGTGCGCAGCAGAATGAGCCAGAAAGTGGAGGCGCCCGCTCAGCGGGACGTACAGCCCAGCATTTCCACCGCGCAAGCGGAGCCTGTTTGTACTTATATCCGCTCATTTCTGTCTGAAAGGCGTTTTCCACCCTTAATATATGTGGCTGTGCATCCGGCACAGTCCATACGTTTATCTTCATTCTGATTAGAGTTAGGAGAGAAACATTAACTCGTCCTCTTTAAACAATAAACACCGAGCGAATGGCTGCACGGTTTGGGCCACGTAGCTGTAAGCCACTATCGATAGCCCAGAATATGACTTTCCGAGATTTCCTATTTTCACAGCAGGCAAATCCTGGGACTGTACCTTAATGAAGGCCACGGACGATTTCTCGACTCCTCTTCACTCCTAGCCCTTTCCTGTCCCATCACTGCTCTGAGACCTATCTGTGTCGGTGCTGTAAAAAAGCTGTAAAATAAATATACAAAAACAAACCGAACACCACCAGCACCTCTCCCTTCTGAATTTGTATCGCAAGAAAGTCTATTCCATGTAACAAGCGAATTGACCGTGCGGTTAGTGAGTATAGCTGTGAGCTTGCATTCGGAAGATGGCGGGTTCGAATCCCACCGTCGGGAGCTCTGAAGGTGGTTTTCCGTCGTTTTTCATTTTCACACCAAGCAACCTTGTACCTTGATTAATGCCACTGCCGCCACCTTCCCAATCCTAGCCCTTCGGCATCCTTCTGTCGCTGAAAACTTTCGATGTGTTAATGCGAGGTTGAACCACTGGCAAAAAGTCTCTCTTCCAAGTACAAGTAAATATTACTCATAATTTACCCATCCCAGGAGAAAACCAGATAGTCACTGTCTTCCGATTTGTTTGTGTTTTTGTGGCAACTTACTATGTTCAGTGTCCGGCTCCATGGCTCAATGGTTAGCGTGCTGGCCTTTGGTCACAGGAGTCCTGGGTTCGATTCCTGGCGGCGGCGGGAATTTTAACCATAATTGGTCAATTTCGCTGACATGGGGGCTGGGTGTCTGTGTCGTCTTCATCATCATTTCATCCTCATCACGATGCGCAGGTCGCCTACGGGAGTCAAATGAAAAGACCTGCATCTGGCGAGCCGCACTTGTCCTCGGACACTCCCATTACTAAACAAAGCCATACGCCATTTCATGTCGCTATGTTCAGTGCTCTCAAAACTTTGATACTAACAAGATAAGTAATTTCTTTATAATTTTGAAGAAATATCCAATTTTTATTTCCAGATTATTCAAGGATACAAAGCAGTTTCCGGTAAGAACCAGATAAGTGGAACCATCTTGTTTATATTCTGAATATTGTTAATAAATGTGGCCTCAAGCAGATGTCAGCTTGTCTTATGTGAGGTACTTTTTCTGCGGTTATTGTGGAAGTGGACATTCTTATCTTGTAGATGCATTATTGGAAGTGAATTTATACAGCTGTCTTTGTTAATGAGAACTGTTAAATCCTACTAGCTAACAAAACATAAATGGCACTTACACAAATTTGGTTTTGACTGGTCCACATAAAAAAAGCCTGTTCGTTATACGACGAGTCAGTTTCAGCCACCAATCACTGCAGATAAGTAATTAATTTTTGAAATTAAAACAATCCATGTATAATGTGGTAATATCGTTAAGTTAGTCTCGCAGAACTCTGTCACACTAGCTACCGTAGCTAATCAAAACTTCGTGACTATTATTTAAAAGGTTATTTCAAATAACGCACAATGTTTTCACTTGGTGGCAATCAGTAATTTCATATTGTTTAAGTACAAACAAATAATTCGCTTACAATTATTACTCTTCTTGTTATTCCATGGGATGGGTGAATTTCGAATGGCCCAAAGCGGGTGACTAGCGCGCACTTTGCATTTCTACTGGAGATAGTACTTGACCTGTAGCCCACATACGTGTATGTATAGAACAAGAATGACCGAGACCGTCATACTGTAGTTCAATCGGGAGAGCATCGGGTGGGTAAGTCGAAATTTTGGGTCCTGTTCTCACCACTGTTCGTTTGGCCCTTTTTGTTCTATGCTTAACCTTCAACATTCATTATTCTGTACTCGACACATCCTAATAAGCTGGAAGTTCCGGGCGAGTTGGCCGTGCGGTTAGGAAAGCGAAGCTGTGAGCTTGCATCCGGGATATAGTGGGTTCTAACCCCACTGTCGGCAGCCCTGAAGATGGTTTTCCGTGGTTTCCCATTTTCACACCAGACAAATGTACCTTAATTAAGGCCACGGTCGCTTCCTTCCCACTCCTAGCCCTTTCCTCTCACATCATTGCCATAAGACCTATCTCTGTCGGTGCGACGTAAAGCAAATAGCAAAAAAAGCTGAAAGTCTATTTAAAACGTCTAGGGCCCCAACTGACGGTAGCCTTGAAAATATTTTTCTTTGATTCTCCATTTTCACACCAAGCTACAGCTTAATTCAAGCTCGGACGGTAGAACGCTGACCTTCTGAGCCTAAGTAGGCCTGTTCGATCCTGGCTCAGACCAGTGGTATTTGAAGGTGCTCAAATAGGTCAGCCTTGTGTCGGTAGATTTACTAGCACGTTAATGAACTCCCGTAAAACAACATTCCGCTACCTCTGTGTCTCCATAAAGAGTATAAGCAGTTAGTGGAACGTAAAATCAATAACATAATGATTATTAATTTAATTAATTAATGGTTCAGAGTTCTTTCCTTGGCTCTAACCCTATTTAATATAGATTAAGTGGTCCAATTTTACGTCCATGGTACTCTCAAGATACACCTATGCACTCGCAATTAGAAGAGAATTACGTAGAGATGAAAATTCTTTCAAATAATATAAACATCATTGGCTTGTATCCCGCCGCAGGTAGTCGAGTGGATGCATGATAACTTCTTGTTTCCAAGGTCACGGTTTCGATCTCAGCCAATGTTGGCGACTATTTGAAGATGGAAAAATTCATAGCATAATTCTTTTTTTTTTTTTTTTTGCTAGGGGCTTTACGTCGCACCGACACAGATAGGTCTTATGGCGACGATGGGATGGGAAAGGCTTAGGAGTTGGAAGGAAGCGGCCGTGGCCTTAATTAAGGTACAGCCCCAGCATTTGCCTGGTGTGAAAATGGGAAACCACGGAAAACCATTTTCAGGGCTGCCGATAGTGGGATTCGAACCTACTATCTCCCGGATGCAAGCTCACAGCCGCGCGCCTCTACGCGCACGGCCAACTCGCCCGGTAGCATAATTCGTCGTTCAAGTTAGTACCTCGGTGCTCATTCCGAAACATCTCTGAAATTCTAATTCATCTACTGCTGGCTGTACTAGTCTACAGTGGCCAAGGGGAGAAAGTCAATACAAATACCTTTTGGAACGAAATGCTAATTTAAAACTTTAAAAAGTATTATTTGTTAAAATTAGTTTGTTCGGTTACACACGGCAGAGGTCTTAAAAGAAATGGGAAACTTATTAACTTGAATAAAACGTTTTACTGAATTCAATTTAGATTGGTTATCACTCTCATTAGCAACATTAATAACAATACATATATAGGGTTTAATTATATTCTGATAATGAGTTTCACAACATTTTAAATAGAATTCGTCAATTCACTTGATAAAAATTTCATTTTTCTACACATATAAAATCACATTATTTTAACTTTTAAAATATATGTTTCATAAGTGAGAATGAAGCGTACATTCTATTTCCGCCGTGGTATGCATATTGTTTTGCGAGAACATAATAGCACTGATTAAGGAGAGGTACGGTGCACTAACTGTGTGAGGAACAACGCAGGATATGTAGTCATCTGTTCCACCTCACAATACTATGAAGGAAGACATGCCCCTTTGTGACCACGAGCAAGTGCAGACAGTCATAACACATTAAAGTATTGCTGTTGAATCTGAATTTCGCAGAAGTGCCGTAGTTTTATTACTCTGAATTTTAAGATGCTATTCATGGATATGGTTAAAATTGAGTTGTAGTTTCATTTGGTGTCTTATTATTCCTTTTTTTCCATTTCAGTCCCTGAATTCTTATATAGTATTTCCATATATATAAAACATTTTGTTAGCTCCTACAAGGAAACGGTTTGAAATGGACTTGACAGATTTCAGTGAAACTTGGATGAAACTTGCTGTAAAATCAACGACGCTGTTATAATAAATAGCTGAAAAATAGCTATGTGGCTCGAACAACGAGCTGATGATCAATGTTGCCAATTATAGCGATATGTCCCTACGCATAGGAATGTATTTCTGAGTCTGCTTTAAAACGTAAGGACTTTGAGTCAAACACTGACACAAAAATAATGAAATGAAAATAATTACTTTTGACTGTAAAAGAAAAATTGTCTACTGTGTTTGTTCGGATAAGTTGGAGGGTGTGATTTCTGAATGAACGGAGATATGTGCTTGCTGAATCCTCTTGTTCATTCCAGTCCTCAGAATTTTACGTTATACAGGGTGAAGCGAAATCCGCGCACTCGGGCGTCGCAGCGCGACTCCTCACATGCCAGCAATAAAAAATAGCTCTTACAAAAGTTCGTCCTGCGAGTATATCCGGGTGAAAAAGGACGTTGAAGAGTGGCAATCTGGCAACACTGTAACCACATGTAGGGTAACTACCTCTGTCAGCACGTATTCTTCATCCTGTACAGTTGGAGCAGTGGATACAGTTTTGGGTTAGCATGCAGGAGGTCGAGGGGTCGATCCTGGTTTGAGGCGTATGTTTTTTATTTCGTAAATGTAGTCCAGGTGTATGGTATCTGGCATCTTAATCGTCAACAGCGATTGTAGCGGGTCATCTAGAAACCATTTGCACTTACATACTACGATCCTGGAAAGGCACGATCATTCGTTTTCATTTGTCAGCTTTGAAAGACGCCCTTTCCACGTCGTGGGCGTGAATTTATTCGCACCATTTCATCTACTAGGTGCGTTACAACGTGTTCAGCATACATGTGACCTAAGAAACGGTGTCTTACTGTATTACAATATGTAATGTCCGATGGAAATTAGCAATTAAAAAAGTGCCCCTCAACGCAGGATCGAACCCTCGAGCTCCTGCATGCCAACCCATAACACTATCCACAGCACCAACTGCACAGCACGACTATTATGTGCTGACAGAGATACTTACCCTACATGTGGTTACAGTGTTGCCAGATTGCCACTCTTCAACGTTCTTTTTCTGCCGGATATACTCGCAGGACGAACTTTTGTGAGAGACATTTTTTTATTGCTGGCATGTGAGGAGTCGCGTTGCGACACCCGAATGCGCGAATTTTGCTTCACCCTGTACAATCGAACGGTGAACTCATTTAGCTATATTATTACATAAAATTGTGGTAGTTTCCTTTGATGGTTTAAACGCCATAAAGGTAATCGTGAGAAGAACTTGAATGAACTAAGAATTAAAGCCAGAAATACATGTTTAGGAGAGCGGGACAAGAAGCACAAGAAGAAGAAATAGAAGGAGTAGAACGTAACGAGGTTTACTGAAATTTCTTTAATGAATACTTTCCATTTTGGTAAATATACATCACTGTCTACTAAGTGCATTTTCCGTAATTCTCATTCTTGTTCTTAGTATTCTTATGTGTTTCGTTTGCTCACATACACATTTCTTTGAAGTAGGGACTTTGAGAGTGCATATAGGGACATTTTGAGTGCTCTGCAGGGACATAATAGTAAATGACTTGGGAGTACTGCTCCTGATGACATTACGTGACCTTGTTAATGAACTGTAGGAAAATGCTGGTACAGTAGTTCTACTTTAAAGCTACTTTGTACCAAAGAATAAGATTTTGAAGACACGAACAGCAGTTTGAGAAAATTTTCTTTTTGGAGGATTAAAACAAATTTCTCGTTCACTACTGTTACACATCAATATTCGAAACAATTGCCAAGTAGACACTGTACATTTCATTTCACAATTTGAATTTGTTTAATATAGAGAAAGTGATTAAACGCAATTTGAAATTGCTTGGTCTCGACTTAAGATGTTTAAGCACGATTTTCAGTTGCTTATGATCAGTTTAAGACTTTTTTTTTTTTTTGCTAGTTGCTTTACGTCGCACCGACTCAGATAGGTCTTATGGCGACGATGGGACAAGGAAGGGCTAGGAGTGGGAAGGAAGCGGCCGTGGCCTTAATTAAGGTACAGCCCCAGCATTTGCCTGGTGTGAAAATGGGAAACCACGGAAAACCATTTTCAGGGCTGCCGACAGTGGGGTTCGAACCTACTATCTCCCGAATACTGGATACTGGCCGCACTTAAGCGACTGCAGATATCGAGCTCGGTGTTTAAGGTTTTAAAATATAGTGGTCTGTGCAGTGAATGCTACAAATATCACGGTTCCAAGATATCTGGATAAAACTACAGTAGGTGTTCGTGTTCTAGTTGTTGCCGTAGGAATTCTCTTGCTTATGTAACTCTCGGTGATACTCTGAAGGATCGGCTGCGTCTTGGCGGAATATCCCCTAGCAGAAATGTCAGTATATTGATTTTTGTAGTAAATTTTATATAACGAAGGAAATTCCGTAAATTTGTAATAACAAAACTTGAAGCCAAGCTCGTAGAAACTTTACGCAACTGCTGCTTCGAGGGATTCTCACACGGAGAGCGGGGATGTATAGAACGTCTCAAATTAACAAACGCCGATACTCGAAAAATAACCGCCAAGAACTGCCTGTACAATACCAAGAAGATCCGTCAAGAGCTACGAGAACGTGAATTTACCTCCCGGTGTTCACTACCACAAGAAGGACTCGGAGTATAATTTTACAAAGAAGTACACACCAGCAAACTCTTGGGTGCGAGATCATACCGGACTGTCTTGTAACGAGTTGAGATACCATAAAGATACTATAAAGATGACTGATAATATTTCTGCGGTTCACTCGGTGTCAGGTAGAACCCTGGACAACAACCTCTGTCGGCATTGCCACTGAGAGAAAGAAACCTTGGTCATGTCCTGGGATTCTTCAGATGCGGGGAGCTCCTAAGGAACATGCGGCACCACCAGATCAGCTCCTTCATTGCCGAAGGGCTGAGAAAGAAGATATTAGACGTACATGAGGAGGTACACAGACTGTTCAAAAACGGCGGTTCGCAGAGAACTGACATCATGACCTTTGAAGACAACAGTTCTCAGGGATTCATTTTATATCTGACTGTCAGGTTCGAGCACCATAGCGGTCAGCCAGAGGAGGTCAATCTAGGAAAGATTAAAAATTCCCTTACTACAAAACTAAATACTTCCTTCAGGAAATTGAAATAATAGAGATCATGTTCGGAGCTCGTGATAAGATACCTCGTCACTTTGTCCCCACCTGGAAGACCTTCTAACTTTCAATGAAGCTCATCCCCGAAATCGTGACTCTCGTCCTTCGAGGTTCTATCAAGATCCTGACACACCACCTCTACAGCACTGCAATGCCGCAATAATTACTTTTTGCCATATCTTCCTTATATTTTAGAGTTTTCTTCAATTAATTGATGCGAACCATGTGACCTTGCCGCGGTGGGGAGGCTTGCGTGTCCCAATGATGCAGATAGCCAAGTCGCAGGTGCAACCATATCGGATGGGTATCTGTTGAGAGACCAGACTAACGAATGGTTCATCGAAAGGGGGGTAGCAGCCTTTCGGTAGTTGCAAGGGCGGCAGTCTAGATGATTGACTGATACGGCCTTGTAATAATACTCAACATGGCTTAGCTGTGTTGATACTGCTACACGGCTGAAAGCAACGGGAAACTACTGCCGTAACTAACTCCCGAGGACATGCAGCTCTCTCTGTATGAATGATGTACTGATGATGGCTTCCTCCCGGGTAAAATATTCCGGAGGTAAACTAGTCCCCCATTCGGATCTCCGGGTGGGGACTACACGAGAAGGGGCGATCATCAGGAAGATGGATACTGTTTCCTTCAGCCTTTTCATTTAGTCCTTGTGCAACATGTTCCTTGAAACAATCCCTCACACTCTTTTCTTTCAACTTGTCTAGATCCCATCTTTTTGCATTCTTTCCTTTCTTCAATTTCTTCAACTTCAAATGGCATTTCATGACCAACAAGTTGTGGTCAGAGTCCACGTCTGCTCCTGGGAAAGTTTTGTAATCCAACACGTGGTTTCTGAATCTCTGCCTAATCATAATGAAGTCTATTTGATACCTTCCAGTGTCTCCAGGTTTCGTTTGTGGTGTTTGAACCAAGTATTGGCAAGGACTAAATTATGATCAGTGCAGAATTCAACCAGCTTCAGTGGAATAACCTTTCCTAAAACCGAATTGCCTTCTATCGAACCAGTTATTAGTTTCACAAACATGTCTAATATAATCAGAAAGAATGCCTTCCCAAAGCTTACATACAATGCATGGCCTGTAATTTTCAGCTTTATGTCTATCACCCTTTCCTTTATACACAGGGGCTACTATAGCAACTCTCCATTCATCTGGTATAGCTCCTTCGGCCAAACAATAATCAAATAAGTACCTCAGATATGGTACTATATCCCAACCCATTGTCTTTAGTATATCCCCAGAAATCTGATCACTTAAGCGACTGCAGCTATCGAGCTCGGTCAGTTGGTTTTTGAAGGAAGTGTAGGTGGTAAGAATGGTAGGGGTAGACCAAGGTATGAATATGACAAGCAGATTAGAGCAGATGTAGGATGCAATAGTTACGTAGAAATGAAAAGGTTAGCACAGGGTAGGGTGGCATGGAGGCTGCATCAAACCAGTCTATGGACTGATGACCCAAACAACAAATAGATAAAATTTGATATGTTTCCCCTTGTTTTTATGGTAGCCTGTAAATACAGGAGGTTGTTCCCAAGTAAATGGAAATGTGTACAGAACGCTATTACGCCACAGCTTCAAACTAGTAATTCGCTTGTAACAGAACCAATAGCTATGATGCTGTTACCAACCGGGCAACCTTGCAACTATGTCAGCTGCCACATGGTATCTAGCCGAACACCACGGAGCTACTTAAGGAGAATGAGTAGAGTAAGTATTGGAGAGTTCTCGTCCACCACAGTGGATACCGTGTCGAGGAGCGTATGGAAGAGGATGCGGCCGAACTCTCCAATTTACAATACTAAAATTAAACAATAAATTTTTGAAGAAATCGGAAATCCTATAGAAACTACTATTTTTCTGAAGACCTTCTAAATGAATACTTTATAACAAAGGGATGCTCACCAAAATCAGCTCAACAGTTTTCTCTTAATTTCCCCTCCGGGGAAGGCCTTTCCACATTATATGTGTTAGAGATATCAAGTTATTCGAGAATTTTTGAAGAATGCCGTACTCGAATTTGATATTGTTCAATATACAAGTAGATAAAGAGATATGAAGTCAAATGTTTACATTTTAATGTACATTTCTGAGAAGTTGGTGGTAGTTATTATTACATTAAAATTATACCTAAATTCCTCAGTGTACTCTTTATATTTTTGATATGTTTAATAAAGTGTAAAATATGAAGATATCGAAATGTTATAACAATATTTTTATAATTGCGATTGAGGCTATAACATTTACAATACTAACTTCTAGTAACATACTCAAATTGATGTTGTTACAACGTGATGTTTCAAAGAGTCACGGGTGTAGAAGAATTTCGAGCATTTTTAACAGTGGGTTTAATTGATCGTTTAAATAGTATAGTTTTTGATGTTTGGAATCAGAACCGAACCAAACCCCATGGCGCAACGGTCCCGAAGGGTTAAGGTCTACCAAGCGACCACTGATCAGTTTGAAGGCCTGCAGATTATGAGGTGTTGATTGATCAGCAAGACGAATCCTCTCGGCCGTTATTCTTGGCTTTTTAGACCGGGGACGCCATTTCACCGTCAGATAGCTACTATGTTGTTGTCACGTAGGCTGAGTGGACCTCGAATCAGCCCTCAGATACAGGTAAAAATCCATGACCTGGCAAGGAATTGAACCCGGGGCCTCCGGGTACGAGGCACGCACACTACCCCTACACCGTGGGGCCGGAGATATTTAGAACAGTTACTTCAAATTGTAATTGGATACACAAACGCACGCAACATTAATATAGCCTCAATATCACATGCAAGTCTTATTGTACGGAAGACTCTTCATAAAACGAGGACCTCAATCACAGCCTGCTGGGCTGACAAGACTACCTGTACTATTCTCTGCTGAGGTTACAGTCCCTCAACTAACCTCACTTACTGTTCATCTCCTTAGCTATGTGCTGCTGTCTTTCAGTATCTCGGATTCTAAAATCAGTCGGTCATCATATCCTGCAAGGTATTTGTTATTCAGTTTATTGTTCATTTTCATCTTTCACAGGTCTAACTACAAATTCAGATAAACCCAAATACAAGGACGTTTCCTAAAACAACGACATTTCATAAGATTTTAGAGTGAACAATTATGAGATTCAGCATGTACCTCATTTAAATAAATTGCTTGTGTCACAAACGAATAGAAACTCAGTGAAAATGAGAAATAATTCACAGACTCATGACTCATCAATGTCAATAAATGGTATTATGCATTCAATAAAATCCTGGCATTCCAATTTCTTCCAAGAATCGCAAAATTAAAGTGAAACTAAATCTGAAGAATACGGAGTTCCTGGAATGCGGTAATCAAACTTAATAAAGTGACCCAGTTTAAATACGTAGGGCCATGCATCACCTCGGACTTCAGTACAATTCCCGATGTCGAGACAAGAGTCAGCGCCGCGTGGTGAAATGGCGACAAGTTACTGGAGTCCTGTGCGATAAAGAAAATCTATTGCATCTAAAATCTCAAGTCTACCGTACAGTGATTAGACCTGTGGCTCCTTATGAATCTCAATGGTGGCCTACAACATAGAAAGCAGGATCAGACACTTCAAGCAATGAAAATGAAGATGCTTCGGTGGTCCAGTGGCTTGATGCGACTAGACCATGTCAAAAAGCAATTCGAGTTTGCCCCAGTCACAGAGAAAATGCGTGAATCACGGCAGCGATGTCAAGTACCCCGTAGCAGTGAAACTTCAATTGCAAAGACTGCTCCTCAACTGAACATGGACGGTCGCCGACTTCGACGGCGACCTCAAACACGCTGGGTGGACAGGTTGAGAGACGACATGCGGCTCACCAAACTCAGCCCTTGAGACGCTATGGAGATATTGAATTGGAAGAAGCACTGAAACACTGTAAGAAGGCAGACCCGACATAAATGGTAAAATGCAAAGAAGATGATGAATCAAAAAATTAAAGTGCTGCAAAACCATCATCCCACCTGTGTTAACCCATGCTCCCGGAACATGCACTTCGGCTAAGAAATGTGCAATATGTCTTTACAGTGTTTAAAACAAAAGTTCTGGGAAAGAGTTTTGATCCTATCAGTGAACATGATTCGTGAAGAATGGGATAGAATTAAGGAGGATGTGCATCGAACCAGGCATTGTGACAAGTGTGAGAAGCCGGAGACTGTTGGTTAGTCCACGTTCATCGCAGAAATTAATAAACTCTCTTCAGAAAAGCATTACTGTAGTAGAGAAACCACCAAATGGTAAGAGGCCATCGGGAGAATCTTTAATTGGATGGTTCCAGCGAATGTAACTGGTTTATTCGTAGAAATAGTTGGAGCTGATATGAAGAGGCATACAAGAATTCGTTGGAGGCAAATTGTGAATGAAGCCAAAGACCAACTTTGTTTCACATGATAACATGACGACAACGACGACGACGACGAAGACTTCGCCCCTTCTGAAGACCAATGGATGAGTGCCTGGCTCTGGGAACGAGGATCGTCGGTTCGAAACCAGCAGAGGAGATCGGATTTATGAAGTGTGAGAAGTTCCACTCGGCTCTCTTCTCGGATTACGTCGACAATTAAAAAATCTATGGTGGCAAGCTTAGTGTTTATCCGAATTTAAAAAGTAAAACTCAGCTTTGAGTTGCCCAAAATAAGTTCCGATTTCTCTGCGTCTGATAGCGTAAATCAGGACGTCAAAATTGACACGCAGACAGACAAAATGAGGTCAGATTCAAATGTCTGCACACATCATCTGAAGTCTACTTATTATTATTGTTATTATTATTATTATTATTATTATTATTATTTATTATTCGCATACTTACTCCTAATAATAATCATGACCGGCTCCATGGCTAAATGGGTAGCGTGCTGGCCTTTGGTCACAGGGGTCCCGGGTTCAATTCCCGGCGGGGTCGGGAATTTTAACCATCATTGTCTAATTTCCCTGGCATGGGGACTGGCCGTATGTGTTGTCTTCATCATCACTTCATCTTCATTACGACGCGCAGGTCACCTACGGGTGTCAAATCAAAAAGACCTGCACCTGGTGAGCTGAACCCGTCCTGGGATCTCCCGGCACTAAAAGCCATACGCCATTTCATTTCATTTTTCATAATAATAATAATAATAATAATAATAATAATAATAATAATAATAATAATAATAATAAAACAACCTATATCTATATATTAAGAGAGTTTACTAAAACAGCAAATCCGTCCGTCCGTTCTACTGGACCTATTTGCTTCATTTTTGTGCTATTGTCTCAGGAATTACCTGTGGGTAAATCACGAGACATTGACAGGTCTCTAAGTTCAGCCAACTTGAGTAATCATAAAATTAAATCATTAAATGATCACTTCAATAATTGCAGGCGAAGGCTTACCCTAACCTGAAATAGACCACATTCTGTACTTAGCGGGTTGCTAAGCGACTGACACTTTCATTAATATTCTGATATTATGTGAGATTCCTCCTTAATAATGCCATTGATGCAGCCATATTTGATTAATACCTGTAAAGCCACAGAGTATACAATTCCTCTGATCACGGAAGAATACTATTCCCTGGTAGATACTCTTTGATCCTCTAACCTTTGCCAGCTTCCAAATATATTCAACAGACAGCTGAGCGTCCCTAATAACTTGCGTGCTGCTAAGAGAAAAAATAGTCTACGTACAAACAGACCCCATCATGACATACGTCTTAGACATTACCTGGGAACACCTATCGAAGGATAACCTAGCTGCACTAAAAGAGTGAAGACCCAGGTATCTTTAAAAAAGTTATCTGCCTGTCAAGAAACGCTTCTTCGAGACTAACCTATGAGCTCACAAGACAAACGTTCTATATAGAAGAATTGTGATTAAAAATATCAATGCCTTATACGACACAATACCAGGCTTTATATCAAGAAATGAAGGATAAAAAAGCGAATATATGGATAGATTTTTACCAAGCAGACGGCATATCAAAACACGTTATCTGACCTATTTATGACGAGTGCTGCGGAGCAACACGGCTCCTCTAATAATAATAATAATAATAATAATAATAATAATAATAATAATAATAATAATAATAATAAACACCGAGCTCGATAGCTGCAGTCGCTTAAGTGCGGCCAGTGTCCAGTAATCGGGAGATAGTAGGTTCGAACCCCACTGTCGACAGCCCTAAAGATGGTTTTCTGTGGTTTCCCATTTTCACACCAGGAAAATGCTGGGACTGTAACTTAATTAAGGCCACGACTGCTTCCTTCCAATTCCTAGGCCTTTCATATCCCATCTTCGCCATAAGACCTATCTGTGTCGGTGCGACGTGAAGCAAATAGCAAATAATAATAATAATAAAGCTGAAATTTCGTTTGGGTTTATGTGATATATTCAGTTCAAATACAAGCCTATTCTTCAATAATTAATATTTTTAGAATGACAGAAATTAATTAATGTTGCATGCATTTTATCAGCGAAATTATTATTATTATTATTATTATTATTATTATTATTATTATTATTATTATTATTATTGCACTTATTGTGTCGAGTAGGTCCTACCACGTATAACATAGGCAATGAAACTAAACGCTAATGGCTGCATGGCGCTTGCAAGTCTGACACCATAGGAATACCTTAAAGAAAATAATTCCTATCATACAGGTTAATTGCCTTGAACAAAAAATAATTAACGGTACGTAACATATTTTTCTCACTTAAAAACAGTATTGCTTAAACATTCGTAGTCTTTTTCGTTTTAGAAATTGGAGAGGGAGACATTACAAGGGCATGTTGTTACTGGAACCCCTTAAAGTTATTAGGTGCAGACTTGACGCTTTCCAAGGTTAGAAAGGTTATTAACTCAACGTGTCTGTAGCCTGGTTCACTTTCCAACTGCTCCACCCTTTGTGGGCTTCTTACTTTTATCATTTCGCTGGCGTATGTATTTGTTAAACAGCTTCTAATTTCTACGGATTCGTTATTCATCTCTTTATGTGTATGGAGTCGTATATATTGCAATAATATCCAAGTTTCTAAAAGATCCCTGCCTTCGATTCATTTATATATAGGAATGAAATAATGTCTGTCTTTCTGCCTATTCGCGTTCCGAAACATAATTCCAAACCACTGGACGAAATTTTATGACATATTGCACGCACATTCTCAAAGATAACTATGTCGTGACTAGAGTTTATGTCCAAATACTGACTGAAGTCCGCCTCTATGGTGTAGTGGTTAGTATGATTAGCTGCCACCCCCGGAGGTCCGGGTTCGATTACCCGCTCTGCCACGAAATTTGAAAAGTGGTACGAGGGCTGGAACGGGATCCACTCAGCCTCGGGAGGTCAACTGAGTAGAGGTGGGTTCGATTCCCACCTCAGGCATCCTAAAAGTGGGTTTCCGTGGTTTCCCACTTCTCCTCCAGGCAAATGCCGGGATGGTACCTAAGTTAAGGCCACGGCCGCTTAATTCCCGCTTCCTTGTCTATCCCTCCCAATCTTTCCATCCTCGTGCAAGGCCCCTGTTCAGCATAGCAGGTGAGGCCACCTGGGCGAGGTACTGGTCATCCTCCCCAGTTTTATCCTCCGACCAAGAGTCCGAAGCTCCAGGACACTGCCCTTGAGACGGTAGAGGTGGGATCCCTCGCTGAGTCCGAGGAAAAAGCCAACTCTGGAGGGTAAACAGATTATGAATGAATGAATACTTGACTGAAAATCGTATTATATTTGCGAAAATAATTTTGAAATCGCGTATTAGCTTAAAGTGAGATAGTGTCTGCTTTTATTGTTGAAACAATTTCTCAGCAGACAAAGTGGGGGTCTCCATACTACGAAAAACGTAAAATTAAGCATTTTCCTTAATTATACCCAGAGTTGAAGGGATGAAGGACCCGGAAAGATTTCAAATTGTAAGTCTTGGATAGCTCTATCAAACTAAGGAAACAAATTTCGAAAGTCACTGCCGGCCTAAATGCAGTTCCGGAAAACAACTTAAATTGACTTATTTCTTTACTCATTTTCTTTTTTGATTCAAATCTTACACAATTATTTCTGTAACGTGTTCCTTGGTTCAATACTCTCAGACACTTTTTTATTTTTTGAAAAATGTCCACACCGAATGCAGTTATAAGGTCTTAAGTGAAACTCTGCATTGACTCACATTACCGCTCTTAGTGGTGGAAGAAGGCAAACTGTTAATCTAATCGGCCGGATAACGATGATTAACCCTCGGGATGTCGCTCGCGGTCTTTTCGACAGCACGCATTTTCCTTTTGTTACTCTGTCTACGATTGTTACAGGACAGAGTTCTCCCTCAACCATATCTACCCCGCAACCTTCCTCTAGTGCAGGGTCAGCCAACTGGCTGGCGTGTGGTGTAAGAGGGCCCGTGTGACGTCGGAGAGCACATGTGATGTATGAGCACAGAAGGTGGGGAGACGCTGTCGTAGAGTGAGACGAAGAGACAGCCTCGCTTTGTAGTAAACACGTGCAGTGTCATACGTAGGGTAGTGGTACAGTGCGGTACATGAGTATGGATGAACCGGGCACATCACGGTGCGACAAGCTACCTAAACCTCCGATCTTTTTATCTTTATGGGAAGATCTATATTTATTTGTTGAAAATGATAGGAATGCTACAGCTAAATGTTTAGTTTGTATGTGTAGAAATAAAGTTGCTTTATAACTCTTATGCTACTTCATAACAAAGTTACGTTACAATAATATATGTAGAGAGAAATATATACTACACCTACCGCATTGTACCTGCAGCCCTTGGGCCTCCCCATACGAATGACATTGTGTTTTCCCTCTCCCCTCTAGCCTTCACTTCTCAGTTACAGTACTAAGTACTTCGTTTCGCTGCCCGAGCAGAGTGTGTGACGTGTTACCTGACATCACACGTACACGCAGTTGGCTGACCCTGCTCTAGTGTTTATAGCCAGGTGACGCTCCCTAATTGCTCTTCTGTTGTCGCTGTGGATGTTTATGTGAGTGTGCGGTGCTTTCGACCGCGGGTGACTACTGCCGTTTGTTAAATTTGGTTCTAACCCTGGACGCGCAACTATTCGTATACACGAATTGTTTGACTGTTTACTTGTTTTGTGAGTGAAAATGGATTCCGAAGAAGTTGATAGGATAAACAATTTGATTGATGGTGTGGAAAAGGAAACAGAAAGACGAAGACTTCGCGTGCTACCTGCTCTCTGTGCATACGCCGGGAGCACACTGCCTTCGCCTGTCAAGCCTGCAGTATGGGGACAGCAGGTGAAGATGAAGAAAATGGAGAAGACCGTTTTATTATCTAAAGACACAGTCAGCTCACGAATATAATGAAGAATGACAAATTGTCTTTAGTGAACAGTAAATCACTAATTGCTGCTACCCTTCTATCTGTAGTAGCCTTACTCTTACCATTGGACAGTATACCTTATTTATATTGCTGTAACTTTGTTTTGTACATATTTTTACTGATGGTTGTAAAGTACTCATACGTTGCACTATACTTCTTTTACCAGTTTACTTTTGTGAATTCTGTAAATCTATGTTCTTCTCATTTCACTGTTTGTTGATGTGTGTTAAGTAGAACGTAACGTTAGTTATTGTATTGTATTAAAGCACTATTTAAATGTTCTTTGTATTTTTAATTATGAAAATAGAGAGTAAACAAAAATATAGCAAAATACCAAAATAAATAGCAAATTGAAATACATAAAGGATATGGAATTCTTGTGAGGTCTTTTCCACCGCACGCGACGACTGACGTTACATTGCCTCGCGCGACGTCCCCAGGGTTAAGAAAACGATTGTAATTTTTAGGAATAAATAAAGAATATATTCTCATACTTTATTGTATTTTATTTATCTAAAATTCGCAGCTCACAGCCCTAGGATGTTTTCAACACTGAGTTGCTTGCCAGAAGGGCTAGAACTGTGGATCTTTTTTTCGCTGAGTCACGCCAAAACTACTAAACCAACTGAGCTGAAATTTGGTTTGGTTTGGGTATATCTCATATATTCAGTTCAAGTACAAGCCTATAACCGATTTTTATGTAGTCAAACTTTTCAAAAGGGCAGCCATCGATTACTAAATCTGAGAAAACCCAAAATTTTGGGCAATCTCCTTTTCTAGGCCATATTCCGCCAAGTGCATCAGTATGAATCTTGTACTGTACTGCGTGTTTCCTATTATATCTAGGGAGGATATTCTGTGTATCATAGAGAATAACTCTTCTTCCATGCCGCCACAGCCTTAATGCTCCTTGGCGTACCAAGTGACCACTCTTCAGCCCGATGGTCTGCAGATTACGAGGTGGCACGTGGTCAGCACAACGAATCATCTTACTCATTATTCTTGGTTTTCTGGAACAAGATTGCTATCTAACCATCAGAAAGCTCCCGAGTTTTTTTCACTTAGACTGACCGGATATTAAAACCATCTCTGAAATTTAGGTGAAATTCCCTTATTGGCCGGAAATCGAAGCCGGAGCCTAAAGGGCAAACTCATGATCTCTAAATTTGCATACGGATAACATATAGAAACAATAAAATAAATCCGTGGAGCTGCATCCCTGTATGGCCTACCGAGCGACCACGGCTCAGCTTACTAGGTGACGCACTGCCGGTCGTTTTCTTAAGGCGACACTCCGGAGATAAAAATATATTTTTATCTAATGCATCGATTCCCGTGGTGTAGGGGTAGCGTGCCTGCCTCTCACCCGGAGGCCCCGGGTTCGATTCCCGGCCATGTCAGGGATTTTTACCTGGACCTGAGGGCTGATTCGAGGTCCACTCAGCCTACGTGATTAGAATTGAGGAGCTATCTGACGGTGAGATAGCGGCGCCGGTCTAAAAAGTCAAGTATAACGGCCGAGAGGATTCGTCGTGCTGACCACATAACACCTCGTAATCTGCAGGCCTTCGGGCTGAGCAGCGGTCGCTTGGTAGGTCAAGGCCCTTCAAGGGCTGTAGTGCCATGGGTTTTTTAATGCATAGTTTTTCACGAAACTTTGTGGGAATGTCACATACAATTGATGTTTTTTCCAAAATAAAATTTCGTTGACATTTTCTCATGAAATTTAATTAGCATGTTATTGTAAATTCGAAATTAGGCACGGTAGATAATACTTCTTTTAAAAGCAGTACGTATCGATTTTTCTGTACATAATTTATATAAGGAGATATATCGTACTAAAGTTTGTGTAATTTTTGCGTTCTAAAGTTTTGGACTAAAAAAATTTTGCAATC
Source organism: Anabrus simplex (assembly GCF_040414725.1). Lineage (NCBI taxonomy): Eukaryota > Metazoa > Arthropoda > Insecta > Orthoptera > Tettigoniidae > Anabrus > Anabrus simplex. The sequence goes on from NC_090271.1 coordinate 153,384,807, forward strand.
AAAAATTCCAATATAGCTGTGATACATATAGGCCTACCATACAAATTTAGTTACATTTTGTAGGATATTATAGGAGAAACAAAGCATTATTACAGTGATAAAATGTTTGAATTCAGCGGAATAACTTCGTGACAAGAAAAAATAAACTCAATCCTTTCAATTTCAGTCATAAAAACAATTTCACCAAAATGACCGAAGTATCGATTTTTATCTCCGGAGTGTCGCCTGAACTTTCTAGACCGGGGCCGCGATCTCACACAGGTGTTCTCACGTAGGCTGAGTGGTTCCCGAAGCAGCCCTACATCCGGGTTAAGATCCATGATTTGATCGAGAATGGAACCTATATTCTCCTGGTAAGAGGCAGGTTCGCTACTCCTAGTTTTTGGGGAATTATTTCATCAGTAAACATTCATAGTCTCCTTAAAAGTAAAATCTATTGCCGTCATTAAATTTGGGGAACCACACTCTTTAATCTAGGTGCGTGAAGAAAGTTTTGCAACAGATAGATCAGCTATCCCTATTGTGCATGTGAATGTGCAATGGTAGGGTAGTGTGAGGCCCCATAGAAAACCATACCGATCACCCATGATGTCTTTTATGCTGGAAATGGCATCTGAATGGTATATCGGATCTCTTGTATGATGAGAAGAACAAGGTGCTTGCTCATTGTTTTCTATATAAAGTTTTCAATCTGTAGAAACTAGGAAACTAGTACAGAAAATACAAGAAGAAAACATATTAATTAATTTTATAACATTTTGTTGACAAGGGAATGACAACATTCGTTCCTGAAAGAATCTCTTCAGATTTCATCAATCACTTTTTATCTCGTATGCATAATTTCAATATTGTTTACGTTTTATAGTGTTACTGACTAAGAACTCGTGAGTATTATGAGCAAGTTAAAAATCTAGTACAAATCCCTATTATGACTTTCAGTGGAATACTAGTGTGTTTCTTTCTTGCTTGATACAGTACAAATACTCGCGATATAGTACATCATTTGTCCACTTACAATGATTACGCATTTGTTTCGTGACAAAGTGAAAGATATGACCCGTCTACGTAAAAAGACCATGTCACAACACGGTAGTGGGTTTACGACCAATGTTTAGGTAGGAACGTATTTCCGTCTTTTGTTGCATACGACCCTCCGTAAATTATTGGAACATCGCGATCATTGATAGTAGTGGCAGTGGACCACAACTCTGCAGATATTCGGTTTACGACCAATGTTTTTAGGACCTCTGTTTCCTTCGTTTGTTGTGTTCTGCCTACTCATTAACTACTGGAACATTTTCAAGGATACTCTGTATAGAGAAGGGGCTGGTTAGAGGATATTTATTTCTGATGGTAAAAAGCGTAGAAGCACGCACATTTGTAACTATAAAGAGAAGATTACAGAAGTTCATAAGTAATTCCTAGAGGCTTGCAGATAGAGCGCTAGCGGGGTAGGATTGTCTGTAATAGATAAGTGTATGTATGTACTGAGAGGAGTGTCTGCGTGTGTCATTGCGCTAAGGCTATGGAGCTAAGTTGTGCATTCGGGACACAAGTGGGTTTTCACCAACGTCAGCTATCCTGAGATTCTGTTTTTTTTTCTGTGGCTTTCCATTTTCACTTCTAGGCAAATGCCAGCACAGTCCTATTCATAAGCCACAACGAATTCCTCCCATATCTTTACCCAGTTTCATCCAGCATCATTTATTTCACCTTCATTGAGGTTGGCGATAGGAAAGGCATCCGGCCGTGAAAACGTGCCACATAATTTTATTTCGTCTTGTTCCCGACACCATATCAGGAAACGCGGGTATATAATGTGTTAACATGTATGCATATTTATATACCTACGTATATTATATGAAAGTCCCTTAATTATTTAACCACCCAGCGAGTTGGCCGTGCGGTTTGGGACACGCAGCTGTGAGCTTATATTCGGGAGATAGTGGGTTAGAACCCCACTGTCGGCAGCCCTGAAGATGGTTTTCCGTGGTTACCCATTTTCACACCAGGCAAATGCTAGGCTTGTACCCTAATTAAGGCCACGGGCGCTTTCTTCCCATTCCTAAAGCTTTCCTCTCCCATCGTCGCAATATGACCTTTCTGTTTCGGTGCGACGTAAAGCAGCTCATAAAGAATTAATATATTTAAACCAATAAAGAACCAGAGATAACAAACAGTAAATGCACTAATATTTATATTAGTTGGGAAAATCAGGTGACATTACATTTTTAATTTCAATCGTTGTTAAGAAATTGCTTTTCAGCATTTTATTTCTTTTGCTAAAGCAGAAGTACTGAATTAGTGATTGTCTCATTTCTAGACCCAATGAAATAGACATTTCAGTTACACCGACTATCAAGCAAAATTAAGTGCATGAGGTTGGGAGCAATTAACTCCAAACTTATAAACTCAAGATCCAAAAGAATGTTATCAGCAAACAGCTTTGGAAGTTCAGACGTAATGAGCAATTATATATCTACGAATATCTGACCTAGCCAATTCATAGAGTACTCTGTGATCAATAGACACTACTAAATCTTCAGTTTCTCTCGAAACTCACAGGTTGTCCGTAAATGAAATATTGATCTCATGAACAAACAATTTACTTCACTTTTATTTCATTTCTTCTCACCGAGGGAGTTGGCTTGCGGTTAGGGTCGCACAGCCGTGAGCTTGCATTCGGGAGATAGTGGGTTTGAACCCCACTCTTGGCAGCCCTGAAGATGGTTTTCCGCGGTTTCGCATTCTCACACAAGGCTGCACCTTAATTAAGGCTATGGTCGCTTCCTTTCCACTCCTAGGCCTTTCCTTTTCCATCGTCGAAAATTGTTGCATTTCTTCCTTTTCTTCTTCTTCTTCTTCTTCTTCTTATTTCATTTTTACCACATCTGTGGAGTCGCGAGTACAAACGGTGTCGCACATGCGGATTTGGCTGTGTTTTACGGCCAGATGCCCTTCCTGTAGCCAACCCTATATAGAGGGATGTAATAATAATTTGCGTGTTCCTGTGGTGGTTTATAGTATAGTGCCTTGTCTGATTATGAAGAGGAAGGTGTTGGGAGAAAGACAAACACCCAGCCCCCGAGTCAGAAGAATTAATCAGGTGCGATTAAAATACCCGACCCGGCCGGGAATCGAACCCAGCATCCTCTGAACCGAAGGTCTCAACACTAACCGTTCAGCCAATGGTTCACACACTTTTATTTCAGCTATTCCAAATAAAATAATATTTGGTTCATTTTATAACATTTTTACTTGTCTAATTGTGATTCGCGTCTCTCCCTTTCGACGGAGATGAGCTTGGAAATCTTTGAAATCTGAACTTTCATTTCTAAGTAGGTACTTATCTTTAGATCAAGAGTGTTATTTCACAGATTACAAAGCTGGATGATTTGACTTCATGTCAGAATGGGGGATGCTCTAGATAATTGCTTACTTCCTATGCTATACAAACGATTATCTACATCTTTCACAGGCCTGAATGCTGCTGGACACAAGAAGAAGCATTTTCAGAGCGACTGCGGACATCAGGCGCTAACAAGAAACCATTTGTCATGCTGACAGTAGCAAAGGGGCAGAGAATTTATGGTGGGGTGAGATAAGCAGTGCTGTAAAAAATTGGAGACAGGACATAATGAAAGGTTTACATATCCCTCGATGTCGCGTTTTTTAAAGCATAAAAATATGAGATGTAACATTAATTGCGTAACATAACATCTGGCTCATACATCACGATATACGTACTGTAAGTGAATATCTAACCATGTATCGGTGTAATAATAATACTGTGTTTTTAAATGACGGCGGATAATAAAGAAAAATGCAAGATTAAATAATAATCAAGATCTCCTGACATACCATTGGACTCCGAAGAGGGGGTGGAGTGATTATTTGAACCCACAATTTTGCACAGCGAGTGGTCTACTAACTCTTATAATTCATGGAGATACACAACCCATACAAATAGTCCTTTAGGTCAATATTGTTTAGTTTTCTACAGTACGTACATGTCAGCAAAGTATAAGAAATGAACTTTGCACGAGGAAAACGACTTTATGCAAACATGTTGTTTATTGTTTGAAGTTATAACGCAAATGTAACGGTAATACGACCAAGTTAATAGGTTATGCGAAGTGATCTGTTGCCACAAAATGCTAAGTAAACCCCGTATTACATGAATCAGAGAAATGACACAGAAAGTAACTGTCGAGTAATTGCATAAGTAACGTGCTCCCCTTGAGAGGGAACTGCCTCGCCTTTGAGAATGAATCTATGATCCACGGTTCGAATCTTGTTATACACATATATTTTTGTAGTTAAGCATAGTTTCAGTGTACCAATATTCGAGAGAGCTCCTCCTGTTGCACGATAACACAATGTTAGCATGTATGCCGCCTTAACTTCACACCTGCTCAAACGACTTTGTTCATTCACTCGTGTAGTGGAAGCGAGCGTAACTTTCATTACCAGTCTGCACACACGATGTGTTCCAGCGACGAGTACTGTTTATATCTTAGAGTATTCATCTATGAAGAATTATGACAGAAGTAATTCGAGTTGCCACGCCTGTATTACTAGATATTTCCTGAGAGGAGGAAACAGACAGCCAATACATGCTAGAGCCTTGTACGACATTTATGTGCAACAGGGGCACTCGGAAAGTAACCTCTCGTTGGAAATACCCGTATAACACCTGGTGATAATTAAGTGATTTAGACGCTGTTCGAAGTAGTAGGGGACTGTGTGCTCTAAAACAATGGGTGCTGAGTCACCGCTGAGTCAGCATTTTCCCAAGAGGTTATTGACCCCTAGTTGAGTAGTAAGGCTCTGACGGTTTTGCCATGAGGTCATTCACCCCTTGTTGAGTAGTATGGCTATGATGGTTCCCGTATTTTGGGTACGAGAGCAAGCCCAACCTCACAGACTCCATTGGAGGGACTTGACTGGTAAGGGCAATGATCTGGAGTGCTTTTTGACACCCCTAGGTGAGATTATGACGTCATACATATACGTACGAGGGCAATACTAACCTCATTGGCCAACCTGGAGTGTTTTGACTGCTACGTGAGGTTATGACGTCATACGCTTACATACGAGAGCAATGTTAACCTCACGGGCGACTTTGGAGGAGTCGAATTGGACGGGGTCCCTTGGAGGAGCCGAGTCGGAAAGTTGTTTACTGCTAGGTGAGGTTATAACGTCATACACTTACGTACGAGGGCAATGCTAACCTCACGAGCCACTTGGAGGACCCCAATCGGACGGGGCCCCTGAGGAGTCCAGTCGGTAGTTGAGGTGATGCCGTGTTAACCTAACCTCGCTACGAGGAATGCTAACCTAACCTCGGACGGGTCCCCCTTGGAGGAGTCGAATTAGTGAGGTGACTTGTAGGTGTGGTTAACACGTGTGTCGTCTTTGTCGTCTGCCCCCCTGGAGTAGTGACAGAGCTGTGAAGTAATAAGCGCGGGCTATTTTGAACATTCTTGCTTATCTTTACCTCTACGCTGTTGGTTTGTGATGAGTTGAATCTGTTAAGATGGATTTTTTAACCCGATACCCTTTCTGACGTAAACCTCATCATGGAAGATAATAAGATGAAATGAATGACATGACATATGAAGGGAGAGGGTAAGACCCGGTAGCGGCACATAGCCTTCTCCTTTCGAATAGCATCGAGAGGTCTGATCAAGGCTTTACGTCTCCATCCGACGGACAAATAACCATCAACGGCGTTATATGTCCTCACTCCATATGAGCACTGCGGAGAGGATTGGAATTTAATCAAGGCTTTTTTAGGCACACAATCTAGTCATTTGGAATTGTATACCACCCCCTACCTTACCCTGCCAGGCTGAATGGCTCAGCCAGTTGAGATGCTGGCCTTCCGTCACAAACTTTGTAGGTTCACCTCACCTCATACACGACACTGTAGGGAAACGGAACAAGTGTTGGACAGGTCAAGATCGATTTTTAATAACCGAATGACCTTCCTGACGTCAACCTTATCAGGGAAGATAGTAAGATGACATGAATTATATATGGTAGTAGGAAGGGAGAGGGTAAAACCCGGCAGTGGCACAGAGCTTTCTCCTGTCGAAAGCAGTATTTTACTAGACCAAAACATAATTTTAAATTTAAAGCCTGAGGTAGTTAATGGAGTATTATTGCATTTTAAACAAAATTATATTAATTTAAATTGGAGAAATAAACTACAAAGAAAGCTTTCGTGGTAGATTTGAACCCGATAGTTACAAGACATTGAAATGATCAAATATTTAATCAAAACTCTCCGGCGAAGTTGCTAAAAACCAGTTTGATTATTAACATGGACATTTTCAAATTAATGCTATTGTGACTTGTATTAATCATGATAAATAATATATTGTATAATATTTACTGAGTACTGCAGGGCTTTAAATTGTAATAGCTAATTATTAACGTGAATTATAGACGTTCTGTAACCCATTTCAAACTGACACTAATATTTCTTCCTTATTAGGATAAAATTAGTCATTGTAGTCTTATGTTCGTCCTTAAAATTATGACACATTCGATATTAGAATTTCAAGTTGTTCGCTAATATTTCTTTTAATTATCAAACTGGTTACCGGTTTTAAAATTTTAAGGTGGGCAGCAGAAACGTCTCATTTGACTGTGCCTAATGATACACAGCAACGAGTTTGAAGTTCGTGTTTTACTATAAATTCAAATATATGTTGGATAACATTCAAGGCTGAAACAATTCTTATTACCAAACACAGGTATGCTTACATCGCCAATAAGATTTTGTTACAGTTACAGTTTGTTACAGTTTGGTTCAGTTGTCACATTTGTATTTGTCTTAGAGTTGTATTTCATGATGCCTTTAGATATAACGCTTTCTGCTTAAAGTACGATTTTTCAAATGTCACGTACCTAGTTTCTTACTCACCGCACTTAAAAATTTTCTTTTCCAAATTAAATTTGTTGTTTCTTCATTCATTCACTCTTGCTCAAAGCGCGCGTTGCGTACGATTGTGATAAAAACAAGAGTAAGCCCCTTTAATCGTGAGACAGGGGATACCACAAAAGCATTCTACCACTACCATCCACAGCAACAGTATATGCAGAATGAAACCAAACTCCACCGACAAACTTTCGGAGGTTCTTCAGGGATACCTTCTAAGTATATTGGAATAAAACCAGTGGTGTCCGATGGATCGTTATAGAGTAATTGTATTTCTTTAGGTTTGTTGCCTCAAATACCTTTGTATCTGTGTAATAATAATAATAATAATAATAATAATAATAATAATAATAATAATAATAATAATAATAAGTTTACGTACGTCCTAAATGCTAGTTTTTGACAGACGTCGGGGTGTCGGAATTTTGTCGAGCGGAAGTTTTTTAACGTGCCGGAAGCGAATGACACGGAGTTGTTACGTTTAGAACACCCTTCACTGTACAATACTGTACACTGACAAAACAGACTGAACACGCTGTGATACTATGCTCGTCTGACGAGAAGTCGCGTGGATGCAGGGTAAGACGTACAAGGGGTAGGCATGGTTGTCGCGCATGCGCCCATCTCAAGTCTCAAAGTCTGACAATAAACATCTGCTCCGTCCGCGGTGTCTCTTGCGAACTGAGGCACTGTCACGTAGTTTCAAAGTGGTAGAGCCATGGTGCCTTAGTTACAAATTTACTGTATGCACTGCATAACGAAGAGTTTGATAATGGATATGCATTGATTCAAAGAGTTCGCATTGTCTGTCACGACTGATGTTTGTAGCTAAGAGTGTAGTATCTGTTACTCACGCCGTACCTACAAGCTGCCGCGACTTCTCGTCAGACGCAGATAGTAACAGTGTTCATCTGAGGGTTATTTCATCATCATCATCATCATCATCATCATCTGTTTACCCTCCAGGTTCGGCTTTTCCCTCGGACTCAGCGAGGAATCCCACCTCTACCGCCTCAAGGGCAGTGTCCTGGAGCTTCAAACTCTTGGTCGGGGGATAAAACTGGGGAGAATGACCAGTACCTCGCCCAGGCGGCCTCACCTGCTATGCTGAACAGGGGCCTTGTGGAGGGATGGGAAGATTGGAAGGTATAGACAAGGAAGAGGGAAGGAAGCGGTCGTGGCCTTAAGTTAGGTACCATCCCAGCATTCGTCTGGAGAAGTGGGAAACCACGGAAAACCACTTCGAGGATGGCTGAGGTGGGAATCGAACCCACCTCTACTCAGTTGACCTCCCGAGGCTGAGTGGACCCCGTTCCAGCCCTCGTACCACTTTTCAAATTTTCGTGGCAGAGCCGGGAATCGAACCCGGACCTGCGGGGGTGGCAGCCAATCACGCTAACCACTACACCACAGAGGCGGCTTGGGTTATTTCATCACTCTGTATTTTGTGTTGTACATTTTGATTATTGCATAGAAACAAGGTTGAGTACGGTAACAAACAAACAAACCAAAAAGCAAAGTCTCACCTCCGTACAGGCCGTGAAGGCCCTTGAAGGAGTGGAAGGTAAAGGCTTCCACCATTGTTAACGTCGGCACGTGATGGGGTAGAGTGGTTAGCTCTACGCCAGGCCGCCTTTGCCCCCAGGAATTAACCTGGTACTCATTTTTTATGTAGGCTGAGTGAACCTCAGGGCCATATGCACCTCCGGAAGTGGAAATCTAGTTTCTTAAATTTTACGACTTCCTGACGGGGATTCGAACCCGCGTCCTTCCGGGTGAACCGAGCACGCCTTTACCACCTCGGCCAGGCAGCCCCTGATAACAAACCTAATAAATTGTAATTATATTATTACTCTGTAGCGAGCCACCGGAGACCATGGGTCCTTTATACCAATGTACTCAGAAGGTGTCTCTCAACAACCTCCGAAAGTTTGTTGGTGAAGTTCGGGTTCGCCCTGCATTAACCGAGTTACGCATCATAGTTTTGTACACTATCAGATAAAAATAAGCATGGCTGAGTAGCTGGATCTCTACACTTCAATCCCCATTTAGCGGGTTTAGTCTCAGTTCAGTTCGGTGATATGTACTCAAATACGCCTGCCTCGTGTCGGAAAGTTTGTCTGTTGACTTATCAGCACGAAGCCTCATTGGATCCTCAAATAACACCAGAAAAAAAAGGAGTGCAGTTATACGGAAGCCACAAATACCGATGACTACGCTACACTGAGCCTTATTATGCAACAAGAGGAATAAGGTAGTTCGCCATTGCTTTCCTCAATGAACTGCTTTTACAACACGGCTGATCCTGTAAATAATGCCTTTCATAACAATCATACGAACTAGCGCACTCCGAATATTACTCCACTGCAGCTACAATTTCGACACAGCCATAAATGAGACGTAGGCTTCATTGGAAGCTACAGTTTTCTCTGGCCTGTACAGGGAGACAGATGCAAAAAATGAATGCATCCAATTAGAAAGTGGCCTCAAGTAGGTCAGAAGATTTACCAACCTGTAAAGAGAACTCCTTCGGGACAAAATTTCCATCATCTCAGCGTGTCCGAAAACCATTCAAATAGTCAGTGCAACGCAAATCCAATAATAATAATAATAATATTAATATTAATAATAATAATAATAATAATAATAATAATAATAATAATAATAATAATAATAATAATAATAATAATAATGGAGTGACACTTGTAGTGGACGGACAGTAACAGACTGAATTCTTTACGAAGGGTAGGACAGAGGTAAAATGGCTTCGGCAAGTGATGTTGGACTTGAAGGAGATGGGGGTTCCAGAAGATTATAACCTGGACAAAAATCAATTTGGGCAACTCGCAAAATGTTCCGTGGTTTCCAGGAGACTGGGGAAACGCTAGGGAGGAAAGGGAGGTCCTGTACGAAAAAGAGGAAGAAGGAAGTTTGAGAAAGGATGAAAAGAGACTGGCAGAGAGTCAAGACAGAGAAGGCTAAAATTACTGCAAAGACTATCAAACGTGCTCCATAGACGACCGAAATGAATAATATATAAATACAATGATAAAGTGCTTCTATTTTAACTTCTATGTTATAAAGTAGTAATTTTTCTCATTTTTTTTTTTTGGTACAACTTACTCGTTTTATTTTATCTGTTCCAAGTAATTTTGTACGCTCTTCGAAGTTCTGCAATTCTATGTTTTTCAGCTTGTTGATTTAACCCTAAATGAAAGTAGCACTACTGAAGAAACCATTCGAGATAGAATAAAATTCAGAACCTTAATTCAGAAACACACATTTCCTGTAAAGCCCACCCGACTAAATACAGGATGCACTCAGCAGCGTAAAATGAAACACAGCGAGAGGATGAAGAGTTATTGGGAAGGGGAAAAATAGTGCTTATTAAGTTCAAGCGCGCTTCTTATTTGGGCATATCGAATAAACGAATCATGAATTAATAATAATAATAATAATAATAATAATAATAATAATAATAATAATAATAATAATAATAATGAAAACCTACAACCTGTTTTCCAGTCATTGACCGGGTCAGGGATGGAATGAATGAAGCAGATATAGGCTATTAGTACGATGGGGTCGCCACTCCCAAAGTGATTTATTAATGAACTGATAGATGCTATGAAATGAGAATGGAGAGTGTTTCTGGAATGAAAGATGTCAGGGAAAACCGGAGTACCCGGAGAAAAACCCGCCTCCGCTTTGTCCAGCACATATCTCACATGGAACGACCGGGATTTGAACCACGATATCTAGCGTTGAGAAGCCGACGCGCTGCCGTCTGAGCCACGGAGGCTCTAATAATCATAATAATAGTCTAATAATAATAATAATAATAATAATAATAATAATAATAATAATAATAATCCGGGCTGAGTGGCTCAGACATTTGAGGCGCTGGCCTTCTGACCCCAACTTGGCAGGTATGATCCTGGTTCAGTGTGGTGGTATTTCAAGGTGCTCAAATACGTCAGCTTCGTGTCGGTAGATTTACTGGTACATAATAGAATTCCTGCGGGACTAAATTGCAATACCTCGGCGTCTTCGAAAACTATAACATGTAGTTAGTGGGACATAAAAACAAAGAAATTTTTCATGTTAATAATAATAATAATAATAATAATAATAATAATAATAATAATAATAATAATAATAATAATAATAATAATATAGTGGAGATTCTTAGAGTATATCTACATGGTAGCTGAGCGTACTGGAAGTTCACAATGAGAATTTTAATTCCCAGAATTTTTCTGCTTCAAACCCTCCTTGGTGTACAAGGGCAGGTGAAGTGATATGAAGACAATGGCCGGCTTGGCGACGCGCGAGCGACAGAAGGAACAAAGCCTTGCAGACAAAAGACATGCTATGATGAAAGTAGCGGCTGTGGACACTCGCATTATTCCGGTGTGCTATTAACGTGAAGCTCATATGGTGCAGGCGTACCTTAACATTATCGGACACATCTTCACGTAGACCATAACTTATCTGAAATTAAATTTGGAATTCAATTGAATGAAATCTAAACAAGTATTCTGATTCATTGCTGGCGTATTCAGGTTTGAAGCTGAGTTCAAAAAGTTCATACTACGAGGCCAACTCAACCTTGAACCCACAACCTTGGACACTGAAGACGAGAGTTAATTATACTTTACAGCTGATCGTGTTAAATATAATAATTATAGAATCGTGTAGAATGGCGGTTCTCAACCAGTGGTACGCGGGTAACCTTCAGGGGAAAAATGAAGGAAAACTTAGATATGGAAATAAATAGTCCACCTCTGTGGTGTAGTGGTTAGTGTCATTAGCTGCTACCCTCGGAGGCCCGGGGTTCGATTCCCGGTTCTGGCATGAAATTTGAAAAGTTGTACGAGGTCTGGAACGGGGTCCACTCAGCCTGGGCAGGTCAACTGAGTAGAGGTGGGTTCGATTCCCACCTCAGCCATCCTGGCGGAGGTTTTCCGTGGTTTCCCACTTCTCCTCCAGGCAAATGCCGGGATGGTAGGGCCTGACTAACTTAAGGCCATGGCCGCTTCCTTCTCTCTTCCTTATCTAACCCTTCCAATCTTCCCATTCCCCCACAAGGCCCCTGTTCAGCATAGCAGGTGAGGACGCCTGGGTGAAGTACTGATCATCCTCCCCAGTTGTATCCCCCGGCCCAGAGTCTGAAACTCCACGACACTGCCCTTGAGGTGGTAGAGGTGAAAGTTAAATATGTAGGCTATATTATATGGAGCCACACTTCACTTGAAAGTTTCCCCTGGACTACGACACATCAGACAACTGTGTCACGCCCATGCCGGCACACCCATCCCATTGTAATTGTGACGGTTCGCAATGTCTGAATTCCAGAATTAAGATGGAAAACTTTTCATCCTTATTTATTAATTTGATATTGAGGCTAAAATCTAACGTTTTGTCAAACTTTCATACAAACAAGTTATCCTGCGCTACTTTACTATCATTATATTATACTTGATACAGGTACAAACTCTTAAATTTCTTGTGATGTGTTATAAAATGTATTTAATTTCACAATATCGTCTTATTAATCATGTATATTTAAAAGAATGGTTTATAATCAATTCAAAATGCCTTAAAAATGAGCCAGATACTCATTTTTAAACCTATAATTTAGAATATTTTTGTAGGGTTACATTAACTTGTAGCCACGAGTGTGGGACACTATCTCATAACAGTTTGGGAAGATCTGTCGCAGAACAAAACCACAGACACGGCCATTATAAACGAATTCTCTTTAAAACACAATCCGGTACTTCAGAATAATATATTGCTACTCCCAAATTTCCATGTAAAAATCTTCAATACCGGATGTAATTATATTAAAGGTCTGTGCTAAAAAGAAAAAAAACTCGTGTCCTCATCCCGAGGTGGCGCAGCTCTTTTTAGGCACACCCCCATTGGAGGTGTGCTGCATGTACCATTTCAACCACATCGAATCGAAACCGGGCCCCCGAGGACGGCAGCTAATAACACTAAACTTTACGCTATGGAGGCGGACAAAGGTCTGCGCTACGCAGCCGGCATAATGTAGAGTGTGTTTCAATATTAAAGGCGAACGAAGAAAAATTTCCTGATCTTATGTATTATTAGTGATTTTCCGAATTTGATTTGCTTTATTTCATATTTCTTGGATTTGTTTGGACGCTTAAATATGTTTATTATAGTGAAATGATTTTCCTAGCTTTGGTTTAGAAAGGAAGAAGTAAATTCTTAATCCATGAATGTCTACCGTTCTGTTTCATCCTTGGAATTCCTCACAATACCGCTTTGTGTTATTCATTCTTTAAGGAATATTTCTTGGAACAACTTTGTCAGATGCCAGACGAAAAAATTACGCTTACCTGTCTCCTTCATTTCCACCCCATCTCAATGTTGCAATTCTCCCGAGCACCGTATTCAGCAAAGACCATTTTACTCTTGGAAATTGCAAGATACAGAAAATAGGGAAGCATAAATTGTACGGAAGATTGCCAAGTGGATGAAAAACAAACAAACAAACAAACAAACAAACAAACAAACAAAAAACACCTGTTACGGATGGGATGGCAACAATTCCAGAGAAAGTGCTGAAATACATTTAGAAGCGGACAAATGGGATAACTGATAATAATTTGCGTCTAAGTACTTGATAAAAACGTTGCTAAATGTTGGATTGGAAAGATGTTTCATTTCCAGAGTACGAACTTTCCGTAAGTATGAGAGTTGTCCATGCGGACATACGTACGCGGCGTTCACCAATCATATGCTGTCCTATAAATTTTCCTCCATCTGCTATGGTCTTTCATTATCACACTGCAGTCTATATATTCATACCCCTGGCTCATCCAGATCCTTCCCCATCATGCTCTAGGTATTTCTGAGGATCAATTTTGAAAATATTCCAATATTCCGGTATTTTTGCGATATGACCACCTACTGAATCCGATTGCTCTCCATAGACATGTTTCCTTTGATGTCCCTGTACACCTCAATTTTGTTCTCTGCCACAAAATACTATGTTCTTCCACTGGTACCATTATCCTCATTATTTTCCTCTCAAAGATATTCAATTTCTTGAGATTATTTACCTTGGCTCCCCACGTTTCAGAACCGTATACATCAAAGATTCGTATAATGACATCGAGGACCTCTATGTACTTCTTAATATAAAAATATAAATCTAAGTGTATGTTCCTTTCAACCTTTCCATGTAATTTTAATCATTGTTGAGGCATTTATTCCCACGCTGCAGGACTTCATTGAACATGGCTGCATAAAATTCCGGGCTCACTTGCTTTAATACTGCCCTCACGGTGGCTCAGTTGGTGGTGATGGTGGTGGCATATTATTTTAAGAAAGAGAGTAACTGCGCAACCATCCTCTATCACGGCCAGCACAGACCTCAGTATCAGGTCTGCGCATTAGTGGTACTGAAGACACCTACTGGATTGAGATTCTTCAAATATACTCAAATAGACGTGTTTAACATATGACTTTTATTGATTCCTTCATCGTTAGGACCCCTTCTGGACAAGCTGCCGGTCCTTCTATCCGTCAGATTCTTGCCTTTTACGTTGCATTCCCGCCAAAGGGCTTTTAGTCTCCGACTTCTCCTTTCTCACTCTACCACCTACCGCCTCCCTGACTAAATGTTTAGCGTGCTGGCCTTTGGTCACGGGGGCCCGGGTTCGATTCCCGACAGGGTGAGGAATTTTAACCGTAATTGGTTATCCCGCTGGCACGGGGGCTGGATGTATGTGTCTTCTTCATCATAATTTCATCCTCATCACGGCGCACAGGTCACCCACGGGCGTCAATTCAAAAGACCTGCATCTGACAAGCCGAACTTGTCCTCGGACACTCCCCGCACTAAAAGCCATACGCCATTTCATTCACTCTTCCACCGAGAAGATCGGTGACTTTGCAACTTGTATCTTGGGTGCATGCCTCGATTCCTCAATTTTCTTCCTAAGGACTAATGTTATCTCTATTTATTATATACTCTCTTCTTCTCTTAGTGTACTTCCCATGGCCATTTTTCGTGCAGAGTCAATATACTGTGGGACAGCTTTTGCAGGTTTACACCCTTGATGTGTCCATCGAATACTAGTCGCAGTTATTTTCTCAACTCTTTCATAAAGCTTCTGATTTGGTCTCAAGTTGTAGGTGAGTCGCTTCTTTAACGACTTTCTTGGACTGCCGGGCTGAGTAGATCGGACGGTAGAGCGCTGGCTTTCTGAGCCCAACTTGACAGGTTCGATCCTGGCTGAGTCCGTATTAACTCGTGTCGGTAGAATTTTTGGCACGTGAAATAACTCATGCGAGACCAAGTTCCAGCATCTAGGCGTATCCGAATGCCATAAAAGTAGTCAATGGGACCAAGTATTTTTCTTAAATCAATCACTGGATCCGTCATCCTTGTCAGTATTTCCGTCGCACTGTGACACTCCGTTATGCCTGCCGTACAAAAATGCCTTAATTTTGTGAAATAGGCTTGGATTAGTAAGTTCCATGAAGTAATATGACTGCAAACTCCACTCTCCTCACCCTCTGTTCAGTGTCTCCCTTTTATTCTCATTAGCGGTTAGAATTTCTACAACATTTCTCAACACAGCGGATTTCCCTAAATTTACGTTCTTTTCTCCTTTAAACTTCTTTGACAGTATATATATGCATTATGTAAATGGAATTCTTGGTCCAGTTCTGACAGCTTCATTTTGTAACTTTTCAACCTGCTTCGTGGCGCAAGATGTTGTTTGCCAGAAGTACAACATATGCAGTACCATATTCTACATCAAGGAGTGTTCAGTTACCGTTTGCACTTAGTAAGTAAAATGAAAAAAAAAAATGAAAATCCACAGCCTGTTTCCAACCATCCGATCGCGTCAGGAATGGTATGAATGAAACCCCCATCTAGCGGCGAGGATTAGGAATTGTGCCGGCTGCAGAAGCCTGTCGCGCTCCTCTGGGGCAATGATTCATGAATGACAGATGCAATGAAATAATACTGGAGAGTGTTGCTGAAATGAAATATGGCAGGGAAAACCGGAGTACCCGGAGAAAAACCTGTCCCGCCTCAGCTTTGTCCAACACAAATCTTACTTGGAGTGACCGGGATTTGAACCACGGAACCCAGCGGTGAGAGGCAGGCGCGCTGCCGCCTAAGCCACGGAGGCTTCACTTAGTAAGTACTGTATATAGTGAAAATAATAAATCTGTGTAGTATATTTTTGCAGCGAATATCATGTAGGCCCTAAGCCTATACTTATTTATGCGAGATATGTATATAGAATAATATTTCTACCTTTATGTTTTGGACATTAACCTGAAACCCGCTTACTGGACAGGGCATGTAACAGCTAATGATGGTTCCAGTTTGTTTTTTGTCTTTGTGTTTCGCCAACATTAGAAGATGATTGGGTGAAATTTTTGAAAACTGGTATGTAAGTTGAGGGTAAGTGGGAAGAGAATCGTTATTTGTTCGTCAACTGACCGTATGGTTGGTAACTTCAGAATATACTGTCACATTTTCCTTACATTCAGCAGCAAAAAGTTAATTTGTAATGCTTACTAATTATTTATAATATCCCCTTTTGTAATTTTCAGTAAGCGAAATATGTGCTCTATAAAATTAACAATAATGTCCTCAACAAGTCATTCTGATATTGATAGAAATTGATGCATGTTTCTGTGTTAAGTAAAAGGTATACTGTTACCCTTACAGTCAGGTGTACTATGAATAGATGGCCCATATCGCACAGCACATTACTTCACAAAATCGTTTTTATTTTTGCACTGATATAGTGATCTTCCTTAGAATTAAGTGATGAGTGGATGATTTGAGGAATGGTGGGTTAATGTTATCTGTTCTCGGTTTTACATACCATTAACTACATTCATTCATCTGTCTCAACCTCACCTTTGGCTTTGACAATGTCAAAGTGACAGATAGAATTCCATTTATCATGCACTGATTGAAGTGCCATACATAGGGTAATTTTGTGTGTGCATTTCAGTTAGATTGGTAAACTGTAATCTAGTGACACAAGGCTGACTTATTTGAGCATCTTCAAATAACAACGGGCTGAGTTGGGATCGAACCTATCAGCTTTGACACAGAAAGCCAGCGCTCCAACGTCTAAGGAACTCAGCCGGGTTCAAATGTTCAATCTGGGAGTTTGAAGGCGAACATATAACCAATACCGTCACGGAGGCGGGCAAGGGATGGGAGAGTTCTCTAAGCATATCACAGCATAAAGAGTCCAAATTTAAAGACGATAGAAGCTTCTGCAAAGCCTTTCCCTGTGTTGCGCGCCCATTGAGTTTTATGACCCTGAATATCGACTTCATTTCCTGAAGCAGTATATTTATCTTGTGCTGATATTTTCTGGATGGTACGTGCTCTTCAACGATTCTTTTACTGCCCGTCGCGTAGATATACATAGGCTACATACAGTAGCTGTGTAGTGAACTAGTACTAGGACAACCAGAACGGTTCTATTCCACATCACGGCGTCATTTGGTTGCCATACTAAATATGACTTTATCTTGAGATATTCCTCTTTTCAGATATGAAATGAATGAATTAAATCTTGATATAAGGGTTGGAGTGGCGTATTCTCAGTCTCTTGAGGTTTAAGTGAAATAGAACTGGATTCGAAATTCACTTTCAGACATCCCGAAAATAGTTTTCTTTGCTAGGGCGAATAGAAAGAAATAATAATAGGTCTACTTACTATTGTGATAAATGTATCGTTAGTTATAGGAAAACACTTTTCAAATGCTCATGTTAAAGAAAGTGTGTGATGATTAAGTAGTATTACCAATATTTAATTATAGTATCTGCCCATATATTACAATTTCTGATAAAGGTAATTGAGTTTTAAAAAACACTGTTCGAAAGGCAACCAAGCCTCTATATATCTCTGCATGACCCTAATGAAGGGACATTTCCTCGTATCATCAACTCTTTTCCTTGCAGTGTGAACGTGATTCATAACATTAAAACACAGAATTAATATAATTACGTTCTAAAAAACGATTCCGAAATCCGGTTTGTGGAGAATAATTTACAAATTGGTTTACATGTACAATACACGCAAGCTACCTACAAGAGAAAGGATGTGGTAGGCCTTATTCAGCACTCATCCAGAGTAAACCAATCGTTGTCAATATAGAGTGAATTATTTCTTAACACGTTCAAGAGATTACCAAATATTTTTAAAGTTTCCTTAAACATTTGTAACACTGCAGTAGAAGTTTTTATTTTGTTTCACGTATTTGTTCATGCCTTCCCTGCCTAGAATAATATATATATACATTGTCTTTTTGGTTTATGCCATATGAAACGGGTCTGATTGTAGGAAAGATTTAAATTTCGCGAAAGTCCTCTGCATACTTTCCGAACAACAGGAGCAGATATCTAGGAAAGTTAAGAGGTTGGCTATGCATTGACTTCTGTGTGTGGAAAGAGTCTGTTTAGAATGTCACTGCGCAAGAACTAAAAGCTAGGATATGTATTAACCATAGCGCACTAGCTATTGTGTATTCGTCAATGATGTGTTAATTTTGTAATTGTGGCAGTAATGCCATCCAGTGGAGAGGAGAGGCAGCAAAACAGAGTACAGCTAAACTAACAATAATAGTCGAACTGTGCAATGTTATTGTTGATCAATTTTCGAGGCCATCTGTTTTCACCTGGCTCATTTTACTAGGAAACGTCTCAACAATCTGCCACCGGTCGCCTTTCCGCAGCCTTCCTCGTTTTGCATACTTGACTCCTCGCATTGCGGGAAGTCAACCGGTGGCAGAATGATGCGAAATTATCTCGTAAAATGAGAGCACTGTATTAAGGCATACGAGGCCGCATACTTACAACCTCCACGCATATTGTTTCTCTTATTTCGATAATTATTTTAATTATCTCACTGAACAATTCAGGCTACTAACCACGTGGTTTTTTAGTTTATAAGAGCAGGCGCAACAAACGCCAGTTAGTTTGTTACCATGATGACGGAACAACATCTCTTTACGTAAACGATGCGTACTGCTAATGATCTTGACAATAACAATACAAATTCGTGAATATCTCCTTGACTCTTGCCCGTATGATTAAAAAAGTATCAGATATGAAATGTTGCAAAATTGCATTTTTAGACTTTTTATTATGTACATTTGATAGGTAGAACTAATGGTGACGGAAGTTTGTGCAAAATTTAATATAAGCGAATTTCTCAGTTTTTATTTTTCGTACGCTAGAAACGCAGGAATCCTATAAAAGTTCGGAAATTCTATTGTATACAACGTTCATTATGAACCGCTTTTCGATGCAAGTAATATTCATTGGAAAAAGTATTCTCTGGTTTTTGGTTCCCTTACTTGCACTAGCCACTAAATACTATTCAATTAAGATAACGTCGTTGCTCCTACGAAAACCGCTATGTGATAAGATCGTGGGAGAAACATTGATCCGCACCACATAATGTCATTAAGAGCAATTCTTAGAAATTACTCGCACAATATTCAATCTTACCGGCCAATATTCTAAGCTGAAATATTTCACATAGAGATTTTCGCACGCGGAACGACAATATATCCTAATTCATCACTCGACTATCCCTGAACTTGAATACTGAGTCCTGAGAAAGTCTGATCAACCATCTCCTCGTGATGTAACGAAACAGATAGACAGACAAAAATTGAACTGAACTTCTTTTTTGTAATTTTAAAGTTATTGATTTTACTCCCCAAAACTACTTTAACATTCTTCGGAGACATCGAGGTGCCGGAATTGTGTCCAGCAGGAGTTCTTTAACGTAGTAGTAAATCTGATGACACGAGGCCGACGCATTTGAGCACGCTCAAATACCACCGGACTGAGCCGACATCGAACCCGCCAACTTGAGCTCAGAGGGACACAGCGTTCTACAGCCTGAACTACCAAGCCTGGCGAATTTTCTTTACATTTTTATCAAATCCGAGGAAATACCGAACGGTAAGGCCAACGTTTCGAGAGTATACAGAAAATGATAATTTGCTTCATATAAATAACTTCCAGCCTTATCTGGCTCCTTGGCTTAATGCTCAACGTCAGGATAATCGGTTCAGATGGACGTGGGTTCGATTTCTGGCTGGGTCGAGGATTTTAGCTGTGTCTGGTTAATTCCTCTGACTCGAGAACGATATACTTCTCTTCAAATACACATAATATACCACACTACCTACCACCACAGAAACATTCAATACATCCCTCCAATTATGTTTAGCATCAGGAGGTGCATCCGGCTATAAAGCAAGGCCAAGCCCACATGTGTGACTCAGTTCATTCCTCCGGGAAAGGCGGTGAAAGGAGATGAAAACGGTGAGCCATGCAAATTATGACGTTGACTGAAACATTTACTGTATTTATGCACAGGCAGCAGCAGTTGGGTCAGAGGACCATGATAAAGGAGCCGGATTCAAGTACTCTGCATTTACAAATATCTCTATGGACTGTATATGTTTGGAATTGCGCACAAATGTGCACGTACAAATTATGGAATTCGGTCTTTACTGTAATCGACTATCGATCTGACTCTTTCGCTGCAAACATTTATGATACTTGTCACAGTATTTTCCACATAATACACATACGCACTTATTATACGGCTCATGAAATTTCTTATTTAATTTACTAGAGAAATGTACACTCAAGTTTGAGCACACAATTCTTGATGAAAGCATGAATTGCAGGTCTTGTCAAAAAAGATCTTAATGATTGGTTTTCGTTCGTCCATCTCCTGTCAATCATTGCGTCAGTAGCGTAGAAGTCTTGAGGTATTTCTGCACGTTTTTGTTTTCTTCTCTGGTTCACTTTAGTTGCAAGATTAGTAGCAAGTAGTGGTAGATTCAGCCGTAGATCTTCTAAATATAATTGTTCTCTTGCCAGTGCACAAACTAGACGAGAAGATGCTGTGCTTGAGACTCCTAGCACCTTTTCAGGTATGCTGCTTTTAATTTTTCCAATGCAGTTAAATCACTTAAAGATAGTTTTTCCCAAATCAATTCTATACCGCATTACATTTACCAATAGCAACTCTGTTGCTTTAACCCACTTGAATTGTTTATATAGGTAGGACAAAGTAGCTGCCCACAGAGTTCAAGCACCTACTTCCATATTTCCTTCAATTTTTATATTATTCTTATTATGAATAAATGAATGAGAGCAATCTCAGTCAAATGAACTTAGATGCTCACAGGTGATATCAAAATGCAGAAAAAAACACCCGAATTCTGAACACGCTACTTAACTTAGTGTGTACAGTATGATAGGTAGTTATGACAGGATAACTGAAAGAGCTCCGCTTCTAACGTTAACATACACTGTGCAATTTGCCGAATTCCAGCAGGTCGGAAGGTGTTTAATGACTTTCAGACTTCGATCCTTACACCTCTTCAGTCCCTCCTAAATTTTGTGTACAATGTTTCCTCCCTGTTTACTTCTCAATTAGGTTATTTTTCGTCTGCACGTGCCTTTTATAGCTCTTGATTTTTACTTATTTGAAACATTCCTCCTCCTTTAATAGTCTTATGAATCTTCTCGCTCACTTACAAGGAAATATAATACCATTTTATCAATGGAGTAACAAGAAAATTGAAGAAAAATGATTGCGTATTATCAGAACATGTTAGAATTATCTCTTATACAACGGAGCAAACGTAAAATTTTCCTACAATTTCAAACGCCGTAAGTCGAAACGACAAGGAATTCGTAAGGGCTACATGTTAGGCATCTTGAATAAACAATCAGTACTAATAAGTCTACCTTCTGAATTAGTTATTGTCAATTAAAATGACGGTATCTCTATGCTTGTCCATAAATAAATATATTAAATTGGGAGTGGGGAATCGAATTGTACACTCTTGCAATTAAGGAAAATGCATTGATCGGAGTGTTATTAATAATCAGCCACGTGGGGCTGCAGATTAGCAGATGAAAGAATCATCGCCGGCTTCTTGAAGAAGCTGGAAATTGTCTGAAATTGTCTGCTCAGTATTTCCATTCAGGTAGCTGTGCTTCTGTGGTTGTGAGAACTGCCATGATCAATGAGTTAACGATGAATTTGTTCTACTTTTGAAGGACCACTGAAGATGAAAGGAGTTATAGTCCGCCATCTAGCGTTTTCCTTCTTGAAGCTCAGACGTGGACTTTTCATGCTACAGACCAGAAGTAAATCAATTATTTTGAAATGTGTTGCTGGCGAAGAAACACATATCTTGGACAGTATTTACCAATAATTACTCCATTCTTAAACATCCAAACTCGGAAGCAGATTATCATCAATGTGCGAACGGAGACTTTCACAGTTATTTCAACACGCTGTGCAATGTGAAAAGGATAACTAAGAAAAATTGATCATCCATGGACAATTTTCTGAACAGAGAAATCGCAAGAAAGTTCCCACTCACTGGTCTTAACTAAGGAGATAGATTTCTCATTGAGATTAGCCTCTTGTACCTCGGATTTGTGCCCCAATTGGTAGCTGAGTCATTGGCTTGGCGAGGCTATAATCGTCTGCACACGAGAAACGCTAGACATAAACTTAGATACGAATCGCACTATTTTGATTGCAGACGGTATCTTAGGTAGCAATTACTAGCTTACTCAATTGCGTTTAATGACGCAGGTACTCTTATTTCCCAAGAAAGGACGTGAAAAAGAAAGCGCATAGAAACTTAAATCACACCACGGTCTGAATACAGTGATGACGCGGAAAAGGACGCACAATAGAGTGTAGTTTATTCTAAATGGCTCGTCTACAGTAACGGAAAACGAATCATTTAATAGGAAACATTCTTTAAGAATAGATAACTACCGTGGGGAGTATACCGTGACTTGTCATACGAAGGCAATTTATGTAACCGAATAGAGAAACTTTACAGCTAAGTTATGTATACTGAAAAATAAATTACATGTACTCGGTTTAAAGAATGTGCAAAGAACAATAAAGGAATAAGGGAAAGCTGTTTTATCACACTAGGACGGTTCAATACCCTTGACAAGGGGAACTTGATCCAGTCTATAAACAACACCTTGGCCTATATGGATTTGAAATTTGACAGAAAAATTACTCGGAATATTAAATTTGCCGGGGATCTAGCTTTGTTGGTGGAAAATTCAAACATTCTAACAAAAATGTTACGGTCCCTGAATGACAAAATTACAAAATAAATTTCACCAGGACAAAAATTATAATGATAAATACTTACGGGTATTTCATCTTACTATAAATAGAAAAGAAATCCAACAAGTCAAACAATTCAGGAATCTGGGCCAAATTCTGATGGAAGATCTTTGGTGTGAGACTGAGGTCAGAAGTACAGCTGTGACTAAACAGACATTTCGTGTAAAGCAGTATCAGGTGTATTAGCGCTCTCCATGTCCCCCAGATTTAGAAAACAACGTTTTAAGTCCTAACTGAGGCTAGTTGTAATAGAATACAAGGATACAGGGACTCAGAACAAAGACTATATTAAGAAATTAGAATTTGGTTCTGGCACCTCTAGGAGAAAGCAAGCTGGATCGGGTTAGCCAGGAATGAGGAGAGCGTCCTCGTTGCTGGAATACAGACTGCGATATCACAGACTGATATTTGATGTAGTCAACCAAAGACAAAGACACCTCCGTACAGGATATGAAGGCCCTTGGAGGAGTGGAAGGTAAAGGCTTCCACCATTGTTAACCGCGGCACGTGATGGGGTAGAGTGGTTAGCTCTACGCCCAGTCGCCTTTGACCCCAGGAATTACCCTGGTACTCATTTTTGGTGTAGGCTGACTGAACCTCAGGGCCATATGCACCTCCGGAAGTGGAAATCTCGTTTCTTAAATTTTACGACTTCCTGACGGGGATTCGAACCCACGTCCTTCCGGGCGGACCGAGTACGCCTTTACCGTCTCGGCCAGGCAGCCCCTATTTGATGTAGTAGAGAGAGATAAAATACCAGGAAAACATCCTCGTGGAAAGTCATGAAACAAGTTTGATGGCGCATCCATTGTTGTTAATGGCTTCCAAGTACTCTTTCCTCGGTCGACCTCTTGCTTAATTCCCTAACATTTTAAACCGAATGTACAGGGGATGAAGATTTACTGTGGCTATTGATATGATCAATGTTTAATCTTCTTTCTTACTTTTTCTTTCTTTCTATTCCCCTTTATTTTCCTCCTAAATTCATTTTCCTTCCTGTCCTGATTGCTCTTAATATTTCTTTCTGTACCTATTTCTGTTGATTCTGTTGATTATATTTTACGTGTCCCCACGGCCCAGTTCAGTCCAGGAATTTTCTGTTTGACAATTATTCCTACTCTGTAAACTAATGGTTCGTGCTGAGTCTTAACGCAGTCACGTCCTAGTTCTTGAACCAAGGGCAACGGCTGTGTGGCCTCGTAAGTGGTCCTGAGAGTCGGGAGACTAGTCTCTATGGAGTAGGACTAGCCATCTCAGATCCACTCTAAGTCATGGCCTATATTGTGCTATACAATCCATCGGCAGTTCCTAACCTGTTAGGAGATATTCTCACTGGGACTGTGTGTAAGTAAGGCATCAATCATCCTGCTTAACAGAATTTACCGAGCTCAGACTAATTTAAGCAAGCCTCTGATCTATGGGAGTAACGGAGCCTCACTTCCATTTAACAGGCGAGGCACTGCTTGGAAACAATTGGTGATCGAAATAGAATTCGATGGGGAGCTATCAATATCGATGGGACTTATGGAAACAACAAAGTAGAACTGGCTCTGTAGGCAATAAGGATGTATCTGGATGTCTTGGGATTTAATGATATTCCGGTAAGGGAAGAGATAACAAGGAAGAGATAGGAGGTTATTAAGAGATTTTAAGGTGTTAAAAAGGGAAGGGCGGGGTGTGAAGTAGGACTGTTGCACGCAATGTAGTTTCTGTTAAGCACGTTAGGTTGGAGGAATTAGGAGGAGAATTGTCTCAGTCAATTCACTGTGTAAGGGTGCAAATGATGATGAAGTCGACAAGTTTTATGAAACGCTGAGGGATATCGTAGTCGGGGTAAACAGCAAGGATAGGATAGCGTTAATGGGCAATTTAAAATTGAGAGTCGGAAACAGAAATGAAGAATTAGAGCCGGTAGGGAAGATACAGAAGCTAATAGAAATAGAAAGGTTTTTTTTGCTAGTTGCTTTACGTCGCACAGACACAGATAGGTCTTATGGCGACGATGGGACAGTAAAGGGATAGGAGTGCGGAGGAAGCAGCCGTGGCCTTAATTAAGGTACAGCCCCAGCATTCGCCTGGTGTGAAAATGGGAAACCACGGAAAACCATTTTCAGGGCTGCCGATAGTGGGGTTCGAACCTACTATCTCCCGAATACTGGACACTGGCCGCACTTAAGCGACTGCAGCTATCGAGCTCGGTAAATAGAAAGTGTTTACAGGACTTCTGTGCTATTATGGGATTAGCAGTTCCGAATACATTCGTCAAGCATAAGGATATTCATAGCTACACGTACGGGGTTAGGGGCACCAAATCTATAGTACACTATATCATTACCGACTTTTAATTCAGGAAATCTGTTAGGGATGTGCCGGTATTCCTGGGATTATTCGATGATATAGACTACTATCTGATTTGTAGTGAACTAAGTATCTCTAGGCCTAGTAGAAAACTTGACATATATCTGCAGATGAATAAGGGTAGATATTCTCCAGGATGAGGAAATTAGACCTACGTGCATGAATCTGATTAGTGAAAAGTTCCAAACAATAGACAGTGAGCAGGTTCATGATATAGGTAGAGAATGGAAGGTATATAGTGATACTGTAAAAGAAGAGTGAAACAAATAATTGTCGAGTTCAAAAACAAGTCATGGGGAATGTCGATAATAATCTCGAAAGACTTGATGAAGTGGCAGGAAAACCTTTCTGGACAGTAAAGGAAATACATAGAAAGGGACAGATAAAGGAAATGAATATTGCTTTGGGTAAATCAGGGGTACTCATAGTTGATTCCAAGGAATAACTGGACAGGTGGAAGGAGTATTTTGAGAATCTTCGCGACGTAAAAGGAAATTTTTTTCCTGACGTCGCGAACAACCGAGCTCATGGGGAGGAGGATAAAGAGGTTAGTGAGATTACGCTTGAGGAAATGGAAAGGATGATCAGTAAACTCTATTTTCATAACTAGCAGGAATAAATTAGACCTTAAATGGTGAAGTATAGTGGGAAGGCAATGAAGAAATAGTTTCATAGAGCAATATGTTTATTACTACCTTCTGATTCGACGAAAGCAGTAATTGCACCTGTCTATGAGCAAGGGAACAGGAAGGATTGCAACAACTATCGAAGTATTCCATAGATTAGTATACCAGGAAAGGTATCCGTTTGTATTTTGGAAGGGAGGATGCGATAAATGGCTGAGGATAAATATAATGAAAACCTGTGCAGTTTCAGACCTCGGAAGGGCTGTCTGGATCAGATTTTCAGTACGGCAGACAATTGAAGAATGCTACGAGGGAAATAGGAAGTTATATTTATGTTTCGTGGATCTAGGGAAGACATATGACGTAGTACCCAGGGAAAATATTCAACTGTACTGAGGAATTATGGGATTAAGGGTAGATGGCCCAGTTTGCAGCATGACATGGAAACAGGTCTTCTCGAACAATTCGCAAATACATTCTGCATTCGACAGATGAGACACTTTGTTGGAACACACTCGACGATGGAAACAGTGAACTGCAAACTTAGTTACTATGGCTCATAGGCAGTCTTCATCCAATCTGTGTTAGTCATAGCGTCTGTGGCGGGGAAATTTTCCCCAGTTTCTAACTTCTCTCCCTGCAGCTTTGGTTGAAGGAAATTGCAGACGGCAATTAACTTGACTTGAGTATGTTTTACCACTATTCTGTATACTGAAATAAGAGAGTTTCATAAGTCGTCACTATAAATTTTTATCTACATGAAAGTAAACACATTCTGACATTTATTTTAAGTCACAATAAATTACACATGAAAGATTAAAAATAAATTATTTTGAACTGATTATACTACGGGATAGATATTTGTGAAATTTTCATAAAAAGACCTCCAGATTATAATTATAATGTTAAGTTTAATTTAAAACGAGCAGTTTTTTCATTTCACAAATATTACGTAGTATGCGACATTTTAAATTCTTTAGTTCGTCACATTCCCCCAGGGAAGCATTTATTTCTCATCTTCTCTCCCGTTGAATATAATACCCATTGTATCTTTATGGGATGATTAAACTTTCAGATATTTCCATTTATCAGCATGTATTTTTTCAAGAGATTTTTTACACCAACCGGAACATCTCTTAATGGAAATATGATCTGGGAGAAGTACTGCTTAACCTGCAGTCTTCTTTTGTCACAGTTCAACCTCAACTGTAGTTAGTTCTTTCCTTATAACTTCGTTTAATAATAATAATGTTATTGGCTTTACGTCCCAGTAACTACTTTTAAAGTTTTAGTAGCCGCCAGGGTGCCAGAATGTAGTCCCGCAGGAGTTCATTAACGTACCAGTAAATATACCGACACGAGGCTGACGTATTTCAGCACCTTCAAATACCACGGACTGAGCTAGTCAGCCCGGCATATATATAACTTAATTTATCACTGAATGTGTTCTATGAAATGCGATACTCGTCGAAGTTATCATCCTAATTCTAACCTATTTCTGCATAAGAATCAAGACCCCTTTTACGAACGCATTGTTTTGGGATGTACTATCCATCTCCTGATTGCTTTCCACTTGATTGGGAACACCCTATATGTTCAAATATGTTCACATGAGATCAAGTATACTTATTTCCCTACTAAAAGCCTTTGTTTAACCACCCAATCAATACAAAAATTTTCACTGAATAGTACTTGTTTCGACCGATATGACGCCATCCTTAGATACTCACAACAAGACATTGTTAGATAAAGACATAGTAACATTCCTCATGAAAACAAGCTTCTTTTCGATTTTTCCTAATTTAGACCTCATGCCAAAGTTATTATGATATTTCTTTCTATCTATCTTTCTCTTCTATTTATTGTAGACATCCCCCACTACCACCCTTACGGACCGATGTGACTTGATTTTCTTAAATATCGGGATATCACTCGACCAGTATATAAGCATTTACAACTTAAAGAAGATCGATCCACCATTTCAAGCATTTATATAAAATACAACATGTTTTCATGTGTTTCAAAATATCAGAATAGTAACCTGCTCAAGTTCAGAATTAACTAAAACATTTTAACGTTCATGAGAAATGTATAAAAGAGCAGTGTTATTCCTAATATGCATGTTCACACAACTCACTCTTTTTAGAGTACCAACAGACAATGGTATTAATGTCACCTTTTATCTGATTTAGTGTTAAGTTTTTGGTTACAGACTACACGGAATATCTTCTAACAGCTGTTTATATAAGTTATGTGTGTGTTTTTTATGATAATTTATAGTCCCTGACTAATTGGAATCCAACTCCATTAGACTGTTATTTTATCTGATCAAATATTTTTTGTCGTTACTTGTTAATGTGAAATTCGAACGACAGATCTTTAGATCACTTCTCTTTCGCGTGGTGAATGTTTATTGATTGTTGTATTAGATACAGACTGTAATTAATATTTTGAATATGCATTTATTATGTGTTTTTGCGATCATCTATTGTCCTAGCTTCTTGGGGTTTAGCCCCATTCGACTTGTTTTATTGAAATTTTTCTTGAAATCCAGCATCGACCCCAATGTGTAAAATTCTTATACCGAAATTTGTGCTTACTCAATTCCTATCTGGCCACGGTAAATTTAAGTCATACTTCGAGGGATTTAAGATTAAGACTGCAAATGGTTACTCTTGCTTTTGTGGATCATTTCAGACTCTGCATCATCTTCTATTTGAATGTTATGTTTTTTGGAAGAGCAAGATTTACTCTAGAATTCAATTTAAACTCCTGCAATAATGAACTGGCTAAACTTCTGTACTCTATCCTTAAAAGACAGTGTTGTTATTCTCATTTTCACACATTCATTCTTCACATCTTCAGCAAGCTTTCATGAGAATACTCTATGTGTGTAAATAATGTACTGTATATTGTGACTTGTTCATCTATAACCCTGATATACCATGTAAAACAGGGTTCTTTTCTGTATGGTAAATTCAATAATAATAATAATAATAATAATAATAATAATAATAATAATAATAATAATAAACGACTATCGCGGCATCTCCCTTCTCTCGGTAACATACAAAATTCTCTCCAAAGCCCTTCAAACTCGGGCAGAAGAGCAACTTGATTCACAGTTGGGTGAATACCAAGGAGGCTTTAGAAAAGGACGATCTTGTGCAGAGCAGATCATGAACCTTAAGTCTGTCCTGTCGTACCTAAAATCCAGGAATAAGAATTTTGTAGTTACTTTTGTTGACTTCCAAAAAGCCTACGACTCCATAGATCGACACACACTCCTCCGCATTCTGAAGGAAATGGGCTTAGACAACAAAACGAGAGCTATTATTCAACAGACCTTAACCAGCATTACGTCCAGGGTGAAATTCAGGGAAGAAATTTCGAACGTCTTCGAAATCAAGACTGGTGTTAGGCAAGGGGATGGATTATCACCGCTTCTCTTCAACTGCGTTCTGGAGAAAATCATTTGGGAATGGCGCAAGGAGATGTGCAAGGAAGAGGTTCAGAATGGCCTTAGAATAGGATATAAGAAAGATGATCTTATCATAGATTGCCTAGCTTTTGCAGATGACCTAGCGATCTTTTCTGATTCCCTAGATACTGCTGAAAAACAAATTAACCAACTGAGAATCCAAGCAGCAAAAGCTGGCCTCCAAATCTCTTTCCAAAAACAGAGTTTATAACCAACATCAAGCCAGCTCCCAGAGAGCTCATTGTGGAACAGGGAAAAATCAAGCAGGTGGAAAAGTTTAAGTACTTAGGTGAGTGGATAGTACCTAACAATTCTGAGAAAGAAGCAATCATGTGCAGAATCAACAAGATGGAGGTGGCATATCAGTTGACTAGGAATGTCTACAACAAAAGATCAGTGTCCATCAACGCCAAGCTTAGGCATTATTGTTCGGTTGTTCGCCCGGAAGCACTGTACGCAGCAGAATACCTTGCAATGAACAGAAAAGGTCTGATGGAGAAGCTAGAAGCTAAAGAAAGAAAAATCCTGAGAAAGATTCTTGTACCAATCAAAGAAAATGGTGAGTACAGGAGACAACACAACAGCGATCTGTACCAGCATATGGAGAGGATAACGGACACGATTCGGAAAAGGAGGATTAATTTTTATGGCCATATAGCACGCATGTGCACACAGAGACAGACCAATAGGATCTTTTCCGACAACACTTTGAAATTATTAAATTAGTATCATATCACTCGCAAAGTTTCTAAGTTCCAACACGAGTTATTGTTTTATAAGTCCTATCGAAAACTTTACCGTAGAGTTCGCACGATGTGATGTCTTGAGTTCGAACCTCGCGGACTCGCTCACGTGAGACAGCATGACTACACGACGGCAGCAAATTGAAAATTGAACTGACTTGACCTAGCAGAACCCCGTTCTTTTATACCAATCTGTCTAGGTAAGCTTCCTCCCCTCGTGGAAAAATCAAGTTTCTTTACACCTGAATTACTCTTAAGTCCGTGGGCCGATATTAATAAAATTGCAGTATGTTTGCCTTTAAATAACGGGCTATACGATGGCGTATCTCTTTAACTGATATCTCAATGGTTTCCAAAGTTAGTACAATTTCTTCTAGTATGTTTGACAATATCAGGTGGTCTTCACGTGATAGTTTCATCACCCTCCTGCGTGACGTAGCTTGCTTGCTGTATGCATGCCCTAGCCGTTCCGTTGCGCTACTTCGCATGCTAAGGGTCGTGCCCTTGCGCTGACTTCCATTAAATAAAATTATGTTCCAGGCCATACATGGTTCCTGGTACAGTATGTATGTATGTATGTATGTATGTATGTATGTATGTATGTATGTATGTATGTATGTATGTATGTATGTATGTATGCACGAGGGGCGTACTATATTGTTTTACACTTTATTGTTTGTACGTCCGGGTATGGTTCACATTTCACTTTTGAAGGAGGTGATTTGTAACTA
Source organism: Anabrus simplex (assembly GCF_040414725.1). NCBI lineage: Eukaryota > Metazoa > Arthropoda > Insecta > Orthoptera > Tettigoniidae > Anabrus > Anabrus simplex. The sequence continues at coordinate 153,415,927 of NC_090271.1, forward strand.
GTGTCTTGTTCCACCGTTTGGTAGCAGCACTCGCATGGGTACCAAAGAATTCACTCGTCATAGCAATTTCATAACAACGCTGTCAGCATAGGAGTAGACAACATGGAAAGCAACCATCAGGGACAGCGCTATACGACTTGGTTCATATGGAAAGAAGGCGTGACCACTGCAGAAATTCATCGGCGTTTGGTGGAAGTCTGTGGAGAACATTCGCCGTCACGGAAAATAGTTTACAACTGGGTGGAAGGTTGGAAAACAGGGCGCACATCGGTGGCAAGGGAACCAGTTCTGGAAGGAATGTGACAGTGTCAACACCAGCCAACAATTACCGGGTCGAACAGGTCATCGAAGGAAACAAATGTATCACATTTACGGAAATGGAGGCAGCCACGAGAATTAGCCGGCACACCCTGCAGCGGATCGTGCACGGCCACTTACATCTGGGTGCCTAGACTCTTGTCTGCAGACGAAAAGCGTGCAGAGAACATTTGCAACGTCATGGCCAAGATCTAGCCGACTTCATGGCTAGGCTTGTGACTGGTGATGAGACATGGCTCCATTACCATGAGCCACAAACGAAGCAACAGTCGATGCAATGGAAGCATAGGGGCAGTCCACCGGCAAAGAAATGTCGAACAGTGATTATCACCTGTTCCGCAACATGAAGAAACCTCTGCGTTGTCGCCGTTTTGCGGATTTTTCATAACTTGACACAGCTGTCAAGGTATGGGTACGCTGCACTCCAAAAGATTGGTGTCATGAAGGTCTGGAGAGACTGACACATCGATGGCAAAAGTGCATACTGTTACACGGAGATTATGTTGAGAAGGTAGACGTGACAACTGATGTGTAATGTACTTCATTTGGGTAGAAAAAAATGTAAAACAATATAGTACGCCCTTCGAATGTATGTAGTGTTTTTTTGTGGCAGTACGCAACGGTACGCAGTACCGGGTCCTATTCCTCGAAAGAAACAAAAATAGTGAAATGGATATTATTCGGAATATTCCCATCACATTTGCTATTTGCTTATGGCTGAAAATCAAGCTTGTTTGTCTGCTCGTGTTTCGTTTCTATACAAATAATACGTACGAGCACATGATTCAAGTTTCTGTAAACTGCCGATCTAAGATTATACTTCTTGTCCTATTAACCACTTCTTGTCGTCAGTTCGGAGTTAAAGAGTTAAAGAGATAATCTTCGTTTGGCTGTTTTTTTCCTTACACATTTTTGGCTACTGGAATACAATAGCGTAGGGGGCTGATTTTCTCACCCTTCAGCAAACAAACTGTTTTTAAGGACAATCTAACGGTATACGTACTGCCGTTAATACCAGTGTACCAGCAAATACCGTAGTTAGTCATAGTTAATCTGAAGGTTAATGTACGTTTATATTGAAAATGGTTTTCTTGTTTTAAAACTATTTGAAAAGCATAAAACACTTGTTTGTTTTGCTGTCGAGGTAAGCGAGTTCATAGTTATTTAGTAGGAGCAAGGGATGAACGTGGTTCACAAGCTGGAGAAGTGAAATGATTAAAATAAGTATATATTTTCTATCGGTTTGCAATAAAAGAAAGCAAACCTGCAAAGAGTGAATCAAGTGAATGTGAAGAAAACTTCGCAGATACAGAGAGATTTACTGAAGTTCAAGAGGAAAACCATTCTGACTGTTGGACGTTAACTCCTAAAAGTGACGTCTTCAAAAGAAACGTATGGCTTTATGCGAAGAATAAAATGCTCTATTGTAAGGCGTGCCAATGTTTAACCAATTTAGGACCAGAAAAACAGATGATCAGATGGAAGTGAAAATTATTTCAGAGTTGGCCAGTAGTGAAATCAGTACCTGTGGACGAGAAGGAGACTCTACATCTGTAGATATGAACTAAGTGTGAGTTCAGTTTATGAAGAAGTTCCTTCTTAGAAAAAACCCATTATGTATATATGTATTAATATACATATGGCCTTTGGGAAATCTCTTAAGGTTGGTGATGATAGCGCAGAAATATTGTTCGAAAATGAGCAAGCTACTGAATGTATTTTGAGTGAGGAGGTTTATTGCTGATTTATATAGTCTTTCGTATTGAATTTACAACATTAACATAATTAAAATATTGAACAGTCAAGAATAAAGCCATCCTCATACAGACAATGAACATTCTCGGAGTCGTGGTAGGCAAAGGCTTACACTATTCTTTGTCCAGCCACATTTGTCCCTACGAAATAAGCAGGAACTCATTTTTTGATGTAGACTGAGTGAACCTCAGGGTTATGTGCCTCTTCAGAAGTGGAAATTTTGTTCGTAAATTTTTTCAACTTCCTAACCTAGAACGAACCCGCATCTTTCCAGATGAACTGAACAGGTACTTATCGCCTCGGCTAGGCAGCCCTAGTTAACATTTTTAAGCAGAAAATATTAACCATCAATTCTGGATACCAAAGCATAACATATCTATTACCCAGTGTCAATATCATCACATAAAATCATATCCAAATATTGAAATATCTGCATTCATTTAACAGAACACATACATTATAAACAACCATATAGAATGTAATATTTTCTTATAAATGTGGGAAATAAAATAGTAAATACAACAGAGACTTGTTAATTAGAGGAAATATATGTAATCAGTATAAAATGTATGAATGTTCAATCCTCAGCCGGAAGGCTGGTTGGATCCTTGCTTTCCTCACTGGCCAGAAGTTGCTATTACATATCAGTCTGTCATGCCCTCTGAAATGCATTCACCAACCGACCCTATGAGCAACATTTTCACATCATTCATCTCAGGGACTGACTGCATAAGGAATGGCATTACTAGCATCACTCATTCCCCAGTAATTTTTACATTGTCAAAGTCAAGGGAAAAACTGAGACAGATCAATTAAAGTAACAAAATTGCTCTAGCCTATACCAGAAGACATAGTGCACTGTAAACACTAGGTCTCCCCAGCAAAGGCATCAGTATAAAAATATAACCTCAAAACTCATGATCTTGATATTTCGTAATTCTTATGCAACAAAGCTGTTTCTAATATTCAGTAAACCTTTACTTAAAAAAAAAAAAAGAAAGCTATTTGGATGGGGCGTCGACCCATGTGAATCTTTTGCCCCTACTGGCACCATATTGTATGAACCTGCGTGTAATTGGAATGGCGGTAGTGTGGAATGTTATGTGCGTGGAAAGGAAGATTAAGGACGTCACAAACACCCAGTCCCCAGGCCAAGGATATTAATCATTACAATTAAAAACCCCTGACCAGGCCGGGAATCCAACCCGGGGCTGCCGGGTGACAGGCGGACGCGTTGCCCCCTACACCGCGGTGCCGGACAACCTTTCTCTTAAATCCTGTCACTAGCGCACGTCTATGTGCATTACATTGAAAAGGAGCTTTAATTAAATGTAATTCAGGAAACCTAGGAAATAGTGTACGTTACACTTGTTCTAATCCACTATCTACGCCAATTTAAACTCTTCCAATACCGGTACTTCACAAACTTACTGTAAAATCTCAAAATAGATTGAAGTATGTAATAAATTCTAATGCTATTGTTTTAACATCCCGTTAACTATTTTTTACAGTTTTCGGAGACGCCGAGGTGCCGGAATTTTGTCTAGCTGGAGTTATTTCAGTTAATCTACTGTATTGACACGGGGCTGACGTATTTGAGCACGTTCAAATACCACCGGGCAGAGTCAGGATTGAACCTGCCAACTTGGGCTCGGAATGCTAGTGCCTTAACCGCTTGAGCCACACAGCCCGGCTATGTCATAAATTAATCTTGAACAAACTATTGCATTATAACACAAAATTATACAATATGAAATGTATTAAAGAATTTACTGTACGAAGCTATACGAACAAAATAAATTAATGCGTTGTTTGTAGCTCTGGATAAGACTCTGGACACTGCCGACTTCGTCAAATGAACCGTCTAGAGGATTTTGGAATGTTGATGTATAGGCAAATGTTGACCATCATATGCTTAGATACTTTGTACATCACTTACGAGTATTTGCCTCGTCTTGTCGGGAAATGATGCGAAATTTTAACCCTCTAAAACGCAGAAAAACAGGCGATTTCGGTAATATGTACTTAAGTGACAAATAAAAACTGATGCAGCTGCTCATAGAAAAGCAAGTCAGAAGGGAAATGTAGGCATAGTCAGGGAAGATTTTTATAAGCATGGACCTTCTGAGTGTTGTTCAATGTTCAGAGTACCTGAAACTTTAAAAAAACATTACATGAAATAATTACTCCGTGCTCGTTGGTAACTTCTGTCAGGAGACGGCATCAGAAAAAGCTGAATAGAACTTTACACTTATAGAATTCCTCTGCACCGAGTAGACTGTGATCAAATTGTCTAGAAAGAAGGCATATAGACAGTATGTGTAAAGGGAGTGTAAAGTCGTGCAGCTATTGTTCAGAACGCAATTATAAAATATTATCCTGGCCGCTTAACAGTTGCGCAGAGAGTGTTGCATAAATAGCAGGCATTACATCAGGTTGAAACCCAAATATCTACAGAAATTTAATTGCATCACTGGCGTACGGGAAAGAGGATATGTGACCCTCACGTACATTCTAACGTAGTCTAATACTACATGAAATACCCCATCTTAGTAATCAATGGCGTTGCTATACTTATAGCGAACTTACAGAGTTGTTCGCTAAATTACGTTTTATTTGGAGGGAAACTTTTAAAAATGAATAGGCTATTGTTTTGCACACTGTGTTTTTATTCTTCCTGCAAGTATGTTCCATCTCCAGGGATTGGAAGAATGACATCTTCGTCTATCAGGAGGACGATAATTTATGGAATTTAATGATAGAATTCTTCCCTTCCTAAACTACTTGTTCATTAGAGTTCATTGCACAATTGCTCATAATCATGAAGGTATGGTATTCTGCAGTTTCAATAATTCAATTAAAATGGGTGCAGTGATGTTAAGTCCCTCAATTCATAGAGTTTGTATTGAGCCATTTTGACACATCACTATTTGCGTTATCCTGTAGAAGGAGGACCAATGTTTTACTTTCTTTCTTCGAACACAAAATTTTTTCCACTGTACGATGAATTGCACAGAGTGCTGTAATTATTTATGCCAGTAGAAAATGTTTTATTTTATTTTTTCACATGTGACTGAATAAAAGTGAGTTATTTCAAGAACAACGTGAAAGATGTTGTTGTTGTTCACAGTACACTTCAATGAATCGTATTTATAAGAGGCGATCAAAGAGTTTCCGTTCGACGGGCGTATAGTACTAAATAGGGATTCCAATCAGGAAAAATCGCCGGGAGCATTGAGACACTCATACCACCGACGTACCAGGTTGAAGTTCTCCGTTTGTTAAAACACCGTGTCTATAACCGCCTGTTGCACATCCTCATCCAACAGGAAGCGTCGACTCTGACAATGATGTCGAGATCCATTGCTAGCGCACGAATGGTTATGCGCTGGTCCGCCCTGATCACCCATCCACCGCCCGTTTGTTGTTGTCCGTAATGGATGAGGCTGGCCTCCCAGATCGACCCGCGTCTTGCATCGAAACGCGACCCGCACGGAACTTGGTGCACCGTTCCACAACGTGGAACACAATTTTCATTCTCCAATGGTTGTCCATCGGTGTTTCTCCGTCGGCAGCCAAGAACAGAATAACGGCACGTTGGTCCTGTTTGGACGCATTTGGCAATAATGTCGCCATAGTTCAGGTGGCCGCATTTAACGCAGGCACCTCGGCATGATTGCCACACTAATCCCTTTGCCTACATGTCCGTGCTTATATACCCGCATTGGAGTCGCGCTAGGTTGCATGTCTGCTGCAGAAACGTCCTCAGTAGGAAACTCTTTTATTACGTATTATATCTTTGTAAATTCCCAGAAGAAATTATAATTACAATTCTATTTTATATTTTATGAAATTTCAAAATGATAATAATAGTTTTCTAACATTAATACTATATACAATTTTTGTACAATATTCAAGTCCATTACTCAGAAAATTAACAACTACTGGGTCTTGATAAATATAAGCATGTGTTTGAAATATTTCTCCTCTTCCTCCTTTTGCCCATCCACCCATTTCAATGATTTCTTCTGTTGAGGAAATGGTCTGTTTCGTGACATTCTTAACCAAGTAAGCCTACCTTCAGATAACCGTGCATAACCCATGCCTTCATGACTGGGGTCTTTAATGATGACTATATTCATATAATGAAACAAGTCAAAGTTTCGCTACTTATTGACATTTATTCTTATAATTTAAATTAACCCTACAGTACAATGCGTCATGTATCAGATATGATACATACCATTTAACTGCGTAGAATTCAATGTCAAGACCCTTATTGCTGTTAATGCGCATTGTATCTTCTCTGACACATTCTTCGTATCAACATAGCTCACGCTTTTTGTCACTGGAATGCAGGTCGAATACAATACGTGTTTTCGCGTGTTAGTTGAGAAGGAAACAATGAAATGTGCTGTACTACTGCGAATTGTGACGTTATGGTGTTGTGAATAATTTATTTTACTCAACACAAAATTGCGTATTTCAATTTCAGATGATTTCTAAGTACAGTTTTGCATACAGGAAGAGTTGCACCCTAATCATGTCTCGTAGTATTGATATTATTTGTTTGTATCAGATCTGCTGACAATGGATCGCACGTATAGTGATGAAGAGTTAGTGACTTTGCTAGCAAACTGGGATGAAAGTGAAGATGATATACATAATTCAGACATTGAAGATGAAGATTATTTAGGACTGAGAAACGTACCGGGTGATGATGAAGTGTTCGATATTTAACACATGTCATTGGTAATTACGGAAACATAGAATGAAGACAGTTTACCATGTCCGTCTAGCGGTTTATTTTCGGGAGAGTGTGTGTGCAGGATGGGACAGAATAATTCCATGTGATTTTGAAGAAAATACAGTATATGGGGTAGATGGGGTTTAACCGGGTTCTATAGTGCATCAGTGTGATAGAGGTTTCGTGGCTGATGGAAACTGACCAAATGAACACAACCTTGATCCTCAGGGAACTTCAGATGACACGCATCAAAGACTGAAAAGTGAGAAGAAATCCAAATACATAGACCGTTCAAAGTGGAGTGGAGGAAAGATAATTTGCAAGTTGATGACGAAACAATGAAATTTCAGGCCAAACTATTATCTTCAGAACTCATGAATCTCGAAATACCAACCTAATTTTTTCGGTATTTTATTTCAGATGACATTGTGGAGATGATTGGTTTAGGATCTAATTTGTATTCTGTGCAGAACGATCCCAGCAAACCAGCTAATTTGACTAAAGAAGACATTATGAAATTCGTAGGAATTTGCCAGTGCTCATCACTTGTACATCTTCCAAATGTACGCAATTACTGGAGCGTCGACAGAATTAGGGATTGCATGAGTCAGAAACAGTTTGAGAGAATTTGAATCGTTTGTTTCAGAAACGACACTTCTCCAACGTACCAAATTGTTCAGAAAACAGGAAAAACTGTCTGTAGTGTGTAATGTCACTACTATCCTTCCGATATTTATTATGCTTATTCTACTGTTGAAATGACTATGACAGACAGGTTGTTTGTATGAATTAGTCCAATACGTTCCTTTACAGACTTTGTTGAAAATGGTGGAGACGTGCTGTTTCTGCAACAAACACCATTAATGAGAATATAAGGAAGTGTAACATTGATTTTAACGTCATTTCAGTTTCAAAAGGAACTGTATTTGTACTGAGGAAATACAATGTTTAAACCCATTATTTAATAGTTATTTGTAAGACTTACTCATTTGGACATATTATGATTAGACCACATTGTATAGAAAAATAAAAAGAATACTCCTTTTATGTCCCTTTCCAAAGTTCAAAATATATAAAAAACAAAACAACACAATATAATACAATTAACATGTAAGTTTCTTATCTTTGAACAATGCTTCTCACTTCTATTGCGCTGATGTTGTTCATGCAAACAGTTCATTATAAAACTCATGGTTTTCTTTTGGTATGTAAGATTCCAACTTCTTTATGCCTGCTAATTTCTTTTCATTTAATGGAACACAGTCTTGTGGATAATATAGTCTAGTTGGTAACACAGGGAGACGGGTTGCAGAAATAAGCAACTTGAAAGTCCACCAATACAGTATTTTCCTAAGACATGATTTGCTTCATACAGAAACTCCATAAACTGATTTATATGAAACGCGACTTTTGCATCTCTTTTCACACCTCTTCCTAGCGACTCAAGTGAAAGAACTGACACAATTACTTTGTGAAGCGGGCTGGTTTGAAGTAAAAACAACACCTCTCCAGGATAAGTGTTCTTTCTGCACAAAACGGAAACGTTCATTCGCGACTGACAGGCAGAGATATTATGGTAGAAGTGTTTTGTTCTGCACAAAATGGTAGCCCTTCGTGCATTAATCATGGCAGTATTAATAACTCATATAGTGTCAAAAAGTGGAGAAGTGCTGTTTCTGCAACAAACGATTCATTTGCAGATACATACATTTCAACAATACTGATGAAATGGTAGCAAAAATGATCCAGAGTATGATTGTTTACATAAAAATGGGACTTTTATTGAACATTTGAACAAAAGTTTCAGCTCTGCTCCATTCGAGCTAGATTTCTGCGTGGAACAACTGTGTGCAACAAAGGCCAGAAGTTACATGAAGCAGTACCTCCCAATGAAACCTCACAGGTGGAGTTATAAGATTTATATATTCTCAGTGATGTGTGTGGCTATTCCTATAAGTTTGAAATCTTTTCCGGTCAGGAGAATAACGAAAATTTTGCCTGCTAACCGAACCAGATCTTGGAGCAAGTGGAAATGTCGTAGCCCGATTCATGCGAGATGTTCCTCCAGAGGGAAATCACAGAATCTATTTTGACAATTACTATACCAGCATTGAACTGATGTTGTTTCTGGCAAGGAAGTGAATTCATTCTCTTGGCACAGCAAGACGAAACAGAGTTTCGAACTGCAGACTACCTTCCGACAAAGAACTCAACAAACTTGAACGTGGATTCAGCACTGGGTCGAGAATGTTGACCGCACATCGGTGATATGGAAGGACAATTAATCTGTGTTAGTCTTCCTTTGGCTTTTGTTGAGAATAAAACTGTAAGAGTACAATGTCCTGCCCTGATAACTGTTTATAACCGACATAAGGGTGGCGTGGACTTGTTAGACAGCTTGATGGGACGGTATAAAATCAACATGAGGACCAGAAAATGGTACATCAGATTGTTCTACCACTTAATTGATCTTACGGTAGTCAATGATTGGCTCCTGTACAGAAGTGTGTGTAAGGAGAAAAATATTTCTGAATTGCTGCGTCTGGCTAACTTCAAAGCTAAAATTGCGTACTGCGTCTGCAACTACGGGCGATCGAGTGGATGGAAGAGGGGTCGTCGTCGTTACCTGGTTGATGTGGCAATTGAAGAGAAGAAGAAGAGGGATCTAGCAGCACATGTTCCTCCATCTGATGTCAGAATTGATAATGTTGCCCACTGGCCATCATATGAAGACACTCGACAGAGGTGTAAAATGCCGAACTGTAAGAGCTTCACGTTTATCAAATGTTCCAAATGTGCTGTTCACCTCTGTCTCGACAAAACAACTGTTTTAAGAAATTTCATAGTTAGAACAGCTATTGTAAGGGCAGAGTGACCTTAAAACTGAATTGGTTGAAGATGTGTGAAAAGTGGCACTAATGTGCATTGTGTCAGATTTGCTACAAATTTAAAATTTAAAATATTTCTTGTGTTTTTTGTACATAGATTTTTAAAAGTATTTTTACAGTGTTTAACAACCATTTCTCCAGTGAAAAATACAATTTTTAGAATAATTTTAAAAAGTGAGTACTGTAGGGTTAAAGAAAAATATTTCAAGGAATTGTTTTAACTGTTAGTAGATGGGAACAATTTCGAAAATCATATAAAGTCAACAAACTTACAACTACCTATTTTTGTCGGGTCGGTCGAAACTGGCTATGAAAATCGCCAGGAGCTGAATCCAGGCCTCTTAGACTTATAAACACAGTGAAGGAGGCACGTGCCAAAGAAATAATAACAAAATAACGCAGATCTTGGGATAATTAAATGAAACACATTTATTAGTAGAAGCAGGGAAGTATTCGGGAGATAGTAGGTTCGAACCCCACTGTCGGCAGCCCTGAAAGTGGTTTTCCGTGTTTTCCCATTTTCACACCAGGCAAATGCTGGGGCTGTACCTTAATTAAGGCCACGGCCGCTTCCTTCCCACTCCTAGCCCTTCCCTGTCCCATCGTCGCCACAAGATCTATTTGTGTCGGTGCGGCGTAAAACAACTAGCAAAAAAAAAAGAAGCAGGGAAGAAATCAGTTCCAGAATGGCGTAAAAGAATAAATAAATATGGGTATGGGAAGTCATTTACACACATAAATGATGTACAACAGCGGTCCATTGAAACGAAGTGTTACACAATCTCATATTTCTTTTATACGCTTTAAGAAAGCCCGGTAGAGGAATCTGTTTAGTAATATAATATTTCTCTCACAACACAGTGAGCACAGCGCTTAAGATCAGACTCAAAGCATTTCCCTCTCGAAATAGGAAAAATAATTCTCCCGAGGTCATCAGAATCGCGAATCACTTCTTTTTATATAACAATCTCCATGGAGATTAAAATCCGAACAAAATCAAAGATGCCGACGAAATCAAGACCGGCTGAAAAGAACTATCATGGAACATAAATAAGTTTAAAAAAATGTTGCCATAGCTACCAGAAATAAATGAACACGCGGCAGAAAGGCGTAAACATGAGGTTAAAATCCAAAACAAATAGATAAATTGGGTAGGAAGGCCAGAAATGAAAGTAAGAAAAAATGAGAACAATTATAATAATAAATAATAGCTATACTAGCAGTTTCCCGCTGGCTCCACCTGCAATGTATAAAGTATGGTGTTGTTCGTTACTATCCTCACGGATGTATTTGCAAAGTTTCGAGTTAATGAAATAAAGCACATGATCTGCTGTGGTAATAGAATGTAATATTATGCCAATAAAATACTTGAAATTACATCACACAAAAAAATAGAATTAAACGTTCCTTGAAGCAACACTACGCGCCGAACTGTTAAAAAGTCCTTCAAAGTTCTTTGTCATGAAGACAAATGTACTCATAAAATTTCTCAGAATATACCATTTAAGTAGTTATTACCTCAAAAGAAAGCGCTTGATCCACTGAGTGTTTTTGACCAAAAAGAACTGCGTACCTCAATTATAACCAAATATATGATTGCTTCAAAGTGAAAAAAAGAAAAAATCAAATAATTTGAGGAAGGCGGAAGTTAAGTGATTTACTGTACCTGATGACAAATCCCTGCATGAATGCCTTTCAGTTAAAAAAATGAAGGAAATCGACGGGGTAGAATGGCCGGACTGACTGACTTTAGTTTTCATCTTTTTCTGCCGCTTTTCTCACAGCAGTGGGGTCGCGGGTGAGAACTGTGTCGCACATGTGGATTTCGCCATGGCCGGATACCCTTCCTGACGCGAACCCTGTATGGAGAGATGTAATCACTATTGCGTGTTTCTGTGGTGGTTGGTAGTGTAGTGTGTTGTCTGAATATAAAGAGGAAAGTTTTGGGACAAACACAAACTCGCAGTCCCCGGGCCAGAATAATTAATCAGAGGTGATTAAAATCCCCGACCCAGCCGGGAATCGAACCCGGGACCCTCTGAACCGAAGGCTTCAACGCTGACCATTCAGCCAATGAGTCGGACTGTCTTTAGTTTTCATAATTTTTTAAAATATATAGATACTGAAAAGTAGCCTAGGCCCGGTAATCACACCACACTCACGCATACACATAGAGATGATCATATGAAGTATAAAGTACAAGAGTACCAGGACACACAACGACAAGAATCGTGCAGCATTAAATGCTTCTGTCAACGGCTCATGAGTTCGATCTAAAAGCACAGATCAGAAAACTGGATTGCCACAAAGCGCGCAAGGCACACCCAGTCAGAACACACAACGTAAACAACTTACTCGCTGCATAACACGTATTGATATCGTGCAGAAACACGAACCTGATCAAACAGCGACAAAAAAAAAAAAAAAAAAACAATGTAGGGCACTAACTCGAGACGAGACATCGACGATAAAGAACATTTTTTTGCTAGGGGCTTTACGTCGCACGGACACAGATAGGTCTTATGGCGACGATGGGACAGGCCTAGGAGTTGGAAGGAAGCGGCCGTGGCCTTAATTAAGGTTCAGCTTCAGCATTTGCCTGGTGTGAAAATGGGAAACTACGGAAAACCATCTTCGGGGCTGCTGACAGTGGGATTCGAACCCACTATCTCCCGGATGCAAGCTCACAGCCGCGCGCCTCTACCCGCACGGCCAACTCGCCCGGTACGGAAAAAATTTAAAAAAGTCTGCAACCAAACACAGGAACCAAGGGCCTTCGGAGGGCATAAGCATTAGGCCAGTCTTCTCTTTATGCCAGAAACCACTGATACGTGTAGGGCGATCAGAGGAGGAAAGCATTAAGTCAATGACTTGTTGTCTTTCAGCGCGTGATGGCATCTCAGACGGTTGAGGCTCTGGCCTTCCGACCCCAACTTGGCAGGTTCTATCTTGGCTCGGTCCGGTGGATTTAAAGGTGCTCAGATACGTCAGCCTCGTGTCAGCAGATTTACTGGCACGTAACGAAACTCCTGTGGGACAAAATTCCGGCACTTCGGTGTCTCTGAAAACCGAAAAATCATTAGTGGGACATAAAGCCAATAACATTATTATTTCATTTCAGTGCTATATTCTTCGCTTAATGTTCTCCGCATGTTACTTTACTTCGCGGTAATTCCTGGTTGCACATTGTTTACTTTGGAGAATCTAATTTGAAACATGTTACTTGGGGATTATGTCTCCCGAAAGGAAAAGACAAGACAATCTTCACAAGAAAATCATAAATGGAGCTAACAGAAAAGATTTACCCTACACAAACTGCTGTAGGAGAAACATCAATGAAAAGAAAACAAGTGAAGATTGCAAGTTAGTAAAGACAGCCTAAGTGACCAGAAGTGGACACATATGGCAAATGAAAGGGAGTCGGTGTAACGTTCCCTGTCATGAGCGACGTTGTAAATTATTTCTGTACAGGATTTAGATGCTGTCAATGTTACAAATACATTTTTAGACAAAATATCATGAGAAACATTCATTATGGATGGCATTATGCCATATTAAACTGACAGCGGTGCTGAAAGGCATTAAGTCACTTTTTCAAAATTGATTCTGGAAATCATTTATGAAATTAAAATCGGCCTTCCACCAACAAAAATATAACATGAGCAGCTTCCCCACGATGTAGAACATAAATATAGTGTTTCTCTTATGTTCTGTTCTGGTAATAATATTTTTTTTTCTCTCGAAACGAATTGAAAACTGACTTAATACTTTTAATCTCCGGCCGATTCAATTAGAAAACTCAGTGTATGAGATGCCACCATACCGGTCAGCAGCAAAGGACTTACGTGGAGAATAACTGTACTTGTTTGCAGTTGGAAAAATACTGAATTCAGGAAAATACCTGTGGCAATCTGTCACTAATGACGTACAACAGAAGGTAGGGAAGGAACTTAGGGGACACCAGGAAAGATAACAGCGTGATCATACTAGCCTCCAACTGGTAGACCTAAAATGTATAGTAGACAAGGCACACCTGGGTCCACGGGACCCATATATATTTTTATTTCATTAAGAAAACACCAAACCACTGGGTGATATTTAAACATTGAAAATTAAATAATGGTTTACTATTACTTTCCAGAAACCATGTTAGTTACTTCTGGTTACCTTATACAGAAGTTATATGAAAATATAATTAAGAAAGAAAATCGTAAAATGTGAAAAATATACAAAAAAGTAATATTTATCCGGATACATATTTAGTCATACTGGACAAATGAAAATGTTCATTTAACCCCCCGGTGGGCGCGCGGCCGCACTCAGTGCGACAAATTCGTTTGTTTTCACTTTGCTGATGAACGTAGTTATTTGCCGCCTTGGGAGCCAACGTATGCTATTACCACTAGGTTTCAACTCAATTGATCGCTCATCTGTCTCTTGTGAGTCATCTATGAGGTGTTGAAGTTGACAGGTACCATGACGCCTCACTGAGTGAAGCTCGCGTCCACTCTAATAACAGTTTTTTTCACACTTGTTGTATGAGTGTTCACTCCGTGTGTGCTTGTTTCATAGATCGTCCGTTGTGATACAAGTATGTTTCGTATAACTGTTCTCGCTGTGAACGCTCCAATATTATTTTTCACAACGGCAAATATGTTCCAGATCTATTTCTTTTCAGTAACTGTGCGTGTAACCGAGAGGACATTCCATCACGTTTTTCTTCTCAGTTCGAAGGTAATTTTCATAATCTTCCTGATCAATGGGGACTACGCGCCTTTACAGCTGGATATTTGGCACCTACGTGGCATGCTCCGTATAAATCGACGGCGGTCACGTTGTGGTATCAAGTCCCATTCTTCAATAAGAGCCTGTTCGAAGTCTTGGAGAGTCTGTGGTGGAACAGGGCGCCCACGAATACTTCTGTCAAGCCTATCCCACACATGCTCGATGGGATCAAGGTCGGGACTCACTGCTGGCCATTCCATCTCTTGAATGTCCAGTTCTCGCAAGACAGCTCTGGTGATGCGCGTTACATGAGCCCTGGCATTGTTGTGCATGAGTACGAATTCAGGGCCAACACCGTATGCAGCAACCAACACATGCTGTAGCAGTATCTGATCGATGTGCCCCGCAGCGGTAAGCTTACCACGGACGATGACAAGATCCGTACGGCCATCAATACTGATGCCACGCCACACCATCACAGAACCTTGTTCGAATCGATCGTCTTCCTGGACAACATTTGGCATGTATTGCTCACCACGGCGTCTCCATACACCTTGACGTCCATTACGCGGTGTCATGGGAAATCTGGACTCGTCTGTAAACAACACAGGTCTCCATTGGCGAAGTTGCCAGTTGACGTAGGTACGGGCGAACAGGAGACGAGCTGCGCGATGTTGCTGCGTTAAACGGCGCACTCGAACAGGACGTCTGAGTCGTAAGGACACTTCTCTTAACCTGTTCCTTACTGTCTGGTCAGACACCGTGACTCCAGTGACCCTCCTGAGGTCTTGTTGCAGTTCTTTCGCAGTTGCTGAACGACGCTGCGGCGCACAGATGGTCAGATATCAGTCATCCTGTGGGGTTTTCATGCGTTCACGACCTTGTCTAACCCTCCTTGTGAACTGGCCTGTCTCATTGTAGCCATTCCACAAGCGTTCGATAACTGACAGAGAGATATCGAGATCCACAACAACACGACGAAAAGTCCATCCTTCCTGGATCAAAGTGATGGCCCTTGCGACTTGAACCTCGTTATGCCTCATTGGATGTGCTGGTTTACGTACAACGTGCTCAAATGACCGCAGTAGTCTGTGTAACTTCACAACGACACACGAACGCACCGCTATTCACTTTGTTTTGAGGGGTCACCTGACGTTGAATGCATGACCACGCCTACAGATGGAGTATAACTTCGATTTGACATACCCTGAGTAGCTAAGGTCTCAAGGTGTGCTGTACGACCATTGGAACCCTATCTACCAAATTAACGTTCACATACCAGACGTTACAAAACATGCTCCCCTAATTTTTTCTGTACTGTGTATTAACTGCTTCATTTTACCATCCGGCCACTCATATACATCCAAAAGTAAAATTCTATGATCAAAATTATATTCAATATTTTTTTTGAAATTTGTATGATAATAATAACAATAATAATAATAATAATAATAATAATAATGTTATTTTCTTTACGTCTAACTGACTACTTTTACGGTTTTCGGAGACGCGGAGGTGCTGGAATTTAGTCCCGCGGGAGTTCTTCTAGGTGCGAGTAAATTTACCGACACGAGGCTGACGTATTTGTGCATCCTCGAACACCACCGGACTGAGCCAGGATCGAAACTGCCAAGTTAGATATAGAAGGCCAGTGCTTCAACCGTCTGAGCCATTCAGCCCGGCTTTTCAATTTGCAAATTGGTTTGTTAATTTAACTGTTGCTTGAGATTTTTACCTGAACGGCGGAGGCTGACAAAACACAGTGAATGTTCAAAGACTAAGTTCGTCTTTGTCTGCTACGAGGCAGCACGGGCCTATTTTGTGACAGGCAAACCTCAAAGGACGAGCAGGTAAAATAAAAGTTGGAGTCTTCCGTGTATGAAAGGCTTTCAATATTTGTTCAAACAAGTACGTAAAGAGCCTCTGAAGAGAAGTGCGAATACAGTCACAGCCTTCTATCTATTATACATCGAACAGACAGGCCACACCATTCAAGAAGTTTTCAGTATAAATAGAGAACGTCTTTGGATTTGACGTAAAGTTAAAAGTCATTCATAGAAAACGTGCTGTATGTAGAAATGACAGTGCTACAATGCTCCGCTTTTCCTCAGACAGAGAGAGGGAGAGAGAGAGAGAGAGAGAGAGAGAGAGTCGTATTGGTAAATCTGAGATGTCTTATTGCTTGACAAAGTCTCCAGAGCAAGAAGGAAATATGCTGCATCTCCTTCACTTCCATTTCTCGTGTCTGGTGACTCCGTGCACTAGGGGTAGGGCTCTTAATATTCCAATACAACGCGATTACTATTTTTCCACAGCAATCAATATCTGGGTGCCATTGTCACTGAACAACTTGATCCCGAGAAAGAAGTGAAACAGAGGATAGCAATAGCACGAAAAATATTTACAAAAAATGAAATCTTTCTTTTGCAATGACTACTTAAATTTAAAACTTAGACAGAGGATGGTCAAGTGCTATATATGGTCAGCCTTGCTATATGGTGTGGAAACATGGACTCTCAAGAACATATCAGTGAAACGCTTGGAAGCCTCTGAAATGTGGATCCACCGTAGGATGCTCAGAATTTCGTGGGTTGCACGACTAACGAACCAAGAAGTACTCAGAAGGGCAAGAGCAAGTCGGGAACTCGTTCAAACAATAAAACTCCGCAAGATCTCTTACCTTGGCCACATCCTTAGAAATGACCGTTACCTCATCTTACAGCGGATTGTACAAGGCAAAATACAGGGTCGAAGAGGTGTCGGGAGGAGGCGAACATCATAGCTTGGAAACATCAAAGAATGGACTGGAATTCACAGTGTTGAAAGACTTTTCCACCTAGCTAGAGATCGTTCTGCATTCGCCACAGTGATCGCCAACGTCAGGGGGACCTGATACGGTACTATGAAGAAGAAGAAGAAGAATAAATTAGAAGAGTAAGCAAACGATAGCGTTTCAAAAGATGGTATTTTGCCCCTCTGATACATCCATCATGTAGTAATTTTTATGAGGTACCTATTTAGTACAATTGTTTTGAAATTTTGGCTGAGTGATGGCATTTTATTTCATAATCTAGGCAGTTAGTGCCACTAATAACAAAGCGTTTCTCAGATGAGTTCTTCTCAATTCTATCTCTGCACCGTGTGTCTGAATATGAATGTCATTTTAAAATATTTAGTGGTATATTTCAAACGGAGCTAAATTGTTAGCGTGCTGCCTTCGGTCACAGGGGTCCCGGGTTCGATTCCCGGCAGGGTCGGGAATTTTAACCATAATTAGGTAATTCCGCTGGCATGGGGGCTGGGTGTATGTGTCGTCTTCATCATCATTTCATCCTCATCTTGACGCGCAGGTCGCCTACGTGTGTCAAATCAAAAGACTTGCATGTGGCGAGCCGAACTAGTCCTCGGACATTCCCGGCACTAAAAGCCATACGCCATTTCATTTTCTTCACTGACGGTGATTAGCAAAATTTACTGAAATGTAACATTAGTCACGTCAACAAGTATATGTATGTATGCTAATTGCTTTACGTCGCACCGTCTTATGGCGACGATGGGACAGGAAAGGCCTAGGAATGGGAAGGAAGCGGCCGTGGCCTTAATTAAGGTACAGTCTCAACATTTGCCTGGTGGGAAAATGGGAAACCACGGAAAACCATCTTCAGGGCTACTAACAGTGGGGTTCGAACCCACTATCTCCCGGATGCGAGCTCAGCGCATCAAGAAGTGATTGTCTGATTAATGCATTACTTAATCTTTCAAGAAACCATTTCATGTACAAGGGACATATGCATCCCATTTGTTATTTATTCTACAGTTCACGTATTTTAGGCACATGAACCTACACAGAGCATAAGTTAACGACGAATAAATCTGGTAGTTGCTATTGTCGCTTGTGTTGACCTTATTGATTCTTAACACTGTCATCAAATTATTGAATATACAGTATATGTTATTGGTCAATGTGAATGTTCTGCATTATTGAGAATTTTTTCTATGTTGGACGATGTATTATACGCTGAAATAATTTGGCAACTAATAGGGTTTTAGAGTGTATTGCAATTTTTTAGGCCAAAATGCATACGCATCAGAGTAGCGTTACAAAAATGTTGCAAAGTTTGGGCTGGGAAGATTTGGGAGAAAGAAGACGAGCTGCCCGACTAAGTGGTATGTTCCGAGCTGTCAGTGGAGAGATGGCGTGGAATGACATCAGTAGACGAATAACTTTGAGTGGGGTCTTTAAAAGTAGGAAAGATCACAATATGGAATTCAAGAGGGCAAATTGAGAGAAATATTCGTTTATAGGAAGTGGAGTTAGGGATTGGAATAACTTACCAAGGGAGATGTTCAATAAATTTCTAATTTCTTTACAATCATTTAAGAAAAGGCTAGGGAAACAACAGCTAGGGAATCTGCCAACTGGGCGACTGCCCTAAATGCAGATCAGTATTGATTGATTGATTGATTGATTGAACTTCTCTAAATTCTAAACACAGTTACATATTGGAACACCGATGTTCCTGTGTACCACAATGATGAATAACTTTCAATTTGAAGATTAGTAAACGGAGATGTGTGTGTGTGAGTGTATGTATGTGTCCGTGAAGATTCGTAGATTAGTTTTTAAAACCACATAACATGTATTTTATGTTTATTAGGTAATGACCCAAAACGTACGATTGAACACTGCCCAAATGGTACGAGGTAATTGTTTCTTAATGTTTTTAGGGAAATGTCATGAAAACGTGAATTTATTGTAAACGATGAGGAACTAGTGCAGTTTTGCCGGTGAGATGAACACATTATAAGAGAGCGTCCTGAAGTGCTATATTCTTCTCCATGAAAAATTTGAAATCAAAGAATATGCCGATTCGTGTAAATTCTGATCCTAAAGTACATTCTGAATATGAAAACAATTCTGGACCTTCCAAGGGCATTATTGTACCCGATTTGAAATCGTCGAGGCGTTACCAGCAAAGGAGTACGGGAAAGCCCTATTTTCAACATGAAAAAAGTGGTTGTGTACCTAAACCCATTGACGTTTTCCGTTCTGTAGAGTACTTCAGCGTGCTGGTTGACAACATACACTGCTGTGTAAAACTTAAGGACGAAAGTAACTTTCGCATGTTGTGTCACTGCCAAGTAACATAGCTCTATGAAACTTGAGCCATGCATAGGAAGAACTGCTACAGTATGGTACGGTAGGCAACTGAAAGGAATATGCTATGAGACGAACAGAAATGACACTTTTATACAGAGATAATAAATTACACCTAAGTCACTGCGACTCATGATGGTCTCCTGGACATCACAAAAGAAAGGACGTGGTTCTTAAAAGAATGTGTGATCTTCACGGACAGCGATGCATGCTCTACAACGTGTTCCCATGCTGGCCAGAAGATTGGTAGGGAGTTGTTGTGGTAGAGCGTTCCATTCCACCACCAGCGTAATACGTCTGCCCAATATGTCCCACAAGTGCAGGCTAGTCCATTCGTCAAATATCCTCCCTTACCAAGAGCTTCTCCACCTGCACTGCTCGATGCCGTCGTGGATTGTCATCCACAAAAACGAAGTCAAGGCCGAGTGCACCCCTGAAAAGATGCACATCGAGAAGGAATACACTGTCTCAATAACGTTGACTGGTGAGTGCACCCCGTGTAAAGATTTAGAGGTCGGTACGCCCATGCAACATTATGCCTCCCCACACCATAACAACGGACCACCAAAATGATCATGTTCAACAATGTTCCTGGGTGCATTACGTGTTCTCACCTCTCGCCATATGAGGGTACGTCTGTAATCACTACTCAGACTGAATCTGCTCTCATCTGAGAAGATCACGTGACCCCACTCCTCGTCCGTCCAGACCTGATGCTCGCAAACCTTACCGTCGATTTGCGGGTGTCAGCGGAATACGCGTAATGGTCGTTGGGCAAACAGACCGCCCCCATGCAGTTGCCGTGCCACTGTGGAGCGAGAGATTGGGTGACTTACAGTCCTGTTAAATATGGTTGCAATTGCACCCGCTGTTTGACGTGAGTTTCTTTTTGCCAGTTGCACAATGTACAATGTAGCAGTCATCTGCTGCTGCAGTTAACGATAATCGACCCCCTCCTCCCCTTCGGTCAGCAGTGCATGTGGTTCGAAATGCTCTCCATACACGTGATACAATGCTGTGAGCAATACCAGACTCCTGGGCTGCACTCGTCACACTTCGTCCTTCTTTCACTATCCCGATGATGCTTTCCCGTGTGATGTCACGAAAATGTTGACAGCGGGCCATGCTGTAATCAATAACGCAACCACAGCGCATCATAACAAATCGCCCATTGTCTCACACTCTCTTGTCCCGATCCTTCAACTGCCTCATTTTGTGGGGCCAGACCAATTTGACGCTATAGTCGCGCGGACTGCACGCCAGGTTTCTATGCACGTGTGGGAGACCTCTGGCAACATGTTGTCGCACTTTCATTCATTTCCACCGAGTAGTTGATATGCTATGTGGCTTTATTTATCTATCCCTTCCTTAAGTTTTGTACATCAGTGTAGTTAAGGAAGCTACTCGTTATGCCCCATAAATGGACGCTGTTTATAATGTTACCAATGCAAAATTGACAGCCTTTACAGGCATGAATATAACCATGAGTTATCACATCGTTCCATAATTAGATTTTATAGACCAACTGAACGCGATTGATCAGTTCCGGCTGGTTTTCGATCACGGTGACAGTGAGATGGATTATTCATGTGAAAATACATATTGTGTCGTTAACCTTTCACTTCAGCACCCAAAAAGGAGCTAGGTTATTCCAGCGACACCAAACCGGGGTAAGTAGAATACATATTATTATTATTATTATTATTATTATTATTATTATTATTATTATTATTATTGAGACGAAGTTATCTTTACGTCATTCTGTTTTTGAGGCAGATTTTGCTGTATGGGTGGCCTCTGCAGAAAGTAACTGGAATGAGGAGATAAAGCTAAGTTCGAAATGAACTTAATGTGTGTAGAAACCGACTTCAGTGGTGTGGTCATGTGAAACGGATGGAGGAGAACAAATTATCTAGGAGAATAATGACTCGAGTATGGTGGGTAAGGGAAGCAGAGGGAGACTATGAAGAAGATGGTTAGACTTAGCGCTTAATGATGCAAATATAAAAGGTAGAACTAAACGGGTCCATGAAGCTAGTGGCAAACAGAGGATTGTGGAAAAGCATATTTAATTCATAGAGCTTGCAGACTGAATGGCGAAAGGCACATATGTATTTACTTACTTTTCTTTTGTTGCGGTGTCTGCCATTTTATTGTAAGGCCTTGAGAGTAGCAAGTTAGCCTGGCTCCGGCCGCGAGGGACGTTACCGAGTTAGGGCCTCGCTGTTTACTGTGCAGCAACCAATCAGGAACGAGCCAGACGCACAAGGCTAGCCCTCTCTGCGACTATTCCGTTACGTCAGTGGGGACTCCCGGAGGTGGGAGAAAGAACCAGAAGTTGAACGCAGATCAATCGGAATTTAAAAATTGCATTATACAGTAAGTTAAAATTAATTAGTTACAAAAACACTGTTACTTGAAGTACCTGGTTGTTGGTTATATTTTGTCAGGCTAGAGAATAATGAGTAAAATAAGACGTGTAATATTTTCAATGCAATTGAATGTATGGTTGCACTTAACACTAAAGTTCATAGCCCCCATTACTCAGTATCACTGTTTCATGTTACTTACACGAAACTCAAATATGTCAATGAAATTAAGTGAATGCCTAGATAAGTTTTGATAATTGGTCATGGAAGCCCACCTTGTACACAAAAGCAATCACATAAATAAGCCATATTCTGTTCAATACGATTTAGAGAATAGAATGGGGAAGAGGGCTGCAGTAAATGAAGAAAACAACCCTTAAGCACATTCGGTGCAATTCTTTTTTCTAACAGAAGACTGACTTACAGAATACTTAATTGTTCCTCCGCTGTGCGTTTTCGAGGGAATGCAATGAATTCTTGCTTTGTGACTACGCGTATCGACATTTATTCTTTAATCTACATACGGTTTGGTTTTGAAGGTTGAAAGACTTGAACATGCATTCTAAATTAATATAAATATTACACTTTCATATTTTCTCTGCTTACTTAATCTGTGAAGGACAGATCTATCAAAGTGTATTCATCTGTGCAAGTTTGTAAAATTACTCTTTTAGACAACACTGCTGGTACAATCACTTTTCAAAGAAATTGTTTGTTACATCCTTGCAATTTTGTTCATACTTTATGTCGGTTGACATTCTTTCCCTATATGGACGTGCCGAAGTGCGAGGTATCATAACAACTGCCGTGAATGCTGCTACAAATACATGACTCACTTGACATCCAATGTGAAGCCTCTTACCTCCCGGAACACAAAGCATGAATAAGGAAAAAACAATTGCAAATTTTATTCTGTCAAATCTCGAATACGATTCGTTGGCATACCTGCTTTTCTCTTTGTTTCATTGTTCTCTAATCAGCCCTGCAGGTCGAACTACAATTTTGAAACACCGTGTGAGTTATAAGGCTGGGTTTCTAAGCAGCTCTGTTTGCTTTTCTAATTAAATTTTAATATATTACTTGTGTTTCATTTAAAATTGTTACTATCATCTTAAGAATTCTTGAAATGGTTATTCCGTTTAAAACTGTTGAATCCCTCCATTCAGTCATTAATTATATTCGTACAAATGATATTTCATTTATGTTCTGCTCCTCCTTCGTAATAACTTTCACTAACTTCCCGCTTGTAGTAACATTATACTTACATTAACAAAAACTTCAATGAAGTAGATCTCTTCCATCTTCTTCACAAGTGAAATATTTGAGACGTGCTTCCTGCATACCATTAACATCAGTCTTAATTTATACACTCTTCCTGAACAAGCGCGTTCTTAATTCATATTTGCATCTTCCACTTCAATCTCTTCATTCAAGTCCATAAATTATCATTTTTATTCATCAACCCGATGTTTGCAATAGCTTTATTTCCCTCTTCTCATTACCTACAACACCAAGGAGGAACTAGGAGTATTACAATATAATTGCTGTTATAATTGACTTTTAGTAGTCTTCTCTTCAGAATGATATTGTAAACTGAAACTCGTGTAAGAAGATGATGAAACGATGTATATTACAAAAGAGGCAAAGGGGATAGTAGAGTTAAGATTTATTACCCGCAAAATATCAAGGTCTTATTGAAATATTATGACAACAAAGCGAACTGGAAAGTTGGTGGCATGATCAATTTATGGAACATTATTGGAAATCAGTTTACTTATTTCTAGCACAGAATGTATCTCGTATAAGAGCTATGTTTATTAGGCCTGTTTGCCTGTTCCACTGCCGTCTGCTCACCCGTTCGGATTGTACCCATACTTTTTACACATCCTTTAAATTCGTAGTACATACCTATAGCACATAATATTAATTTTAAATGACTCTAACGATCATACTTTAACCCTCAAGGAATAAAATAAACACGCCAACAATGAAACCGAAAAATAACTTGAAAATCAGCAAATATTATGTCAAGTTAAATATTTAAATCGAACTTATTCTTGTCATCAAACATCCTTTAATTCTGTATAGTCATTATTTTTGAACATTTGATTTATGTATGACAAAAATAAATAATACATTATAATCTTAAGTGAAATCCCTGTGGTGTAGTGGTGAGTGTGATAAGCTGCCAACCCGAAGGCCCGGGGGTTCGATTCCCAGCTCTGCCACGAAATTTGGAAAGTGGTACGAGAGCTGGAACAGGGTCCACTCAGCCTCGGGAGGTCAACTTAGTAGAGAGGGATTCGATTCTCTCCTCAGCCTTCTTCGAAATGGTTTTCCGTGGTGTCCCACTTCTCCTCTGGGCAAATGCCGAGATGATAACTAACTTAAGGCCACGGCTGCTTCCTTACCTCTTCCTTGTCTATCCCTTCCAAGTCTACCATCGCCCCCAGGGGACCCCTCTTCAGCATAGCAGGTGAGGCCACTTGGGCGAGGTACTGGTTCTCTTCCCAAGTTGTATCCCCACGACCCAAATTCTCCAGGACACTGCCCTTGAAGCGCTAGAGGTGGGATCCCTTGCTGAGCCTGAGGGAAAACCAACCCTGGAGTCAAAACGGATTAAGAAAGAAAGAAAGAAAGAAAAAAGAAAGAAAGAAAGAAAGAAAGAAAGAAAGAAAGAAAGATTAAACAATTAATTGCAAGTTATTTTTAAATGGAACACAATATTTTTATCAACAAACATCCTTTAATTTTGTATATGATTCTTAGTCATTATTTTTTAACATTTGATTTATGTCGAATAAAAATAAATAATGAAGTGTAATCGTGAAATCCAACGGCAATGACTGACGTACCGTAACTCATGAATGCTGCAGAAGAAAGGTAATTGACCATTCTCCTCATGGCGCTGCAGCAAGCAATGGTCGATGACTCCGATGTTTAGGACTTTGATAGATGCTCATCATCATCATCATCATCATCATCATCATCATCATCATCATCATCATCATCATGGATCAGTAGTAGAGTGACTGTTGCTTACGGGAGAGGTAGTCGGAATGTTTAAGAGCGAGGGAAACGTTCTTTCAGCACTTCATGTCATATGATGTCAGCTTTTAAAACATTTATAGTGACTCATTAACAATAGGTATTAAGTAAACCTAACGGGCTGCCTGGCCACGGCAGTAAAGGTGTACTCGGTTCACCCGGAAGGACTTGGATTCAATTCCGCTTCAGGAATAAAAAAAATAAAAAATAAAAAAGGAAACGAAATTTCCACTTCCGGAGGTGCCCACAGCCGTGAGGTTCACTCGGCCTACATCAAAAAATCAGTACCAGGTTGATTCCTCAGGGTAAAGACAACCGAGCGTAAAGCTAACCACTCTACCCACCAAGTGCTGAGGTTACGGATAGAGGAAGCCTTTACCTTCCATTCCTCTAAGGGCCTTCATGGAGATGACTTTGACTTTTATTAAGTAAATCTATGCAATAAGTCACCCTTCAGAGTTCGAGTTCTAATGCCTTCTGGTAGAGGAAAACAGAATGACGGAAGTGAGCGTAGTCAGCTTAAATGACGTAAAATAAAATGTCTGTAAATGGTAGTCGAGATCATATTGTTATTATTAGTATTCAGATTGATGATCTCACGGCCTGAATTAATAGTCATGATAATTATCCAGGTCTACGGCTAAATGATCAGCGATCTGGCCTTCGATTCAGAGGGCTTCGGTTTGATTCTCGGCCGCGCCGAGGATTTTAACTGCGTATGGTTAATTCCTCCGGCTCGGGGCAGAGGGTTTTTGTTTGTCTGAAAACTAATTTTCATCTACATTTAACACACCACACTGACAAACACCGCAGAAGAAACGCAATAGTGAACACATCCCTCTATGTGGGGTTGCCATGATGATCATCCGGCCGTAAGAGTGGCTAAATTCACAAGTGCCGAGTTCGATTAATCGAAAAAAGGCCAGACCTGGATGCAGAAGATGATGATAATGATTATGGTGATGTTGCTTGTTGTTTAAACGTGCCTAACCTGGAAGAAGACAATGAATAAACAGATTAATAGACATTACAACCTTTCTGCTTTTACTGTGTGAAAGAAATAAACCGAGAGAATTAGACACGTTCCGCGAAGTCTTTGCTCCGCATCCTCAGAAGAGAAACTCGCCTAAGACGGTTCCAGCAATGAGGGTTTGAATTGTCCGTACACCTGAGCTAGTGTCTAACGATTGAATGATACTCTCGTTCATCACTAGATTGTACTCCGAGTGGAAACTGATATCGCCAGCTTTACACTAAAGCAGATGCTTCATGTTTATACGTCCGCGAGTTGCAGAATAGGACAATACAAGGTTATCAGACTAATCCAAGATGAGGGGTGGGAGGATCAGAGGAATATATCCAAAAAATAAAAATGAGTATAACGGAAGACAAGTAAACACATTTTAGGCAAAAACTCAAAAGATTATCATGTCTATTATTATTATTATTATTATTATTATTATTATTATTATTATTATTTTGCTAGGGGCTTTACGTCGCACCGACACAGATAGGTCTTATGGCGACGATGGGAGAGGAAAGGCCTAGGAGTTGGAAGGAAGCGGCCGTGGCCTTAATTAAGGTACAGCCCCAGCATTTGCCTGGTGTGAAAATGGGAAACCGCGGAAAACCATCTTCAGGGCTGCCGATAGTGGGATTCGAACCTACTATCTCCCGGATGCAAGCTCACAGCCGCGCGCCTCTACGCGCACGGCCAACTCGTCCGGTATTTTTATTATTATTATTATTATTATTATTATTATTATTATTTTATTATTATTATTATTATTATTATTATTATATTATTATTATTACTATTATTATAATTACTTTCACAACGCTGTACCCAACTAAGAGTGCGATTGAACTTGTTTAGCAGATGAATCCGCTTTCTTCTTTTCTCAAAATCTCTTCAACCTCTAACTATGATTTTTCTCCGTTCTTCCGTCTAAGCAGTGTTGGTTTTATTCTTGGCTTTTCCAGTAAAGTAATGTTTGTTCACCAATGTCCTAAGACTAGGCCTGTTCCATGTCTGTTATGCTAATTTCTTGAAGGTGTTTCGATTATCCAATTATTCTTGACTTTCAGAGAGGAGACGTGATTAAATATTATTTTAGCAAGTCATTCAATGGCGATTCTTTGAACATGGCCATAGAATTATTATTATTATTATTATTATTATTATTATTATTATTATTATTATTATTATTATTATTATTATTATTCATCGTTAGGGCCGCTAAGGACCGTGAGATATCAACTGTTTGTCTTCTTGCGGGCCCACTAGCTTTTTATCCCGTCGGATTGTTCTTTCTTCCATGCATCATAATGGACATGCTTCAGTTGAGTTGAGACTTCTTCTTGATGAACCTGTCCAAGTTTCTGTTTGAGTGGTGCTCGGAGTTGAATGTCTGTTTCCGTGATTTCATACTTTAAATGATCCTTATCGATTTCTACCAACCAAAGAGGAATCGAATTCAAACTTCTGAAATAGGATAACAAAAGTTAACAGATTCTTTCAGCTGGCGATCTGAAGAGATGAGCATAATGAGTTATCCTTCTTTTCCAGACTATGCTTGATATCTTTTCGGCGTGGGCGTATATTTCTAAGTGGCTCCGAAGTCTGTAAACCTCATCTTTGAGGTTGGGACCAAGAATTTTTCGGATAATTCTCCTGTCCTTAATTGCCAGTTCTTCAAGGAGGCTATGTGTTCGAAGAGTTAAATATTCTGCTGCATGTAATGCTTCAGGTATATTTACAGTTTGATAATGCATAATTTTGCATTATTATTATTATTATTATTATTATTATTATTATTATTATTATTATTATTATTATTACACTGGCGAAGAAATCCAATCATCATGAAATAAGGAATGTAGAATACGGAAATTCTGGCAATATATTTGTCGACGCAACATATTTAATTGATTAAAGGTACAAGACTACAGGTTAATATCCACGCGAGAAAAGCCATCGCAAATGTGCCATGCTGGTCCAATAATAACCGGTGTAATCGCTTGACTGTTGAATACACGCATGAAAACATGCATGCATCGTGTCGTACAAGTGCCGGGTGTAAGCTTGTGGGATGGTGTTCCACCCCTATTGTACTTCGTCGGTCAATAGAGGGACGGTTAATGCCGGTTGTTGATGACGCTGGAGTTGTCGTCCAATGGTGTCCCATACCTGCTCGATTGGGGACAGATCGGGAGATTGAGAAGGCCAAGGCAACATGTCGATAATCCGTAGAGCATGTTGGGTTGCAACAGAGGTATGGGGGCGTGCATTATCCTGTTTGAAAACACCCCCGGGAATGCTGTTCATGAATGGCAGCACAACAGGTCGAATCACCAGACGGACGTACACATCTGCAGTCAGGGTGTGTGGGATAACCACGAGAGTGTTCCTGCTGTCTTAGGAAATTGCTCCCCAGACCGGAACTCCCGGTGTAGATCCAGTGTGTCGACGCCGCAGACAGGTGGAACGCAGGCGCTCACCTGGCCTCCTCCTAACCAACACACGGCCATCACTGGCACCAAGGCAAAACCGGCTTTCATCGGAAGACACACCGGACCTCTTCCCCATCTTCCAGTGAGCCCTCGCTTGATACCACTGAAGTCGCAGACGGTGGTGGTTTGGGGTAACTGGAATGCACGCCGCATGGCGTCTGGCTTGGAACTGTCCTCTAAGTGAATTCGAATTTTAGTTGCTTCATTGTAGTGCCAACTGCCTCTCAAATTGCTGCTTCAGACGCAGTTCGCTGAGCCACAGCCATACGCCGAATACGGCGTTCCTCCCTCTCGGTGGTGCCACGGGGACGTCCGGAGTCCAGTCTTCTTGCGAGCGTACTTTCTCGTTACCATTGCTGACAGCACGCATGTACAGTGGAGACATTCCTGCCAAGTCGTTCTACAAGAGCGCGGAAGGAAAATCCACCTTCACGTAGCCCTATTATACAGCCTCGTTCGACCACAGTGAGCTGTTGATACTGGCCTCTTCGTCGTCGTAAAGGCATTCTTGACCCACTCACAGTCACTCCGTCCAATCTGAGAGGTAACTAACGCTCTCGCACAGTGCAGCCCACCGGGCGAGTTGGCCGTGCGCGTAGAGGCGCGCGGCTGTTAGCTTGCATCCGGGAGATAGTAGGTTCGAATCCCACTATCGGCAGCCCTGAAAATGGTTTTCCGTGGTTTCCCATTTTCACACCAGGCAAATGCTGGGGCTGTACCTTAATTAAGGCCACGGCCGCTTCCTTCCAGCTCCTAGGCCATTCCTATCCCATCGTCGCCATAAGACCTATCTGTGTCGGCGCGACGTAAAGCCCCTAGCAAAAAAAAAAAAAAAAAAAAAAACAGTGCAGCCCGTATTTAAAGCAAACCTGATGTGCAACGTCATGGGGCCGCTACTAGCGCCACGTTGATGCGACTTGCGGCAAATTTGAATCAACGTCTTTCAGATGTACAAACACGCCTGCCAACGTTCGTTAATCTAGCACAACCCCTTCTTGGCATTTGGATATATTTTCCGCCAGTGTATTATTGTGTTCATCAAGATAGTCAATCCTGCACTACATTATTCTAAAATTGCTCTGTTACATCGTATGGAGAAATAGGCAACAATGCATTTTTAGTCGTACTGATATCCTCCATGTTTGGAACGTTAATGGAAAATCATCATCATTATAGTGCGCAATCCTATACTACAAGATGTGTGAAATGTTTTTATCAACTTTACAGGAAGCAGTAAATTGTTTGTTCTTCACTACAGCATGTGGTGTGTATTGCAGGGCACCATGGATACTGCTAGCGTCGAAGTAGTTTGAACTCTTTTGCATTCTATGTCATGAACGTAAAGCATAACAAGGTTTCTCTTTCTTACAGGAGACAGTGGATGCTAGGCTCAATTCTTTGTAAACTAGTGCCGATGCTCCAAGGAACCAACATCATGGTGTCCATAGGCACCATCACAGTTATTGCACTCGACCGATATTTCACCATAGTGCGACGTTCGCGGGAGGACGCCAGTAGTAACCGACGGCGGGTTGTGCTGTCCATCGCACTCGTATGGCTGCTGTCGGCAATCGCTGCATCACCGATGTGTTTCTTCCAGGTATGACATTGAATTTACAGCTGAGTCTTACGGAGTTCATGTACACATTTTGAAATAAGTAAGCCTAATTTTATCCAAAATATTTCCTTGAATTGTACCATTTATGTCTATAAATGTATAAAATACGGTTCTCTACTCCGCTGGACTTCGGTTCACAAAGCTATGGGTTCGATTGACAGTCAGTTAGAGAGGTAAAACTGTCTATAGTTCATTCATCTGACACGGGGCTAGGTGTTTGCGTTCATCTCAATACACTTATTTTCAACACACCTGCTGCACACCTCCATATAGGGTTGGCATCAAGAAGGGCACCCGGCCGTAAACCTTTGCCAAATCCGCATGAAGTGCCAACCCTAATAAACTGGAAATAAGGCCGGAAGAATAAGACATTTACAAAATGGCAGATGAAGTTGATGTTCCAAAATTTGCAGTAGTAAGTTAGAACTACCGTCTGCCTGTGAAGTGCGACTCCATGGATGCCATACACCACATGAACTTGACGCCACCACCTTGTTCAGAGCACACTTTCGTTGCGCGAGTTGATTCAGGGTGCGTCAATTCCTTGGATGGCACTCAGGTGAAAATGACGGCATTTAGTGTCAAGGACTCTCATTATCCTTCACTAGCAGAAGTGCCCGTTCTTCGTACGGGTTATCAGAAACTGGCTTTAGTTACTCATACTATCGGTGTGACTGACTTCATTAGATATTTATATCACTGGTGTATTTACTTAAGTACGAAGGAATTATTTGTCATGTTTGGAATTATAGTGTATCATCTTCTTCTTTTCTTCATGGGGCCTCTAAATATTAGTTCCTAATTAGCGTCGACCTCTAAGATCTTTTGCTACCATGTTTTTCCTTCATTCCCACCTCCCTTCACAAAGCTACAGGTTTAGTGTAAGTATACCTCCGCTAGATAGTACCAGAAATATAAATATTATTGAATGTATTTGTTTGATCCGACATTTCGTAAGTATTACAAATGATGAAGGAAATACGCGATGCATAAAAGAAACTACTATAATTATCGAGAATTATAATTCTCATGTCGCACATCATATAATGTATCCGAGTATAAATGTTGAGAATTTTTTCAAGTTATAGGCGCACCATCTTCACAATTGTGTACAGTATATAGGTTTTCATGGTTACAATGATCGTAAAAGTGGACCAAAATATCGGCACTAATAACATAAGTGATCCTACTACTCCTTTATTTGATAGAAAATAGTTTAAACTATAGGTAACAGACTCCGCAAAATGCTGAAACCTAAGCCAGTACGTAAAAACGGAGGTCCGTCGGCAACCGCTGGTCGCTGTATTAAGGAGATCTCCGGGGCTATTCTTTTTATACTTCACTCCCTTTCCATCCACGCCCAAAGGAGTGCTATGAGCGTCTTACACAACAGTTTATTTTTTCCAGATAGTAAGTCATACGTGTATCAGTTTTGGTTGGCAGCTATGCCCAAACGTACATGTATAATCTAGCTGCTGTAGAATCCTGGAGGTGACGTTGCCATGGTTACGGCCGTTCGTTTCTTTATCCGATTCCTGGAAGAGGAAGAGTGTGGTTCCAATATCTCCATAACGGTTGGTTTTAGGGCCTTAATACATGGTCTTCGGGCCCGAAGGTTTTACCGAGTTTTGTTCTTTGCGTCAAGGGGCTTAAAGTGAGCTTTGTCTCGTCCTTGTACGACAAATTCGATTTCGCCTATATTAGCCTATTATTTTAATATTTTTATATCTCCGTCGCCCCCCCCCCTCTCGAATTGTCTTGAAAATAAAATACAGCCCACGTTACTCACTGGCAATGTAGCTCTTATAGGTGAAGTAATTTTTAAAATCGATTCAGTAGTTTTTGAGTCTGTCCGTTACAAACAAATATGCAAATTTTTCCTCTTTATAATATTAGTATAAATGTATAGATTACATCCCTACACATACGGTTGCCGTCAGGAAGGGCACCCAGCCGTAAAACAGAGTCAAATCCTCATGTGCGACACAGTTCGTAGCCGCAAGCTCACAGGTGTGGGTAAAGCGATAGAAGAAGAAGATACTCATTTTTTAAAAATTCACACGCTTTTTTATTCTTTTCACCCCCTTAAGTGGATTTTCCAAAAAGAGTGTGTTCATTTTTAAAGAGATTCCAAGTACCAATTTTAAAGTCTGTAACATCTTTATTTTTTGAGATACATACATCCTCAAATAAATAATTCAACTCCTTCCTCACTTCTTTTCACAGCCCCCCCTCCCCTTAAGTGGATTTTGTGAAAACGAATATTTGTGTTCTTTTATTTTTAAAGGGGATTCCAAATATCAATTTTCATGTCTGTAACATGTTAAGTTTTCGTGATTTATTGTAGATAATTTCGCTGCTGTAGAATCTTGAAGCTGACGTTGCCATGGTTACGGCAGTTTATTACTTTATCCGATTCCTAGAGGAGGGGTAGTGTGGTGCCAATATCTCCGTAACGGTTGGTTTCAGGGCCTTAAAACATAGTTTTCGGGCCCGTATGGCTTACCGAGTTTTGTTCTTTGCGCCAAGAGGATTAAATTGAGCTTTGTCTCGTCCTTATACGACAAATTCGATATTTTGCATATATTAGCCTATTATTTTTATATCTCCCCCATGCCGCCCCCCACCGCGAATTGTTTTGAAAATAAAGTTACTCACTCGCAATGTAGCCTTCTACAGGTGAAGTAATTTTTAAAATCGGTTCAGTAGTTTTTGAGCCTATTCGTTACAAACAAACAAATTTTTCCTCTTTATAATATTAAGTATAGACTACGATCCCACACTGCTAACTCTGTGATGATTCTTCTGCGTGGCTGTCGATGGGAGGTATCGGAATATCCACCGTATTCACCTGATATGACACCGTTCGATTATGATATTCTCTCAGAAATGAATGAAACCCTTCCTGGAAAGAATTAAGACACAGAACAGTCGGTGTGGGGCATTGCGAAGACTGGACGCACTGACACCTTCTACTGTACAAGTGTTGAAGAAGGGAGAGTACACTGAAACATTGTAACTGATATTTCCTCTGCTAAAAAAGTAAGGTACAAATTACACAGCGGTGTGAATGTTACTTTTTGTTGTGATGATTTACTTATCTATGAGAAGAAGTTATCATTCATGAGTGAGAGTGAAAATCGTCTCAAAATTGATCACCAGAATATCGCTTCTGCATCCTTGTCGACGAAATTTTGTTTTCTCCGAAGGTTATAAATTTGTTTCATTAACAATTTGGACCGTTAAAACACATAAACAATATGAAAAAATTGAATTACGCACTTTAATACTGTTCGATATAAGTAAATTAGAGTAATATTATCAAAGGGTAAATATATTAATGGGAGAAGGTAGTGTGTACAAGTTCACACCGTGCTGACCTCATTTCAGGGGTCATTTTCGCAGAAACTAATGTGGGCAAGTTAAACTGGTTACTTTAAAATATATATAAATGACGTTAAAATAAACACCATACAAAAATTGCTATTTCTCCCATAATATGTCTCTACCGAGCTCGATAGCTGCAGTCGCTTAAGTGCAGCCAGTATCCAGTATGCGGGAAATAATGCGTTCGAACCCCACTGTCGGCAGCCCTGAAGATGGTTTTCCGTGGTTTCTCACTTTCATACCAGGTACATTCCGGGGCTGTGCTTTAATTAAGGCCATGGCCGCTTCCTTTCCACTCCTAGCCCTTTCCTGTCCCATCGTCGCCACAAAAACGATCTATGTTGGTGTGACGTAAAGCAACTTGCAAAAAAAAAAAAAAATCTCTAGTCAAACTCAAAAGTGCTACTAGTTATCAAGTGCAAATCTGTAAATGATCATACAAAGTTTCAGCAGTTCGGCAGTCTAGTCTCAGTAGCAGCTGGTGAGGAAAGGTGATAATTTTTACCAAAAATGCCACTGCAAGGAATCACAGCGTTTTATTCTATAGACTACTGTCTAGCAATATTTACGTTCAGTATTTTCACAAATGAATCTAGACAACACACCTACACTAATTATAATGATACCAATGCGTATTACACCACTGTTAGCACAAACATTCAAAAGCGAGAGATGGTGCGTGGAACTATGGATTTAAATATCGTTATGGTAATCATATGATAAGACAATTAAAGTATATATTTTGTTGTTCAGGAATATTTGGAAAATTTATTTCTGAATAAAAAGTGAATTTTGAAAACTTCACACTTCTATGCCCTTTAAGGTGCAGTACTCCAGCATATTTGAGAATCACTTCTCATATTTATGGATACTCCTTTTGCCACGTAATTTAACATTAACGCTTTGGAAATAAAGCGTCGAGCGATTTCGTGTAATTTAATTGAATTTATCTGGCACCCTTACGAGTGCAAACTTCCCTAATTAAATTACACCTACGCAGATGCATTGAATATTTTACAAATTCAAATGGATGCATAAGGCTTTTAATAGGGAAAATACCATTATCTATATATAAAATCCCTATCAGTCTGTCATTCATAGCAATATTGAGAAAATGAAACCATTTAAACAACTGCAGCTAGCACCAAATACAGAGTAGGTTGTTCCATCTCTCCTTTATAATAAAAATGTAATTAAACTCCCGCAACCATGAATTTTGCACTATGTAAAGAAAATATGTTTTACTGAATGAAGTGATTGTGCCATATTCGCCATGTTAACACGCACATCACCACCTGTCGGCATGAGGTCAAACTATGTTAATCCTTGAGTTCTGCCACCCTCCAAAGTAATTCTGAAGAATCGGGCGAGTTGACCGTAGGGTTATGGGCGTGCTGCTGTGACCTTGCATCCGGGAGATAGTGGGTTCGAACACCACTGTCGGCAGCCCTGAAGATGGTTTTCTGTGGTTTCCCATTTTCACATCAAGCAAATGCTGGGGCTGTACCTTAATTAAAGCAATGGCCGCTTCCTTCCCACTCCTAGGCATTTCCTATCCAATTGTCACCATAAGACCTGTCTGTGTCGCTGTGACGTAAAACAAATTGTAAAGAAGAAAAAAAAAGCTTAAGAAACGAGAACGCTTGGAGGGTTGAAAATTGCATAAGAAGTAGGCAGAGCCATATTTATGCATGAGCCTTACGGGCCCGGAACCAGGGCGGCAAGAATGAAGAGGTCTAATAGTTTGAAAACGAGTTTTTGTAATGCGCGCACTTTTGTAGTGCTCAAAACAAAAGCTCCCGACATGAATAACGGAGCTTCCGTTCCTCCTATGTGAAAGCTGTCGGTAATGAAATGAAATGGCGTATAGCTTTTAGTGCCGGGTGTGTCTGAGGACAAGTTCGCCAGGTGCAGGTCTTTTGAATTGACTCCCGTAGGCGACCTGCGCGCCGTGATGAGGATGAACTGGTGATGAAGACGACATATACACCCAGCCCCCGTGCCAGCGAAATTAACCAATTAGGTTAAAATTCCTGACCCTGACGGGATTCGAACCCGGGACCCCTGTGACCAATGGCCAGCACGCTAATCATTAATCCATCGAGCTGTCGGTAAAATAATATTACGAATACAACCACAAAGATGAAACACGGCCTTTCGGTTCTGCGTACGGGTATCAGTGTGACCTCTGGGTGTAACTTTGTCAAGCGGGCGGCGTATCAACGCCGTCTAGAGGCAACCGAAGCATGCTGTTGAGTGAATCGAGAAGGCCGTTATTTTCCCATAATACCAAGAAGTCCGTGAACGTGAAAGCCAATTTTTATTCATTTTGTGAGAGTTTTATTATTTAATTTTTGTGTTGCGTACGCAACATGGACGGTGGCGCAGATTATCGCAGATTAGCAGAAAAGAAGAAGAGTAGTGAAAGTGAACTGATCTCTCAAACACAAAAATTGTCGCTTATTTTTCCACAAAATTCAGATTATAACTAAACTTCCTCACATACGATGTGGAAAATTAAAATGATGATACCGGCACAGAAAACTTTGATAGGAGTACACCCACGTTGAGTTGCGTTTCCATTGCTCTGCTGTTCGAACTATAAGTGAATATCGTGAAGACGATCTAGTACCAAGAGAAGGTATTTTTAAACCAAACGATTACCCTAATTTTTTCTTATGAATAATGTTACTAGAGACTGCCATGCTAAAAATTGAGTGAAACAGAACCAGGGCAGTTTTCCTGTAATTCTATGCAAATGTATCCAGACAATTAGCGAATTCTGGCAAAAGTGCTGTTTGAAAGAAAGCTTTTAAATGGATACATCATGAAACGTGAGTATCTGGTTTACTCCTGCAGCCAACGATTTGTTTTTGTGCTCCTTGTATACTTTTTGGAGGCACATCTCCACTTGAAACAGCTGGATTCAATGGCTGGAAGCACGGAGATCAGCGGTTAACGGAACATAAGAATTTCCACTCTCATCGTGAGTACGTGTTAATGTTTATATGACGGGGTAGAGAATTGTGCGGAGTTGCCAGTAGTCTGCTCTCTCAGTTGGAATTATTATTATTATTATTATTATTATTATTATTATTATTATTATTATTATTATTATTATGCTTCCTGGGTTTCCGTAGTTCACAGAGGGATAATAAGCGCCTAGGTTGAATGACTGGACAAGGAATTAACTAGAGCGGGACACAACAAACTTGGAAATTTCATTTCTTTCGAGAGATAGAAAATCTGAATGAATAACAAACAACTAGCACAGGTTATTAATGAGCTCTTCAGCTCTAACAGTATCCGGGACTTAAAAGTATGAAAATCAGGTACTTAATTTACACAGAAATGAGCATAATATTGCTCTTGACAGGTACAGTATTTTACAAAAGCAGAATTTGCTTCAAGGAGTTACACTACTCAGGAGTCTTAGCTCCCAATAACCATAGTCTAGCTCTCAGAGGCAAACAGTTTCCTTTGCCACACAGAAATTACATTAGGAAACCCATCTGGTGACCTCACTTTAGAGTGTTCATCAATTACTGCACACTGACAATAACATTAAGCACTGTTCCTGAAGGGAACCAAAATGCAGAAACAGTTACTGAATAAACAGGGGGCATAATTTCCCATACTACACGGCCTTAATGGAAAAAGAAAATGGTTGCACATAATCGCCCATAAACAAAATGCAAGGAGGAGAAACATCTTCACACCTTCTAGAAATTGTTAAAACATTAGGTGGTCTTATGGCCCAATAATACAGAGGCTAATCCTATCCTATAAGGTGTGACTAAAGAAGAAACATTTAAGACCGAGACAAGATTAAAGACATTTTGAAGTTTTGAAAACATTAGTCACCCAATGCAAGGTTGAGTGGGAAACGACAGAGGGTCATCACTCTTTGTTCCCTTAGGTTACATATTTTCCAGTAGGGAATAGAACCAGAGTCCACAGACTTGTCGAAAATTCTACATTGAAACCACTGGTTTACAAAATTACATTAAAAGGAAAGAGCTTGAAACCTTCCCCTCTAACTACCTGCAGGAGCTATCACATACCTAGGTAAATTTTGCCATTACCTTGTGTAGCTGGATCTTCCTCACGCAGGCCTCGCCCCTGCCTCCCTTAATTCAAGTCGCACTCCCAAGCACTGGAGCAATTCAGACAAGACGGCCCTAAAGTGCCCTGCTTTTACAGTACCCTAAGGGGAAGCTTCCAGAACTTTTTACTGATAGGCTGGATTCCTGTACACATCTCCGGTTTTAATTGGCTATAGAACATATTGCTGATAGGTTGATTACAATCGAGGAGGAACTAGCTGACGTGTTGACAACTTTAGTACATTAACAAAAACAATCCACAGAAACAAGGTTTACCAACGACAAAAATTAAACTTCCTAAGCTCTAGGAGAAGATGCGCAGTTTAAATAGCCGGGGAGGGGGGAATACCCCTGGTACAATTATTATTATTATTATTATTATTATTATTATTATTATTATTATTATTATTATTATTTAATGGCATTAATGTTTGATAATTTACCTTACAGGCAATCTACTGTATTATTTTATTCATTATATAAAAATAATAGTAATTGCAATTTTGTCTTACGAAGTTTAAGAAGGAGGCGGAAAATTATTTGGGTCTAGAGGCATTGCCCCCTGTGGGTGGGGGCGGTAGAATAACACCCAAGGTATCCCCTGCCTGTAGTAAGAGTCGACTAAAAGGGGCCCCAGGGGATCTGAGCTTTGGAGCGTGGATTGGCGACCATGGGGCCCTTAGCTGAGTCCTGGCATTGTTTCCACTTACTTGTGCCATGCTCCTCACTTTCATCTACCCTATCCGACCTCTCTTGGTCAACTCTTGTTCTTTTCCGACCCCGACGGTATTACGTATGGAGGCCTAGGTGGTTCTTTCAATTTCACGCCTTTCGTGGCCCTTGTCTTCATTTGGCCGATACCTTCATTTTTCGAAGTAGCGGACCCCTTCCATTTTCTTTCTCTGATTGGTGTTATATAGAAGATGGTTGCCCAGTTGTACTTCCTCTTAAAACAATAATCACCACGACCACCAGAGGCATTTCAGTAGCTAAATTCGGCCCTGGATATAGGTTACAAAATCAATGCACTGGAGACCATCATATCTGAACTGTTTAGTGAAAAATACCTTCTTCCAGTGAAGTAAATGATTCAACTCCATCATTCTGCCGCATGCAAGAAAAATAACTTCTTTTTAGAAGTATTTTTACCGCTGAGATTTCGGAGTGACAACTAACACATTTTTAACACGGATACTTCGTTAAAAGTACTTACTTTAATGGTAGAGATATGATTCGTTCATTCTTAGCATGCTTGGATCTTTCTCGATGGAGTACCTCTCGTTCAGTGATATGATTTTTTCACTTCGTTACACATAACAGTTTTAACATCATCTACTGACATACTGTAAGAATGAACAAAGTCCTACTTTCTGTTTTGAAGTTATCGCGTGCTGAGTGCAGTATCTAGGAAACGATGGTTGAAGCTTCGTTGTAAGTGGGACAAAACGAGCACAGAACAACATAGAACAACGTTTCTGCAATGTATTCGCTCGCAGAAGCCGAGTTTTGTGTCCGTCGCCGTTTCAGAAAACCATCAACGGGCACAGAATATGGTAGAACACATCACCAATGTTTTGCCCGAGTTGAAGCAAAGAGACACGCGTAGCCGCCATATTGCTTGAGCAAAAACGTTATAGACCGGTTGCTCTCTAGTATTGATCACTTTACGACTTTTAAAACAAATACAAGAAGTATATGATTTGTCTATATTGGCATGTTCAAAGGAGTTCAAAAAAAAAAAACTGAAGGAAGGCATGCACTTAGGAAAGAAAGTCAGAAATTTACATATAACCGACAGGAAATTGGAAATGAAAATCAAATTAGCTACAGGTGTTTAAAACCACTTCAAACGACGCCAAATATTAGTGCCAGCAGAATTTTACAACTACTCTGTTCCTGTCCCCTGTTCAGTCAATTTTAAAATAGGCCTATTCAACTCTCCGGCCCAAAATTAACATTTTAAAACTAAAAAATAACGTAAACTGCTGGAGATTCCAACTATAGTAAATAGCTTCCAAAACACAGCAATGGAGGATTAGGCCAAAATGGTGTTATTGAAATTTCACAAAACCAGCTCCATGGCTAAATGGTTCACGTGCTGTCCTATAGCCCAGAGGGTCCCGGATTAGATTCCCAGCCTATCCGGGATTTTTATAGCGTTTGTTTGATTAATTCCTTCCAGCTCGGGGACTGGGTGTTTGTGTTTGTACCAACACTTTCCTCTTCATATTCAGACAACACATCACACCACCAACCACCACACAAACAGGCAATAGTAATTACAACCCTCCATATACGGTTGGCGTCAGGAAGGGCATCCGGCCTTAAACAGGGCCAAATCCACATGTGCGACACAGTTTGTACCCATGGTCCCACGCATGTGGGAAAGGCGGAAGTAGTAGAAGAGAAGTGAACTCTTATTTTCCGAAAGTTGCAGAACAAGATGTTCTGAACATTTTGAAAGGCGATGAATTACAGCCACGCAAAACGTATTAGCGCATGGTATTGTATACCTACCTCGCAGGCCGTTTTCTCAGAAACAGTTGAAAGTATAATGCTTGTTGTCGGTATCCACAGGGTTTGTATCTACGTGGGAGGTGAATTATATTTTTAATAAAAATTACAATGATGATAACTATTAAATTCGAGGAAAATGCAGTACCATGCATTACCTTTTCTTTTTGAAGGACTGTACATTACAGTGACTCCGAAGGCTGCGACCATGATTATGAAGTAGTAAGTTACACTATCCCATTGCATTTCTTAACTTTCTTCATCCTCCAGGTATGCCGCCTCACTATTTAGGCTTACAAGTTGAATGCGTCTTAAGGTTCTTCTTCATAATCTAAATACTAATGCTGGTTTGTACAACGGAGTGAGATTGGAAAAATTCTGGTAGACCAGGAAAAATGTGTTTTATTCCAATAATGGATTTGGAAATTTTTACTTTCGTTCTCAAGCGAAAGTAGTGTCCTCTAAATCCAGCCTTCTCTGTTACAATCAAGAAGCCATAGGGATAAACTTTACATACGGTTGAGATAAATGTCTCCACTCCGATGTTTATCCATGAACAACTATAGGCCTATGCTGCTTTTTCAACAGTTCGCAGATCCGTAAACGTCAAAGTACAACTAATGACTGATAAAGAAATTTCAAAATACCTGTCGTGACTCTGTACAATGATAATGGTGTATGGCCTCCGACGAGGCCTGGTGCAGGTCTTACGAGATGACGTCGCAGAGGCAACCTGCGTGTCTATGAGGATGCTAATAATAATGTTACTACTTTTACGTACCACAAACTACATTTTTACAGTTTTCCGAGACACCGAGGTGACGGAATTCAGTCCCTCAGGAGTTCTTTTACGTGCCAGTAAATCTACCGACACGAGGCTGACGTATCTGAGCACCTTCAAATACCACCGGACTGAGCCAGGATCGAACCTGCCAATGGGGTCAGATGGCCAGCGCCTCAACCGTCTGAGCCACTCAGCCCCGCTTCCCCATTTTTAACACCAGGCAAATGCTGGGGCTGTACCATAATTAAGGACACGGCCGCTTCCTTCTAACTCCTAGCCCTTTCCTATCCTATCATTGCCATAAGACCTATCTGTGTCGGTGCGACTTAAAGCCACTAGCAAAAAATGTCCTGTAGAGCCACGTTTAGTAACAGTTTCTTTGGACCTACAAACAAACAACACGCTGTTTAGCAAAAAGAAAGATGGGTCCTTGGTTGAAAAGGGTAGATTGAGTAAAAAAAAGTCTGAAAACGAAGATAGCCGTGAGAAGAAATGCAGCTTTTATTTACAAGTTGATTTACGTCGCACCGGCATAGATAGGTCTTATGGCGACGATGGGACGGGAAAGGGCTAGGAGTGGGAAGGAAGCGGCCGTGGCCTTAATTAGGGTACAGCCCCAGCATTTGCCTGCTGTGACAATGGGAGACCACAGAAAACCATCTTCAGGGCTGCCAACAGTGGGGTTCGAACCCACTAGATCCCGAATTGTGGATAGTGGCCGCACTTAATGCAACGGCAGCTATCGAGCTCGTTGAAGTGCAATTTATCAATTTGGAAATTGTCTCCACTTTGGAGGTCCTTTGGAGTGTTATTTCTTAGATAGCTGGAAAATGCTGTCATGCCAGATTACTGAATAAATAAAATACCTGTAATTATGTTTTCAAGCTGTTTTCTGTATTTATGTTTAAATGTGAGCATTATGGTGTTGTTCAATCTTAAAGTGTCTTCTGTTTCTGTGTATCACGCTTGTTTCATATTATGTTATAAATCAGTTGTATATGAAGTGCCAAGGAATAGTGGTGATCTGAAAGTCGGGATTAGTCGTGGCCTAACTTTAGAGTATACTTTATAAAATGTGTGGGGCAACAGCCCTCGCTGGATAACGTTTCGGTATGTATATATATTGATAGTGCTCCTATAACACCACCGAAAAATAATGTACACATTTCAGGTGTGAATCACCGAGATCTACAGCGGCAATTTTCCTCTGAGCAGAATACATTTTTAAAAAAAAATATTTTGGACAGTCGGTATCAAAGGGCATGCCGTGGCACGCTAATGTACCCCGAAAGTGCCTGGCAGACCTGCGCCAGTGGGAAATGTAGGAATGCTTATTTTTGCACAGTTAATTAGTTCTTATTTTAATGTTGGTTAGTGCTGGAAATCTCTGAAGCAATATAGCTAGGACATGAGTGATCGGCATGTTTCTCGAGCGTTCCAGTAGTTTAAACTATAGGCATATATTTTCCATCAGGATTTATGGTCTATCGGGAATGCTCACTAGCGTTTGAAATTTTTCTAAAGCAGTATATCGTCGCTGCCGGGACAAAACCTCCTATGTGAAATATTTTAGCTTAGAACTTTGGCCGGTAAGGTTCTGTCATCTAAGGTGCAATATTGTCAAGGCATTCACGCTCTTCATAATGTATGTGCTGCGGGTCAGTATATCTCCAAAAATATTAACACATAGAAGGTTTTGTCCCGGCAACGACGATATTCCACAAGACGAAATAGAGTGCGTGAATGAAAAGATGTTGAGAACCCCTGCTGTAGATTAAGGAGTCGCTGAGGGAGGCTGTCCGTGACACTGTGTCTTTAGCCCTTTCTATCCCACGCTCGATTTAACTCGAAGGTCAGAACGTATTCTACTGTCCCAACCACGAGTTAACTCGGACTAGAAATGTCACTCTCTCTCAGTCCCGACATAATCTGAAGTTACAGTTCTGTTGTTAAACCTAGTGAGATATGAAAATTACAGTTATTTGGATATATCGCTGTATCGCATTTTGACGATAATTCTGTGCGTTGTGTTTTTCTTTCACAGCGGTCTCACAGAATTTCCCTTTTATTTTCAGATGTTTTAGGGAATGATGATCAGTCTAAATTTTATGAGGATAGTAAAGACGAGTTGTTTTACTGCATAACTGTTATTGAAGACAGATCTACAAATGTGCGAAAAATATTATCCTGGACGTAGGACCTGCTACACTGGTTCGACATCCACAATATGGC
The DNA here is from genome assembly GCF_040414725.1 of Anabrus simplex. Taxonomy (NCBI): domain Eukaryota; kingdom Metazoa; phylum Arthropoda; class Insecta; order Orthoptera; family Tettigoniidae; genus Anabrus; species Anabrus simplex. The sequence goes on from NC_090271.1 coordinate 153,459,089, forward strand.
AATTCTGGTACGGAAAACACATCAAATCGTAAAACTTCCTCCATGATTGTAGCCAACCATCCGAGAGAAAACGCCACCAGAAGGGGAAGTGTCCAGTTCCGTAAAAGATACAACTATCGTTATTTTTCCAATGAATTTCCAATAACGTTTTAAATATTCTTAAATATAAATCATTTATTGGCTTATTTCAAGTCATCCAGTTCGTATCTGACATGGGAAATTAATAAGGGTGTCCGGCTCCATTGCTAAATGCTTAACATGCCGGCCTTTGGTCCAGGGGTCCCTGGTAGGGCTCCTTCCTCACAGACGTGCAGGTCGCCTATTCGGCGTCAATTCGAAAGGCCTGGTACCAGAACTCTTCGGAGGCCACAGGCCATTCAATATTAATAAGGATGAATGAAACTTCGGAGTGTAAATGTTAAAGGATTTCATTAATAATAATAATAATAATAATAATAATAATAATAATAATAATAATAATAATAATAATAATAATAATAATAATAATTCCTGTACGTTGTTTGTTTTACGGTCTTCGGAGACGCCGAAATGCCGGAATTTAGTCCCGCAAGAGTTTGTTTACGTGCCAGCAAAGCTACCGACACGAAGCTGATGAACTAAAGCACCTTCAAATACCACCGGACTGAGCCAGGATCGAATCCGCCATGTTGGGGTCGGAAGGCCAGCGCCTCAACCGTCTGAGCCACTCAGCCCGTCGGTTAAGGGGTTTCATAAACCAGTGAACGTACTACGGGGAAAATATTCAACATCTCTGAAACTATTTAAAGAGCGTTCCTAAAATTCGGCCTGTTGAGCGTTTCGTATGGTATGAAAAAATATTGTCTTCGTGTGATGCAATTGGTTATTAACGGCTAAAAGAAAACAAGAAACGCGTATTTCTTTTACCCCTCTTGAAGGTAGCGGATTTCTTCTTAAGGAAGAACCACTCTGACATTAACAAGTACATTTACATAGACTACAGAAAATTTAAAAATTTAATTTTTAAAAGTATAGTTTTTTGCTTGTATTTCGATTCGCTTTTAGTAGAATATTTTTTTATTGTTAGCGGTTTGACGTCGAACTAACTCAACGAATGTTTCTGGCGACGCAAGGATGGAAAAGGGCTAGGATTTTGAAGGCAGTCGCCGTGATTCGAACTAAGGTACAGCCCCAGCATTTGTCTGGTGTGAAATGGGAGACCATCTTCAGGGCTGCAGACTGTGTAATTCGAACCCTCCATCTCCCTAATGCAAGTTCATAGCTATGCGACCGTAACCTTACGGCCAACCCTCTCTTTATGAATTTGGTTCATATTCAACGATAGCTACATTCGAAGTTAATCATACAATTCATTTGTGGAATACAAAGTTAAAAAAGTAGCTTGATTTTACGTTTAGTGTTCGACCAATAGCAGATAAAACAACTCACATCAACGACATATCATTTTTCGAGGTACAGAGAAGGAAATTTCTGAAAAGAACTACTGGAATTTTTGCTTGAAAATTGGTACATTGATGAAAGAAAATGTTATCTATCACATGGTCCTATGAAAGAAAGGGGTGAAGATATTTTAGTGTAGAAAATCCCTTGAGTAAAAGAACGTTGAGTTTACACAAGCGATTTTTACTTTGATGTTGAGTAAACAATATGAGAACGAACACAGCTTGGGACGAAAATATTCTTATTTCATTTCTTTAAGAATGGTGAATAGTGACGTGAATCAACTCATTTGAATTCATATCTCTTTCTCGTCGATAATGAACATTGAGGAAAACCAAAAAAAGTTTTTGACCGATGAGGCTGTGGATACGAATGTTGAATTCGACAGCACTCCTATGCTGCTTACACAGAATTTGATCAAGCATTTTACTGCTCTTCAGAAGCAAGTCAGGAAACATCAGATACATGTTCATCACAGACTGTTACGCCCTAGAGCGTTCACTTTGCAAGCCTTTGCAATTTTACTGCACTCCGCCACTATCCTTTATTTGTAACTAGCTCATTGGTCTCGTTTAGATCCATAAGTCTACCCCTTATTTAAATCATTAGAAACTAAATCTAAGCAATGTCGTCTTGGTCTTTCTCCATTCCTCTTACCCTCAATGACCGAGTCCATTATTCTCTCAGGTAATTTGTTTTCCTCAATTCACCTCATATGACCCCAGCAAGTAAGTCGGTTTATGCGTAGAGCTTCATCAGTCGAGTTCATACCCAACTCAGCCTTTCTCCTCATTTCGAGGACCTTCCTGCCATTGTTCCCATCTTTTTGTACCAGTGATCATTTTTTTCGATACCTTCAAGTCTGTTACTTCTAACTTATGAATACGATATCCTTAGTCCACCCAGCTTTCACTCCTGTAAAGCAAAGTTCGTCTGATAACAGATCGATGTAAAGACAGTTTCCTCCGGGAGCTGATTTCCTTCTTACAGAATACTGTTGATCGCTGCTGCCAGCTTTGCTGCACGTTGATTTAACCTCACTTACTATACTACCATCCTGGAAGAATACACATACTAAGTACTTCAAATGGTCTACATGTTTCAGCTTTGTATTCCCATCCTTATATTCAATTTTTTTAGGTTTCTTACCTTTCGACATCACTTTAGCCTGAGAAAGACGAATTTTCAAGGTATTAAACTACAGGTTCTCAGCAAACTCTGCCATTAAGACCAAGTCGTCCGCATAGGCCGAACTGCTTACTACATATCCACCTAACTGAATCTCTCCCTGCCACTTTGTAACTTTCAGCAGATGATCCATGTAAACTATGAACAACAAAGGTGAAAGATTACAGTCTTGTCTAGTCCTTTTAATTATCTTGAACCAAGAACTCATTCTACCGTCAATTATCACGATATCCCTCGATACAACCTGGTCCTAAAACCAACCACGTTCAAGCGATTGCCTAGGAAGGCCATGACCTGGAAGAGTCCAAATCATATGCTGGGTGAGTTTCAGTTAGACCATGTGGCTATTGACAGGAGATGCCTCAGGGAAATGCAGAAAGTCAATGCCTTGAGAGGAGCCAACCTCGAATCTGACCACTATCTCTCCCTAGTAAAGACCAACCTACAACCCTTGAGGATAGCAGCCAAAACCCCAAAGGTCTCGAGGATACCTAAGTTCAACATCCAACGGCTGAGCGATGAGGACTGTGACTTCCAGACCACCCTCGAGAAGAATGCACAGAATCACGGGTGGCCTACTCTAAAAAGGGCCCTACTGGATGCCGCTCAAGAAACCATTCCTGCTTCTTCCAACAAAAGCAAGCACCCCTGGTGGACCACAGAGTGAGATCAGGCTATAGACGAAAGGCGCAGAACCTGGGTCAAGTGGAGCCAGCGCAAGGATGAACCCAACCATCAGGCTTTCATTGTGCAAAAAAACAAAACAAAAAAAAAAAAAACGGGCATCATCCATAAAATTAAGAGGAACTAAAGAGGGTATCAAATACAACAGGTAGAAGAAGACTTCAAGGGGAAACAATTCAAGAGATCTCTACAAGGGACTCAAGAAACAGTCTACCTCATACACGGCCCCCACCCTACATCACCGAAGGCCAGATTGGAAACTCCAAATAAACAGAGACTGCATCAACACCTTTGCAGAGTACTTCCAGAAACCCCTCAACGCAGAAGAACCCAAAGGGAGCCGAGCCCACTACCAGGAACCGAGACTCTGCACCACCCAACAGGGAAGACATAGAGGAGATAATCAAAGGCCTCAAGAACAACAAGGCCCAAGGTGAAGATGGTATAGTACCTTTCCTACAAGTTGCAGAGATTTGGAAGCATGTAGATGAACAGCCCCTGCGGATTATCACCCAGATCATTCAAGACATATGGAGAACAGAGGTCTAGCCAGAGGGATGGACCTCAGCCGTGATTCATCCACTACACAACAAGGAAAGTAGGACCGACCTAAACAATTACAGAGTCATCTCTCTGTTGCTTGTGACCTACAAGATCTTCTCTACGGCCCTGCTAACTAGAGTCACCGAACAGCTTGACTCCCAACTAGGTGAATACCGGGCTGGTTTCCCGTCAGTAGGTCCTGCACAAAGCAGATACAAAACCTCAAGACCATCCTCACATATAGGAGCTGAGGGAGCCATTATGGTGGATTTCCAAAAGGTATACGATTCAATAGATAGACAGACCCTCTCTTCTACACTGTGGGAACTAGGCCTAGATGAGAAGACCACCAGACTGGTCCAAGCTACCTTGACGAATACGACCTCCAAAGTCAAGTTCAGGGATGAGTTCTCTGAGAGCTTTCTCGTCCAGGCAGGAGTCAGGCAGGGAGATGCTCTCCCTTGCATCCTCTTCAACTGTGTACTAGAGAAGATCATCAGGGAATGGACTGCCACATTGTCATCAGAAGCAGGACTGAAGCTTGGGTACAAGAAATACAGCCTCAGTGTATTCTGTCTAGCCTTTGCTGATAAAATGAAATGAAATGTCGTATGGCTTTTAGTGCCGGGATATCCCAGGACGGGTTCGGCTCGGCAGGTGCAGGTCTTTCTATTTGACGCCCGTAGGCGACCTGTGCGTCGTGATGGGGTGAAAGGATGGTGAAGACAACACATACACCCAGCCCCCGTGCCATTGAAATTAACCAATTAAGGTTAAAATCCCCGACCCGGCCGGGAATCGAACCCGATCTCAGTACCGACAGGCCATCCATCCTACAGGGAGTTTTTCCACTGTCCCTCACAAGCAAAACGAGTACAGGAACCACCAGACTTAAGTGGACGGATGGAAGAAGCAGGCACACAGCCAGAAAATGAAGGCATACTGGGCCAAGGAAAAGCAGAAAACCTTAGCTAAGAGTTAAGACGAGCCCCGCCGTCCCTAGTAGGTCAAAACGAACCAAAAAATCCCTCGATACGGCTAACATTTTGTCCCTCGGTACTCTGTGATATACATGACTTCTCTAGATCTACGAAACGTAAACGTAACTTTCTATTCCCCTCGTAACATTTTTCAGTTAATGAAAATCTGATCCTGACAGCCCACTGGTTTTCATCCAATTTCCTCTCAACCGCTGATCGCACCCCCTCTTCCAAAATGTCACTTAACACCATGCCTGGTATACTGATCAATGAAATAATTCGATAGCTGTTGCAAATCCTTTCTGTTCCCTTGCTTGTAGATAGGTTCAAATGCTGCTTTTGTCCAATCAGAAGGTATCTTACTAACACTCCATGCTAATCTTATTACTCCCACTATATTTCACTATTTCAGATCTTATTCCAACTATTCCTTCCGCTTTAACACAACAGAGTTTATTTACCATCCTTTCCACTTCCTTAAGCGCAATGTCACCAATATCGTCGTCTTCCTTCCCATGAGCTAGGTTATTTGCGACGTCACCAGAAAGTCGCAGATGATGTCGGCGAAATTTAAGGACGTAAAAATCATCTTATTCACATAGGATTGTGGATAAGTGTTGTACACTATAGTGCCACGCACTGTCGTACATTGTCGAAGGTATAAATAGTGCAAGTGTAAATATAATTTGCAAAAAGTAGTCCGGTTTCCTTGGTGAATGGTCAGCGTGGCGGCATTCGGTTGAGAGGCTCTCAGCAGATTCAGGGATTATAACTGCGTGTGGTTAAGTGCTCTGCTTCGGAGATTAGGTGTTGGTTTTACTCAATAAACCACTCCGCACTATCAATCACCGCAGAAATCGCAATAGTGAATAATCACTTCACACAGGTTTGGTGTCCGCAAGGGCTTCTGCTGGGTGTAAAACAGGACCAAATATGCAAGTGTGACTCAGTTCGCATGCACGTTCCTACAAGAGAGTGGGAAATAAGAAGAATGGAAGAATGGAAGAATGGAAGAGTGGAAGAATAAGAAGAAGAAGAAGTCACACTTTTAAAATATTACTAACCTGAGAATTCCATCTTGCAATTTTCTAGTGGTTTAACGTCACACTACCAAATCGAAGGTTTTCGGCGAAGCAAGCAAGGGTAAGGTCTAGGATTGGTAAGGTTGCAGCCGTGGCCTTAATTAAGGTGTGGAAATGGGAAACAATTGGAAATCACCTTCAGGTGTGCCGACGTTGGGATTCGAACCCACCCTCCCCCGAATGCAAACTCATAGCTACGCGACCCTAACCGCATGGCAAACTCGCTCAATTAAATGATGATAATCTGCAAAAAAATTACGACTTTCTAATCGCCATAATGATATAAGCGATTTCTTACCGGATACCCCTTTGCCGACGTGCAAGCTTTCTGTTGACATGATCGACGCCGAAACTCAGGTAACACAGGAACGAGGACAAGAGAACGACCACAGTGAGGACGATATGCAGTAATTGGCATTTTTTGTATTAGGAGATGATTTGATATTGTGGTTAAGTGTACGAGAGGGCCGGAAGACTTACTTTTTCACTAACAAAGGCGAATAAATAAATAAATAAATAAATAAATAAATAAATAAATAAATAAATAAATAAATAAATAAATAAATACATCAACATTACATATTGTTACACATTTAAATACGTATTCTAATAAAAATGCTATTGGTTTTACGTCCCACTACATATTTATGATGTTCACAGTGTTCAGTCTGCAAGGCTCCGTTAATTAATTGGGCTGCTCTACAATGCCTTATTTGCTACTAGATTCGTAGTTTCGTTACTTCTACACCTTTCGTTACTACATCATTAAAAACTGGGCGTGTTCATCATCGTCTTGGTCGAATCCGTTATTATTCTACGTAGCCTTGAAAATCTGATCCAGAAGCCCCTCCGTAGTCTAAATCACACTGGTTTTCATCCAACTTACTCTGAACCACTGATCGCACCCTCCCTTCCAACATACCTCTGAATACCATGCCTGGTGTACTGTTAAATGAAATACCTCGATAATTGTTGCAATCCTTCCTGTTCGCTTGCTGATATATAGTTGCATTTACCTTAATTAATATTAAAAAACAGTGGACTCAGTTCCATATGAATGTGAATAATCTATTATAAAGAAGACTATTGCTATATAGGCCTAGTGTCATGTTGTGCTTATCCTAAGTTCATTTTAAGTTTATAAAATGTCCTTTCATCAACACTTTATATTTTACCGACCACTTAGTGGACACAGTTCCAGATAAATATAAATAACCTATTATAAATAAGAAATGATTGCTATATAGTGTCATGAGCTCTTATCCTAAGTTCATTTAAAGTTTTAAAAATATCCTTTTCATCAAGATTTTATATTTTATCGTACACTTACTTTGGCAGCACTTTTCGACCAATACTAACATAGACACTGAAATACAATATCGCCTCACGTGCACTAGTGCTGTGTTTGCTCGTCTCCTTAAGAGAGTCTCCGATAATCATGACCTTAGCGTCCACATCGAGCCATATACCATAGCGCCACTAACACTTACTACTGGATGTGAGACTTGGACTATTTACAACGACACTCAAAATGTCTTACGAAATGTCATCAGTGCTCTCCTAGAGCAATACTTACAAGTGAAATTAAAATAGCAGGACCTTCGGATGAATATCAGTTTCTTGGAAGAGCTCAAGGCCACAAACATTATCAAACATCAATTTGGAATGCGGTTGAGATCGATGGATTATTAAGAACAATATCACGGATACACACAGGCACAGATTACAATAAACACAACTAACACTCACGTAAGTAGAATCCCTTAATACAGGTGTCACTACTTCGAACATTAACTGAAGTGTTGCAATCTGATGCCAAGAATGGAACTTCAAATTTGATGGCAAGTCATCCAGGTGCTGTGATCTCTGCCGGATTCGAACCTGTGATTTCTTACAATAAATGGAAACACAGTAACTAGTCGGCGCTTGGTGTTAAATATGAGAAGAAAAGATGGTGATATTACTCTTTGAAATACGGAAGAATTTTCAATTTATGTGTGAAACTTAGTCATCACATCCATGTACTTGTATATGTAGACGTTGTCTAAAGGATTTGCGGTACGATGGACTGTAATGGAGATGAAATGGATTGAGTCGCTCAGTTGCAAAACCAGAAAATTGGGATCATGACATAATGTTGCTCTTTCAGTCATAATGCATCGGAAACACAATCATACTGCAGCGAAGCGAAAGAACACCACCTTGATTTTAACTTTGACATTTATATCCAGTTACAAAACGTAATACGTCCCATTCTGGTTGGGAAGGAAAAGGGACTAAGTTTCATACACAGTATTACATCCGCTTTACGGTTGAAGAATCATTAGACGTTCAACACTGCAGTGTCACTATGGAGAAAATTGGAAAAAATTGCCGGATCATCAGTACTTCAGAGTGTTTATAGAAAATTCGAACGATGAGAAGGCCAAAGACGGACACTCCGACTTTGGTGATTTTAACGAAGAAAATAAAGGCATGTGAAAAAATAATCAGCCGAGAATGTTTTCTACAGATTATCATTTTTTCAGTTCCGCTTGTTAATATTTCTTTAAGTTATTGTAAATGTTTTATGTTAATGCGGTATTAAAGTCACACTATGTGACTTTGTTGAAGTCTTAAAACAATGATCTTAAATAATCAACAACCATTACAAAGATTAAGCGAGTCTTGTTTCATTTTGAGAGTTAATTTTTTGTCAGTATTTCCTTACATTCTTGTAAACGTTTTGCTTTATTGTGTGCCTCACTGCCCAATGCATTTATTTGCATTCATTATCTTATTATAGGTGTTATTACAAACATTAGTTTCATTATTTATACAGCATTTCATACAGATTTCCCGTTGCGAAAGTCAGCATGGCCACAGCCGATTTGCAAACGGGAGTATATCCAAATACATGTTTCTAAATATTGCACAATAACCTTCCCCAGAAATTTTCCCAAGCTTGTATGATATCACTCAATTATTTTTATAAGGAGAAACGCAACGAGATTATCCATATTATTTTTACTCTATTGGAAAGTGACGGAGAAATTGGCCAAGCCCTTCGAATAATTGGGCATCGAGAAAACAATGTATAGCACTATGAAATGCCGCACAAGTCTAATACTGTCAGTGTCAGCAGTGAACGATTGCATATTGAGGGAGGTCGGAGAGAATAAAAAATCACTCTAATTCAAGTAAGTAGTAACAGTGCAAGATTCAGCTAGGAGCCCTGTGGTAGCTACTCCAAGGTCAAAAGATGATAGACCCCACGGGTACAAAACAGCCTGTCTTATTAAGAATCTTTATTTACAAACAATGCAATACACCACAGAAACATGCAAGGAGTATTCGGTACATCCTTCAACGTAGGGTCCGCGTCAGTAAAGCCAAAGCCGCTTGGCCGGATATCTTGGTATGCTGCCGACCCCAAGAAACTAGGAAATAGCCAGGAAAAAGGAGTGTGAAGAGAAGAGTTGCGCAGGTATTCTCCTTTCTCTTATTCGTTCGGCTTTGTACTGGCATCTTTGTACACGAGGACTATTTTTGACATCACTGAATAAACCGTCAAGATGTGGTATGACTCAGCGAGCTTTTTTCAGGTAATCCTCGTCACGTGGTGCCTTCTCATAAACATTTTACATCGGTAAACGGGAGCCTGTCCGTAAGCGTTTGGATCCATCTCCATTCCCCGGGTTACTCAACCGGACCTTGGTGAAACCAATTAAGCAAGTTCGAGAGATAAGCTATATTCCTGAGCTCTTCTGCGGGTAGTAATGGGTGGTGTAATTAATTAGACAGGAGTCCGGATGAGAGCAGCCATTGTTTGCGTGCTAGATTTCATCCCGTCAGTGACCTGGAATTACACTGAGAAACCGAGGCCACACAAACATTATTATTATTATTATTATTATTATTATTATTCTTTTATCGATTTTGGCCAGCTGTGGATCACGTAAATAACTCCTCATGATTTAAACTTTCTTTGCCGCCAGTACTCCTTCATCCTCCTGCTTGCTGCTTCTTTTCTTTCAGCCGTCCATTGTTGTTTCTTCTTGGTCGCTGTTTCTGGCTCTAGGAAACCCTTATATGAGTGTAGCTTTTTTTCTGAAGGTGGTTCTATTGCGGATGTCTTGATGTGTGATGTTCATTTCTTGCAAATCTTTCTTCGTGTTAACAAACCATTTTTCATAAGAGCCGCCTTTCCTATTGGGCTTATTGAAGTGGTTAAAGATTTTCTTGGCAAGTCTGTCATCAGGCATTCTTGAAATGTGTCCAAAAAATTTAACTCTTCGCTTTCGAATGACATCTGAAATCCTACTGCATGTTTTATATATTTCTTTGTTACTGCGTAATCGATATGTGTCAGTACTTATTATTATTAACAGTTTTCCCCACTCAGCTTGTTAGTTGGCTTGATCACTTGATGGCCCTCGCCTTCTTACATTCTCAAAGAACCGTCATGAATTCGCTATTGTGTCTTGCATTATTCTGATAATTTCTTGCCACTTTTCCTTTTAGGTTTCCCCGTACATTGTTCTTAGTTACTAAGGATCCAAAGACACTAAGATTTCTTATGATGCATAATGTGATATCCATCTCTTGTAGGTTTTCCTTTGTTCCTTAGAGCCAGTTTATATGGGTATTATTGTTATAATAATAATAATAATAATAATAATAATAATAATAATAATAATAATAATAATAATAATTGTACCGGGAGGTACAACTCAACTCCGCACGTTCAAAAGAAGCGCCTTAAAGAACTCTATCTATCTAACAAAACGTGAAACTGCTACTGCATGAAGTTGGGACAACCTGAAGATGTCACGATGGAAGTATGGAGTAATTGTGCTATTGTGAAGTTGCCTAAACTGACTGGGTTTATTTGCTTTGTGTTTGTTTACTTCAAGAAGTTTGAACTTTTCTCCATAGATGTCTCTACAAAACTGAGTTCACGCACTCTGGTGCAAAGTGGAAAAATTTGTTATTGAAAGATATTTTGTGTTTATAAGTTTTCTCAAGCAAATTAGCTTTCTATTTTTTCTAGGTTTGCAACACTTCTGTCTCATTCGACCAGTTTTTTTAATGTGGCCAATCACTATTTTTCTGTAATTATTTTTCAGTCTATCACAGGCTTCTTGTTAGTTTTTGGTTGTAAATTTTTGATTCTGCCAATAAAATTGAGAGGGTGTGTCCGGATTAGTCCAGAATCCTCTCGAACCATCCCTTCGGGTATATAAGCTGCAGCTTTTCAGGCTACGTTGTCTTTGGATCACCGAATATATGAGTGTGTGTGTCAAGTTAGGAGGCGGGGCGCCTCATTCTTCGCCAGGCAGTCCAACAGCTAAGGTAATGGCCATCAGTCTTATGTTACTGTAGCTACCTCCGCAGCCTTACACGAGGGGAAGGTCCTAATTTCTAACTATGTTACGTGTTTTCTGAAATGTAAATTTTCCTTCGGCTAATGTAAACTTCCATAAAATCTTAAACTGTAAATCGGGGATAGAGAGTCCGTTACCCTCTTGAGTTCCCCCTTTCAATTTAGTTGAGGTGACTATGATTTTGTAACTTTTTCTCTTTTCTGTAAAGCGTTAGATTAACCTCCATTCTAGTCACCTCAATAGCTTGGGATTGGCCTCCGCATCATCGGGCCGAGAGCCCAATTAGGGTTTTAAATGTTCTAGGAGTGTAAGTATACGCCTCCATTCATGTTGTGTTCGGGCCAGTAATTTAACCTGTTCTTCTTTGCACGAAGGCCCAATAGGTTGGGTAATTGATACCCCTGTGTACTAATTGTAAGTGTTAGGCCGAGGGAGGCCAGAGATTGTAAGGTTTTGTGTAATGTTGCCTTAAGCGGGCTGTAGGAAATTGATTAATGGTGGGAGAGCATGTAAGCTCTTTCCTGTGTTTTCTAAATTCAACTACAATATCGAGGAGTGCCTCTAGAAGGCTGTAAATTTGTTGGAGCAAAGTGCTCTTAAATTGGGATATTCTTGTCCTTGTCTAAATATTGAGATTTCGCAAATTTTGTAAACTGGATCTTTTATTACAGTACTTGTAAATCCGAGGCTTGAAGCCCAAAGCTGTTAAATTCCCTATTCTGGAGTGTTTCACCTTTCTAACAAAATTGGCATTACACCCTAGATTTTGTTGTTTTCACTCCGTGAGGAATTTGTTAAGTTTGTGATTTGGAAAGAAATATAACCTTTGTTTTAAAGTTTTAATTCAATTTTTGATATCGTAGATAGACCCATTCTACCCGGCACCTTCGTTCACCTCTGCATTCCACAGATAATCCCGGAATAGTAATAATAATAACAATAATAATAATAATAATAATAATAATGATGATGATGATGATGTAGATGATGATGTTAATAATAATAATAATTGTTCCGAGGTATCTGTGGAACAGCAGAGGTGAAAGAAGGTGCGGGGGTGAACGGGTCTCAAACTACGAAATTAAAGTTAAGGTAAAATTTAACAAGGTTATATTTTCTTTTCAAAATCAAGAATAAGAAATAACAAATTGAACAGGTACACAGTAGCCGAAACACAATTCGAAAAAGTACAATAACAGTGATTACAGGATTTGGGCTCCGAGAGCCAGACACCCAATTCTTGAGCTATAAGCCCAACCTTACGATATACACAAGTCAACAAAGGGGCAGAAGAGCCCAATCATGCCCAGGAGCACTTGCTCCCAATTACACAGTAAAGCCTCCTCGAGGCGCGCAGAAAACACAATTTTCAAGAAAGAGCAACGTGCTCTCAAAATTTAAGCCTATCAAAGGCCACACCAAACTCCACGTTCAAGCTGTCCTCCAAGGACCTATACACAGGGGTAAAAATACCCAACCTACTGAGGCCTATTAAGTAAAGAAACAGGTTAATTAACTGGCCTCTAAAATACCAATTTGAGAGGAGGCGGTCTTGCACTCCTAATACATTTTCTGTAAAACCTAATCTGGCTCTAGGCCGCTAATGCAAGGGCTAATCCTATACTAAAGAGGTGACTTATAGAAGGAACAATTTACATTACGTTAAGGAAGAAATGTTGTGAAAATAAGTTCACCTCAATGCAATATGATTGGGAGCTCGAGAGGGTTAAGCACTCTCTATCCCAATATGTAGTTAAAACAGAAAGAATTGACACCGAGTGTCTTTACATTTTTAAAGGAAAGTTACATGGAAAAGGCTTCGAACCTGCCCCGAGAGTTACACTGCTGAGCTAGCAAGAAAATAAGTTATTAAAAGGCCATTACCTTGTGGATGAACTGCTGCCCGAAGAAAGAGGCGCTTCCCGCCCCCTGCTACGTAGTTTACACACAGAAAGATGTTACTGAAGTGGCCCGGAGACCCGAAAATCAGCAGTTTATATACTCTCGCGGAAAGTTCGAGGCGTTTCAGGAATGAGAACACCCTCCCACAAAGACTTTATTGGCTAGGGAAAAGCAACATATCCCCTTTGGAGAAGATACACCTGATTGGTCATAAATTAATTAAAGAAATTCGGGATTGGCTAGATTCAAAACAAGGGGAAGGAAAGTGTTATACAGGCAACTTAAACAATAACAGGAAGAAATTTAACAAGGAACAAACTTTTGAAATAAAAATTTCTCCAAAAAACAGTTCTTTCACTTCGCACTAGGGTGCACCATGTAGTTCTCCGGTAGTGTCCTCTAGAAGAGAAAGTTCACACTTCTTACTACAGGTAAAACAAAAATACATCGAAAACGACCCAGTTCAGAAACTTCAAAATTTCCAAGTAGTGACATCTTCTGAGAAACTTGAAAATTAACACATTAGATAAAGTTCAGACTTCCTCCAGTAGGGGAGTTTCAACTGGCGCAAAGTTTGAATTAGCGACGAGGAGGTGTACCACCCGGTACAGACCTCCCCCCCCCCCCAAAAGTCCCTCCAAGGGGTAACACAGAAGAACATAAACTTTTATTTCAACATAAGGTCCAAGCTATGATGTTGATATGGAAGTTAATTGCAGAAGTATTTACCAACAAATTTTCTTAAAATGATTGGGTCCAGTTTCAAAATTCTTGTAGTAACTTTTGAAGTAATATCTTTATGTTTGTAGAAGTTGAATTCAGAAGGAAACTTTTAGTTTTTAAAGTTGAGGAAAAATTTTCTAAGTCCACCAGATATTGCAGTAAAATCCAAAAAAAAAAAAAAAAAAGGGTAGTAATGTTGAACTGGAATGTCCATATAGCTGGATATGTACTTTAAACGTTGATAAGTTTGACGGCCAGACCAGCAGCCGCTGCTTGAGTTCAGAGGAGGCCGCTCGGACCCCTCAAGTACCCTGAGATACCGCTCGCCCGCACTATGAGAGGAGTAGTGGAGTTGAAGCAAGCCGCGCCCGCGGCGAACATGCAGGTCGCGGGCCAGTTACAGGTTGTGCGCCGCACATCAGCCTTGGCCGGGGGGAGGACTCCGGCTCGCCGTACACAGGTTGGCCTCACTGGGGAAGGGCGGGCCCGTACCCTGCCTCAGGAGCGGTACGGCGCGGCGCAGCTGCGGGGGCACTGAAACATTAAAGCTCGGCGGCAGAATTTTGTTGGACCATCGTCTTTTTTTGAGGGCACAGGCATAGTTGAGAGGTTGAGGGGCCAGCGGCGTGAAGATATTCATGGCATATATATGCCACTGTGTGTTATGTTAGCAGGAGACGGGAGCGTGGTAATGGCCATGGTAAGGACAGGATGGCTGTTTAACTGATCGGGGGAGGTTTACAAAAATAATTACACACAAAGGAAACAGATTCCAAGAGCAGAAGGCCTTAAAAGTGAAACCCCACAAAAAATATAACCTTCCTATTTCTTTCAAAATTATATGAAGCAAGTTAACACGGAAATTACACCGGTTTCACCTGTGACAGGTGAACCCTAAATATCCTCTCGGTGGCTGGATTGCTTAACAATAAGGTAACGGGAGTAAGGAAATCGAGAATGATACACGGCACATGAAATCTGGGGGCAAGCTTGCCCGCGGGAACAAAATTCTTGACCATCACCTGGTCGCCTACCTTCAAATTGGTGGGTCTCCGCCCACGATCATATCTTTCCCTTACCTTTTCATGAGACACTTTAAGATTGGCTTTAGCCTTCTTCCAAAGATCTTTAATGTTATCTGGGTCTATTGTCTCAGGTAGAATGTCACTCAGAGACCATAGGCTAGAGAGCGGCGTGTTGGGAACAAACTTGAACATCAAAGAAGCTGGCGTAAACTTATGAGATTCATGAACCGCCGAGTTCAAAGCAAAGGCTAACCAATGCAGGGACGTGTCCCACCTAG
This sequence comes from Anabrus simplex, assembly GCF_040414725.1. Classification (NCBI taxonomy): domain Eukaryota; kingdom Metazoa; phylum Arthropoda; class Insecta; order Orthoptera; family Tettigoniidae; genus Anabrus; species Anabrus simplex. The sequence goes on from NC_090271.1 coordinate 153,474,300, forward strand.
AATGATCTTCATGATGATAGGCAATAAGCGCGGACCTGAGATTACGATTAACCCGTTCAGCCAGAGATGGTTGAGGGTAATAAGCAGAAGTTGTCACATGAGAGATGGACAGGTCAAAGCAGAATTTACGAAATAAATTAGATGTGAAAGCTTTGGCATTGTCAGACACAATATATTGACACGGACCAAAAGAAGCAAAGATTGAATTTAGACAAGTAATGGTGGACTGAGCGGTAGCCAGCTTAGTCGGAAATAACCAGGAAAATCTTGTAAAACCATCTACACATACAAAGATGAACTTGTTGGCATTTCCCTTCGACTGGGGGAAGGGTCCTACATAATCAATATACAGGCGTTCCATAGGGCGCGACGCTTGATGAGAAGATAACAGGCCTACCTTGGTGGACATGGTGGGTTTACTAAGCAAGCAGGATTTACAAGCCTTTACTAGTTCACGGATTTCACCGTCCATACCTTTCCAGATGAACCTTTCACGAAACTTTTCACGAGTTTTAAAGATTCCAAGATGCCCCCCTAATGGGGTCTCATGATAGTACTTGAAGATCATAGGTACAAGAACAGCTGGAACGACAATCTTCATCATCTTGTCATGCCTCGAAGGGCAACATAGAACACCATTCCTCAGTACATAAGGGACAGCATGTTCCCCAGAAGAAAGGGTTTCCATTATCGGAGCCAGCGTCGGATTTTCACGTTGGTATTTCTCGATATCCCTAAAGAGCATGGGAGCATCTGTTAAGATGGCATTAACATCAAATAGTATGGACTCGGGAGGTGATGAACTGTCGACCGATTCATGGGTCTCAACATCGTTGGAAAACATACGGCTGAGTCCATCAGCAACAACATTTTCGGTACCTCTGATATGCCTGACATCGAATTGGAAGGCAGAAATACGGATGGCCCAACGGGCTATACGACCAGTACGACGCGGCCTACCTACGACCCAGCTTAAGGCTTGATTATCCGTCTCCAGGTCGAATTTGACATGTTCCAGATAGAGACGGAACGTTTCTAAGGCAAATAAGACTGCCAAACCTTCGAGCTCATAGATGGAATACTTGGCTTCTTGAGCCGATAGAGACCTAGATGCATAGGCGATGGGTCGCCTCCCTAGTTCAGTCTCTTGAAGAAGAACTGCAGCTACCGCCGACGACGACGCGTCGGTTTGAACGATGAATTTCTTTGAGAAATCAGGCATAGCAAGTACAGGGGCATAACAGAGAGCTAATTTAAGATCTTCAAAAGCGGCTTGTTGAGCAGGTCCCCACTCAAATTTGATGCCTTTCCTACGAAGAAGGTTCAAGGGCGCCGCTCTATTAGCGAAGTTAGGAATAAACTTCCTGAAGAAATTCACCATACCAATGAACCTGGCGATACCTTTAATGTCCTTGGGAGGTTTAAAATCACGGATGGCCTGTGTTCTAGAATGATCGACTGCAACACCATCAGGTGACACAATATGCCCTAGGAATGACATGGAGGGCTTAGCAAAGGCAACCTTGGACAACTTAACAGTTAACCCAGCCTTACGAAGGCGATTGAGAACTTCTCGCAGATGATCTAGATGTTCTTCAAAGGTCTCCGAAAATACGACGACATCATCCAGGTAGTGATACAAGTACTCAAATTTGATGTCGGAGAAAACCCTATCTAGCAGCCTAGTGAGTACAGCTGCTCCCGTGGGGAGCCCGAAAGGCACGCGGTTGTATTCATACAAATTCCAGTCCGTGGCAAACGCTGTAAGGTGTTTAGACTCTTCGGCTAGGGGAATTTGATTGTAGGCCTGATTCAGGTCCAAGATAGTAAAGAACTTGGCCTTGCGAAACCATGAAAAACAAGAATGAAGGTCGGGAAGGGGCACAGATTGTACCACCACCTTCCGATTGAGAGCCCTATAATCAATGACAGGCCTGAAGCCCCCTTGGTGTTTCGGGACTAGAAAAATAGGTGAAGAATATGCCGACTTAGAGGGCCGAATAATACCATCCTTCAACATTTGATCAATGATTTCCTTCAGAGCCTTCATTTTAGGTGGAGACAGCCTATATGGTGGAAAACGGACAGGAATCGAATCCGTGACCTCAATTTTGTATTCGATAAGGTTAGTAACACCAAGAGTATCAGAGAACACCTCTGGAAACGACTGACACAATTTACGAATACTATCAGCCTGCTCCTCAGGTAGATGTCTAAGGTCTAACAACATCTCATCCTGGGTAGGCGAAATAGATGAACATGATGCAGAATTACATTTCAATAATGGGATTTTACAATTAGACGCAAATTTGAAAGTACACGACCTACTCTGAAGATCGAGCACAAGACCAGTGTGAGAAATGAAGTCAGCTCCCAATATAATGGGGCAAGACAAGTGCTTGGCCACAAACAATTTAATTTTCCAAGTAAATTTAAAAATACGAATTTTGACATTTACAGAACCTAGAATTTCTAATGGAGATGAATTAGCCGAAACATATTGGGCCGAAGACGAACAATAGTCAGGAAGCTTACAAACAGATTTCAATTTTGAATACCATTCGGACGAATTAATAGAACAAACACTGCCTGAATCTAATAGAGCTGTTATAGGCTCATTACTTAACTCAATTTTGAGAAAAGGTACGGGTGCGGGGGTATCCGCCGCAATCCTAAGACATTCTTTGGGGCATTCAACAGATGAATTTGAGGACTGCCTTTTCCCTGAATTTTCGACCTGTTTACCAGGGGCTGAGCCTCGGGAAGATGGATTAGTCGACTCAGCCGAAGCCGCTAGTCACTTTTTATTATTGGCATTGGTGGAATTTGCACCAGAAGTTAAGCAGGAGGGGGTGCTATTCGAATTTGGGCAATTCTTGGCGATATGTGAGAAAGCCCCACATTTAAAACAGCCTTGTGATGAACCAGCTCCATTATTTGCCCTACTAGATTTGACCAATGGACATTTATTGCGAAGATGGTCAGGCGACCCGCAAGCATAACATTTACGGGGTGTGACTGGTCGGCGAGGTGGAGGCCGAGGATTACTAAAAGAAGGACGGGGTTCTTTCGCTACACGCAAGGAATCGGCGTATCTAACTCCTTCCGCTGAGACGGCCAATGCTTCAAGTTCAGAGAAGGTTTGCGGGCACGCCGCGAAACACAAATATGACCTATAGGATGGTGAAATGCCTTCCACAATAGCCTGTACAATCTGATCTTCCGGGAAGTGAAGAGCAAACACCCTAGTATAGAATTTAATATCTTGGATAAAATCTGCCAAGTTTTCATCCAACCGCTGTACACGATAATAGTACTTCTGAATAAGTGAGGACCTTGCCCTAGCCGGGATGAAGTTAGCTAGCAAGTGGGCGTGGAAGTCTTCAATAGATGATTGCTCGGCAATGGCTCTTACTATTTTGTCTGAGAGAATACCAATTGCATAGGGATAGATGATTTGCAAAATCTGACATGGAGAAAGAGAAGAAACAAGAGCATGGTCCTGGAACTCAACTAAAAACCTTAAAAATGAAATTACTTCACTAGTGGTATTAACAGAAAACTTAGAGATACCTCTGAGCAGCATTGCTAATGGATGAGGCAAGCTGCTGAACCCAGGTGACATAGTACGTAAAGGTTTAAGTGGCAAGGAAGTTAATTCAGAACGTACATTATTCAACGAGGTACGGCGTTCAGACTCGTTGTCCAGTGGGGCAGGGGTTGTTTGAGCTGCAACGGTTTTCCTATTGACTTCTCCCTTAGGAGTTTCTTCCTCGCTACCTACATTCATCGTGGTGGGTTGATCAGTTTTGGGAGGAACTTCCCCAGTTAACAACTGGGTAACCTTACTGGACAATTCAGAAAGATTTTCAAGAACCATACTAGCTTCCTTCCTCTGAACGTCATTCAACTTCAGAGACAACAGATCGTTAACTCTATTTGAAAAATGAAATAGCCTGGCTTGCACACGATTAATTTGATTAGGAGAAGGATCATTTTCTTAAAAAACTAACTACAGATGCTAGCTCAGTAGTATTGTCGGTGATCGTGGAAAGAGAGTCGTCAATTTCTTTCTCTCCCAAGGTGGGGATGGAAATGGGCAAATCAAGGGACTCTCTAAGCTTATTTGTATCTACCGCAACCGTGCCTTCAGATTGCACATTTCTGATTGTTAATTCATAGATCAACTCCTCCTTGCGCAAATAGTTAAGATGGAGAAAATCGCGAGGGCCGGGCATGATGACAGAACAATTTCGAAAAAGAAAAATCAAAAAATTCCAGCAACTGAGAAAATTGTTAGAGTTCGGATCAAAGCAATGTTTAGCCGTCAAAAGGGGCTAAATTGAGACCCATTCAACCACGCTCTGCTACCACTTGTTCCGAGGTATCTGTGGAACAGCAGAGGTGAAAGAAGGTGCGGGGGTGAACGGGTCTCAAACTACGAAATTAAAGCTAAGGTAAAATTTAACAAGGTTATATTTTCTTTTCAAAATCAAGAATAAGAAATAACAAATTGAACAGGTACACAGTAGCCGAAACACAATTCGAAAAAGTACAATAACAGTGATTACAGGATTTGGGCTCCGAGAGCCAGACACCCAATTCTTGAGCTATAAGCCCAACCTTACGATATACACAAGTCAACAAAGGGGCAGAAGACCCCAATCATGCCCAGGAGCACTTGCTCCCAATTACACAGTAAAGCCTCCTCGAGGCGCGCAGAAAACACAATTTTCAAGAAAGAGCAACGTGCTCTCAAAATTTAAGCCTATCAAAGGCCACACCAAACTCCACGTTCAAGCTGTCCTCCAAGGACCTATACACAGGGGTAAAAATACCCAACCTACTGAGGCCTATTAAGTAAAGAAACAGGTTAATTAACTGGCCTCTAAAACACCAATTTGAGAGGAGGCGGTCTTGCACTCCTAATACATTTTCTGTAAAACCTAATCTGGCTCTAGGCCGCTAATGCAAGGGCTAATCCTATACTAAAGAGGTGACTTATAGAAGGAACAATTTACATTACGTTAAGGAAGAAATATTGTGAAAATAAGTTCACCTCAATGCAATATGAGTGGGAGCTCGAGAGGGTTAAGCACTCTCTATCCCAATATGTAGTTAAAACAGAAAGAATTGACACCGAGTGTCTTTACATTTTTAAAGGAAAGTTACATGGAAAAGGCTTCGGACCTGCCCCGAGAGTTACACTGCTGAGCTAGCAAGAAAATAAGTTATTAAAAGGCCATTACCTTGTGGATGAACTGCTGCCCGAAGAAAGAGGCGCTTCCCGCCCCCTGCTACGTAGTTTACACACAGAAAGATGTTACTGAAGTGGCCCGGAGACCCGAAAATCAGCAGTTTATATACTCTCGCGGAAAGTTCGAGGCGTTTCAGGAATGAGAACACCCTCCCACAAAGACTTTATTGGCTAGGGAAAAGCAACATATCCCCTTTGGAGAAGATACACCTGATTGGTCATAAATTAATTAAAGAAATTCGGGATTGGCTAGATTCAAAACAAGGGGAAGGAAAGTGTTATACAGGCAACTTAAACAATAACAGGAAGAAATTTAACAAGGAACAAACTTTTGAAATAAAAATTTCTCCAAAAAACAGTTCTTTCACTTCGCACTAGGGTGCACCATGTAGTTCTCCGGTAGTGTCCTCTAGAAGAGAAAGTTCACACTTCTTACTACAGGTAAAACAAAAATACATCGAAAACGACCCAGTTCAGAAACTTCAAAATTTCCAAGTAGTGACATCTTCTGAGAAACTTGAAAATTAACACATTAGATAAAGTTCAGACTTCCTCCAGTAGGGGAGTTTCAACTGGCACAAAGTTTGAATTAGCGACGTGGAGGTGTACCACCCGGTACCATAATAATAATAATAATAATAATAATAATAATAATAATAATAATAATAATAATAATAATAATAATAATAATAATAATAATAATCTATTGAATTATGACTCCAGAAATTGGATACTGCATTTCAGTTTACAAAAAATACTTACAATAAAAATAATAGTATCTCCTAGGAGTGCAAAATCCGACACTATACTACAGTAATCAAACCCGAAACTCTCTACTCATCAGAAACTCTCAATCTCCAACACAAAACACTAAGAGGACAATTAGAAGTGAAAGAAAGTAAAATAGTGAGAAAAATCCTAGCATCGAGAATCAAAGATGGAATACGTTTACCAAAACCAAATGCGGGAATATATAAAAAGTATCTCCAAAATTACAGACATAATGCGCATGCGAAAAATACAATTCATGGGGTACTCAAAAAGTCTGACTCATAGAATTTACACATTCTTAAAGAGTAAAACCACTATATCAAATTGGTAAAGATCAGACAGAGACAGACCTGAAGGAATTAGGACCACCAGTTCTGCTGGACCGAGATGAAATAAGAAAAATCACACTCGCCCGGGATTTTGAGGATGATGATAGAAAGGCTAACCGACACGTATGGCCCTGCCACGAAAACACACCCACTAACTACGTATGAGGATCCTTCGTGGCTCAGGCGGCAGCGCGCCGGCCTCTCACCGCTGAGTTCCGTGGTTCAAATCCCGGTCTCTCCATGTGAGATTTGTGGTGGAAAAAGCGGAGGCGGGACAGGTTTTTCTCCGAGTACTCCGGTTTTCCCTGGCATCTTTCATTCCAGCATCACTCTCCACTATCATTTCATTTCATTAATCATTGCCCCAGAGGAGTGCGACAGACCTCGGCAGCCGGCACAATTCCTATCCTCGCCACTAAAAGGAGGATTCATTCATTCCATTCCTGACCCGGCCAAATGACTGGAAACAGGCTGTGGATTTTCTTTTTCATTTCAAGTACGTATGAAGGCATTCAGTGCTAAAAGAAAAAAGTCAACAAATGTTGATTCCACGTGGTCCAAAGTGACCCATTCACGAAGAAGGAGATGAAGAAGAAGAAGAAGGAGGAGGAGAAGAAGAATGTAACCCCTAATAGGGGTGGATTATAATAACAAAAATTATAATAACCTTACTGGTTTTACATCCCACTAACTACTTCTTACGGTTTTCGGAGACACCGAGGTGCCGCACGAATTCCTTTACGTGCCCCTATATTTACCGACACTAGACTTACGTATCTAAACACTTTCAAATACCACCGCTGAGCCAGGATCAAACCCACCAAGTTGTGCTCAGAAGGCCAGCACTCGACTGTCTGATCTACTCAGCCCAACAGGTGGATTATCTGTCTATTATTATTATTATTATTATTATTATTATTATTATTATTATTATTATTATTATTATGTTCGTTCGTAATCTGTTTATCCTCCAGAGTCGGTTTTCCTTCGGACTCAGCGAGGGATCCCACCTCCACCGCCTCAAGGGCAGTGTCCTGTAGCTTCAGACTCTGGGTCGGGGGATACAACTAGGGAGGATGGCCAGTACCTCGTCCAGGCGGCCTCACCCGCTATGCCGAACAGGGGCCTGGCGGGGGGATGGGACGATTGGGAGGGATAGACAAGGAAAAGGGAAGGAAGCGGCCGCGGCCTTAAGTTAGGTATCATCCCGACATTTGCCTGGAGGAGAAGTGGTAAACCACGGAAAACCACTTCCAGGATGGCTGAGGTGGTAATCGAACCCACCTCTACTCAGTCGACCTCCCGAGCCTGAGTGGACCCCGTTCCAGCCTTCGTACCACTTTCAAATTTCGTGGCAGAGCCGGGAATCGAACCCGGGCCTCCGGGGGTGGCAGCTAATCACACTAACCACTACACCATAGAGGTGGATATTATTATTATGTAGCATTTGAATCCGTTCTTCGCACGGGAACTTGCAATGGATTGCATGTTTCCTTCAGAAATTATAAGTGGAAGTCACACAGCTCTATTCACTCGTTTAATACGTCATGTAAAAGTGAAATTTTTCTCCGAAAGCACGCGGCTGTAACGTGAAGTTCGACAAATCTGAACAAAGTCGATACCGAATGAGGACGATTTCTGAATTGATAGAACGGTACATTTCCTGGTCGGATGTTTTGTGAAAATCTCCCTGGTTTTCAGTTACATTTTTTTGTTTTTCTGACCACTGGTGTGGCGCCATGACTGAAGACTCATGAAACGCATCGTTGACGACACCTCCCTTATCATCTGCTCTTACGAAGAGAGTAAAATGGTTCTTTAGGCGTTCCTGCTAAACCACCCGCAAGTGATATTCACCAAATGTCCCACGAGACTTCGACTACATATACACATTTTCGTACGCAACTCTGTTATTATCCGTCGTATGAAATGTACGTATAGCCCTGTGCTATAAACAAAACAAACAAAAGAACATATTTCTTATATAGATTTTGATAGACCTAATGAAGATATTTGAGAATAAGTTTCTTATAAACCTAAGTCCATGTGACAACCTTGAAGTTATATGCACGTGGCAACACAATCTCCCGAGTGAGTAGATTAGAAATACGTCATTTGGTTGAAATGTGTCCAGCAGTTTCCCAGTTTTAGGAACACAAACAGACAGGTAACCAGAAGATTATGGATCCTCTGATTTTCTCCCGTTATGGATCACTAAAATCACTATTCAGCACTTTCCTCAAAATACTGCAGGTTTCAAAAAACACTATCTTCTTCAGTTCAACGTAGACGGTCTACCGGAAGTTTATGTGGTGAAACGCATAATGCGGCTTGTGGAAAAGTCCTAGTTCTTGCATGACTATTTTAACAATATCTGAAACTTTTCCCAATCCATTCATCCTGACAGATTTAGTTCCTAAACCTGTTGTCCTAAAGAAATGTGGTTTTCAGAGTAAAATATTTTCAAACACGCTTGTTCCAAATTCAGTAAATTGTTCTATCATTTCCAAGAGCTTGTAAGTACAGTCTATATTGTTTAAATTTTTAAAATATAGGATTCTGTAACTTCATTAAGGCGGCATCTCAATTTCCTCACTGTTTGACCAAGCCGTAGTTGGTTTAGTATTGTTTCAATGTATGTGTGTTCCTTTTGTAGTTCGGTTGAGACCTAATAAGGATTTAGATGATGGCGTCTTAAAAAAGTTTGTAGGCGAATATACTACACCTCGGAAACGTTATTAGTCCTCGAAAGTTGTTGAAGTACTGAATTATGTTGTTTCTATCCTTTTACTGGATATCGACGAGGAATTGCTTGTTGGCGTCCCCTTGTTCATCTGCGAAAGTGAGTAATTTCAAAATATTCACCAAGTGGAAGGACTGCTTGTGGTTCATCAGGATAATTTTTTAAAGTGGTGGACAACTTCCGATTGTCGCACAAACGCTAAATAACACATAATGTTTCCTTTTATTTTATTAATTATTACCATTTGAACTACCCATCATTGATGGGAAGGCACAGATTTCTACAAAACATAGCTGCAACAGATATATATTTAGAACATCCCATGTAGATGCTGAAGTGGTGAAACATCAGGCTCATTGAAGACCCCCTATTGATGGACTCCTAACGTCGGTCATGTTTAGTTGATCAAAACTCATGAATACGGTTTTGAGCACGGCTCGTCTTTCATGTATGGCGAGCGCAACTTCAGAGGCCCTCATAGTCCCTGCACTAGTGTATGTGACTGTTAACAAAGCTGAAAAGCTCTGTATCATTATTCATTACAGGTCTCTGACAATTCGCCGCTAACGACCTTATAAAAATATCGGCACGGTACGTAACAGTACAGGCAAAGCTAGCATCTGTCACACGACCGAGGACAAAAACACGAAGAGTTTGTCTAAATGTTTGAGCTTTGTTTAATAAATCCATGGGAGCTTTCAATTTCAAATGAAATACAAAGCAAAACAAAACCACATGTTGCAACAGTCCCGAGGGGCCATAGTGTACCAAACGACCACTGCTCAGCCTGAAGGCCTGCAGATTACGAGGTGTCGTGTGGTCAGCACGCCGGATCCTCTCAGCCGTAATTATTGTCTTTCTAGACCGGGGCAGCCATCTCACTGTCAGACAGCTCCCCAACTGTAATCATGTAGGCTGAGTGGACCTCGAACCAGCCCTCTGGTCCAGGTAAAAATCCCTGACAAGGCCGAGAATCAACCCCGGGCCTCCGTGTAAGAGGCATGCACGCTACCTCTATACCGCGGGGCCGGCAAAATGAAATATATGTTATATAATACTGTGACGATCATTGGGTGAATGACCGCTTTAAGCGACATTTTTTCCTACTTCGGGTTCCTTACATGTAAGGTGGTGGTGTTTATTGTTTCTTTTTTTTCTTTTTTTTCTTTTTTTTCTTTTTTTTTTTTGCTATTTGCTTTACGTCGCACCGACACAGGTATGTCTTACGGCGGCGATGGTATAGGAAAGGCCTAGGAATTGGAAGAAATCGGCCGTGGCCTTAATTAAGGTACAGCCCCGGCATTTGCCTGGTGTGAAAATGGGAAACCACGGAAAACCATCTTCAGGGCTGCCGACAGTGGGGCTCGAACCCACTATCTCCCGATTACTGGATACTGGCCGCACTTAAGCGACTGCAGCTATCAAGCTCGGTGTTTATTGTTTCAAAAGGAAGTAAAACTAGGCAACCATCCTCTATATAACACTAATCATAGAGAAAATATGAACGGGATCCGACACTTCGATAAATGAAATTATCGGCCAAAGAATGATAAGGGCCATGAAGGCCGTGGAAATTGAAGACTCCCAAGGCCTCAAGTGCTCTAATACCGTCGGGATCGGAAAAGAAGACGTGTTGACTGAAGCAGGTCGTATAGAATAGATGAAAGTGAGGAGCCTGGTACAAGTAAGTGGAAGCAATTCCAGTACCAAGTTGAGGCCCCCGTGGTCGCCAACCCACGTTCCCAATTCAGAACCCCTGGGGCCCTTTTTAGTCGCCTCTTATGACAGGCAGGGGATACCGTGTGTGTTATTCTACTGCTCCCACTCACAGGGGAATTACACTTGTAATGAAAAGGTCGGATGAGAATATTGACACATGTAACATATTGAGTTCATTCAGTACTCGTATACCTGTATATCAAGGTCATCCGATGAAATTGCTTTTGTTCTGATTTATGATATATTTAAGGTGGAGGTATCTTTCAGCGCTTTTCGTGAGATATAGACTCACCTTACAGTCTCTATCTTCGCAAAAATGTCTTCCCAAAACTGGTCACACAGTTGACGAAATAAATGCCAACAGCTCATCTCGTCTTGCTTTAACATAATTTGATAAGAATAGAAAGGTACAGTTATTTTCTTTAGAGGAGTCTTTCGTTCTCGGGAAAGAATCACTTACCACATTCCTTCAACGCCAGCAACACGACTACCCCTCCGTTGCTCCTACGGTAAACTCCGGCACGGTCAAGTAAAGGCCGTATTCAGGTAACGTAAACTCTCTCACGGAGACAAATCAAACATTTTCCTTCCCATTTTACCGGACTGAAGACTGGCTATTCGAAATACATAGGTGTGGTTAAAAATGTTTGGTTCACTTCCACTCTCCAAATATAAAATTTTGCTTTTAAAATTATTTGGCCACTTCTACTCTCCATTAATTAAGAAGTCAAAATTTAAAATTTTACTTTGTAATCTTATTTCTAATTGCTGCTCTTTTAATGAATTCAAATCTAGTCATTTCCTTCAGTTTGTATTGTTAGCGCGAGTGTGAAATATGGTGATATTTATTTACTGTCTTTGTTTTCTTCTTGATGAGAGCTTGCTGCTTCCGATATTTATGTACGTTAGCAATTGAAACTGTAATATGGTGCTTATAAACTTGAAAATGTTCGGATGACTGCGATAAAAGGAGGCATTGAATTTGGAATGAGATGATTCGTGGTTTCTTTTAATTCTTCAATATTCTAGTGTCCCCATAATGCAGGGGAAATGCAGCTTCGTCAAAGATGTAATCAAGAAGTTCATCCAACTTATCATAATTAGGTTTTGAAGCCATTAAACCATCTGCAAAAGAGTCGTTTATGGCTTCGATTTGTTGAAAAGGAAGGCGAAAGAAATATACTAAAGATTTCCTCACTTCTGATCACTTTACATAGTCAAAGTTCCTGTATGCTTCGGTACCAGTGTTGTCGTAAGTGGAACAATATATTGTAGCGTACACAGGCGGAAACCTATATGTACAGAACCTTGTATAGATTGTTCAAAATCAGAGACGATGACTTTCGGCTTTGACTTTGATTTACAAATATCTTCGATTTTAATAAATACATATTTGTAAGTTTCAGCCGGTTTATTAGGCAATAAAGCATAAAAAATTAAGTGGCATGTAAAGTCTGTTTCGGTAGCCATGCAAGGAGAACATTTGAAGGAAGAAAGCAGGGCAATTTTGGAAAGTACCATCGACATACACTTTGTCACACGAACAGAAATTGTAAATTTGTGTCAAAAATAAGATAATAGTACTTGTGTCATCGTTGTAAAGTAGAAAATCTTCGTTTCGATTAGTTTTAAGAGCTTTTAAGAGTTTTCAGAGCTTCATTCACATCACATCACATGCACATCTTCGGCAGTCGTGACAAAGCAGCTCGCTTCACGCTCTGTACGTTGTGTCGAATGCAGGTATCATCTATTGTTTTTAACGATAGTTCATTTTCATTTTATTTATTTATTTATTTATTTATTTATTTATTTATTTATTTATTTATTTATTGTGTTATCACTTTAGAAGGCTTGTTATGTAATAAAGAGTCGTCCGCTCTCAGTTTTATTTTTGGCACATTAGAAACACTTTAGCGGTTCAACGTATCATCTGGACCATGGTTGTGTTTAAAATTAGATTTATAAAATTCTATACCCAGACTTGAAATTCCATAAGTATACACTTTGCTAGGGCACAACATTTAACACAATACCAACGGCACCAACCATCCTGTGCTTCAGGTTTACAATAAAATTTATACGCACTGACAAGCATGAGATTTTCCCATTTTGACTAACCATAACAGAACAGACCACGTCTATGCTGTAAATAACACAGCGCCAACTAGGAAACCGATGCAAATGACTCAGCGTGTGTTCTGCTTACGTAGTATGAAAACGAATGCAGTGCTACCTAGTGAAAATAGTACGTGCGGGGGTTTACTTCCCTTATGTAAGGGAGTGTACGTCTCTGCTGTGCCGAACTTTACATTTCTATAGTATTCATACTTTTCCAGAAAGGGACCGCGCCGGAGCTTACTACCGGCCGTCCGTTGATGAGTTGTTAAAGCAGCGTCAATGACAATCTCCTAGACCCAGCATGGCTTCTACCCATCCTCAACTCCTTCACATGCGGGCAGCCAGTGATTTGGATCATACAATTGTAGGATCACACAGATTGAAGGAAATGATCAAAGTTGACATGTGGCCAGTTTGGTAGAGGGACGTGTTTAGTGGTGGGCATGAGTAAATTAGAACATGTACGAACCACCAGTCACAGTCAAGGATTAATCACGTGACTTCTGACTTCTCCGCTCCCAAACGGAACAAGTCCTACTTGCGCCTGAGCAAAATAGATCAGATCCTGCTAGTTACTGAAAAAGGAAAAAAGTAATATATACACCGTTTGCGCAAAACCAAACATGCCCACTATTAAACATGGAATAATTTGTTACTGATTTTCGATCCGTGCCGGTTTTACAAAGGGCATTCCTGTGTCAATGAAACGGTTTGAAAACTTTCTATCCGGTTGTTAATTTACGTATCTTTCCCGCCTAAAAGTCTGCATTAGACGGGGATATATCATTTTGCCTGATTGTGGTTGTAGCCTATAATATGGCTCAGTAAAGTTTGCTACTTTATACTGCCTACACAGTTCTTGGTAGGTTATTTTAGCTAGGTTGTCATGCCTTCCTGTGTAGTCGTTACGTGCCAGTACTGGGCACGTTGTTAGTATAGGGTAAGTCAGCGAAACGTTACCACACTATGCAGGGGACGTCCGGCGATCATATTGCCCGTAGAGTCACAGCAGAACGGGCGGAAGTTCAGTTTCATTACGGTAGTTCTAAATTATTAGTTAAGAGTTAATAATGAACGAAGTTGAAAACTGATGTACACCTTACATTTCATCAAATCAGCTGCTGAAAATTGTGTTTAACGTTCTCGATACAAACCTTGCATCGGCAGAAAACAAAATCGAAACACTCCTATCTCTACCGCTGAAATTTAAAGTATTAGTCGCCTGATTTCGTTCTCCAGGACTTCAAGAATACGCGGATTGTTCTGGTACCCTCTCTGTCCTAATGCTTCCCACAAATAAAAATTGCTGACATCAAAATCTGGGGAAACGATGGGTCGTGGCAAAATCCGTGACTAATTACTTTCTGATTGAACATCTGTTCTAATCCAAAACCATATGTCACCACACCGACAGCTACCACAAATAACGTTCAACAAGTGTACTGTATGAATGGAACACTAATAACGATACTAAAGTGCGCTCAACAATAACTCACTCGTAAATTAAACATTCCTTTCGTACTCTTACCGCTAACCATGCTCAGCGTGTTGCTTGACGACGCAGTCTAGCTCGCTACTCGGGAACAAATCAATCATTTTCCCAGTACCCCTGCGGGTAAAACCTTTCACCAGCGCAAGAACCGCTGTTTAATGTCCATTTGTCATAGTGATGTAAGTAAATTCTTGGCGACTGGTACCAACTTAACTTAGTTCCTAGTACGAACTTTGGACAGGCTGTTTAATTTATTCGTGGTTATATGTTTCGTCGTTAGTTGCTACGGTCATAAATAAATTCTTCTTAGCTATGGTAATCAACGAGGTATTGTTAAACATGGATGTTGTCCCTTGTGGAGGTTGCTATGTAAATATTACTAATTTAATGATTTCAAGAGTTTTTAAGATTTGTTGTCGTTTTACGTTAACCACGGCCTGATAATTAGGGAAAGGAATTGTGAGAAAAATGGGCATATCACCAAACTCAGTATTCGGCGAGGGAACGGATTATTCTTTAGATGCTCTCCAATAAGGTATGCTAAGCTAAATTTTGGTATAAATCTTCCTTCCTTCCTTCCCTCTTCCTATGTACGTTTAAACTTTGTTTATGTGTGTATGAAATCACTTTTCAGCATTCGTCTACTTGGACCATTATTGTTACTTTTCAGAGAAATATGGCTAGCCATGGAACAATCACAGATGTTTTCATTCCTCCTGTAAAACAAATGTTATAATTACTTTCATTAATTTCCCTCGTATCAATTATAATACTGACATCAGTGCAAATATATACTTTCGAGTGGTCAAATTTTACAATAATCACCACGCTTCGTTTCGCCTGGACAAATCATTATGGCTAGCCGTGGACCATTTGAAAATATTACTATAATTATAATTTATGCGGCCCGGTTGGTGACAAAATCATTTGACTGGATAGGTTAGATCCGGCTAGGAGCGAACCCATTGTACTATGATGAAGCAAAGGGGGTCTGGGGGCATAAGCCCCCAGTTTAGGGCGGCGAAGCGGCTTTAGGCTTCTTGACATCAGCGCAATCTACACCTCACTGTGTCCAGTTTTAGAATGAACTAAAATCATTGGTCTGAATAGGTTAGGTCCGGCTAGTGGCAAACCCATTGGACTGTAATCAAGCAAAGGGGGTCTAGGGGCGTCAGCAGCTTTAGGCCTGTCGATATCAGCTCATTATACACCTTACTGTGTCCAGGTCCACGTTACCGTCAGATCTGGACCAGATACAAATGCTACTGTTCCTCTTGTCTGTATATAGAGCGTGATTCAGCTGCCACTTCCAATGTAGTTTTATGCAACCCACACTATTCATTCCGTCCTGCCGGTATGCTCAGAAGACACTTTTTTTTTTTTTTTTTTTTTTTGCTATTTTGCTATTTTGCTCTACGTCGCACCGACACAGATACGTCTTATGGTGACGATGGGATAGGACAGGCCTAGGAATTGGAAGGAAGCAGCCGTGGCCTTAATTAAGGTACAGCCCCGGCATTTGCCTTGTGTGAAAATGGGAAACCACGGAAAACCATCTTCAGGGCTGCCGACAGTGGGGCTCGAACCCACTATCTCCCGATTACTGGATACTGGCCGCACTTAAGACGACTGCAGCTATCCAGCTCGGTGCTCAGAAGACACAACCGGATATCTTGGTATTTACTGCCTCACCTTGATAGGACGCCGCAATGTTATACTCGTACTAAACACTGGAAGACTTGCGCGTGCTTTCTGGATCATATGAACCTGACACGCCGGTGAAACACTAAATTGATATTGTGACCGCAGTAAATCCAGTACTTGCTATAAGCTGCTATGTGTGCCGTACGGAACCGTAGTGTAGTTGGTAGAGGCGTGGAGGATTTGTCTTGTATGTCGGGTGGGAGGTTCAAGTCCGGGGCGAAGAGGAAATGTTTTTAAACATTTGTTTAATGCGTACCTCAATACCCGCCTTTCATACGAATTGTGATTGAATGAATGCGTTTGTGGCCCTAAGAATGGCCGATTAGTTAGGAGGCCGGACACACACAGCCCGGAAATAATCGGAACACAACTGCCCTGACAATATTTCATCGCATAAGCAAATGCTCGATGTGATGACCGTTTTGGTTTATGCACATTCGGACCCGGTGTCCAATAGATCGCATTGTATGCAGAGGCATTCCAGCTGTAATCGCTCGGAAGGCGTCCGTGATAAGTAGCCGGAGCTGGTCGGGGTTTTCTGGCGTTTGAGTTTAAATGACGTTTTTCAAATGTCCCTACAAGAAGAAGTCTAACGGCGTTAATTCCGGTAATCTATCGGGCCAAGAAGGAGGGCCTCCTTGTCTCATCCATTTCCCCGGCAGTTCCTCGTTCAGATGGTTACGAAGGGGCAAAGTCGAATGTGGTGGAGCTCCATCTTGCTGCAACCACATCGTCTAATGATCATGCAAAGGCACATCCTCCAGCAGCAGTGGGAGCTCCTGGCGCAGAAAGTGCAGGTAGCGTGGGCCCGTCCAATGGCCCTCAAAGCAATAAGGTCCAATCAGGCGATCCCCCAAGATTCACACCAAATATTCACTCCCCATTGTACTTGATGGGCCGCCTGTCGCAACCAGTGAGTATTGTCCGGACTCCAATATTGCATGCTGCGGCGATTGAGGTTTCCATTATAGTGGAAGCGCGAATTGTCCGAGAACAAGATATACGATACGAATGCTGCATAATTGTCCAGCCTGCGTAAAAGCCACCAACAGAACTCCATTCGAGCTTCGAAGTCCCGCCCATGGAGCTCTTGGTGTAGCTCAAGATGCTATGGGTGAAATTTATGTTCATGCAGAATTCGCCAGACGGACGGCTGGCTGGTGTTCATCTGTCGTGCAATCGCCCTTGTATTGATGTGTGGATTATTACGAGCTGCCTCCAGAACGGCCTCTTCTGTTTCACGCGATGTAACGGGCCTATCGCAGACTGATGGCTGGTTGGAAATCAAGCCTTTTGTCTTTATGAATGCCATAGCAGCCGCGTGTCGCCTGTTGGGATACCGTTCCTGGTACAGATGTAGTGCCTCGCACGTGTTTTGTCTTGCTTCCCCATAAATGAGGAGCATGTCAACGTATTCCTGTGTGGAAAACATGCCGAATGACATCAGAGATTCCAGTACATTCAGGTCCTAACCAGCGGAGTATGCACAAGGTACAATATGAATAACATTGTCATTATACTGGTTGAATATGGCAAACGTGGGCCTGTGTTTACGTATTCAAACATCATTCCGATACAAAATATTCAAACGATGCAGGATTCGAACCGCCGCTGGCACATTCCGTCGAATGCTAGGCACACGTCTAGCCCCATCCGCTACACTACACTGCTAGAAACATGCTGGTAGTACGGTGAGAGCAACGTACATACGCCACCCGGTTCGGTGTTTAAAACATTATTACTGCACTGTTACCTCGTTTTATGCATTGATCCCCCTCTTCGTTACACCCGGTCACGAGTCACGACACATTAACATAGTTACATGGTGAAAGGACGTTGCTACATGATTGCAAGGCGACAGGCTACCCGAGGTTACCTGAGCCGAACCATAACGAGCCCGAATCGCAGAGAACGTCTGCCTAAAATAACCAGCCACCAACCGCGAGGATCGCTGCCAGCTGCAGAAAATGAGCCAGACTTAGGTCATTCCAGGAGCGGACGGAAATAAGATAAGTTTTCCGTAACGTAATTTGGTAGATGTCAGCCTCTGTGGTGTAGTGGTTAGTGTGATTAGCGGCCATCCCCGGAGGCCCGGGTTCGATTCCCGGCTCTGCCACGAAATTTGAAAAGTGGTACGAGGGCTGGAACGGGGTCCACTCAGCCTCGGGAGGTCAAGGTTAGTGTGATTATCTGCCACCCCCGGAGGCTCGGGTTCGATTCCCGGCTCTGCCACGAAATTTGAAAAGTGGTACGAGGGCTGGAACGGGGTTCACTCAGCCTCGGGAGGTCAACTGAGTAGAGGTGGGCTCGATTTCCACCTCAGCCATCCTGGGAGTGGTTTTCCGTGGTTTCCCACTTCTCCTCCAGACAAATGCCGGGATGGTACTTAACTTAAGACCACGGCCGCTTCCTTCCCTCTTCCTTGTCTATCCCTTCCAAACTTCCCATCCCCCCCCCCCCGCAAGGCCCCTATTCAGCTTAGCAGGTAAGGCCGCCTGGGCGATGTATTGGTCATCCTCACCAGTTGTATCCCCGACCCAATGCCTCACACTCCAGGACACTGCCCTTGAGGCGGTAGAGGTGGGATCCCTCGCTGAGTCCGAGGAAAAAACCGACCCTGGAGGGTAAACAGATTAATAATAAGAAGAAGAATATGAAAGGAACGTAGATGATATATTCTGAGAATGCAAAGAGGTAATTCCGGCTGCGAAAATGTGCCACATAATTTCATTTCGTCTTATCACTGACGCCTAATCAGGAAACGGAACTAAGTGGTAGACATACTATATGTGTACATGTATGCATATTTATATCGTATCGTAGTCCGTTTACCCTCAAGAAATATCTTAAATATTCTACAGTGTCGGTATGTCGTTCCTATGAGCCTTTAAACCTTTTCAGTAAAAGAGCCGTGTAAATATTCAGTGAATTCCAGGCTTGAAAGATGGGCAGCTGACTGTTTTAGTGAAAGAATTCAGTTCGAAGTATATAATGAAATAACCTGTACATCAACACTGAAGGTTCAATTAAACGAACGGGCATTGTAGGCATTGACAGGAAATCTAACAAAGGCGTTATTATCGATCCAACAGTCAGATTTGAGTGACATGGGAAGTACACATAGAGATTTGTGCAGAATGAGCCTTGCTTTCGTGCTTATGGCACTAGTATAAAATTAATACATGGAGAGTTATTAGTACGTTGTTCAGTGCACGCGGAACAATCACATATTTCTCTGTGAATATTTTCAAACGGTTTTAACTCTGTACGAATGCTCTGCAGTGCAAATTGTGATTTTTATAGATTCTCCCCAAGTTGTACAAAACCGTCTATATAATTGACATTGAAAAAGATAGAACCCATCCGGGTCAGTAGCTGCCCGAAAGTAATGAATATTGCGATTAACATTATTTAAATCACACTGAAAATTTATCAATTGAATTTTAATTTCTATTGCTTTCTTAGAGTCTTACTATAAAGGCAGCTGACCATAGTGGATTTTCTTTCTCTCGGTTGTTAATTTTATACCTGTGTTCTCTTTCCTGCATCAACCTCTTTGGAATGATTTTTATCTCGCTCAAATCAAACTGTTGTATCGGTAAAGACGTCTTTGTTGGATTTTCTATCGATGACTGTCCCCGAAAACCGTAAAAGTAGTTAGTAGGACGTAAAGCCAATAACATTATTATTATTATTATTATTATTATTATTATTATTATTATTATTATTATTATTATTATTATTATTATTATTATTATCATCATCATCATCATCATCATCATCTGTTTACCCTCCAGGTTCGGCGTTTCCCTCGGACTCAGCGAGGGATCCCACCTCTACCGCCTCAAGGGCAGTGTCCTGGAGCTTCAGACTCTTGGTCGGGGGATACAACTGGGGAGAATGACCAGTACCTCGCCCAGGCGGCCTCACCTGCTAAGCTGAACAGGGGCCTTGTGGAGGGATGGGAAGATTGGAAGGGATAGGCAAGGAGGAGGGAAGGAAGCGGCCGTGGCCTTAAGTTAGGTACCATCCCGGCATTCGCCTGGAGGAGAAGTGGGAAACCACGGAAAACCACTTCCAGGATGGCTGAGGTGGGAATCGAACCCACCTCTACTCAGTTGACCTCACGAGGCTGAGTGGACCCCGTTCCAGCCCTCGTACCACTTTTCAAATTTCGTGGCAGAGCCGGGAATCGAACCCGGACCTCCGGGGGTGGCAGCTAATCACGCTAACCACTACACCACAGAGGCGGACATTATTATTATTATTATTATTATTATTATTATTATTATTATTATTATTATTATTATGTCGGTGACTACAATGTCCGTTCGTTTAACATCAAGAAAATTCATATGTTGGTCTGATAAAAGATTTGCGGATAATTGCAAGAATTTTTAAAAACTCTGAACTTCTTTTATAAATAGTAATAATGAACGTTTAGCTTGCAAGAGTATGTTTAAATAGCATTTGTTGCTGCTGAACTATATTATTGTGAATTTTTCTATGGTTGTAGAGGGTATACCTCCCCCTTAAGAGAATCAATGAAAAACCACTTTCCTTATGACTTCTTTTGGTAGTTAACATAGTAAAGTGTAAAACTCTCACATTAAATTTAAACTCTTCATTTCGTGACACCTTTGCCAACAAATCAGTGAGTTGTTTTGTTTATTGATGTGAGCAGGTGGTTGAACCCGTCACCCTGCCCATCGAACTGGCGGTGTCCAGTCGAGTAGTACTCTACGAGGCGTGTATCGAGCACTGGCCATCGCGGACTGCTCAGCTGATGTACACCGTGTTCGTCCTCCTCCTGCAGTCAGTACTTCCTGCCATTGTGGTGGGAACGGTACATGCACGAATAGCAGCCTACCTCCATGCACATGCGCGGACACAGCGGGATTCTCGGCGGGCTCGTAAGGAACTGCAGAGGAACAGAAGGACCACCATGCTTCTGTCTGGTATCGCTGTACTCTTCACCATCAGTTGGCTGCCACAAGGTTAGTCAATGTACCAGCTGCTATTGCATGCTATAACTGCACTCAAATGGCTCCCAGAAGGCGAATCAGATGTTACTTTAATGCAATTGCGCTCTATATTTCCAGTTTGAGAATGGGAATTTAATCTTGTATATTAACTTCCGCCTGTGTTTTGTATTACTTGTGGATTATCTTCGTTAACTATGGATAAAAAAGAGGACAAAGCAATTCAAAAGGAGGACAATGCCGGAAAAAAGAGGGCACAAAAACTCTCCATTGAGAATACATAAAAAAGTATCCATTTCCATATTATATAATAAATTCATACAAGATTTAAACAATGAAACTAATTTACACGACTTGCTGGTACTTTTATGAAGATTCAGCTGCCTTCAGGAGTTTTGGAGAGTCTAACATATAAAAAAAAAGATACACATGTAAATTAGATTATTTTGAACCATTAAGAGGATTTTCACAGATTCTACTTTGAAACGGTTCCTATTATCAGTTAATTGTACTGAGATTAATGAAAATAGTCTCTCTACACTTGAATTGTGCCCTGGTATAGTAAGAACAAAGTATTTTGCAAATTCTAGTAACTTTTGACTATAATCAACTAATTTATGGGAATTGAAATTTCCGACTACAAGGTAACTTATTAAATTCAGGGTCATTACTACTTTCATTCAGAGTTGTTTGAAATTGCAGAAGTGATCAAAAGATTTCACTTCATCAATTTAAAAGGATTTAGACTTAGCTTGCAAATGCAGAATACAGTTTTCCAACATCACAATAATCAATATCACTTTTTAGCGCCATCCAATTAGAACAGGCTTACTTAAAATCCCGGTTATATCCTGTAGCTTGTCACGTTGTCATCGGTGACACATTAACATAGCCGTGTTCTGACGGGCTATTGGTGAGAGAGAAGCTTGCAGTATACCGAGTGGTAAATAACGTTTATTTTCACAGTATAATTACATGAAGGCCTACTGCATATCCATAGTCACCAAACCAAACCAAACAACATCCCCGAAGGACCGTGGCCTACCAAATGACCGCCGCTCAGCATCCAGGCCTGCAGATTATGAGGTGTTGTGTGGTCCACACGACGGACCCACTCGGCCATTATTCTTGGCTTCCTAGACCGGGGCCACCATCTCACCGTCAGGTAGTTCCTCAACTATAATCACGTAGGCTGAGTGGACCTCGAACCAGCCCTCAGATGCAGGTAAAATTTCCTGACCTGGCCGGGAATCGAACCCGGGGTGTCCGGGTAAGAGGTAGCCACGCTACCCCTACACCGCGGGGCCGGCTATCCGGCTACATATCGATACCATATCGATGATGCCGTCGCGTAATGAAGATACTTGCAAAAACGAAGTAGTAAAACAAATTGCCCCAAAATAAGCAGATTCACTACGAAAGGAGGATATTTCGGTTTTTCTAAATAATCCACCCGGACCCCAGGACTATAGTCTAAAAAGGGGAGCATGTCCTGATAAAAGAGAACGTCTGGTCACCCTGTCGTTAACGAGCGGCACTTCAAGTGATCCAGGTCCACGACACCTACCGAGTTCCGAAGAATGCGTTGTTGCTACTTTTCCTTATACGCTTGTTATTAATCAGAAATCTAAATGGACACGTCGAATTAAAAACAGAAGGTTCTTCTTCTTCTTCTTCTTCTTCTTCTTCTTCTTCTTCTTCTTCTTCTTCCTAAAACGTTTCCACTTATGCAGGTCGTTCACAGAGCCTCTTCCAATCTTCTCTTTTTCATCACAGTCTCCCATTGTAGTCCTCTCCGATTTACGACATCCTCCACCTGATCCATCCATCTTGTTCGTGGTCTTCCAATGGTCCTTTTTCCAGATTCTGCCCAATTTCAGCCTATTTTTCTCCATAGTTTCTTTTATGGGGATTGATCTGTAGCGTGTTTCGTATTGTTTAATTTCTTATCTTGTCTTGTTTTACCCAAGATTCCTCGCAGGTAACGCATCTCTGTCGCTTGTAAACTACTCAGATCTTTTCTTGTCCAAGTCCAAAATTCAGATCCATAAGCCAATATTGCCAAATAATGTGATTTATACGTCATGATTGTTAGCTTTGGTAGGTAATTTCCAATTTAAAACATCGCTAAAAGCTCCTCAATGACAATTAAATATTGCAACTCTCACTCCACGTGCAGTATATATCCAAACGTCAGTGTGCTGTTACATCACTATTTGTGGAGAATGAGACACACAGAAGCGGCTTTTTGGTGTAGCGAGGAGAGACAGGTTATCCTACTCCACTGAAAGTGTCACTTGCTGTTCCCAAAAGGCAGTCGGTCGTTAAGGAGGATAGTGCGTATCGGACACTTCTTTCCATTTTATCTCCATGATTATCCTCCCACATGGATTAAAGAAGGTAAGTCATGGTAATCATTACTGTCTGTTTTCACTGTGTTCCGAATCTCTTGGGGGCTATTAAATGGTAAGTCTTAAAATCTCTTACTACTGAACTCTGCCGTACCAACTATTTACTCAGAGCCACAAACGGAAATGATCTATTTTCACTGCAAATATTATTCGTAGCTGTCTATCTCAATGTTGTCCGTTTTCTTGGTTTAATGGTCCTGCGTGTTACGTAATGTTTTGTGTGTGACGCTGTGCTACCGATTTATAATGTCACCTTAGGGGTAATGCTAAAATAAATGAAGATTAATTATCTGTAAAGTCCCAGTAAAAGTACATTAGTGCGCAATGGAATGAAAATAAGAGGGGCTCAGAGATAGAGGGTCGTCAGGATAAGGGCAAAACAAGATAACGGGATTACAAATAACATGTATATTTATTTATTTTTTCTTTTCGAACCAGTGGAAAGATAATATATACTCTAGCAAGAACAATTTATCAGGATTTTTTAAATACAAATAGAAAGACTGTACAGTAAAAAAAAAAGGAGTGTACAAATAGATATCAATTTATATTTGGTAAGATTTTTGAGAAAATGGAATGTACAAGTAGATATAAATTAATTTACAGTATAACAATTAAAAAAATACTTGCAAACTGAAAGGTTATACAGTGAGAATGAAATATACAAATAGATATCAGTAAATATAGGATTTACATTAGTTCTCAAAATACGGTGGATAACTAACAAGAGTACCAACTTGAAGAAAATCAATATATTTAAAGCCTGTAGATGATTAATAGGTTTTCCAAATATAAGAATAACCTAACAGCGATGCTAAGGGCAAACATCTGCCTAGACGAAAACTATGATGGGTAAACATGTGATACACACGAAAACCCTTACAAGGAATCAAAATACATGTTTAGAAGAAATAGGTTAGAAGAACTTACGTTAACTTAAGTACCGTATATGTAAAAAAAGAAATTAAACATGGCGAAGATAATTCTTATTCCAAAGGATCATAGCACATGTTTGAACTTAGTTCTCGTAACAAGTTCCGTAATAATACGACTGTGCCTTGAAACATGAAACATTAATAGAAAACTATTTCCAAGGGATCATGGTACATGCTTAGGGTTTGTAGTGATCATGGCAAGTTCCATAACAATACGACTACACATAAAAATGTGAAATATGAAGGGAAATCTTATACAAGATCTAAAGCTAGTGCAATTATGGTATAAAGGGTCAGGATGGGGGACATAGGATACCAACAGAGCTCAACGCGTAGTGTATGTCAGACGTATAGAGGTTATGGTAGACGGCCATTCAGTTCCATAGTTGCAATAGGACATGAATAATTTAAGTTCTCAGCATAGGTTAACTTGATTGTCCACAACGTGCAGACCACTCCCCCAACTCCCGCCAAGATGCCCGTAGAAAAGAATAATAGACTTAAAATTGAAATAAAAAGGTCTCCATATCTCTCACCTTAAGGTAGCAGCAGCGAAGTGATGGGCAGAGAAATATCTTGTGCCTCGATGAGGTCTTGTGCTCTTTCCAGTCTCGATTCCACCTGTCGGCATAGGCACGGTGGCGAAAATATATAGGCGGAGAGATAATTCTACAAAGCGTACTGTGGCAAACAGCTGAGCTGGTGACGTTTGGCGGAAGCGGAAGGAAACAGATGAGTATGCAATATGGCGACCCGTCAAACTTCACCGAGAGGCGAGTGGAGGATTAAATGTCACAACATATGCAGAGTAGAGATGAAGAGGTTTCACCAAAACTGTAAAGTCAATATGTATAGCACACGAAGTAGGATAGCACATTAGTCTCAGAGAGTCTTAGGTTCAGTTCTCGCTTAAGACGGGCACATCTGATTAATTCCTCTTTATCGGCGACTGGGTCTTTTCGTTCGTCCAAATACAGACCTCTCCATACACACACAACGCATCACGCTACCAACCACTCCAGAGACATTAGGATGGTAAAAAAGCTGACGTGGCCTTAATTATTGTACATGCCCAGCATTTGACTGGTGTGACACTGGAAAAACAACAGTAAACCATCTTCAGGGCTGCCGGCTGCATAACCATAACCCATTCCAAGCAGCCAACTCGCTCGATAATATTTGATACATCTTCACTGAGGATAGATTTCCGCACATATTCAGTTAACATAATGCTTGAATATCGAGCATTCTTTGGATATTATAATAATTTTTACAGTTGCTTTATGTCGCACCTACACACATAGGTTTTATGGCGACGATGGGAGGGGAAAAGGCTAGGAGTATGAAGGAAGCTGCCGTGGCTTTAAGTAAGATACAGCCCCAGAATTTGCCTGGTGTGAAAATGAGAAACCACAGAAAATCATGCTCAGGGTTGCCGACGGTGGGGTTCGAACCCACTATCTACCGAATGCAAGCTGATAGCTACGTGACCCAAACCAGGCGGCCACTTGCTCGGTGATTACAATAATGATATAGGTAATAACTATTAACGAGCGGAAATATTGAAATCCTTTCAATATCACTTTTAATATCGCAGCGGAGAAAGTAATCAAGCCCTTTCAGAATTTTCCTCACACTACGGGATGATAAATTCAGTTTTCGTGCGAATTCCTTCTTTATTATACCTGGCTTCTTTACAAGTAACACCTTAAGAAATTTTACGTCAGTGATCATAGATCTTCCTATGCGAGATTGATTTTTTAATGGAACATTTCCCGACTGAAATCTTGAAAAATAAAATACCATTTTCAGCATATCCGATTAGTTTCGGCAACTTTATAACAAGGCGAAAACTCTCAGAGCTTCACTAATAGCAAGAACTGAGCTCCCACATTCCAAGGCCTACGAGCCTTCACATACCAGAACAAAATTTATCGTGCCTTTTGATTTCTCAGGAAATCCATTGAAATTACAATTATGAACGGGAAAAATCCTCAACTAATCAAAAGCTAAGCTCATGCTACAAAAATATAGGGCCAAGAGAAGTTGAATTCCAAAAATTCGAAAATGAATGTTTGGAAAGTAGGCAGACACACAATAAAGAAAGAAGATGGTGAAAACAACCGAGTGGGGCACGATGCCAAGATACACATAGGATAACCCCATACTACCTTGTGACTAGAAGGAAGAAAAATTAACGACCGAAAAGTGAAAGAAGCAATTCAGTTTTCAAAATCCTACTCCCACAGTCAAGATAATCTTTAGCTGGCAACTGGGCCTTTCTTTTATAATGGCAGACTGGGCTATGATTTGTTGAATAAAGTTTATTGTGAGAAACCCTTAGGAGTGACTTAAAAGGATGATTTGCCAGGTCTTAATTATTACATTTCTTACTAAATGAAAGTTCCAACATATGCTCATAGGTGGCAACCTCAAACTGGAAAGTGCTATCAGTAGGTAGTCTTCAGAACTACATGCTGAAACAGAGTTCAGCCTATCTTCACAAGAGGTCACTATAGGCAGGCTGAACTTGGACTTAAAACGGCGTTCGTAATGTCACTGCTCATCTCACAAGGGAACATCGGCAATGGGTAAGTCGCCGATCGCGATGAAACTTGGAAAACACATTGAGGTACACGTAAAAATGATGTCGGCATCAATTTTGGGTGCCAACATTCATTAGGGCGTTAACTACGGGGCCTGAAATTGCGACTTTTCAAATTCCGCGCGATCAGCGATGAATACCTGCTGGCCAATGCTAAGCTGGCACACTGCGTATCTGGAGACACGCCTCTGCAGCTCCTCCCCTCCCCGCTCCAATTGGATCGCCTCCGCACGTTCTCCTTCTCCCCGCGCTTGCCGGCTGCTTAGCTGTTCAACGGGACCGACTGCTTCATTTTGTACTGTAATTATTGGAATCCTTTAAATTACGTTCCGTTTCACACATGATGATAATAAATAACCTACATTAATATACCCATATTTTATTCAAATGTTATATTTTCATTCCTATTAATTCCGGTGAGTTGTCACATTTAGAGTGGACATACATATGGAATTAATTAAATTAAATCACCCACCACTAAATAAATACGTTTTTTGTAAGGAAATTATGTGCCCGGGTAGAGGATCTCAATGAATGTAATGAGATTCGGTGCCTGGGATATCAAAACCTGGTTATAGGTCCAGATCTTCTTTTTATGACACCTTCCCCCCACCCATTTTGTGTACGCTACCAGTTGTGTCATAACGAAACGACATCGCGGACGACAACAACAACAAACTCCGAGTTTGAAACTACTGGTATTTTCCTTATTGCGTACTCTGGTATAATGAATAGGCCTATAGGTAGAATGTTTTTATTTGTGCTTGTACTGACAGGCACAGCACATTTCAATTGCAGCAATGGTTGTCGAATATAAATTAATTTAATGCATAGGCAACTTCGATATGAGTATGACATGGATTGTAGTAAAGTTTGACGTAATAAGAAAAGCCTTGAAACATAAAAAAGATGTGCATTTATATATGCAATAGATATACAGTAATCACAGGCAGGCCTGTAGTCTTACTGTACCGGTACTTTTGCGTTATAGCTGACGAAGGTCTATGTATTCAACAAGTACCGATATTAAAGTATCACACTACAGCCTTCTGGCTATAATGGCAGTTACATACGCAAAAAGTTAAACAATTAGTACAAGGCAACACAATAAATGACTCCGTAACAATTATATCGGGCAAACTCCCCGCCAATAACTGATAGTAAACAAAAACAATCATTGGTCTATTCGATACATTAAAAAATAGTGAAAAGAAGACGGAAACAAATCACAATTAACAACAGGCACCGTACATTTTTTTCTAATTGCTTTACGTCGCACGGACAAAGATAGGTCTTATGGCGACGATGGGATAGGAAAGGCCTAGGAGTTGGGAGGAAGCGGCCGTGGCCTTAATTAAGGTATAGATGCGAGCTGATGAGAAGACTAGCGGGACGTGAGGTGGGACACGGGGGAGCAGCTTTCTCTCTCTGTCGTCTCGGCTATGGCTCTTCCTAAAAGTATCGTCAGCCAGCCAGCCAGCAGCCAGTCTCCCTTTGATGATACAAATGGCCAGTCGAACAGTTCGGTAGTGTTGATCTTGTCTGTGTGTTGTAAGTGTTGAACAGCGATTTATATATTGAGACTTATAAAATATTTATGTTATTATAGTGCTACTTTGTATTACTATTATGGAACCCTGCCGGAAGAAAGGAAAGACTATCCACAGCGAAGCTTAGGGAGGTTATCAGACATGTTATCCAAGAATGTGATGAAGAGGCACGAGAAGGGAAACTGTTTTGTGTGTCACCAAGAAAAGTCACATAGAGACACAAGGATTGATGAAGCTAATTTAGGCCTACAGTCTATTGTTTTAAATTTTATTTTATTTCATAGTTTTGCCTATCAAGAAAAGTGACATAGGGGCACAAGGATTGATTAAGATAATTTAGGCCTACAGACTATTGTTTTAAATTTTATTTTATTTCGTAGTTTTGCCTATCAAGAAAAGTGACATAGGGACACAAGGATTGATGAAGATAATTTAGGCCTACAGACTATTGTTTTAAATGTTATTTTATTTCATAGTTTTGTGTGTCACCAAGAAAAGTGACATAGGGACACAAGGATTGATTAAGCTAATTTAGGCCTACAGACTATTGTTTCAGATGTTATTTCCTAGTTTTGCCTATCAAGTGAAGTGACATAGGGACACAAGGATTGATTAAGCTAATTTAGGCCTACAGACTATTGTTTTAAATTTTATTTCATTTCATAGTTTTTCCTATCAAGAAAAGTGACATAGGGACACAAGGATTGATGAAGATAATTTAGGCCTACAGACTATTGATTTAAATGTTATTTTATTTCATAGTTTTGTGTGTCACCAAGAAAACTGACATAGGGACACAAGGATTGATGAAAATAATTTAGGCCTACAGACTATTGTTTCAAATGTTATTTTATTTCATAGTTTTGTGTGTCACCAAGAAAAGTGACATAGAGACACAAGGATTGATGAAGATAATTTAGGCCTACAGTCTATTGTTTTAAATGTTATTTTAGTTCATAGTTTTGTGTGTCACCAAGAAAAGTGACATAGAGACACAAGGATTGATTAAGCTAATTTAGGCCTACAGTCTATTGTTTCAAATGTTATTTTATTTCATAGTTTTCCCTATCAAGAAAAGTGACATAGCGCACAAGGATTGATTAAGCTAATTTAGGCCTACAGTCTATTGTTCCAAATGTTATTTTATTTCATAGTTTTGCCTATCAAGAAAAGTGACATAGGGACACAAGGATTGATGAAGATAATTTAGGCCTACAGACTATTGTTTTAAATATTATTTTATTTCATAGTTTTGTGTGTCACCAAGAAATGTGACATAGGGACACAAGGATTGATCAAGATAATTTAGGCCTACAGACTATTGTTTTAAATGTTAATATATTTCATAGTTTTGTGTGTCACCAAGAAAAGTGACATAGGGACACAAGGATTGATTAAGCTAATTTAGGCCTATAGACTATTGTTTTAAATTTTATTATATTTCATAGTTTTGTGTGTCACCAAGAAAAGTGACATAGGGACACAAGGATTGATTAAGCTAATTTAGGCCTACAGTCTATTGTTTTAAATTTTATTTTTTTCATAGTTTTGCCTATCAAGAAAAGTGACATAGGGACACAAGCATTGATCAAGATAATTTAGACCTACAGTCGATTGTTTTAAATTTTATTTCATAGTTTTGCCTATCAAAAGTGACATAGGGACGGGACACAAGGATTGATCAAGATAATTTAGGCCTACAGTCTATTGTTTTAAATGTTATTTTATTTCATAGTTTTGCCTATCAAGAAAAGTGACATAGCGACACAAGGATTGATTAAGATAATTTAGGCCTACAGACTATTGTTTTAAATTTTATTTTATTTCATAGTTTTTGCCTATCAAGAAAAGTGACATAGGGGCACAAGGATTGATTAAGATAATTTAGGCCTACAGACTATTGTTTTAAATTTTATTTTATTTCGTAGTTTTGCCTATCAAGAAAAGTGACATAGGGACACAAGGATTGATGAAGATAATTTAGGCCTACAGACTATTGTTTTAAATTTTATTATATTTCATAGTTTTGTGTGTCACCAAGAAAAGTGACATAGGGACACAAGGATAGATTAAGCTAATTTAGGCCTACAGTCTATTGTTTTAAATTTTATTATATTTCATAGTTTTGTGTGTCACCAAGAAAAGTGACATAGGGACACAAGGATTGATTAAGCTAATTTAGGCCTACAGTCTATTGTTTTACATTTTATTTTATTTCATAGTTTTGCCTATCATGAAAAGTGACATAGAGACACAAGGATTGATGAAGATAATTTAGGCCTACAGTCTATTGTTTTAAATTTTATTTTATTTCATAGTTTTGCCTATCATGAAAAGTGACATAGAGACACAAGGATTGATGAAGATAATTAGGCCTACAGTATTTTTAAATATTTTGTGATTAAATAAAATTCTATAAAAGTGCGTTCGTCAGTAAACTAACTCGTGGAATACTGAATAAATTCCCTCCTCTCTCACCCGTTTCAGATGGTACAGCACTGGCTTTCTGAGCGAACAATATGTCTGTGGGTTCGACCTCGGCTAAGTGCAATGGTATCTGAACGTGCTGATCTACGTCAGCGTCGTGTCGACAGCTTTATCGACACGTAAAATATCCCTTGCGGCACAGAATTCGTGACGCACAAGCGAGACCATTGTTATACAGAATAGTAGAATAGAATAATCCCATCCCCTAATTCCGGATCTCCTGGAACTGGGGACAGAGTAATCATTTATTGCTATTTTTTATATGAATGCTCTTCTTATATATATTACTACATTAAACATCATAATTACTTCTAATCACTATTTAGCCTACACCCAATCTCTAAATTGTAGTTTTTTAATTTTATTTCTTTTTGACCTAGACATTAACAGGACAACACGTATCTAACCGGTACTCCTATTATTAATTAGTGTAATTTGTTTTTAAGAGTACGAACATATTTCTCCTTAGCTTACAATAGGCATTATATATTAACTGAATGGCTGAATGAGTGAATGACTGACTGCATGTCTGGATGAGTTGAATGATTGGATCGTAATCATAGAATTGTTATACGCGCAAATATTCAATCTGGGTCATTATTATTATTATTATTATTATTATTATTATTATTATTATTATTATTATTATTATTATTTTCTTCACGTAACGAACACGCCGGGACATGTGTTTGAGATAGAATGCATTCGTAACTCGGCACACTGACGAACGAAATTGACCTGCCTTTAGTTCACTTCATGAAACTTACTACATTTGAAATACAGGAAATAAATATCGTCGTCTAGTAATGTAACCGTCATCGGACGTTGGCGATCATTTTGTAAAAATATGTAAAAAATATTATAATAATTAATGCAGTATATATATATATATATTACAATAAAAAATAATAACAGAAGCTCTTTCGATTTGCACCTTGAGGATGGACTCTGCCGGTGATAAAATCTAATTCTGAAGATGGCATAAATTCCCAGTGTCAGTGGAAAATAACCTGGATTACTATTAGTTGGAAACTGCCTTGTCTTAATATTTCGCTGGTCAGATGTAGTCTATTAATAGATGAATAATTTTGCCCACCTGCGGTATACAAAAATACATCGAGTGCCTTGCAGGAAGAGACCTCCTGAGGACACTGCGACTGCGAAGGCGAACGTTTTCAGAAACGCAAGTACATACACCAGCTTGGAGACGATAAGCCAGGGACGAGGGGAGAAGCGAGGGCTTACGCATTCCCGGCCACATTCCTAGCGAAACTCTTCTCTTGAGCTCCCATCTATACAACCCCAGCATTTGCCTGGTGTGGAAATGGGAAACCACGGAAAACCATCTTCAGGGCTGCGGACAGTGGGATTCGAACCCACTATCCCCCGGATACAAGCTCACAGTCGCGGGCCTCTAACCGCAAGGCCAACTCGCCCGGTGCAAACGTTTACATAAACATTTCAGAAAACGTAAACTGACTAATACAGCGTGGAAATTACTAAGGAGAGATATGAGGTAGGCTGATAGGGTACGCAAAGTGTAGCACCGATTCTCTTCGACAGCTAAGCGGCCGGCAAGCGCGGGAAGAAGGGGAACGTGCGGTGGCGAACCAATTGGAGCGGGGAGGGGAGGAGCTGCAGAGGCGTGTCTCCAGATACGCAGTGTGCCAGCTTAGCATTGGCCAGCAGGTATTCACCGCTGATCGCGCGGAATTTGAAATGTCGTAACTTTTAGGCCCCGTAGTTAACGCCCTAATGAATGGTGGTACCCAAAATTGATGCCGACATCATTTTTACGTGTACCTCAATGTGTTTTCCAAGTTTCATCGCGATCGGCGATTTACCCATTGCCGATGTTTCCTTGTCAGTGACCCCTAAAACTATTGACTCGACACCAATAGGGGTTGTTTGGGATTGTTCTTATATGTCACCCCCTTTCCACCCCACACTTAGGGATATCTTACCTCCACAGTAATTTTTTCTGATAGCAATTCCTATGTGTACCAAGTTTGGTTGAAAGCTATGTTGGAACACACAAGCATATATTCATAACCTCGGTCATTTTGGACATTTTCGTTTTCGCTTCTTCTCATCCCCCATGCTAATGGGAGAGAGTTTAGAAGTAAACGGCATCCAGATTGTCAATATTGATCTCAGTGACTCCGAATATCATAGCTACACAGTATTTTTTTCCAGGTCATATGCATCAAGTTTGGTTCAGAGCTATGTTGGAACATGTACACATATAGTACATCCATCATCTCAGTCATTTTGGACACTTTCTACTTCACTTCTTTCCACCACCAAGCAGATGGGAACTGAACTTGGTCTTAAACGGCACCCGGAGTATTACTGTTCAACTCAGCGTCACCAAGAATTATAGGTTTGACACTAATATCGGTAGTTTCCGAAAAATTTTTATGTGTCACCAGTTCTCCAACCCCACCCCGAGGGATGCTAACCCTGTCTTACCCATACATTATTTTTCTCTTTGTTCTTTTCTTTTCTTTTCTTTTCTTTTCTTTTCTTTTCTTTTCTTTTCTTTTCTTTTCTTTTCTTTTCTCTGTTCTGTTTATTTTAGCCTCTCGAAGACTAAATTGATATCAGTAGGTAAGAAAATCAACAGAATTGAATGTCAGATTGGTTATACAAAGCTTTAACAGGTACATAATTTTAAGTATTTAGATTGTGTGTTCTTCCAGGATGGTAATATAGTAAGTGAGATTGAATCAAGGTGTGGTGAAGCTAATGCAGTGAGCTCGCAGTTGCGATCAACAGTGTTCTGTAAGAAGGAGGTCAGATCCCGGACGAAACTGTCTTCACATCGGTCTGTTTTCAGACCAACTTTGCTTTACGGGAGCGAAAGCTGCGTGGACTCAGGTTATCTTATTCATAAGTTAGAAGTAACAGACATAAATGTAGCGAGAATGATTTCTGGTACAAACAGGTGGGAACAACGGCAGGAGGGTACTCGGAACGATAAGATAAAAGCTAAGACAGGAATGAACTCAATGGATGAAGCTGTACGCATAAAACGGCTTCGGTGGTGGGGTCATGTGAGACGAATTGAGGAGGATAGGTTACCTAGGAGAATAATGGACTCTTATGGAGGGTAAGAGGAGTAGAGGCAGACCAAGACGACAATGGTAGACTCAGTTTCTAATATTTAAAGATAAGAGGTATAGAGCTAAATGGGGCCACAGCACTAGTTGCAAATAGAGGATTGTGGCGACGTTTAGTAAATTCACAGAGGCTTGCAGACAGAACGCTGAAAAGCGTAACGGTCTATAATTATAATGTATGTATGTATGTATGTATATGTATATATGTATGTATATATGTATGTATGTATGTATGTATGTAGTAATTCTCATGTGTAGCAATTTTGGCTGAAATTGCTCCATGCGTTTCAGAGCTATTTTGGAACATACACACATATATCAGTTACATAGACACATACATTAAATACATACAATTTTACATATAGATATATGTCAACCCATTAGTCCCGTTTCCTTATAGGGGCTTGGGGATGAAGTGAAATAATCTTAAATGACACGATTTTATGGCCAGCCTAGGTGATGCACCCGTGCTTCGCTACTGAATTCTACGTTAGGTATTGTTCACGTTGTGAATGTGTAATAATTTGCAGAGCTCTTAACGTTACCCTAGAAACGCAACGGGGAAGTCACCAAACGTCTTTTTTATGTAAAGACTGGGTTAGGGAATTTTCAACGTAATGGTACGCCCTATTGCATATCATCAGCCACAATTAGGTTAGGGAATTTTCATTATAATGGCAGACACTCACTTTCCACCTGTTTTTTACATCCTCAGAAAGACTGCCTAAGTGTTTTTCCCAACTGAAATCAACATAGGGCATTAAAATGACGCCAGTAGGAATATCGCGATTAAAAGCAATGCTATCATATGAAATACTCGATCAAATTAAAAATCACACATTTTCTCACTTTTAACGAAACGTAGTAAACTGTCGATCTAACAGTCCAAAGTTCCAGAGCTGGAATGACCAGGCCGCAGACAGCCATGAACCGTGAACACTTTCTTATTTTTTGGGGGGGAGGGGGAGGAGAGAGGGTGCAAAGAGTGGAGAGTCCCAGGGCGAAAACTATGTCCTTTTACTCTCAGTTTCCTAGCAGTACCCGATGACTTGGAAAATCTCAATTCGCTACAATGGCGGGGGGAAATCTATTTGACTTGGATGCCAATTTTTTCCTCCAAGGCAGAAGGGAAACCCTCCTCTTGGCTGCTAATTTCGAATAAAATGGATGTAAAATAAACGTTAAGAGGAAGGAGCTATTCTTAAGAAACTGCTCGTTTCAGGGTTGAATTTTGAATTATTTAGTGAATTGTGGTGCTACAATTTGGAATAGGCCGAAATTGTAATTCTAGACCAGGTTATAAGTGAGCCTCTCATTATTCCGTTGATTGTGCGCACTGAACAATCCTATCAGCGTGTCAGAGTAGGGATCGAATAGCTGAAATTCTATGATGAACCAACGAGTTACGTACTAGCAGTATCAGAAAATGTATGGACCAGAGGAATGGTATGCTAAAGAAGAAAGTTATTTAACTCCCCAGCTATTTCCCGCCAATATTCAGGCAGGCTGTTATACTCCGTACGCAGCAGTAATCCCATCTATCGGAGATGAGTGGCAGCATAAGAGACATAGAACATCACAACAAACAATGGTCAACGTGATGTTATTGTTGATCAATATTATGAGCTTTCGATATTGGAGACCTTCACATTTAGTTTCTTCCGACTCTCAAATACCTCTCTTATCATAGTCGGTAAGGTAAAACTGTATAAAACACAAATGATCGGAAACTGTATTGTCTATAAATTCTCTTATGCAGTACTTTTCGATAGGACCAGAAACGTAGGTATTTAAAAATTAAAGTTTAGGCGCCTTCCCCTAAACTACTCTTTCATCCAGGGTGAATTGTTTATAGCTTAGACTGTAGTTTCTTATTCCTCGACTCTATATACCGATTTTCATTAAATATCCATTACCATTTTCTCGTGGCTCGGCGTTGATATGGACTTAGCAACAAAAATACAAATTCATAAATATCTCTATTATCATAGCCGGTACGGTAAAAATGTATGACATAAATGATCGGATATTTAATTCTATATAACTTCGGTTATACAGTAGTTATCGACAGGACCACTAATAACATAAATATTTGAGAATTAAATTTTAGGCCTTCCCCTAAACTACTACTTCACTAAGCGTGAATAAAATTATTTATAGCCTAGATTGTAGTGGCTCATTCCCCGACTTCACATACCGATTATCATTAAATTATCTTGAGCTGTTTTCTCGTGATGCGTGTACAGACAGACAGACAGACAGACAGACAGACAGACAGACAGACAGACAGACAGACAGACAGACAGACAGACAGACAGACAGACAGACAGACAGACAGACAGACAGACAGACAGACAGAAATTGCGGAAAAGTAAAAAGTCCATTTCCTTGTTACTGTGGACACGACCGATACAGAAATACCATTATTTTTAAATTGTGAGCAATGTACTGCCAAAACTATTATTTTATATATATAGATGCCTTCCTGATACCAACCTCAGTTGAACTAATAAAGATGAAATGAAATGCTAATGAATTAAATTGGGTAAGAAGGTGAAAGGAATCGTCTGTGGTCTACGAATAGGAACTTTTCCAGCATTTGTCTGGAAACGAAAATGGGAAACCACAGAAAATCATTCTCAGTACAGCCGATTCGAACCCTCTCAGCTCCCGAATGCAGAGCTTGGCT
This sequence comes from Anabrus simplex, assembly GCF_040414725.1. NCBI lineage: Eukaryota > Metazoa > Arthropoda > Insecta > Orthoptera > Tettigoniidae > Anabrus > Anabrus simplex. The sequence continues at coordinate 153,511,214 of NC_090271.1, forward strand.
TCATAGTCGCAGCACGTCACCATGCGCGGCCACTCGTTTATTATTATTGTTATTATTATTGTTATTATTATTATTATTATTATTATTATTATTATTATTATTATTATTATTATTATTATTGTTATATTCGTATAATCTCCCGTAATACAAAGTATATTAAACAGAAAATAAAAATAAGAAAGGATCAAAGAAAATGTCTACGTCGAAGACGACATAAAAACTAGGTGCAGATACAAGTTTCTCAAGAGTATAAGTGGGTTTACGGACTATGGCTGGTGACATTCGTGTTGCGGTGATGGCTTTCTTTGTATTAATCTAAAATTCTACTGTCACCAACCATGACACTAGACTTTCTTGATGATAACTTGGTTTTATAGCCGGATACAGCCGGCTGGTCAGTCAGTCCCTACTCACCGACTATTTCTTCTCACTGGCTGCATCGAAGCGTATCGTGGGGTCGAAAATGTTGCTTGTCGGCTGGCAAGTTAGAAATCTGCCATGTCAATACGCCAATCAATAGCTAGACCAAACACTTCCTCGTTTATTACAAAATAGTAATCTGAAACAGACTTCGCGATTATTCACTGTACTGTAATTTAATGGTTTACGTGTTGTGCATCGATGGTTTACAGTGTCACAGTGCGTTGGAATCAATTCTGAATTTATTCCCAGTTATTTGCATTACCGCCACGGAAGGCAGATGCAATTATTGCCATTAGCCTACTTGACATTTGGATTGTTGTTTGCGTTACTATAAATTGTACAGTTAGGATTTACAATAATTCTATCTGCGTATATGCAGCATGTAACGGGGAGCGTGCTGGTGACTTCAATTGGGATTTTTAATAGGACCAGAGTGTGCAGCGACAGGAAGGGCATCCAGTCTAAAATTCCCAGTCAACTTCTAAACTAATTCTGAGTGCTTCATTGGTTGAAAATGTGTAGAAAAATATTAGTTGGAAATTAAATTTAATTTTCATGTACTGAAACAAAAACTGCACCGATAGGACTTTATTGCAAATATAAAACTTGCATGATCTCATAATGTTTCAGTATATGAATAATGGTTAGACACCCTTAAAATGTTTCATGCGAAAGTCCCAAATTAAATGTTACTCACAAGTGGAATGGAGGAAACTTGATATGGTGCCTACCATGAGAGGACCTATGTCGATGCCACACGGAGATTTAGTAGTGTGACGAGACGGGATGAGTAGCTATAGAAACTGCTAAATTCTGAACAAAGGGGACGGCTATCTAGGGAGTATTAGAACTATACCAATAAACAAAATCAGGGATGCTCTTCGTGTTGTGTTAAGAACGATGGTCCAATCTGATTGGCCGAGAACATTTTTCTTTTCGAGAAAATGACGTTGTTACTTCCGGTCGCGCCTTTCAAATTGACGAACTCGCCGTATTTGCAATGCCAGATAGCCAGCCTCCCCCTGTGGGTGGGGGCGGTAGAATAACACCCACGGTATCCCCTGCCTGTCGTAAGAGGCGACTAAAAGGGGCTCCAGGGACTCTGAACTTTGGAGCGTGGTTGGCGACCACGTGGCTCTTAGCGGAGTCCTGACATTGCTTCCACTTACTTGTGCCAGGCTCCTCACTTTCATCTATCCTATCCGACCTCCCTTGGTCAACTCTTGTTCTTTTCTGACCCCGACGGTGTTACGCCCTTCGTGGCCCTTGTCTTCCTTTGGGTGATACCTTCATTTTTTGAAGTGTCGGCCCCTTGCATTTTTTCCCTCTAATTAGTGTTATATAGAGGATGCTTGCCCAGTTGTACTTCTCTTAAAACAATAATCACCACCACCACCACCACCACCACCACCACCACCACCACCACCACCACCACCACCACCACGAGAGAGCCAGCCCCTGCCTGTAGATGTGCGTCAGAGAAGGGAAGGAAAGAGAAGAGAACTGGGAGACTGAGATGCAAGTGCACAACTTTCTCATTACCACTCACCACCATCACATAGTCGCTTCCCAGCCCCAGTACGCAGTGTACGGTTTGTTCTCCACACCACACATCCTAAACAGAGTCCAAAGGTCACTACTGCACCGTTGTGAACTGTGCATCGCAGTATGAACATCTACTGTAATCAAATCACTGTGCGTATTGTTTCTTTTCTTCAGTATTTCATTCCGTTTACAATGTTGTGAGTGAAGGAATACACAATCGTAGGGCAGCAGCATTGCATCTTCGAGCATGTTAAATAATAAAGAACCTTTCCTTGACTGACAGTGTGACTTAATTACAGTGTGTTCTTGTACTGTGTGTGCAATTACGGATTTTTAATAAAAGAACCGTGGTTATTGCCTGTAAGAGACAAGTACACTCCTGAGACTTGTGCATACACGCGGAGCATTATCTCTGTCTCCATCATACACCCCACTTCTCTTCCCTCCCCTTCTTCTTTCCTGAAGCACGGCAGTGGAATGTGCTCTGCCGTAACAAATACAGCGAGTTCGTTTTGAATCGCATGTCCGGAAGTAACAAAATAACCTCATTTTCTAGAAAAGAAACATTTTCTCCGCCAATCCGATTGCATAATCGTTCTTAATATAACACGAAGAGCATCCCTGACTTTTTGTCGGTATAGTCTGATACACCATGTTTACCGAGTTCATCATGGCTAATCTCCATAGTTAAATCTTCAGCGCCTTTCTCCTTGACTGTGGAGGCCTTGATATGAGCTGCATTTCTTATTGGGTCTATCTATAGATACTCCCATAAATATTCTGTCACTCTGATTTTTCACTCTCTTTCATTGGGTAGTTATTCTTACACTATAATGATAATGCATAATACAACGAATCATGTAGGAAAACATAAAATGTTATACGAACATTGTGACCTAAGTCAAACAGTCATTAGTACGCCCTCTGTCGTACATTAAATAAAAGCAATACAAATAAAAATATTCGGCCACCACACAAAAAGCAACATAAACTCGCATAATTCACAACACTGTTACACACTCAGTACTTTGTAGGTCCACCTTGATGTTTAGGACCTATTCCAGTCAATTCGGCATACTGGCGATAACTTTCTTGAAATAATCAGGGCTTAATGCCAACCATTCTTGTAGCAGTCTGTTCTGCAAGTCCGTGAGGGAACTTGGTCGCGGCAATTTCAGAGCTGCCTTCATTCGACTCCACACATTCTCCATGGGGTTCAGGTCGGGTGATTGTGGTGGAGTTTGAAAACCTTCGGGCAGTTGTGCAGCAGCCACTCCCTGACGAGTTACGACTTGTGCTTGGGGTCGTTATCTTGGCAGAACTGGAAAGTACGCTGTATACCAAATTGTTCCGCAAATTATTGCAATTTTTTAGGATGGATAAATAGCCCCCCCTTTTTTTTTTGGTCAAAGTACGTTCAATGAAACTCAGTGCAGCAACCCCGTTCGATTCTACACATCCCTATACCATTGCACTCCCTCCACCATTTTTTACCGTTGCTTGTAAATTGCTTGTTCTCAGTTCCTCGTGACGTTTCCGCCACATCAGTTGCTTTCCATCGGACCCGAAGACGTTGAACTTTGACTCCTCAACAAATAACAATCCACCCACCAAGCACTGGGTTTGCTTACGTGGGCTTTTGCGAACTCTCGACGCTTGTTTTTATTTACCACACTAATGAATGGTTTTCTACTAGCTCTTCCCCGAAGGAACTCGTTCCTTCGCAGTGCTCTTCGCACGGTTTCAGTACCCACTTTCTTTCCACACTCCTCTAAAAGAGCTGCTGCCAGTTTCGGGCCACTAATTTTAGGATTTCGTTTCCCATTCCGAAGCACAAACCGCTCCTCTCGTTCTGTCAGCCATCTTGGTCTGCCTGTCTAGGGAAATGAATCAATTCTGTCTTCATTTCTGAATCGTCTTATTATAACTCCAATTGTTGTTCTGCTATGTTAAGCATCTGCGATATCTTTCTATGCGATTTACCTCGAAGATGATGGAATATCACGAGCTGGCGTTCTTCAAACGTGGTATTGTGTTGTCTTTTGTACTCCATTTAATACCAATCCGCAACACTGCAGACAATGATTTCGGCACAACGTACCTTACGCCACCGCACTACTGAACTGAACGTTTTGCAACGCTATCTGCCCTGTCACCGTCAATGAACACAACGGCAATTCCGGCCTTTCGGCGTGACATTTCACCCATGCCCACTATGTCCTTTCTTTTACAGCATACTCTAAATCAATGCTCCTTGATTTCTCTGCGGTCTAAGCAGCCACATCTATTTACATTACTTGGACACATTTGGTTTCACATTCTTCTCATGGTTGCGTTACTATCATCACTTTTTCGGGCATTTTATCAGTGGCCGAATATTCACGGGAGTGACTGTACGTAGAGACTAGTTATTATGGAGTGACAGTTGCCATTAAATTCTTTTTATTCTTCATTCCTATTGCTCTGAAGACGAAGTTGGTAGCAAGATCGAAACGCGTCAGCCTACGATAGTTGTGATATCCCCAACATACTTAATCTCATTTAGTGGTCGTAAAAGTCTGCGTTTTAAGATTACACATATTTCATTTCTTTCCGTCTCAAGTCGGAGACTTAACATCAGCTGTTATTTTTAACAGAATAGACAACCCATAGGTTAGCAGATAAACTAAATTCCAAGATTGAAGCTTCACTTCATTTCCTTTAATATGTACTCCTGTTATAGAAGAGTTCAGTTGTTCAGGGATGAAGACATTCCATTTTATCGAATGGGTGCGTTATCATCATTATTATCGCAAATGTTGCAAAAATGCTCCATTTTATTGTGGTTTTTAAACCATTTCTGATTGTGGAAATGCTTATGCTAATAAATTCAATATAGACTGGATGGTATTTCCTGTAATAATACTTTCCTCAGACTTTTGTGCAATAATTGTAGCTGTTATAATTTGCAATATAAGTCAATATTGAATGTTTACTTTATCATTAGTGCGAGGTTCATTCAACTGAACCATTTTATACACACTGATTGTAGGCAAACTTGCCTTCGACACTCCTGCTCGAAGAACGACATGCCCCTTTGAAGTGTAGCAATATTGGAAAACTGGTCACTGGTTAGCATGGAGATGTTTAACTTGACGTACAAGGGAACTGTTTGGGTTGCACCAGACGTATGTCAATGAAACTTGGGTAAATGGTCAGTTAACATAATCAAAATGTTAATGGTCATAATTATTTTGCCCTATAATCAAGGATAGATTTACAATTAATTACTCAAGAAAGAAATGGGTGGGAACTGGTGAGGGCCATTTCCGCTGGGTTTTGATGACAACGTATCGCGGTGAACGTATCAATTTGGATGAAATGGAAAACACGTTAGATGGTCAATTTAGTACATTTTTTTTGCAAGTGTCCGTTGATAACTACAGTAAAGGATGAATGACATCGTAGTGGGCAATTCTCTCGTCAATAAATAAATAAATAAATAAATAAATTAAAAAAAATAAATAAATAAATAAATAAATAAATAAATAAATAAATAAATAAATAAATAAATAAATAAATAAATAAATAAATAAATAAAAAGGTATCAACTAATTTTATATTTAATTTTATTATTGATGTTATTCATTGCGAATTAAAGTACCTGTGCGATCGCCTACTGACACGGATGGCTAATTATGTAGTCCGAGCGAGCATATATTTCAGTGCAATTGGTAATTTTGAAGATTTCGTACGTTATGTAATTTCTGCCCTAATTGTCCTTAGTCTACCGAAATAGTACTGTTATGTTGGGCGTAATATTCTCTAGTGATAAACACAACATGGGCTGGAATTTCAATCCAGAAGTCGATACGAAGCAAATTAAGAAATTCTCACCAATTTGACCTCTAATAAATCTGCCTCCAAAGGTCGTAGAGCTATCGATGTGGTGCCACTTTCTGGCATTGACAGAGATATTTCTAGTACTTTCCACGTGAAGGGACGCCAACTTGATATTTGGATGGTGAAACTGTCGAATTATTAAACTTTTGTCGTAAAGTTTCAGTGTTCTAGGTCACTTATTCACAACCTGTACTTGTATTCGATAATATCACTCGTATCTGTTGGAATATCTGTTTGTGAAGAAAAGTAGACCAGAATATTGTAAATCAGTCCAAGCGTTCATTCACGATGGCGCCCCGAAGTGTGCCAAGTGCGTTTAATCGAGCGCTCAACTCATGAGGCCCCCGCGGAGAGAGGTTGCATTACCGCGAAAAGGTCAGCTAGGTCACTTTCAGCTAAAGCTTTGGATTACTTAATGATATCGGAATATCGAATGTACCACTTATAGTTTCTCAGGAATTGCCTGTGATATGCAGGTCGGTTTTCGTAACGCTCATGCAGATCTGTGGATTGAGATGTTGTCACGCCAATATAGCTAAGCAGCTCGGAGAAGTTAGCTGAATACGATGCAGGATGACCTGGCGTATTGTCATTGTACCTGAAAAAACCACTAACTTATCTGAAACATTTTAGCTTAGATGACAGATTTTTACCGGCCACAGTTCTAAGGTTCAGTATTGTGCGAATATTCTCCCTTTTTACAGTAGCCTATATGAGTTACGGGTAAGTATTTCTCCAAAAATATTATCACATAGCGATTTTCGCAGGTGTAACCACGGTATGCACTGTACAAATACATTATCTATCTAAACATTTGTAACAAACATTGGAAGTTGATTCTTGGAATCAAAACGAGAAATGATATCCCTACGAACATATGCCCTGTAATGCATTTTTACCGAGTTAAATGTGACAGAGTTATAGGACGTACATTGCCACATCACAGATGATGTTCAAAGTTTCCACCATCGGCCGTATCAACACGGACTGGCGAAGCCGCTAGTAGATACCTGGGTTTTGTCGCAGCGTTATTAATAATTAATTTTACGACCCACTAACTACATTTGACGGTTTTTGGAGGTGTTGTAATTTTGTTTCGCAAAAATTCATTTATGTTCCAGTAAATGCCGACACGAGGCTGACGTGTTTGAGCACCTTCAAATACCACCGGGCTGAGGTACGATCGAACTTGCCAAGTTGGGGTCAGAAGGCCAGTGCCTCAACCATCTCAGCAACTCAGCCGAGCGCAGGCGTTATTAATATACTGTTTCAGGTCGCTGACGTCGTTAAGGGGTCTAGTGTACACAACACTTGTCATGTGTCCCCACAATCAAAAGTCCAGTGGACTAAGGTCAGGAGACTGGAGAGGCCAATTCAATGGACGTCGACGCCCAGCCCAACATCGTAAGAAGGTGTTGTCCGAACACCGACTTAAATGCAAATGGAAGTGCGCTGGAGCCACATTGCGTCCATAGCGCTGTTGTTGATTAGCGACGATCGTACCATAGGATTTCAACTACCCACGTGAACAAATTATGAAAGTTTATGATGCAATCGCTTCCAAATATGGCATCGTGGGTGAACAAACGACGGATGACAAAATCGTCGGTGTGTTGGCGATCACGTTCAGCGCCTGTACCTTAATAATAATAGTGGCGCATGGCCTGCGAAGAGGCCTGGTGCGGGTCTTTTTCTCGTAGACGGCCTATCAGGCGTCTTGCATGTCTGTGAAGATGAGGACCCTACCTAGGATGATTTCTAATGCTGAATACGCCACACACACCCAGCCCCCGAGTCATTGGAATTAACCAATTAAGGTTAAAATCCCCGACCCGGCCAGGAAGCGAACCCGGAACCCTCTGAACCGAAGGCCAGTACGCTGACCATTCAGCCAACGAGCCGGACGCCTTTACCTCAATACCAATGCATTGTAGGACATGCGTTCACTGGGATTTTTCTTTTTTTGATCCCAGGAATCATCCCCAGCGCTTGGTACAAATGTTTAGATAAACCCTGTATACCAGAGTTGCTCAGGTGGGCTCCCGTTGGATGTAGTCCAATGCGTCCGGGCTCACTTGTCTGATATACGTACAGCTTACGTACCAACCGTATGTCACAGTCATGCGAGAGAGGGAGAAAGCACTCAGCACGGGACATAAGCAGTGACGTTCAGTTGTGACTACAAAGCTCTCCTCGCACCAGAACAGTAGAGAAGAGGGGGGAATATAATCGCAAGAAAAACAGGCCCTTTGAATATATTCGAGTCTGATTTATACTGCACTCAATATTAATAGACATGGTTCCATCTTCGCATATTTACACAATCAAAGAAAACCGACACGTTGCCTCTTTTTTCTTTTTACAATTTGGTTTACGTCGCACCAAAACAGATCGATCGTATGGCGATGATAATATAGGAAATGGCTAGAAGAGGGAAGGAAGTGGCCGCAGCCTTGATTAAGGTACAGCCCCGGAATTTGCCTGACGTGAAAATGGCAAACAACGGAAAACTATCTTCAGGGCTGCCGACAGTGGGGTTCGAACCCATTATCTCCCGAAAGCAAGCTTGCAGATTCGTGATCCTAACCACAAGGCCAACTTACTCGGTACACGTTTCGTGTTACAATGTACAAATATACGGGACTGACGCGTCCGAACTACGATTTAAAGTTTCTTCGATGGCAGTGACAGAATTCCCAGTAAGAAAAGTAAAATTCCTGTTATTCATAAAACGTACTATTGGATATTAAATTTGTCCAATACATCTGTTAGTTGCTTTATCTTGCCAATTTTGAGAAGTGTGTTGATGTTCAAAGTACCAAGAAAATATCTGGTCTTCGGGAAGAGATTTGGGAAGCTTCAATACATTCCCGCATGACGATCTTGGTCCCCGAGAATCCGATGATCGAGATAACCTAGTATAATACACTAGCGCCTCGGGTAGTTGCTTCGTTTAAAAACGATATCATGCTGATAAGTTGAAGGTATTGGGGAGATTGATGGTAATCAATCGCAATGCTACAACTAAGATATTGAGCCTTAGAGGTTGTCTCAAGATGTTTTCTGGCCGTTATTTTACGGCTTTAAGCCAACCCTCCTCCTTTCTCCGGACTTGGAACCGGCAACAGCAACTACTGAGCTACTCAATCCACTCAGCAGCTACTGCAGGTGGAATTATTATTATTATTATTATTATTATTATTATTATTATTATTATTATTATTATTATTATTATTATTATTATTATTATTATTATTATCGACTTTTTGAGCCACATGCCAACGGCCGTAGCCGTGTTGAAACACCGAATCCCGTGAGATCTCCGACGTTAAGCAACATTGGGTGTGGTCAGGAGTTGGATGGGTTGCCACGAGCTGTTGGTGGGGGGTAAGGGAATGGAGGAGCGGAAAGGAACTGGCCACCCTACCGCACGTAAACTCCGGCTCAGGAACACCTCTGCGGAGGTTCGGACCTGCCTTCGGGCAGTATAACCCTTACCTTACTTTGAGCCACATAGTACCATGGTTAGTACTTGTGAACTTTTCTGGATTTTTAATTATATTGATATTACTACAGTACTATTAATAATAGTAGGGAATGCGATCCCTCGGCCTTCAGACCATTTTGCGCCAGTTCTTCTCACTCTTTCCTGAAGGTCCTCTTTCCAGTTTACTTACGTCTTGAACTTCCTTAATTCTCAAACAAATGCCCGAATTTCACAGGTCAGATTGTTCTTAACTGCAGTTGTCCTCGGAGTATTACATGTTCAAGCCATGGTAAGATAAGGAATGCTGCATGATATTCTGATATTCGTAGGAGATGACTGTAAGGCATGGGACGACGTTTTCTCTTAGAAACTGAGAGGTTTTCAATTTAGAATACAGATCTGCATTTGACATGAGAAGATATTCACTCTCAGAGTTGTGGAAGTGGACCAAGGGTCTTCCGTAGGAAATTCCTCTCTTTTGTTTGGATCCTATGTATCTCACCGTGGTAGTCGGCGGCATATAGGGTTTCAGTTCGTACTCCTGTGATGTAGAGGCCTATTAGGAGATTAGTGATGATGATGATGATGATGATGATGATTACTCATCTATAGTTTTAAGAAAACTAGAAAATAGTAGGTGTAAATGTTATGACCAAAATCTCAGACTCCCGTGTAGTAAAAGATTCCTGCCCTGAGTCTTATAGCCGAAAGGCAAAAAATTTCACTCTCCAGTACTGCGAGATGGAGTAGAAGTGAATTCGGGAAAGGGGAAGTGGGAGAGGGTGATATTGATTTTCTCTGGAATCGAGGATTTATTTGACATGTGTCACAAAGCCCGCAGGTAAGAAGGCTAGTGATGTTCATCCACTCTCACGACTGTAAAATAAATTTACTCGTATTTTTCATGTCACATTTTGAGACACATAATAGTTTGAGTTGATGGAAGATAAGGTTTGCATAATTGATATATTTTGTTACGACGTTTTTCTTGACGAACTCAGCAGACGCCTTTAAAAAAAAAAAATCCAAACAGAACCGAACCCATGGTGCCACCGACTCACGGGCCTTGACCTACCAAGCAGCTGCTGTTGAGGGCAGAATGTCTGTAATTTAAGAGGCGAAGCATGGTCAGCGTGGCTAATCCTCAAGGCTTCCTTGAATTTCGAATCAGTTCGGGGCCTCCAGGTAAGAGACAGCACTCACTACTTCCAGGCCATGGAGTAGACCCATTTCAATAATAATAATAATAATAATAATAATAATAATAATAATAATAATAATAATAATAATAATAATAATAATAATAAAAATAATAATAATAATTTGGCATGGTTTTACGGTCCGATGTTCATACTGATGCAACCATACATGGATTTATTCACTCATGCGTGTCTCTGTAATGATTGGTAATATGGTGTAATATATGTTCATTAGATGGTGTGTATTGAAACTAACAAAAATTCCCAGTCCCCGAGCCACAGGAATTAATTATACGGAGTTGAAATCCCCGGGCCGATCGGGAATCGAAGTCGAGGCCTTTAATCCGAAGGCCAGTGCAATGACCATTCAGTCAAGCATATCGTTAATAATAATAATAATAATAATAATAATAATAATAATAATAATAATAATAATAATAATAATAATTTTACGGACATATCCTCAGACTGAATAATCACAGATTGACCAAAATAATTCTGAACCTTGCTCTATCAATGAAAGTAAAAAGCAATCGGCTGTTGGAAGTTGGAAAAGATCTTCAGGAAATAGGCATCACAGATGACATTGTATTAGACAGGTCACAGTTCAGAAAATTATTCGATAATCACCGCTTTACACACCGTCCAAGTAGTACCACCAATAAAAGTTGATCAGAAGATCGCAAGAAAAGCCACGGCTAAAAAGATGAAGATAATTTGGGGGAAGAAGAAGGCAAAGGCATCGGCTTAATCGCGCTCCATAATCGGGCATAACGAAGAAATAATAATAATAATAATAATAATAATAATAATAATAATAATAATAATAATAATAATAATAATAATAATAATAATAATAATAATAATAATAATAATAATAATAATAATAAATCTATTTGACTGAGATGCACCAAAATACGAACGTTACATCTTGAAGACTGTTAGGCTTGTAGCCTATAGTTGATAGTTTTGTTGTTCTCGGCGAATTCAGCAAAGCCCATTCAATATTAATAATAGCTAGTTAACGTCCCACTCCATGATAACGTTTACAGAGACGCCGGTATGTCGGAAACTAATTTCTAAAACTGGCATTTGAATGTCGGCCAACTGTGCGCAGATGGGATCACATAGCCTTGAGGGCATTTCGGTACATCGATATAAGGCTCGCAATATCGGCACGTCAGATACACCAAAATTTATAGACTCAAAAAGTAACCCAGAGGTCTTCTTCTTTATCTCTTTACCCTCCAAGGTCGGTTTTCCTCTCGGACACAGCCTCTGGCGTCTAACGGCAGTGTCCTGGAGTTTCAGACTCTGGATCGGGGGATACAACTGGGGAGGATGACCAGTACATCGCCCAGGCGGCCTCACCTGCTATGCTGAACAGGGGCCTTGCAGCGGGATGGGAAGATTGGAAGGGATAGACAAGGAAGAGGGAAGCAAGCGGCCATGGGTTTAAGTTAGGTATCACCCCGGCATTTGCCTGGAGGAGAAGTGGGAAACCACGGAAAACCTCTTCCAGGATGGCTGAGGTGCGAATCGAACCCACCTCTACTCAGTTGACCTCCCGAGGCTGAGTGGACCGCGTTCCAGCCCTCGTACCACTTTTCAAATTTCGTGGCAGAGCCGGGAATCGTATCCGGGCCTCCAGGGGTGGAAGCTAAACACACAAGCCACTACACCACAGAGGATGACATTATTGATATATACGAAGACAATAAAATTTTAGGCTACATATATACTGTACACATTAACCAAATATTCAACGAAGAATCAAATTCTGACATGTTCAAGATACATAAAATAATAAACCAAGAGTATTCTAGTCGACAGTCCGGCCCCGCGGTGTAGGTGGCAACGTGTCCGCTTGTCACCCGGCGGCCCCGGGTTCGATTGCCGGCCGGGACAAGGTTTTTTAATAGTAAATAATTAATATCGCTGGCCTGGGGACTGGGTGTTTGCGTAGTCCTTAATTTCCCTTTCCTCACATTGTACACCTCCGCAATTCCAATTACACGCAGGTTCATATCATATGGTGCAAGTAGTAGCAAAAGATCTCTAGAGGTCGACGCCACGAACAAATAACATTTAAAAAAATTCACGTCGACAAACAAAGGTGTGATGAGAAAAATAAAAACATTCCGGTGAGCACTTGTCTCAACCCCGTTCATCGTGGTTTCGCTTCATCTGAAAAATAAAAAAGATAAGTTGCATAAAAGCGACCCATTTATGTTCACTGATCTCCAGAGATCTGTTGACGTTTGCTGGCAATAATTCGGTCAATATTAGGCTTGATGGTGATGACAGACACTATTTTAATTGCTGAATTGAAATGTATATTGGTTAGCCGAGATCGGAATCGAGATTTGTTATCTTCATCCAGGAATTTAAATGTTCACATTTGTAAGCATTTCCAAATATTGACAGAATTTCTAGTATAAAAGCCGATATTTAGAACTAAAGTTGTTTTGATATGGCTGTTTCATGTTCTCTTAGTAGAAGGGCAAAATATGTTCTAAAACAATGTTCAGCATTTCCCCCACGCTTTTCGAGTAGTGTGGCTATGTCGGTTTTGACACAGTGACTTAGTAATATACCTATATGTGTTCTGACACGGGTTCAATGACCTCTCCGTGAGGTTAAGGCGTGGAACAACGTCGTAACCTTGCGCACGAAAGCAAGCCTAATCTGACAGAATTAATTGGATGGGCCCAATTGGTCAGGGAATGAGCTGGGGGCGATTTTGACCACTTGGTGAGGTTATGACGTACCCTTACGTACGACGGAAATGCTAATCTTACGGGACACTTCGGAGGAGCCGAATCGGACGGGCCTCCTTGGAGGAGACGAGTCGGACAGGTCACGGACCCCTTTGGACGAGCCGAATCGGTCGGGCGCACTTGGAAGAGCCAAATCGGTTAGGTGACCTACATAGCAGATTAAGACGTCATCTTGATGCTACGAGAAGCGTTAACCTAATCTTAGACAGGCTTTTTATGGGCTTCCCTTGGAAGAGCCGAACTGGTTAGATGAGTTGAAAGTGTGGTTAAAACGTATGTTAACCTAACCTTGGCCACGAACGGTAACCTAACCTCACATAGGTACCTTGCCGTTTCCCCTTGGAGGAGTTTTGCAGCTGTGACGTAATAAGCGCGGGCGATTTAAAATGCATGCTTATCTTCACATAACCGAACGCGTAGGCCTTCTCCTGACAGAGCTGTGACGTCTCAGCGCGGGGAACTTGAAATGCGGACTGCTGGCTAAGGGTGCATGATATTATAACCTAACGTGTGCGGGTGTAACCTTACGGGCCCTGGGTTTGATATCTTTCCCATGCTTAACTGTAAAAGAGCGTTAACCTTACAGAACTCAACTTTAATATCCAAGTGTAGAAGCATAACTTAACTAGACAAGATGGCGACTGTATAGGAGGTACTTCAAAGTCTCGGATCCGAGCGACTGTGGAGTTAAATACGCTAGCGTTTGGAACCTTCAATTTTAGATTTTGACTTCAAAGATCATAGATTTGAACATAAAGGCTTTGAGCGGCCTTACGAAAATGTTGCAAAGTTCGGGCTGGGAAGACTTGGGAGAAATGAGACGAACTGCTCGAGTAAGTGTTATGTTCCGAGCTGTCAATGGAGAGATGGTGTGGAATGACATTAGTAGAAGAATAAGTTTGAGTGGTGTTTTTAAAAAGTAGGAAACATCACAGTATGAAAATAAAGTTGTAATTCAAGAGGACGAATTGTGGCAAATATTTGTTGATAGGAAGAGGAGTTAGTGATTGGAGTAATTTACCAAGGGAGATGTCCAATAAATTTCGAAATTCTTCGCAATTATCTAAGAAAAGACTAGATAAACATCAAATAGGGTATCTGCCACCTGGGCGACTGCCCTAAATGCAGATCAGTGGTGTTTGGAACACAAACATATGCTCAATTTGCATTTATTTTATTTTTTTATACTTGTATGCGGGATATTTCATCTTTAAACAGGACACCAGACCTCAGGAGGTTAATATCATATCATTTTGAATAAAAGTACTCCACAAATCAATTAAATGATAGATAGATAGATAGATAGATAGATTATAACGTTCAAGTCTGAGAACTAATCATAACACCTCAATGTATGTAATTACCACATCTTTTCTAAGTCTCATACTGAAAAAGTATGAAAATGACTCATACCCTCCCCGCTCCGTCCTGTCACGAAAAGACATACAGTAACTTCCTTCTTCTAAAACAGTGAGGGCTGAATGCTTTCAAACTTACTCAATTTATTAAAGGAAAACTCCTCCCTTTATCGAACCTGGGCGGGAGTTTTCGGTCAGCAAGAATTCCAGCTTTATAGTGAATGCACAGAAACGCCGGGCTAACATATATCATGTTCGGCTAAAATACATTATTATTGCCAAAAATATACATTTTCATTCCCGAAACCTTTAGTTTCAAATGATAATGCACATTTTGGTAACTCTGATTTACTTTCTTCTTCTCCGACCGCATAACTATCGATATATGGCTCCGAGGTCAAAGTTTGTGCTGAGTACCTATCCTAATCTAATCTAAGAATTAATTGCACACGAGTTCCAGCCTATCCGGCTTATATGGAGAAGCACTTAAAAGAAGTCTGCTACGTCGTCAATTTTAAAGGTAAACTTCTGCACATATATTGTTTGTGGTTATGAGTTGGTTTTTTTTTTTTTTTTTTTTTTTTGTGGCAACGAGCTGTACTAATATTCATGAAGCAAAGTTATTTATTCCTCCTGAAGCCTAGAACATTTCTTTGTCAAATCTCATAAAAGTGTGTATTTCTCTAACAGCATCTTGGTGGAAGACAGTGAAGTGAGAATCATACCACTAAAAGGTAAATATATTTCCAAAAAATTGGAAAACAAACATATGTTCAATTTGTATTTATTTTATTTTTTGTACTTTTTACGGAATATTCCACCTTTAAACAGGACACCAGACCTCAGGAGGTTAATATCATACCATTTTGCACAAAAGTACTCCACGAAAATACGCTTGGCTGCTACTGTAAATACAAGATGACAAAATTATTCAGATAATTGTTGCTGAATCCAAAAAATATATATTTGTGTTTTCTCGGTTCCAAGAGATATGCCTGTAATATATCTGTGAGTGAAGATGTAATATTATACAGTAAATGTACAGGGATTTGTTCAAACCACAGCCTCAAGTCACTGGAGTGTTGGGCGGTTGTTATAAGTAAATGAATGCACAGAATTATGGTTTATACGTAGACATTGTCTATCGTATCGTTCCACTGTTCGGGAGATTGTATATCAGCTCAGAGCGTGCGATAACAACGCGGGACTGTGATGTGATAGTACGTATCGCGAGATACCGATCAGTTTCCTCTACACTAAATTCGCCGATATCTGTAAGCTTGACTAGATGTGTGAATAATTTAAAAATATTAGAGGATATTGTGAAAATAGGTCATAGCGTTGTGTATTTGTTCCTAAAACTCATTCCACGGTAAGAAACCAGTTTTGCTCTTATGGACCTACAAAACGACTAACGCAATGAGCCATGGTATATATTTAAATACTCTGTTCAGTAAAAATAACGTGTAGAGTAGAGTATTTGAAATTTATGAAATACAAATGTTATTTAGTATACAAGATATAATGAAATACAGTATTAGGTCCTACAAAATACAGAATATCTAGTTTAGTACAGAGTTAGAACATGGCAATCAAGGCACATCTTCATTGACCACACTTGACACGCTTACTGGTTTGAAGAAACTGCTGATTTTTTTGTCGTCTTCCTCTGACGTTAATTTCTTTAATAATTAACTCACGCAGATGCCTCAAATGATCGTAATATGCAAGTTTTGCTTACGGTTGATAATATCGCCTGCTTCATCCTGGTCATATTCATCCTTTTCTGAGGTCTCGGGATTAAGTGAAGTCCGCACTAATTGGGTTCTACTGTGCTGTCAATTCTCTCATTTAGGTTTTCCATTCGGACCTCCTTTCTCACATCTTCGTTCCACAATCTGTATTTCCTTGTCTTTCCTATCATACGTCTTAGGTATTTCATTTCGCTAGCCTGAATTCTACTCTCCTCCCTACCTGTCAATGTCAAGGTCTCAGCCGCATTAGTACGCTAGAACAAAAATACAATTTCCCGGGTGCAGTGTATTGTTCCGCACCGGGTCAGTTAAAGTACAGACTAATATTTATTTTTAAAATTGTTCCTATCGTCTAATAATCTGCCGATGTCTGTGTTCCAAACGCTCTGTTGTGGAGTCTCCGATTGATACGCACATTCCACTGTGTTCTTATCTTGAGCAAGTGGCTTGCATTTGGATGCTAACTAGGTTTGTTGCTACCGGCCGGTGTGTGATGTAGCCTGTCAAGCAATAATTAGTAGCGAGTTGGCCGTGCTGTTACGGTGGCGCAGCTTGTGAGTTTGCATTCGGGAGATAGTGTGTTCGAACCCCACTGTCTGCAGCCCGGAAAATGATTTTCCGTTGTTTCCCATTTTCACACCAGTAAAATGCTGGGGCTGTACCTTAATTAACTCCACGGTCGCTTTCTTCCCACTTCTAGTCCTTTCCTATCCCATCGTCGCCATATTACCTTTCTGTATCGGTGGCAAATTGAAAAAAAAAAGAGAGAGAGAAAATTGGAAATGCCTCTGTATCTTAATATAAATAAGGTACAGGCCTACCGCAAAGGAAAACAAATAGAAATAATGAGTCAGTCAAAGAGAATCGAACAAACCCAAAGTGTTCGAGGCTCGGCATAAGGAAGCCGAGACGGCTAAGCGCCGTGAGTCATCGTGGAATACGTCTTTTGCTCCCGTCTAGCCTATAACGATAGATACGCCCGAAAATACTTATGATCTCATCGAGTCGATAAAAATGTGTAACTTCAATACGTACATAAGAGGAGAGCCCGATCACAAAGAGAACATTCGCACCAACTCTGCGCCCAATACCCCCACCTACCGAGCTCGATAGCTGCAGTCGCTTAAGTGCGGCCAGTATTCGGGAGATAGTAGGTTCGAACCCCACTGTCGGCAGCCCTGAAAATGGTTTTCCGTGGTTTCCCCTTTTCACACCAGGCAAATGCTGGGGCTGTACCTTAATTAAGGCCACGGCCGCTTCCTTCCCACTCCTAGCCCTTTCCTGTCCCATCGTCGCCGTAAGACCTATCTGTGTCGGTGCGACGTAAAACAACTAACAAAAAAAGAAACCTACCCCCACCTCCCCTGCGACGCATTTCACACCCAAGAGATCTGCGGCCGTGGCTTCCCATATTTTCTTCTCAGTGGGCTTTCTTCTTGCCAATATTGTGAAATCGCAGCATTTACAATCTCCAGAGGTTCCATTACATCGTACGGATGTTTTATGTCTTATACACCTCCATACGCTAGACGGACCAACTCGGTAGTGGCTCGTGGCGCTTGATCGCCTCGGCTTTCTTACGTTGGACATAGGCTTTCGTGCCCCCAGTCTCGGATTCTTTTTTTTTTTTTTTTTTTTTTTTTTGCTATAGCTGAAATGATAGTTTTTTTTTCAAACCAAACATGTTTACTGCCCTGTCTTCCACAATTGGTCTTATGAGTTGTCGTCCAAACTCCAATATACACTGACTGACAGAGCAAATGCAACACCAAGAAGGAGTGGTTCGAAAGGGATGAAAGTTGGGGAAAAAACAGAGACGGCACGGACGAATAATTGATGTTTATTTCAAACCGATATGCAGGTTACACAATGCGCACGGCATCGACTCAGTAGGATGTAGAACCACCGCGAGCGGCGATGCACGCAGAAACACGTCGAGGTACAGAGTCAATAAGAGTGCGGATGGTGTCCTGAGGGATGGTTCTCCATTCTCTGTCAACCATTTGCCATAGTTAGTCGTCCGTACGAGGCTGGGGCAGAGTTTGCAAACGGCGTCCAATGAGATCCCACACGTGTTCGATTGGTGAGAGATCCGGAGAGTACGCTGGCCACGGAAGCATCTGTACACCTCGTAGAGCCTGTTGGGAGATGCGAGCAGTGTGTGGGCGGGCATTATCCTGCTGAAACAGAGCATTGGGCAGCCCCTGAAGGTACGGGAGTGCCACCGGCCGCAGCACATGCTGCACGTAGCGGTGGGCATTTAACGTGCCTTGAATACGCACTAGAGGTGACGTGGAATCATACGCAAAAGCGCCCCAAACCATAATGCCGCGTTGTGTAGCGGTAGGGCGCTCCACAGTTACTGCCGGATTTGACCTTTCTCCACGCCGACGCCACACTCGTCTGCGGTGACTATCACTGACAGAACAGAAGCGTGACTCACCGGAGAACACGACGTTCCGCCATTCCCTCATCCAAGTCGCTCTAGCCCGGCACCATGCCAGGCGTGCACGTCTATGCTGTGGAGTCAATGGTAGTCTTCTGAGCGGACGCCGGGAGTGCAGGCCTCCTTCAACCAATCGACGGGAAATTGTTCTGGTCGATATTGGAACAGCCAGGGTGTCTTGCACATGCTGAAGAATGGCGGTTGACGTGGCGTGCGGGGCTGCCACCGCTTGGCGGCGGATGCGCCGATCCTCGCGTGCTGACGTCACTCGGGCTGCGCCTGGACCCCTCGCACGTGCCACATGTCCCTGCGCCAACCATCTTCGCCACAGGCGCTGCACCGTGGACACATACCTATGGGTATCGGCTGCGATTTGACGAAGCGACCAACCTGCCCTTCTCAGCCCGATCACCATACCCCTCGTAAAGTCGTCTGTCTGCTGGAAATGCCTCCGTTGACGGCGGCCTGGCATTCTTAGCTATACACGTGTCCTGTGGCACACGACAACACGTTCTACAATGACTGTCGGCTGAGAAATCACGGTTCGAAGTGGGCCATTCGCCAACGCCGTGTCCCATTTATCGTTCGCTACGTGCGCAGCACAGCGGCGCATTTCACATCATGAGCATACCTCAGTGACGTCAGTCTACCCTGCAATTGGCATAAAGTTCTGACCACTCCTTCTTGGTGTTGCATTTGCTCTGTCAGTCAGTGTATACAGTCTCCTGAGATTCGGTTTCTTCTTCTTCTTCCAATCAGGGTCTTTCTTTGTGAATACGGTGCAGGCATTTATAGAAGCAATATGCATTAGGGTGAAGAACACAGAATGTGGCCATCTTCTCGTACCCCGTTTCACATAGTGATGTCTTGCCGTATGGTCGATACAATCTACAACTCCTTTTGTATCGTTAACTAGATTTTTAGTTTTCTACCTTAATTATTGAAGGAAGCCTGATATACAAAATTTATGGGACACGCATATTTGTACTGAAGGCCACATTACAGGAATGAAATGACAGATATATTCTACTTCAAAGCAATCCAGCACTTACTTGATTTTATTACTACACAGGTCATACATACGTCTGGAATTTTTCTATTTCTGTCTGTCCTACATCACTTTCCAGGATAATTAATAGTCCTGATGGCTGTATAAGGCCGAGAACCATGAATGGCAAAGAAAGATGAAAGCGTTCCATATTGTGGAATTTCAATTTACGTTTAAATGTCTAGGAGAGGTGGCCTTCATTGCAGGGCAAACAGTTCACGAAGAATGCCAATCAGGAGCAGTAAACTGTCGAATTTGTGCAGTGAACCTTGGAAGTTTTTAGCAGAAGGCGGTAAAGTTTGGCATTACACTTTGATTTCGTTCCGCCTTGGAAGTTTAAATTAAATTAGCCATCGCTACGATTCAATTGACATTCTGTCTTGACAGCCACCAAGAAAGTAAATAAATTGAAAGTAACTAGTTACCGAAGTTGCAGACTTAACTGCGCCTATGGGAAAATGGGGGGTTTGCATATTCAATGGAAATTAATATATCATAGAAACTACAACGTACTGATTAGTCGTCAGAGCAAACCAAGTTTTGCCAGCTGTGTAGCTTCACTGAATTGAAGCTTCTTTCGTCTGTCTATAGTCATGCGTTTGAATCCCTGCGCAGTCAACGGGAATTAATAATCCTGAAACGCCACAGATTGAAAACAAACTTTTTACTGGCAGGTTGCGTAACTCATTCCTTATAAATATCTGACACCCGGCGCTTCAGAAAACTGCCTTAGGTTGGAGACACGCTAATACTAATAATAATAATAATAATAATAATAATAATAATAATAATAATAATAATAATAATAATAATAATAATAATAATGTTATTTAGGACATGAGTCCTTAAACTTGTATAAAGAATGTCAAGTTCATCCCAATCACCATTGGGTTGAAAAGGGGTGAAAGGAAAATGTCCAAAATGACTGAAATTATGGATGTATGTGTGTGTTCTAACACAGATTCGTATCAAACTTGGTACAGATACGGCTGCTATCTGTAGAAATTACTGTGGGAATAAGAAAGCTCTAAGTTTGGTGGGGAAGGTGACATTTAAAATTAATCGAAAGCGATGAATGTTAGTGTCGAATCTATATTTTTGGAGTCGCTGAGGTAAGTTGTAACACTCTGAATGCCGTTCCAAAGTTCAGCCCCATCGGCATGGGGAAGAGAAGGAGTGAAACATAAACAGTCAAAAATGACCGAGGTTAGTGTTGAATCAACAGTTTCGGTGTCGCTGGGCTGATTAGTGACAGTCCCAATGACAGCTGGAATCATGTACATCATATCTATAGCGTGACGCGTAAATACATACAGTGATAATTTTTATTATTTAAAAGGATCATCTTCTTCCCAGACAACCTCGGTTACCATAAGGACGAAGTTTAACGCGAAACAAAATAATCTACAACTTAAAATTAAACTCACGAAATAACACTAAAACTAAAATATAATTCGTAAAGTATCAATGAACGTCACAATAAAGAAATCTACCAAACTTCACTTCACACAATCAAAATTAACAAGTTATACAAATCCTAAAAGTAAGCATTGCAAATGATACTCGGGCAGCGCAGAGCACTACATACAGCTAGTTTTCCAATCTATCGACACTAACGCAGGATTTTAAAAAGTACCTGAAAAATACAACAAGTAATATATTTTTCAGGTATATTCTACTACATTCATGTTCATAAAAATTAGAACACGTTGAAAGACTAGACAGGGGAAGTTCATATTCACAGGACATGTTCATATGTTCTGTAGAAACGATTAGCATTTCAGACATCTAGGCTCAGCATGTGTCCTGTTGCCTAGCAGGCACTGGATCCTCCCTGTTAACTGATAACTTGTTCCATGCGTGATGGCATCGACGCGTATAAGGCCCAAATGGTGTCCTCGGGTACAGCCATCCATGCTGCATTCATCTGGTTCCACAGTTCGTCTTTGGTGGTTGGCATTGGGTCACACCGCCGCACCCGTCCCTCTTATATCCCACACATTCTTGATTGGCGACGAGTCCGGTGATCGGGCGGACCCGGGCAACGGTCTGAAATCCTGTGACGACAAGAAGGCATGTGTACGTGCAACAACATGTGATCGCACATTGTCCTGCTGAAATATGGCGTCTGCGGTGTCGTGAAGGAAGGGTTGCAGGATGTCATTAACGTAGGTCAAACTGGTCACAGTGCCCTGGGCACGCACCAACTGTAATTTGTGGTTGTACCCCAATAGCACCCCACACTACAAGGCCTTGATTTGGCGCTGTATGTCTTGTGCGAATGCAGTCAATGTGATGCCTCTCACCCTGTCTGCGGAGAACCAAATTGCGACCATCATTTTCAAAAAACAGAACCTGGTTTCGTCCGGAAAAACTATCTGCAGCCATTCCTGTCCCCAGTGACGTCATTCCATACACCATTGCAGTCTAGCATGTTTATGCACATTAGTCAAAGGTAGACGGAGGAGTGGAAGACGTGCCGGGAACCCAGACCGTAATAAACGCCGACGGATTGTCACTCCTGATAGTGTACCATGTGTTACACTGTTCTACTGTTGTGCCAGAGCCGAGGAGGACGCTGATCTGTCCTGCAATGCCATTCGGTAGAGCTGTCGATCTTCCCAGGGGGTGGGGTTCTGAGTGGTGCGACCAGACCTATCTCGTCGTTTTCTACGGCCTTCTGTGAACCCTTCTGTATACACCCGTTGCACTGCCGACACTCTTCGTCCCACACGAGCAGCAGTTTCTCCTCGGATGGATGCATCACATTCTCTCATGCCAATTATGCGGCCACTTTCAAACTCACTCATTTGACGGTACGGTTCTTGCATACGTCTGCGAGGCATCCTGCACGTCTGCTCAAGTCACACTGATCCATTATATTTGGTTTATATATGTCTTTTCACGTGAGTTTAATCCTGATGTAAACAAATAGGCGGAGCACGTCGCCTTTGCACTTGGACATGTAGTTGATTGGAGAAGCAACCGTCTCACTGACTCGACTGTATGCGAGTTCGAAGGAAAGTAGTACGTGGCATTAATTTTATGTTATTTTAGTTTATTACATTTAGAGAGTTTGGAAGAGTACGTAACAAAATGGTTGTCATATATAACGGTATATATATATATATATATATATATATATATATATATATATATATATGTGTGTGTGTTTTTAATATAAAATGGTGATTAAATAACGAGAGATGAAGGCAGAAGGCGTGGAGTAATACAGGAAGTCTTCTCGTAGGGAGGAAAAGTCCCAAGCTGTACACTGTGGAGATAAGGTGTTGCATCTTGCAGCAGCAGTCAGTGTCAGTATACATAGTGAGAGAAATGGAGCAAGAGGTAGGACCATCACGTGTATTGAAGCACAAAAGAGGAACACCGCTCAGGTGTGAATGTGGCCAATAAACTAAGTGAACAGAATCCAGGTTTAGTCGTTTATTCAGAAGTTCACATCTTCGCACTGTTGTAGTATGCGATGCGCAGCCCTGTACGTCCGAACACGAGACACTGACGGGGTGGAGGTCGATACTACAAGCTCAGCGAACCACAACCCTTTCTTTGGCGAAGGCGTGGACATGCCATATTTACATCAGGATTAAACTCTCGGGAAAAGACATATAGCGACGAGAGCCGCAGGCACATTTTACCAGTCAGTGGTGGTGCGCCGAGATATCGATGAGGACCTTGAACCTGTGGGCCGACATGGTTCAAATGCTAATCATTTCTTCAAAACATACTAATGCACATGTTCTGTGAATATGAATTTCCTATCTCCAGTCCTTCAATATGTTCTGGTTTTAATGAACATGAGTGTATTTATGAATCTTGCATTGGTTTCGACAGACTGAAAAACTGAAAGCTTCTACATGACTGCAAGTTAATAGTACTTTAAATACCCAACGCGACAGGTTCTCTAATAGCTTATGAAAACAGTGAATGAAGTCTATAAAATCGATGACAACTTTGAAAGTCAAGTCCACTATTAGGGGTGTAAGAAGAAACCTATTCTCAAACTTCTAATGATGATAGAGGAGACTAAAACAAGTATGATTTATTAAATAACCGTAGGTCGAAAATTGAGGTTATTTTCGAATAGAATAGAATATAATTTATTGCATGAGTTACACATACTTTATCGAAATCGTACAGTTACAACATAAATTTGAATGGATTAAATGAATGAATGAATGAATGAATGAATGAATGAATGAATGAATGAATGAATGAATGAATGAATGCCTACATGAATTGGTGGATGCATGATTTCGTAATTGTGTTCGTGCATGACTGAATGAATAAACACTCTTTTTACCCAGCCACGGATAGCCACCAAATGGTGAGAGTATTCGTCAATGAATGGATGGATGAATGGACTGAGTTCTTGTAATAAATAACAAAATTAAAAAAAAATCCTCCCTCCCAGTCACGGATAACCAACAAATTGGGAGAGAGTTTTATGAATGAGCTGAATGAGTGTATGGACTGAGTTCCCGTAGAAAATAAAGACTGAGAGTGAAGCAATTGCATTTCAGTGTAAATTTAATCCTTTATAAAAACTACTCAAACTACTCTTGCTGCAATACAAGCTCTGCAATGAAGTTAATTTTTTTACAAGCTGCTTAATGTTGCACCGACACAAATAGGTCTAACGGCGACTGGAGAAAACTTAGGAAAGAATCGTCAGTTTTGGGGGATAAAGAGGGAACAGAAAAGCGGGTTATAAGGAACAACAGTTACACAATTTATTTTAACAACATTAAGAATAAGTAAGAATAACTAATCACATTAGGCATAAAAGAAGCAAAAATTTTACAATCTTTACAGTGAGATACGTGCGTGACCTTGAACTAAAAAGCCACTGGTACTGCACTTTTAATGTTGAAAGTAAATAAGAATGATGTCTCATTGAAGCTACAAAAATTCACCATAAGCCGAAAAAATACATAAACTACATTGTAGGCTGACTAAAGTCAAACCATAATTTAAGTTAGAAAAGTTTTGATAACAAGAAAATATTGAAGTTAATTGAAGATTACAAGGAAACGTTAAGTTTAAATAGAAAAATGAAAATTGACTGACAGAAATTCACAAAAAGTATTTAAATAGATTACAAGGTCTTTAAAAGAGATTTGTAGCACTCCTCCAGGGAGAAAAATTTCAGCAAAACTTTTAAAAACCAAATACCAGAATTTAGAGCCTTCAGCCATAAAATTTCGATGACTAGTAGAAAAGATCCAGGTGAACAGATCTTCACAGGCGCTAGACGAACCAGTCGTCAGCAATGTTTTAATAATGAAGAGCCATGAGTATTTAGTGCTACTGGCGAATACGAAGAAAGGCAGACGAATAAACCGCCGTCAAATGCAGAGTACTGCCATCTGATATGCTTCTGCGTTGAACGTGAAAACTCTGCCACACAGGTGGTAACTGTAGTTTATGTTAGCTGCTTCATGACATGTTGGCATGACTCCAAGCTGCAGCAAAAGCACGCGTATGCGCTGGGGAGTGGTTGTCTTGATGGCTGAGTGCAAGCTAGCGAGTTTGGTGTTAGCATTATGTACAGGGATGGAATGTTCTCGAGGCGCAAAACGAAGAATAGTGCTGGAAAACTAACAATTAAGTTTCTACAGAGAATAATAACAGACCACAAAACATACAAAACAATCCAAAGAAAGGCCCTGAAAGAATATTAGTAATAACATTCAAAATAATTTAGAAAAGAGTGAATAATAAATTAAAAAGAATAACCAATCAAAGGGAAGTTAGAAACTTCATTTTGTTCCGTATTGAACTGGGATTACAGTAAAATGAAAATGTTAAAGGCCCACCTTTTCAATACCATGAATGTTTATTGATGTGAATATATATATCACATAACGTTTTTTTTTTTTTTTGCTAGCGGCTTTACGTCGCACCGACACAGATAGGTCTTATGGCGACGATACACATAACGTTTAGAGAACGTTGGTACTAGTTTCGACGCTCATTGCGCGTCATCATCAGCCAACAAATCAATTGAGCAAAATGCAACTTACCGAATAGCAATATATAACACATGATAGCACCTACAAGACAAATGTTAAACTATGACTAGTTGAAATATAAAACACACACACGTGTCCGGGAAATAGAGTGCTTTATGTTGGCGAGGAAGTGAGATGTGATATCTGAGTGTAATAAAAGCTAATTCGAGTGAGGGTGAAGATTCGGACGACTCGCGAGATGCAGTCATACGTTCTGAATAAGAGGAAGTGTTAGCAAGTGCTACAGAGTGGATTAGTGGGGTAAGAATCGAAATAGTGATACACGTAGATACGGGCAAACTATGAGGTTAAGCACGAAGATCTGCTAATCGACCACTTGAACAAAGATCCTGATAATGACTAGCAATGCACTTATGTGATACCAGAAAATGTCTTGTCGCACACATTGCACCTGTGTATCTTCTCTCCAGGATGAACGTCAGCCTGCCTATATTGCAACATTGTATCTCCTTTCTAAAGTGAGCCATCGAATGCAATATTGGTGAAAGTCTATCAGCACTTAACACAACTCAGTCTAATTCTAACTACAGAAAGGAAGCGGATGTGCTGAGTGAAGTGTGCAGAACAATGATTGGCGTGGAGCAGTGGAGCAGTACCGAGCAGCGATAGGAAGGTGGCTTCGGAGAATGAAATGGAGAAAAACTGAGAAGAGAGTGCATAAGACTGAGTTATGGAAGATAGGAGAGATGATGCTGCTGGCTGAGGTGGTTTCGACGCTGTCAATGGTTGGGGGCGTGGAACTTAATCCAGGTCCGAATGAGAACGGCAATATGAGTTGGGATGACATAGAGGTTATTAAAGGAATAGTAAGAGAAGAAGTGAAGGATATCTGTACAACAGAACAACTAAAGCAGATGTTCCAGAACCAGTCAGTTCGAAGAGTTGGGGAGATGGATAAAGGGAAAAACCGAAGAGGTAGCTATAAAGTCAGGAAAGGAATGAGGAAGAAATCAGGAAATTGAAGGAAAAAGTCAAAAACCTGGAAGAAGAAGTAACGAAATTGAAGAAAGAAGAGGCTAATAGTGGACGAGAACGAGTGAAGAAATGGATTTTCATATATGGAGTGAAGGAAGAGGCAAAAGAAGACAAAGTTGAACTTATATACAAGGCGGTCGATGTAATTCAGGCTTAGATGAAGATCAACTTTAGCGAAGCCGATATCGACGATGTGGACAGGGTTGGAAAAGTGAGGGGGAGCAGACCGATCAGAATGAAATAATCAACACTCATGGCGGAAATTATAGTAAGAAACGCGAACAATCTTCAAGGTGAGAAAGTATGGGTGAGAAGAGACATGGGAAGTGAAGGTAGTAAGTGCTTCAATACATTAAGAGCCCACCTATTTAGAGCTAGAAGGCAAGGGCTCAGAGCACACATCAGGGGACAGCAGTTAATAGTTTCTAACGGAAAATGGGTAAGGCGATGGACAGTGGAGAAGCTACAGGCGATTGACGAAAATCTAAAACGAGAAGAAAGTATGTCAACAGACAGGAAAACAGAAGACGAAACAGCGCGGGTCAGGGAAGCAAGTAAGGAGCGTCTGTCTGGGGTCAGTGTACCGAGCAGTCCAGTAAGCAGTGCGGAAGCCGAAATGGGGAGTCAGCAAGTGCCGGCAGAAATCGACTTACAAGATCAAGGCAGTTTAAATATAAGTAGACAAGTGTCCAATAAAGAACAAGGAACACGCGAGGAATCAAAAGCTAGAGATGTCTTGAATAGAGGGAGAAGTTTAAGCCTAAAAGATTTATGGGGTAAAAAAATAGGCTTCCAGAAGACAAAGATGACAGACTGCGTGTCAAAGGGCAAAAGAAAAATGGAAACGGAACAGATGAGGAAAGAGCCATAATAACAAGAAGTAAAAATAAGGGGGATAATCGAGAGGGACGGGAGGGGAAGTTATAGCTAGACTGGAAGGTAGGATTTATAAATATTGAAGGGCTATTAAATAAACTGGGTAATGAGGCAGTTATTAAAATGATAGAAAGTTTTGACATTGTGGCCCTATTAGAGACCTGGCTTGAGTTTGGGAAAGAGATAAAATGGAAAGGGTACGAGGTAAAGTATAAATCTAGGAGGAAAAAGAGCAACAAAGGGAGAGTTCCGGGAGGAATAGCGCTATTAATAAAAGAAGAGATTAGCGAGCTAGTAGAAGTGATTGACAATCAGATGGAAGAAGTAATCTGGGTCAGGTTTAGCAGAGGGAAGGAAAGGAAGATATGTATGGCCTTTGCTTATTGCCACGCACAGAACTCTGCCTACGCGAACGAAAATTTCTATGAGGAATTAGTTATAGAAGTGAATACCATAAGAGGGAAATTTGATGAAGATGGATTGTTGCTATTCGGGGATTGGAATGCCAGGACAGGAGAATTGTCCTCTGTCTACAGTAAAGAAGACGAGATGACGATGAGGGTAAGAAGGCAAAGTGCAGACAAGGAAAGGAATGCGTATGGATCAAAACTATTGGAGCTATGTGCGACAGGCCAATTTAATATTTTGAATGGCTGGTGGGAAGGAGATCGAAGGGGTAAGCTAACCTTCATTACGGAACAGGGGGGGGGGGTGTGAATGATTTAATATTTTGCACAGTGGACATGTTGGAGTATATCAAAAAGATACAGATTGGAGACTGGGCCGAGTCCCATCACGCACCAGTATGGGTAATGTTAGAAAGAACGAGGGGAAAATAGAGGACGAGGAGGAGGCAAAGGGATGCATGGTGAAGGGCATTAGTCTCACTAAGTACAGGTGGACGGAAAAGACATCACAGGAGTTAAATGCCCTTTTAGAAAAGGAGCTGGATATAATTAGGATTGGATGGGAAGAGGCACTGAGAGAAGGTAAGACTGATAAAGCGCTTGAATTAATCGAATGCCCAATTAAAAGAGTAGCAAAGGTGAATAGAGTCCCTAAAAGATCGAAGAACAATGAAGAGTGCTGATACAACAATGAATGTAAAGGAAAAAGAAAAGCAGTAATAGTGGCACTAAAAGACTTTAGAAAGAAGGGAGGGTGCCAAGAAAGAATAGCGTTCTGCAACCTAAGAAAAGAATATAAATTAAAAATTGCAGAGAGAAAAAGAATATGGATGAAAGAGCAAACAGAGCTAATAAACAAGGAATGTAAAATGAATCAAGTGGAAAGAGTATGGGACAGAATTAATAAAATCTACAAAGGAGGGAAGAAGGTTAGCAAACCGAATATAGTGGACGAGCAATGGTTAGATTATTTTCGGGAGCTGCTAGGTGGTGAAGATAAATGGGAAAAGGTAGATATGGAAATGGCAGGAGGACAAAATCAAGAGGTACGCATCCAGGAACTGGATAAAGAGATCTCGAGGGAAGAAGTGATGAGGGTACTGAGTAATCTTAAGAGTAAATCAGCAGGAGGATGTAATGGAATAAATAACGTTTTTTGGAAGGAAATAGGTAAGCACGTTCAGATAGTAGATGGTATAGTTAAACTTTTTAACAAGATTTTCGAAGGAGGGAACTACCCAAAAGAATGGGAAGTTGGTGTAGTATGTCCTATTTACAAAAAGAAAGGACACAGAAATCTACCAAAGAATTATAGAGGAATAACACTGCTAGACTCGTTGAGTAAGGTGTACACAGGGATACTAGCGAATAGGCTAAGCGAATGGGCGGAGAGTCAGTCGATATTGTCAGTCTACCAGGGGGGGGTTTAGGAGACGGCGCAGAACAACAGATAGCATAATGACTGTCAAGATGATCATAGAAAAATATCTGGATAGAAAAGGGGGAAAGTGTACATAGCTGCAATAGACTTTGAGAAAGCATTTGATACGGTTAATAGAAGAGCTTTATTGGAAAAATTAGGGAACGTAGGGGTATCTAGGAAAATGATCTTAGCGATTGAAGCTATATATAGGAAGGTATATTGTAGGGTTAGATTGGAGGACAATCGGTTGAGCAAACTAATAGAGTGTAAGGTAGGTCTGAAACAGGGCTGTAAATTATCGCCCATATTATTTCTCCTGTTCATTAATGACATCCTCCAGGGCCACGGTAGAGATAGCTGGGCGGTGCCAGCGGTAAATGGGCTTGAGGTACCAGGCTTAATATTTGCAGATGATGTGATCCTACTTGCCCTGACAGGGGGAGGCTTACAGAAAAGCCTCAACTTGGTTGAGGATTTTTCAAGGAAATGGTCCCTGAAAATCAATGGAAGTAAGTCGAAGGTGTTGGTGGCAAGTAAAACTAAGAGAAGGAAGGATGAAAGGATATGGGCGGTACAGGGAGGGAAGATTGAGGAGGTAAGCAAAATAGAATATCTGGGGGTAATTTTAAACAGGAAAGGAGACTGGAATGACCAAGTGAGGGCAGGAAGTGGAAAGGAACCGCAGCACTTTCGGTGGTCAACATCCTAGAGTCAAAATTCCCTGGTGTAAATTACAGTCTGCAGAGAATGGTTTTGAAAACGCTGGTGCTGGGCAGAGCTCTGTACGGGGTGGAGCTATGGGGTTTAGAGGACAAAAAAGACATGTTGAAACAGATTATATCCAGGTTCAGTAAAATAATAATGCAATTACCACAATGCACGGCTAATGCCGGGGCACTACTTATGTGTGGGGAGTGTATTGAAGCTGATTGTGTGAAAAGAGTACTAAAATATTGGATGAGACTTAAACTAGGAGAAGGGGGTGCAGTCCTACAAGCAGCATATATCCAACAGTTGAAACATACAGTATGTATACGGGGTGTTGGTTGACGAGAGTTAAAGAGTATCTGAGTAGGATTGGTATGGGGTATATCTGGAAGACAGTCTGGCACGGGAAAGAGAGCTGTAGACTGAGTGAGACAGTAGAGAGAGTTAAAGACATCCAAAGACAGCGCTTGATAGAGGAAGGTAGGGAGAAGTGTTCCCTTAGCCTATATTTTGAAATCGCCAAAATAATAAGAATAAGCATCAGCAAGGTGGACAGAGCAGAGAGAAGAGGAATGGTATGGTGGTTATTGGGGCTGCATAAAAATAGGGGATGGATAAGAAGAGCGGACAAGTCACGGTGTATATTATGTGAAAAAGTGGCAAATGATCTGCACTTGGTGAAAGAATGCGTGGCTCTAGATAAATTAGTAGTAGTAGTATTTATTCATTCATCATGTCATTTACATATTTACAGGACTCTGTTTTATATATACATAACTCTTCTAATAACATTATTACTTGAGAAATATTAATCTTATAACTAAACCACATATATTACAGAAGTAGTAGTGTTATTATCAACATATTAATACTTAAAATAAATTGAACTTGTAACTATCTCTTGCACACATTAAATAAATTATTATTATTATTATTATTATTATTATTATTATTATTATTATTATTATTATTATTATTATTATTATTATTATACAAAATCACACCAACCTCAACAGAGTCGAGTAGATATCAGTAAAATACCACGTAAGGTGAAACCTTGTGTGTGGTAATTTGGAATATTAATTACATAGTGAGAAATATATTTTAAATGATGCCTGAAATACGAGTATGGGTATGAGTGAATGACGGATATGATCAACAGCACATGGTGGAGCATTGAATAGAAATTGGATATGGTGACGTGATATTCTCATTTAGTTATTTCTTCCATAACAGTTTTATTATCCCTGACAAAGGATTTAAGACACTTCAGACTCATTTTCTGACCTAATAAAGTATTTTGTAAAGAACTGGGAAGAACATTAAAGAATTTTGGAATGAAGTACAAGAAATTGCGCTTTGTTATGCTAAGTTTGGGTTTGTATAACATACAACGGTGGTACATCTAACTGCGTGTTGAATATTCATGTTTAATGTTCTCAATTATATTTTTGTTTTTGTTAATATATTTGTATATTTCAAGGGCATAGAGCTGTTTTACATTAAATATATTTGCTTCAGCACATAATTGACTACTTGGGTATAATCTTCCTTTCTGGTACATTCTTCGTAATATAAGGTTTTGAACAACCTGTATTTTATTTATTACATTTTTATAGGCTCCTCCCCATGCCAAAATTCCGTAGCTAAGAATAGACTGAACTAAAGCGTAATAAACCTCTCTTAACAATTTTATACTGGATATGTATTTTAAATTATGAAATATATAAACAGTTCTTCTGATTTTCTTTCTTAAATCGGTAATGTGACTTTTCCATTTCATGTTCGAATCAATTAATAATCCCAAATACTTAACATTATTTACTTTATAAATTTTGTAGCAGTTACAATTAAATTTACAGTTGATGTTGTGTACAATTAATTCATGAAAATCGTTTCGTGTATCTGTTACAGAAAAATTCATAAATTTTGTCTTTTTAATGTTTAGAAATAATTCATTATTATCTAACCATGCAATAACTTTAAGCAGTGCTCGAGTTGCTCTCTGTCTGACGAGATTCCAGCTATCACCCTCAACATAAATGACTGTATCATCTGCATATGTTACGATGTGCGTATGTTCGGCATTTTTTTGTTTTCTCAATAAAGGACCTAATACTGTGCCTTGTGGGACACCCTTTATTATCCTCATCGGTGTGCTTAGATGTTGATTAATTTTGACATACTGTACTTGATCTGTCAAATAACTCTCAAGCAAATCCAGCACATTACTCCTAAAGCCGTATTTTTCCAATTTCTGGAGGAGCAAGCGGTGTGACACACTATCGAATGCCTTTTCAAGGTCGAGAAATATCCCTGTGGAGAGCAGAGAAGAATTAAGATTTTCGTATATTCTCTTTGTTAAGGCGGATATAGCATCAGTCGTTCCGAGATTTTTAATGAATCCAAACTGTCTGGGCTAAAGTATTGGGTGTTTTTCTAAAAATAGGTAAATATTGTTCTTTAAGCATTTCTCGAATATTTTTGATATTGTTGTAGTCTGTAATTTCTAATGTCATAAATATTTCCAGACTTGTGAAGAGGTTTTACTATTGTTGTTTAAGCTGTTTTGGAAAGTAACCTAAGGTGAAGGAATCATTGATAATATTCAGCAACGGTTCCTTTAATGACTCTATATTTTCTTTAATAATTCGAGCCGAAATATTGTCTATTCCTACAGCTTTGTTTTCATGTATTTCACTCAAACATCTCTTCAGATCGTATTCTGTTACCGGTGCAAGGAAGCAAGTGTGAAGGTTGCGAGCGATATTTAATGTGGAGTCGGAAATCTGTTGAATCAAGAAGAGCAAACCATATTTAAGCAGGGGGATGATCGTAAAATTATTAATTGGGTAGTGAAAGAATGGAATTTAAATAAATTCTTATGTGCGGCAAAAAAATTATGTGTGAATAAAGTAGAAGAAGGATCGGGTCAATGCTGCTCTTAGGGTTTAGGAGTTTTAGAGTTAGAAGTAGTTAGTATATGACTTAACGATCAGCCATGTGTGTGTAACAAAATGGATCATGGACAAGTGTTGCTGACACTAATGATGAGGGAAGATGTGTACCCCTATAGAGTGTAGTTAGGTCTTATTCTTAATATACATTCCTATGTATATTGGATTATATGTAAACCAGGAATCATATTGAGCAGGAGATAGTAGGAATAATAGTATTAGTTAATAATTAGGGGTACTAAGATAGAATTAGGAATGAAGGGAAAGGGGACTCAGGATATAACCGTTAAAAAAGGGGTGAGAAGGGCCCACCCGAAAGATGTAAGTGCCAACTTAGTAGAGTTAGACTGGGCGTGGTATCCTGCATGGAGACTGGTATCCCGCACGTGCGGGGGGGCCACCAAGTATGTTGTAAGAGTATAGGGAAGTAGGGTTTGCCCTCACATGTGGACTGGTCATCCGCCAATGTGGGGGTCCACCCAGTAGTTTTAGTTGGTAGGAAAGAGAGCGGCTTCAGCTTTACGGGACAGGCCGCAATGGAATGGTGAGAGGGACACACGGTCATCTGGTAAGTTGTGGGGGTCCTTATTAGGGCCTAGTAGATAGGGCCGGTCGTGTCATCATCGGGAGGGCGGCTTCATCTCACCAGGGGTGATGACACGGCCGGGCAGTAGGGGTAGATGCTTAATTTTGGCTCTTGTTTTACCTTAGATTAGTTTTTATGGTTATAGGGTGGCACTTTCATGTGGTATGGTCATCCGCCCATGTAAGAGGCCGTCAGTAGATTTAGTTGGTATAGTTATGCTTATACTGTTTTTTCTTTTTGTTTATTTTATTGGTTCCTTTTGTTATTAGTAGGGGCAAATTAGTAGAATTAGTCTAGGGTGGTGCCTTACATGGAGACTGGTATACCGCTCGTGTGAGGGACCACCAACTTAGTTGACAGGATTGCAGGGTTGACCCTTACATGTGGACTGGTCATCCGTCCATGTAGGGGACAGCTCAGTAGACTAGTTGGTGTGCTTATATAACTGTTTTAATTGTTTAGTTTAGTTTATTTTATGGTTCTTTCTGTATCTTGTATTATAGCACTGTGAACATGTATCGGGGCGAACAGCCTGTAATGTTCAATGTTCAATAAATAAATATAAAACACATGACAGCAAATACAAGGATTAATGTTGAAAGCTAAATTGTCAAAAGTTAAAACAACGAAAGCAAAACAGAGAAGGTAACACTAGTTAGGGTATGATACACGAGAAAGTAGTCCAGCTTGAGGTTTGTAGAACATAAGGTGTATCTCTATACAACATTTAAATACACCTACTAAGGCAAATTTTAAATGTAACATTAAAATGATATGAGGGTATGGTGCGTATAACCATCTAAAACATATGACAGCACCTATGAAGTCACTGTTAGATTATAACCAGTTGAAATGATGTGGTGTGTCTGACAGTAAAACATTGAGCAAAATGCAACTTATCGAATAGCAATATATAATACATGATAGCACCTACAAGACAAATGTTAAACTATGACTAGTTGAAATATAAAACAGTTGAAATGATAATGAGGGGAATGCCTCTCAAATATTATGGTATTATTTGGTGCAGAATGCAAATTCTGAAAGGACAGATGAACATTAATTTCACCGATTTAAATCTCTTATATCTTTGATTAATGTTAAATTTGATGGCACATTCTATACTAGTGTTTTATATGTGCACTTTCTGTTTTTTTTTTTTTTTGCTAATTTGCTTTACGTCACACCGACACATATGTCTTATGGTGACGATGGGATAGGAAATGCCTAGAAAGTGGAAGGAAGCGGCCGTGGCCTTAATTAAGGTACAGCCCCGGCATTTGCCTGTTGTGAAAATGGGAAACCACGGAAAACCATCTTCAGGGCTGCCGACAGTGGGGCTCGAACCCACTATCTCCCGAATACTGGATACTGGCCGCACTTAAGTGACTGCAGATATCGAGCTCGGTGTGCTTTATTAGTTCAATAAAATTTATATTTGTAAAAGCTTAGGATATAATTCTTCTAATTTAGTAGTGACGTTGTATTCCTCTTATATTTTAAACCCCTACTTATAAATGTTTCATTTAACGCCCATTGATAAGGATGTTCCATCGGCCCACTTGCTCTAAAGTCTAGTCGCGGTTACTATGAAGTGGGGGTGATGGGACTTCGATTCTAGGGTTGTTCTTCGAAGATCTCATTATGTACATTCCATTCAGCTAACGCACTTACGTGTTATTATTATTATTATTATTATTATTATTATTATTATTATTATTATGCACTGAAGCGCTGGACAGGTACACCATATTTACACTACCTGGGCCCCTTAAGTGAAAATCGGCTATTTGACTGTCTAAATACAAATACCAGTAGAAAGATCTCTATGATTCCGAGATGATGGTATCACAATGGGACAAACGTTTTTGTGAACAAAAACAAGTGAGAATTTCTCAGTTTGTTTCATATCCACTTCCGAATGTAAATCTCGACCCAGGATGTGTATATTATTGAATAGAAGATTTTGCGACAAATGTTACGGTATCATTGCGATAGACTTACGACAACTAAAGCAGAAGTTTTGTGTGTGAAATTTCAAAAGTGACCAAATGTTTTGAAATATTAGGTAGTTTGTATTACTGGAAAGACAAATTCGAATGGGATTGAACTGTGCCCTCATAACTCTCATAATATTTCATATTTGCAAATTATAACAGCACGGAACCACTTATATGAGCGCGCACGACTAGTGAGAGATGATATGAAGTGGCATGTTAAGTGTATATTCGGGTTGTATAATTAGCCAGCCATGTCGCTGGGTGACCTATGCCTTCCCTTGCATTTGAAGTCGAAATTGTGTCACGCGATATTGTAGCATAACCCAGCGAGAGAGTCCCCACATGTTCCCTCCCGTATTTTTAAGGTAAGCTTTTCAAATACCAAAAGCTGAACTGATGATGATTTGCTATCCTATCTTATTAAACTTGAAACATGTCCATGTCTACCAGAGCTGACTTCGGGTAGTTATTGGGGGGAAGGGGCGGCATGATTAACATGAACACAGGCATTTGAAATGAGGAGCAACTACCAGGTGTATGCATAAGTTTTCTCCGGTTTTTGTGGTAGAGAAAACACGTAATTTTCAAGGGAAATTCATGTTTATATTATTCAAAATATTGGTCGTCAGCTTTTACACACTTCGCCCATCTCATAGGTAAGTTATTAATAGCATGCTAGAGAAACTGCTTATCTTTTGCGGCAAACCATTCCAACTTCCTCGAAATTGCTGAAGTTCTGCTCTGCGAGCGCGTGCTCCATTGTG
The DNA here is from genome assembly GCF_040414725.1 of Anabrus simplex. Taxonomy (NCBI): domain Eukaryota; kingdom Metazoa; phylum Arthropoda; class Insecta; order Orthoptera; family Tettigoniidae; genus Anabrus; species Anabrus simplex. The sequence continues at coordinate 153,547,885 of NC_090271.1, forward strand.
CGAGGAGGCGATAATCAGATGGTGCAGGTCAGGCGAGTACGGCGGGTGCAGAACGATGTCCCATCCAAGCGATTTCAAAGTGTCTTTCACTTGTTTTGCTGTGGAAGGCGGCGCATTTGCCATGTAACAAAGTCACTTTGCCATGTCTTCTGGCCCATTCCGGTTGTCTTTCGATCAATGCGTGATTTAAATTAATCATTTGTTAGCGATAGCGTTGTGCTTTAACGGTTTCTCCGGGCTTCAAGGGTTCATAATACACAGTACCGCTCTGTTCCAACCAGACACAAATCACTACGTTTAAATTGTCGAAACCATGTCGCATGTTCTAATCGATGGAGCGTGTTCACCATGTGTTTCTACCAGGAAAGGACGACTTTCCACAGCCTTTTTCGTTTGATTAAATAAGAAAAGCAATGCTTGCCGAAAATGTTCTTTTTCAGACACAAACGTCGACATGATCACTGAACGATACAACACAGACCTTAGTGTTTGGCGCACTCAACTTTTGTGCGTTGGTAAATTAATGTCAGACGAACAAACTGACGTATGTGTCAATTTCATACGCTGCGTATGTCCGCTGGCGCCATCTCTTAGTGAGACCGGAAAAAAATTATGCATACACCTGGTATTAATGTAGACACTCCTATATAATAACAATATTCACAAACAGAAAAAAAACAGAACAATAAAGAACTTGTTTCTTAAATACATTTTTGAACGAGTTTTATGTATGGAATTTTAATATTCACAAGTAAACAGAAAAATACAAGTTGATTCATAAATACATATTTTGAAGGAATGTTTTGTGTAAGAAGGTATATGTGAAAAGCTCTACCATCAGATGTATCGCCTGAACAGTCTCCATTGGTTCTCTGAAGGAACGCCCGCTTTCTAATCTCATTTCTTGTTATAAAACCATCTACTACCTTCTCCAGATTTAATGCCTTAGCAGCCTCGGAAGACTACCAGACTCCACGTTTTAGTGGGACTTAAGACTAGGAGGGATTTTTGCGTGTGTGTGTGTGTGGGGGGGGGGGGGGGTAGCACTCTATCCCTCTAAGATCATTTTGAGGGGGGTCAGAAAACGCCTTGCCATCTCCCAAAGTCGGCGCCTCTGGCTGGAGAGACGAATGCTAAATTCTGAACATTGTGGCCGTAGTTCGGAAACAGGAAAATTCATTCAGTATTTCCGAACGAGCACAGCCACATCAATGTCGTTTAAAAAGACCTATAGTTGTTGTTGTTGTTGTTCTTTGAGTCATCAGTCCATAGACTGTTTCGATGCAGCCCTTCATGGCACCCTATCCTGCGCTAACCTTTTCATTTCTACGTAACTATTGCATCCTACATCTGCTCTAATCTGCTTGTCATATTCAAACCTTGGTCTACCCCTACCGTTCATACCACCTACACTTCCCTCAAAAGCCAACTGAACAAGTCCTGGGTGTCTTAAGATGTGCCCTATCATTCTATCTCTTCTTCTCGTCAAATTTAGCCAAATCGATCTCCTCTCACCAATTCGATTCAGTATCTCTTTATTCGTGATTCGATCTATCCATCTCATCTTCAGCATTCTTCCGTAACACCACATTTCACAAGCTTCTATTCTCTTTCCTTCTGAGCTAGTTATCATCCATGTTTCACTTCCATACAATGCCACGCTCCAGATGAAAGTCTTCAGAAACATCTTTCTAATTCCTACAGTATATCAGTGTTTGAAGTTAGCAATTTTCTTTTCTTAAGAAAGCTCTTCCTTGCTTGTGCTAGTCTGCATTTTATGTCCTCCTTACTTCTGCCATCGTTAGTTATTTTACTACCCAGTAACAATATTCATCTACTTTGTTTAAGACTTCATTTCCTAATCGAATATCTCCTGCATCACCTGCCTTCGTTCGACTGCACTCCATTACTTTTGTTTTGGACTTATTTATTTTCATCTTGTATTCATCCAATACTTCGTCCATATCATCCAGCAGCTTCTCGAGATCTACTGCAGTCTCAGATAAAATAACAATATCATTGGTATATCTCAAGGTTTTGATTTCCTCCCCTGGGTTTGTGATTCCCTTTCCAAATTTCTCCTTGCTTTCCTTTACTGTCTGTTCTATGTAAACACTGAAAAGGAGGGGGAACAAACTGCAGCCTTGCCTCACTCTTTTCTGGATTGCCGCTTCTTTTTCAAAGCCCTCGATTCTTATCACTGCAGACTGATTTTTATACAGATTTGGATAACTCTTCGTTATCGGTATCTGATCCCAGAATCTTAAATAACTTGGTCCAATCAACATTATCGAATGCCTTTTCTAGATCTACGAACGCCATGTACGTGGGCTTGTCCTTCTTAATTTGGTCCTCTAAAATCAGACGTAAAGTCAGGATTGCTTCACGTGTTCCTACATTTCTTCTGAAGCGAAATTGATCTTCTCCCAACTCAGCTTCAACTTGTCTTTCCGTTCTTCTGTAAATAATACGTGTTAAAAGTTTTGCAAGCATGGGATACTAAACTAATGGTGCGGTAGTTTTCACACTTGTCGGCACCAGCTTTCTTCGGAATAGGTATAAAACATTCTGCCGAAAATCGGATGGCACTTATCCTGTCTCCCACATCTTACACACCAAATGGAATAACCTTGCCAGTAATTCAGAGGGAATGTCATCAATTCCAGGTGCCGTGTTCCTATTTAGGTCTCTCACAGCTCTGTCAAATTCTGACCTCAAAATTAGGTCTCCCATTTCATCAACATCAACAGCCTCTTCTTGTTACAGAAACTTGTCATCTACTTCTTTACCTTGATACAACTATTGGATATGCTCCTGCCATCTTTCTGCTTTGTCTTCTTTCCCTAGAAGTGGCTTTCCATCTGAGTTCTTAATATTCATACACCTAGATTTCCTTTCTCCGAATATTTCCTTGATTTTCCTGTATGCAGCATCTACCTTTCCCAGGACCATACAACCTTCGACATCCTTGCCCTTCTCTTTCAGCCATTCTTCCTTAGCTGCCTGCACTTAATATCCACTTCATTTTTTAATCGCCTGTATTCTTTTCTGTCCTCTTGATTTCTAGCATTCTTGTATTTTCGTCATTCATCAATACGGTCTAGCATCTCTTGAATTATCCACTGATTCTTAGTTGATATTATCTTCCTTCCTAACATTTCTTCAGCAGCTCTACTGACTTCATTTTTCATGACTATCCACTGTTACTTTAATGTGTTTCCTTCAGACTTTTCATTTAGTCCTTGCGCAACATGTTCCTTGAAACAATCCCTCACACTCTTTTCTTTCAACTCGTCTAGATCCCAACCTATAATTATCTGAACATATTTTTGAGGCATTTGCCTCCAAAATGAACATAATTGGGTTCATACATGTACAGTACTAGGGACTCGACCGTTAATAACTTAGACTGCTGCTCTTTCAGCTATTGTTTTTAACAGGTGACAGCTTGTTCCATCACCTTATTGCTCCAGTTTGCATCTGCTTTCATTAGCATCACTATAGACGCATCATTATACTGCAACCCTAAATGGAATTCCCTGTGCAGTATCTTCCCAGATATTTAAACAATATTTGAATGGTATTGCGGAGGAGTACTCATAATATATCCTAATCTTAGAGGTACAGACAGTTATGCTCACGACATTCACAGACTTCCTCTAACGAAATACTGTTACAACGACAAATAAACAAGACACATTGTACAGTACATTCTAAATGTTGTGTTATTTATTTTGGTAAAATTAAACTAGAAAAGGTCCGTCTCGGGTTCAGTATTTCCAGTCAGAATGTCTGTTTATGGGAAACGTTCATAACCCTGTCAATCATGTCAGCTTATTTGCTTACGAAGGCTTTACTGTTCAGTAAATCGATAATCGTTTAATGGTAAAATGAGCCTATTACTAGGGCACGCAAATGTGAGAGCATAATTACAACCACTACCGTCAGCAGGTGTAAATGTGTGCATGCTGCTACATACTCAACAGCTTCAGCGGTTGATTCGTTTCCTTTCAGTGTGAAAATTTTTCCGAACCACAGTACACACGATCAAGGCGTTTTAAAATATTCTTCAGAGCGTGGTCTCGTGAACATTAATTTTTAAATTAACATTCTTTCCACTACCTGTCGGAATTATACTAACGTATGGAGCATGTAACAAGTTTTAATATTGCAAGCATTGCTTAACAGAAAAATAGGGGTTCCCATATTATGAAAAACGTAAAATTAAGCGATTTCCTCAATTGTGCCGAAGTTTAAGGGCTGAAGGGAAATGTTCCAAATTCTGAGTATTGGATAGCTCTATCAAAATAAGAAAGCAAGATGTAACTATTTGATGAATACTAATAATAAATATATAAAATCATGAATAAAATGAAGTATATAAATAAATTACTTGAAATTAATTAAATTAATAAACATAATTATTCGGAATGTCCGTAGTATGGGCGCCAGAGTTCACCAGAATGGATCCCTCGAATTTTGATAGAGCATGATAATTCTTTATATCCCAGGGCGTGTACATAATGCTGCGTACTGGTACATCAGCTGCAGGCCTTACGTAACCTCCTGTAAACGACTAAATAAGTAGGAACTGCACCTGGGTTCATCAATAACTCCACTGATTCTAAAATAGCTAACTATATTCTTAACAAAATCCGTGCATGAGCACCTCATCAACACACAAAATTATACATATAATACACACATAAAATATTGCTGGAAGACTCCATATTTACAACAACAACAACAATGAAAACAGTGGGGAAACGAAAGCGAGAACTAAACTACCATTTGTAGATAGTCCGATGAACAATGTACATATATGTAGATAAATACCCTTCACTGTCTCTGTATCAATACTACTTGCCAATTGTCATAATCGGCAGTTGTCACATCACACAGATATGTACCTTGTAATACTGTGTTCACATATTTTAACACTTGTAAAGATATATACATTTGAGCAACACACGCCTGTCGATCCTCAACATAAATTAAGGAAAGTCTGAGATAGCTTTCACCAACATATAATGCCAGACCTCCACATGTACTACAACACTTAATGCGTACGCCCTCCGCAATTTGTTGATCAGCTACTTTCCACCAACATAACAAGACTACGTTCCTCGAACGTTTGAAGTCCAGTTCATTGTAGCCGTGTCACTGGAATACCGTATATCAGCACTACTTTCTTCTCGTACAGTCTGCCCGCACTACTTCCTTCTCGTACAGTGTGTCAGTACTCCTTCTTGTCCGTACCGAGTGAGGTTCCCGCCGATTGATCAACATTTATAGGCATCAGCATTCCCCTTCCTCTCACATTATACGTCTGGATTGGTCTTTGCCAGCCAATCATGAGTGATCCACCGTTCAGGGTTGCCCTTAACTTCCTCATGCTCCCAAGACATAAACAAACGCTGGGGTATATTACATGACTCATAGAACTTTCCTAGTACAATAACATCAACAAACACATCTCATCAGACACTGGGATGCCCGCATGAGTCATACGAATTACCAGAGTCCAAGATAGCAATGTTTACCCACTCATGCAAAACAAATTACTCATACTACATATGCGGATATCTCCCAGCTTACAAATATAAATGACAAAATATACAAATGAAATACTGATAATAATAATAATAATAATAATAATAATAAATCGAATACTGACAATAATATCTCACACTTCTACATATAGTGCGAGGGTGTGATATATGTACTATCACAAAGTATTAAAAATAATTTCCGCCCTAAATGCACTTCCGGGAAAATCGCATAAACTCGCTTGTTTCTTTATTCATTTTCTCTTTTATTAAAATCCTAGACAAATTTACTTATTTACATAATCATTTCTGTAATGTGTTCATTAGCTCAATACACTCAGGCAATTTTTGATATTTTAAAAATGTCCACACCGGATAAGCTCTAAAGTGAAACTCTGCATTGACTCACATTATAGCTCGTAGTGGTGTTTAAGTGAAACAATGCATTGACTCACATTAGCACTCGTAAAAGCAATGCAAAGTCATCTTCCTACAGGTCATGAAGGCCCTTGGAGGGGTGGAAGGTAAAGGCTTCCACTATCCGTAATCTCGGCACTTGATGGGGTAGAGTGGTTAGCTCTACGCCCGGCCGCCTATGCCCCCAGGAATTACCCTGGTACTCATTTTTGGTGTAGGCTGAGTGAACCTCAGGGCCATATGCACCTCAAGAAGTGGAAATCTCATTTCTTAAATTTTACGACTTCTGGCGGGGATTCGAACCCACGTCCTTCCGGGCGAACCGAGCACGCCTTTACCACCTGGGCCAGGCAGCCCCTACATTAGCACTCCTAGTGGTAGAGAAAGGAAAAATACTAATCTAATTGACCGGATAATGATGATTAAGAAAAGGATTGTAATTTTTAGGAATAAATAAAGGATATATTCTCATACTTTATCATATTTTATTTACCTAAAATTCGTAGCACAGATCCCTAGGATGTTTTCAATATTCAGTTGCTTGCCTGTGGGGCTAGAGCTGTGGAGTTTTGAGAAGGAAGGAGGAAATCATAACTTAAGAAAAGCTATATTGGAGGATTTTTGAACCAACTTACGAAGAGATAGAATGGAGACTTAGGCGTAACTGGGACTTCAAAGAACTGTTTAATGACATCAATACTGTGGCAGATGTTAAAAGCAGGAGATTGAGGTGACCAGGCCATGCCATGAGAAAGTACCATGATGAAGGAAATGTATTGTAATGTATCAGTGGGAAGGTAGTCACCAGGAAGTGGTAGGAATAGATTGTGGGATCAGTTCCGGGAAGTCTGACGGGGATTATACATAAGACAGAAATTAATAGCAGTAGTGTATGTGAGACCAGAAACCAACCGATGTACCAGTTGCCAGTATGTACTTTAGTAAAGTTCAGAATTACCACCGAGTAAATGGCTACGTGGTTTAGGTCTCGTAGCTATCAGCTTGCATTCGGGAGATAGTGGGTTCGAACCCCACTGTCGACAGCCCTGAAGATGGTTTTCAGCGGTTTCCTATTTTCACACCAGGGAAATCCTGGGGCTGTACCTTAATTAAGGCTACCGTCGCTTCCTTTCCACTTATAGCCATTTCCTATCCCATCATCGCCGTAAGATTTACCTGTGTCGGTGCTACGTAAAAATGTAAAAAAAAAAAAAAAAATTAAAAAATTAGAAATCCCATCCCGGTCATTTAATGGGCTGGTTATTGTGATGAAATATTACAAAACGAATGATGTAAAGTGTGGCATAATAACATTGATGATACTCAGGTTGTTTGACGAAATAATAATTTACGATCATTAATTTCTAGGCTTCAGTTTGATTATCTAATTTTCTTTCGTTATATCCAGGAGTAATATTAAAGTCATGTTAGATAACAATTTAAGTCACACTACTTTAAAGAAGAAAGCACATTACCACCACTTTAGTAACATACAATTACAAATTACATTTACATATTGGTACATCCACATTACTGATTACGATATAAATGATTTCCATTAATTTCTAAGAATGCTTGAAGTTGCTTTATGAGGACTTATTTTAAAACTTGCACACGAGTTGACAAACTGTATCTAGATCAATAAGCTGAATTCATATCTCCGAGTATTACTAAGTTACACGAGTTAACACTTACGCCTATGGGAGTCAGTAAGACGTTCAATTATGTCACAGTTCCTAGATTTCATGTCATTAGTTGTTCGAATTAGTATTAGTTTATTTCAAGATGTGTGTGTCATTTCTTGGTATTCTGTCTCTTGGTATTTGACTAAAGACAACAACGTACTGTTGTATACTTTTGACTTTCATTTAGCACGATCACCAATGTTGAAACAGAGCGAGCTAATATTTGCCGACTTGTTCTGAGCAGGTGACTTTCGAAGATAAACAATTAGCAACCCTGTCTGTTTCCAGTTTACTGTCGTAATTTACTTGTACTGGATGACACGTAATTCCAGCATGCATAATTGAAATTACTGCGACCAAGTGTGTTATAATGATAAAGGCATGCGAGCGCTGCTATATTTCATCAACGCTTTACGCGCCGTCAGTAATACACTTAGGAATGCCGTAAATTTTCGTTGTTATAAGATTCAGTACAGTAGAATGTATGAAGAACGGGTGTATTCATATACAATGCTGATAATTTAGCTAAATTTACTACTCTCCCCCCCCCCCCCACCTTCCCAAGTGAACGGAAGGTCCTCGAACTTAGGTTTTATGGAGTTAGTGCCAAGGATATGATGTGTCCCTTGGATTCAAACATCATCCCGCGTGAAGAGATCATAAATTGAATACTAAATTGAGATAATTTTCTTACAGCACTGGCATGAGGAGCGTTTGGCACAGTGATCTATGCACTCGTTTTGGAACACGAGTGCCTTCAATTCGAATTCCGGTACTGTGGATCGATATTTCCCTTCTCGATAGGAAAGGAATCCGTCCTCCCGGAAAGTTTCCTTACATGTGTTACGGTAAATACGTGTAATTAATTCACAACTGTACATTTTTTAAATTCTTCTACCGCTTTTCCCACACCTATGGGGCCACGGCTGCGAGTTGTATCACACACATATATGTGTTCCTATAATGCCTTTTTTACGGCCGGGTGCCCTTCCTGACGCCAACCTCTGTGAAGGGATGTAAAAACCATTGCGTGTTTCTGTGGTGGTTGGTAGTGTTGTGTGTTGAGTGAATATGAATATGCGAGTGTCGGGGCAAAGACAAACACCTAATCGCCGATAAAGAAGACTTAATCACACGTGATTAAAATCCCCGACCCGGTCGGGAATCGAACCCGGAACCCCTCTGAACCGAAGGCCTCAACGCTGGCCATTCAGCCAACGAATCGGAGGTGGTTATTATGCATTATCAGTAATGATACTTGTAATTTTGGCAAATAGTGGATGAATTATTCACTTTCATTTGTTATATTATATCTGTATAAAACAATTTTGTTTAAAGAACCCCACAGGTGCAACAGGTAATCAGGGCCTTGCTCTGTCGAGGCGACTGAGACCCAGCCAGGTACCTTGTAGATCCTGGAGTAACACATTATTAGCATGATGACATCACAAATCATGTTGCAGTGGATTGGACCAAGAATTCGAGGAGGGTTGATTGTTGGACCTGATACAATGCATGTGACCTTCCCCTCTATGTAAAACAAGAGTTCAAGTCCGGCTCCATAGCTAAATGGTTAGCGTGCTGGCCTTTGGTCACAGGAGTCCCGGGTTCGATTCCCGGCAGAGTCTGGAATTTTAATCATAATTGGTTAAGTTTTATGGCACGGGGAATGGGTGTATGTGTTATCTTCATCATCATTTCATCCTTATCACGATGCGGGGGTCGCCTATGGGCGTCGAATCAAAAGACCTGCATCTGGCGAGCCAAACTTGTCCTCGGACACTCGCGGTACTAAAAGCCATACGCCATTTCATTTCATTTAATTTCATTTCATTACATTACATTTCATTTCATTTCATGAGTTCAAGTTGACAATGTTCCCTCATTAGTGCCAGGTTTACTGACAGTGGAAACATTCGTATCGAGCAGTTATTATAAACTTACTCTAGACGCATAGATAAATACACGGTTCGTTAATTAGTTGAATACGTGCATAGCCTGAAGCAGTAAATCCAGCTTCAAAGAAGGAAAAGCATTTAACATGACAGGCACTCTCCAAGCGGTAAAGCGTACCTTTCAATAATATCTTTAAGTCACATCTGAGATCAGAAACTGTTTCAGATGGAGATAATTTTACAAGCTTTAATCAGGTGGTGACTTTGGTGAAATGAAAATCCTACTACTCCTCCGAAACAGCTCTGCATGATATTAGGGATAATACCTTAGGCATTTAGAAGTGTCACAACCTCAGAATTTTCCTAGTCGAAAACGGGAAGCAAGGGAAAACTTTTGCAGGTCTGCCGACAGTGGGGTTCGAACCAACCATCTTCCAATTGCAAGCCAACAGGTAGGTAAAAACACGCGTAGCCAACTCGCTCAGTCCTTCACGTATTACTTACTAGCTGTAGTACCCGGCTCTGCTCGGGCACTTTCTTTGAATGTTTAATTTTAGGATTACCGGACGAGTTGGCCGCACGGTTAGGGGTGCGCAGCTGTGAGCTTGCATCCGGGAGATAGTGAATTCGAACCCCACTCTCGGCACCCCGAAGATGGTTTTCCTTGGTTTCCCATTTTCACACCAGGAAAATGCTGGGGCTGTACCTTAACTAAGTCTACGGCCGCCTCCTTCCCACTCCCAGGCCTTTCCTATCCCATCGTCACCGTAAGACCTATCTGTATCGGTGCGACGTAAAACAAATTGCAAAAGAATGAATAATAATTTTAGGATTTGTATTAACTGTCGGAAGTGATTTTTTCTTTTGTAGATTAGCTAACACTTTTGTAAATTTAGAGTTAGAGTATTTTTATGTGTTTAATTTTAAGTTTTAGTTTCAGATTATAATTTCGCGTCCTTGTGGCAGCCTAGATTGTCGGGGAAGTAGCTGATCCTTTCAAATATAAAAGTACGTCATTATTGTACGCGCAGCAGATATGATGCTCACGATTCCAATTGTCACTGGCACTGTCACCAATTAGGCTAGGGACACCGAAAAATGCGGACTCAACACAAATATGAGTCATTTCGGACATATTTTTGTTCACTCCTTCTCAACCCACGTGCCAATGGAGGCCGAATTCGGACGGCACCAAGAGTGTCCCAATTCATCTCTGCGGCCCCAAAAGCCATAGATTCCACACTAATATCGGTCGTTTTGGTTTATTTCTATATATCAACCTCTCCCCCAGGGTTTCTAGCGGTGTCTTACCCCCACAGTACATTTCCCAGGTAGTAAGTCATGTGTGTACCAGGTTTGGTTGAGAGCTGAAACATACATATATCCATAATCTCGGTTATTTTTGGACATTTTCTTCTCACCTTCTATATCGATGGGGCTGAACTTTGACTTAAACGGCATCCAGAGTGTGGCTGTTCATCTCAGCGTCCCTGAAAACTGTGGATTAGACACTATTTTCGACTATTTTTATATGCCACCCCCTTTCCCACCCCTAAGGGTAGGGATTGTTTACCCCCCACAGAAAGACAGTAAATCATAAGAGTACCAAGTTTCTTTGAAATTGCTCCAGTGGTTTAAGAAGAGATGTGGAATGGTACTTCATAAAACATGGCAGCGTGTACTCATCCTCCTAGACCAGGTGCATGCATAAGTCTTTTCCAGTTTCACTAAGAGATGGCGCCAGAGAACCATACGCAGCGTACTAATTTGATACGTCAGTTTGTTCGTCTGACATTAACCTATCAACACACAAAAGTTGAGACCGCCAAACACTAGTATCTGTGTTGTATCGTTCAGTGATCATATCGACATTCATGCTTGAAAAAGAACATTTGCGGCACGCATTGCTTTTGTTATTTAACCAAAAGAAAAAGGCCGTAGAAAGTCATCGTTTGCTGGTAGAAACGTTTGGTAAATATGCTTCTTCAATTAGGACGTATGAGACATGGCTACGACAATATTTAAACGTGGTGATGTGTGTCTGGTGGGACCAGAGCGGTATTGTGTATTATAAACCGTTGAAGCACAGCGAAACCGTTAATGCACAACGCTAACGCCAACAAATGATAAATTTAAGTCACGCATTGATCAAGATACGACCGAAATGGACCAGAAGACATGACAAAGCGATTTTGTTACACAACGATGCGCAGTCTTACACAGCAAAACCAGTGAAAGACAACTAGAGATCGCTTGGATGTGACATCCTTCCGCACCCGCCGTACTCGCCCGACCTGGCACTATCTATCACCTCTTCACACCAATGCAGCACGCGCACTCGCAGAGCAGCATTTTAGCAGTTTCGGCGAATTTGGAAAAGCACATTTTCGGGCATGGTATTCATAACTTACCTGAAAGATGGGCAAAGTGAATAAAAGCCGATGGGCAATAATTTGAATAAACAAAACATGAATTTCCTGGAAAATTACGTGTTTTCTTTACTACAAAACCCGGCAAGAACTTCTGCATACACCTGGTATACAGCATTACTTACCGGACTACCATGATAATGAGTTCGTTGCTGTCGCCTAGTGACAATCTGTCCATCAAGTTCGGTCCAATCTTGGTGCGGCTTTGCAATTAAATTAATTATATACAATTATGCATCATCATAAAACTACGTATCGGATTTCGTTCAAACCACTTCCTAAACCCTTCCAGGAGTAATGAGAACAAATTGTGAAATTTTCAGTGGTATCAGTCCGGTAGTTTTTGAGTCCACTTGAGACAGTCAAAGAAACATTCACTTTTATATATATATAGAAGACTAGCAGTTACCCGCGGCCTCGTTGGCGTGGATTTCGTAAATTTTTTAAAGTAATCGTTGCTCGGTACTGTACTGAGACATCATCTGAAAATCCCTAAGGCATAAAACTCTCTGAAAAACTTTCATTTACCCCAGAAACGCTTTGTAAACCACGTTTGTGGTATTGCCCTTTGGGGCTAAGATGACCATGCGACATAGAACTCTACAAGTAAGAAACAGTTTTCTCTCAAGTCGAAAGATACATGTTTCTTTTAAAAACGGGATTCCAAATACCTATTTCCAGGTCTGTAAGATCTTCAGTGTTTGGGATGTAAGTATCCTCATAAAATTAATTCAACTCTTTGTTCACATCTTTTCATCCCCCGTTTAGTATCTTTTCCGAAAATAAAAGAGGTTCCTGTATTTTTAAGGACTTAAAAATAGATTCCAAATACTATTTCCACGTCTGTAAGATCTTCAGTTTTTGAAATGTAAGTTTCGTCATAAAAGTTCATTCAACTCTTTCTTCGCTTATTTTCACAACGTTAAGTGCATTTCTCGGAAATAAAGAAGTTCCTGTATTTTTAAAGGACTTTCCAACGTGTTAAGTTTTTCACATATATTGTAGATATACCGGTACTCAATTTAACAATTCACCCTGTTTTTCAATCCATTTCACCCACTTAAGTTGACTTTCCGAAAATATAAAAATTAGTGTTCCTTTATTTGTAAAAGGGAAACCAAACACCAGTTTTCACTTCTGTAACATCTTCAGTTTTTGAGATCTAAGTATTCCCATAAAAATAATTCAATTCAACCCTCTCACACCTTAAGCGCTTTTTCCGAAAACAATAAATACATGTTTCTTTATTTTTAAAGGAGATTAAAAATACCAATTTTCACGTCCGTGACATCTTCAGTTTCTGAGATATAAGTATCCTCATAAACAGAATTCAGCTCCTTTACTTCTTTCATCCCCCCGCCATTAAGTCGATTTTCCGAAAATAAAAAAAATACGTGTTCCTTTATTTTTAAAGGGGATTCCAAATACAAATTTTCACGTCTGTAACATCTTTAAATGTTTAGATATAAGTATTCTCGTACAAATAATTCAAATAATTTTTCAATTCTTTCACTCCCCTTAACTAATTTTCCGAAAACAAAAGAATACGCGTTCCTTTATTTTTAAAGGAGGATATAAATGCCAATTCTTGCAAAGAATTCAATTAAAATTTCAATTCATTCACCTCCCCCCTTAACTGGATTTTCCGAAAACAAAAGAATACGTGTTCCATTATTTGGAATCTTCTTTGAAATTCAAATCTTCATGTCTGAAACATCTTCAATTTCTTGAGGTATAAGTATTCTCATAAAAACAATTCAACTCCTTTTTCACACCCACCGCCTTAAGTTGATTCCGCCCCCATCCAAAAAAATGCGTGTTTCTTTCTTTTTAAAGTAGATTCCAAATACCAATTTTCACGTCTGTAACCTTCAGTTTTTGAGACATAAGCATCCCCATAAAAATAATTCAATTCTTTCACTTCCTTTCACCCTCCCCACTTAGGTGAATTTTTCAAAAACAAAAATATGCGGTTTTTTATTTATAAAGGAAAATGAAATGTCGTATGGCTTTTAGTGCTGGGATCTCCCAGGACGGGTTCGGCTCGCCAGGTGCAGGTCTTTCTATTTGACTCCCATAGGCGACCTGCGCGTCGTGATGAGGATGAAATGATGATGAAGACAACACATACACCCAGCCCCCGTGTCATTGGAATTAACCAATTAAGGTTAAAATCCACGACCCGGCCGGGAATCGAACTCGGGACCCTCTGTACCGAAGGCCAGTACGCTGACCGTTCAGCCAACGAGTCAGACATTTATAAAGGAAATTCCATATATCAATTCTCACGACTGTAATACCTTCAGTTTATATATATAAAACCTCATATAAAAGAATTCACCTCTTTTTCCATCCATTCCCTAGTTGATTCACCCGCCGAAAATGTGTGTTTCTTTATTTTGAAAGGAGATTCCAAATCCAATTTTCACGTCTATTACAGCTTTAATTTTTAAAAATGTAAGCACCCTCATACAAATAATTCAACTAATTTTTCAATTCATTCACCCCCTTATTTTTTCAAACATCAAGAGAATACATGATTCTTTACTTTGAAGGATTCCAAATACAAATGTTCATGTCTAATATTTTCAGTTTTGAGATATGAGTATCCCCATAAAAATTCTACGCCTCTTTCATCCCCTCCCCACAAGTTGATTTTCCCCTAAGAATGCGTATTTATTTAAAGGAGATTCCATATACCAGTTTTCACGTCTGTAGCATATTTAGTTTTTTTAGATATAAGTACCCTCATACAAATAATTCAATTCATTTTTTAATTCATTCACCCCCCTTAAGTGGATTTTCCGAAAACAAAAGAATAAACGTTTCTCTATTTTTAATGGAGATTACAAATACCAATTTTTACATCTTCATCATCTTTAGTTTCTTCTGAGATAAATATCCTCATACAAATAATTCATCGTTTTCAAATCTCTACCCCACCTTAAGTGGATTGTCCGAAAATAAAGAAATAAGTATTTCTTTATTTTTAAAGGAGACTCCAAATACCAAGTTTCACTTCTGTACGCCTTTAGGTTTTTGAGATACCAGTAGCCTAATAAAAATAATTCAACCCACTTTTCAGTCCTCCTCCCCCCTTACGTGTTTCTTCCGAAAGCAGAATTATACATGTTACTTTATTTTAAAACATGTAACATGTTATGATACCGGACGAGTTGGCCGTGCGCGTAGAGGCGCGCGGCTGTGAGCTTGCATCCGGGAGATAGTAGGTTCGAATCCCACTATCGGCAGCCCTGTAGATGGTTTTCCGTGGTTTCCCATTTTCACACCAGGCAAATGCTGGGGCTGTACCTTAATTAAGGCCACGGCCGCTTCCCTCCAATTCCTAGGCCTTTCCCATCCCATCGTCGCCATAAGACCTATCTGTGTCGGTGCGACGTAAAGCCCCTAGCAAAAAAAGTTTATGATATATTCTGTAGATATTTTCATTTTACAATTCACCCCGTTTTTCAGTTCCCCTTAAGTGGAATTTCCGAAAACAAATTATCTACGTTTCTTTATTTTTACAGGAGATTTCAAATACAAGTTTTCACATCTGTAAAATATTACGTTTCTGAAATATACTGTAGATATAGTCTTCTAAAAAACTCACCCACTTTGTCACTTCTGTTCACCCCCTCCCCAAAAAATAAATGTTTATCTATTTTTAAAGGAGATTCCAAATACCAATTTTCATGTCTCTAACTTGTTCAGTTTTTGAGATATAAGTATCCTTATAAAAGGTATATAACCCCATTTTCACTACTTTTCACCCCCACTTGAGTGGATTTTCAGAAAACAAAACATAATGCTTTTTAAAGGAGATTCGATACACCAATTTTTGCGTGCGTAAACTTTTAGGTTTCTGAGATAAAGCTATGCTTATTTAAACAATTCACCCCCATTTTCACCCCCTTAGCGACTGATTATAAAAAATCCTCCCTTATTGTTCGCCTACACTCTAATATAAATGTATCCCCAAAATTCATTTCTTTGTGTGCAGTAGTTTTGGTTCGGCTATGATAAATGTGTCAGTCAGTCAGTCAGGACATGATATATTATATATATAAATGTATGGAATGTGTCTGATACATAGTGTCGCTTGTCGGTCTGCGTAAGGACCATTCCGGCTTTTTGTCTGGAAATGAAGAACGTGTTCAACTACCTCACACCGTTGCTCCTCAAATATCCGCTACACGATAGTTACTTTAGCAGGGATTAATAAACCAAGCAAGCTGGCGGTGCTGTTAGGGTCGCGCAGCTGGCAGCTTGCATTCGGGAGATAGTGGGTTCGAACCCCACTGTCGGCTGCCCTGAAAGATAGTTTTACGTGGTTTCCCACCTTCAAACCAGGCAAATGATGGATCTGTACCTTAATTAAGGCCACAGCCACTTCCTCCCCACTCCTAGCCCTTTCACATCCCATCGTTGTCATAAGACTTATCTGCGTCGTTGTGACGTCAAACAAATTATATAAAGGGATGACTCCGGTCCAATCATGTTTAGTTTTTAGATATTTTTAGAAAACTTCAGATAGTTGGAACTCGGCTCAATTTAAACTACATGCACTTCAGATACTCGGTGTTGGCATCAGGGAAGGCATTAAATAACAGCATTCGTGCTCGAGGAGGGTTATCTATTGGAAAGCAGTGACGTGTCTTCGGATTTTGAGTGAAAGATTGAACTAGTGCCTCTTCTTGAGGTGGTGCAGCTCTTTTCAGGCACGCATGTACCATTTTAACCACATACCAACCCTCTTGCCATTCTTAAACCTCTGGTAGTACAAGGAATAAAACCCAGTCCTACGAGGACGGCAGCTAATAGTCTTAGGCCTATACTTCACACTACGGCGCTGTACTGTTAAGGAAATTGACTTTATTCAATATAATTTATGTTCTTCGGGGATGTATATCTTGATATACTGTGTAAAGATTCCATTAAAGTACATGAATAACACCAGTTAGCATCTTGGAGTATAAGAAGTAAAAAAATATTGAACACAAGAAACAACGTTCGACTGTTTTATAGTTCTGAAGACTTTAATACATTGATTTACAGATACCTAAATAAAAACATGAAAGGGGAAAAGTGATCATTAGAGCACTGGACATGAATGTTGTTAGGGAATGTACCTTTGTTATCCACACTGGTTGGAAATATTTACACACAGCACTGCCACTAATTTACTCGGTTTCACATGTGAGTTACTGCCAAATGCAACTTGTTTGTTCTCTTTGATAAATGGCTACTGTTTGTCATGCTGATCACAAAAGCTAACGATATGACGAGATAAACATCTGTTTTTAATTATTGCATAATAGCATAGTCCTTCAACAACGGGTAGTTTTAGCAAAATTTCAGGTATATTGATATTTATTTATTTATTTATTTATTTATTTATTTATTTATTTATTTATTTATTTATTTATTTATTGACTTGTTTTACATGGCGTGGCTCAGGCTATGAAGCCTGCTGTTATGCCAAACCATCTTATATCCAATACATTGTACAAACTACAGATAGGATTAATAACCGAAATTTCTACAACATTTACTGCTTACTCATGGTTAAAGCAGGTCGATTAACTCATTTTTTTATATTTTCGTTTAATTCTGTTCTGATGACCATGAAAAGTTTATTTGATTTATCCGAAATATGTATGTTCAAGATATTGAAGGAAAATTTATTTTCTCTAAGGAACGTTGTTCGTAGAGCATTCTAGTATTTTATTTTTGTCCATTCCCTTTCTTACACTTTCTCACGGTAAATAAAACAGTGAACAAGAATTAGATTTTGGTAAAATTTAGGCAGACCAGTGTGCGAATCATACATGGCATAGATATTGAAGTATTAACTTAAAGTCTGTTCTGTTCACGGGAGCTGTCTGTTGTACACAAGTATTTTTATACAGCATGTTAAAGTCTGATTTCTACAGCTCTGTCGTAAAATTCTAGAGGACTGGTTATCGTCAACGATTCTCACAGTTTTCGATATATTTCAAAATTAATGTTTCACAAACAATAACAACAACATACAACGCAGACACACGACGTTTTAGCAGGCATTCTCTTCAAATGTTAGGTCAGCATATAACTAAACGCCTACACCGAAATATTCCGATTTGAATAAAATAGTCTGATGAAACTATGTAACGAACGTTATCAAAGTTCTAAAGACTGAAATCAGTCTCAGTCTGCTTAAATTATTCAACTACATATATATTCATTTCTCTCTTTCAAGATTTAACTATTAGACTTTATTATAGAAAGCAGAGACTTCGTTTATAGAAAGGAGGTGGTTCACTGAAAACCGTGAATGTGGTTTATCGATATGTGATTTAATCTTAATGCACCAAGAACGATACACATTTTTGGTAGTAATTCGTCCAGGAGAAAAAGTAATCCAATTATTTTGTACCAATTTTAGTACTATGAACATTATGCTAATATAAACTGGTCACATCGCTGCGATAGAACAAACGGCCGAATTCTATTACGAAGAAAATAAAAATTCACGTTGCTTTATGGTTCCACTGAAAATCGGGAAATTTCCATCTCATGCTCATGGATTTGTTGAATAGTACGTAAGAAACAAAGTTTTCCATACTGTCATAATAATTTTACAGCACAACATATGCTGAAAAGATCCATCCTCTCCTTTCTCTGCAATTGCTCCGCTGTGTACTGCTCGCTGTTCTTTATGCGTCTCTTCCATGGCACTTCGTCGTAGGCGTCTACAGGCTCGATACTTACAACTCGTATGTCATCCTTGTTACCAATACTTCTTAACATCAAGGGCATCCTATTTTAACTGAGAACACCAGTAACTTGCTGCTTCGACTCCCAATCAAGGGTGAGAACTCTGACGGATACGAGTACTGATCCTGAAGTTGAGATGTCCTAGATGAACTCGAAGATTCGAAACAAGTTGCTAGAAATATGTAACTAGCTCACATACTACTAGAGTCAATAAGTTCGTGGACTGGCACCTACAATATAGAAACCAAGGCATACACTCTCGTAGTACAACAGTCAATAACTTCTTGGACTGGCGCTCAGAGAGTAGACAACACATTGCACATCTCTACGTAATACTCCAGAAACAGTACATCTTTGTTGACAGTTCGAGGATCACGTAGTATTTTGACCTGTCTTTTCGCACCTTTTTCCCGTCGCATCGTGGTGATCCTGGCGACTTGAACATCTCGATCGTTTCGCTGGCGGATTTGCCTACTACGCATATCTCTGGTACTTCTTCATGTCGAAGAGCTCACGAAACCAGACAAATAGCATCTTATCGAAGGATTTTTGTAGGTCCAAAAGTGCCGTGTGAAAGTCTTCCTTCAGTATGACTATTCATTATAAAACGCACTGTGTAAATAGTATCTGTATTACTGTATTTATTTGTGCTAAGCATACTATCCAGCACTCGTTCAAATATTTTCAGTACGTGTGGGACCTTAATGTGGGTTATAATTGGTGTGTAGGGAAAGTATGTTTGACCGACGTTCCTGTGAATCGATGATTGTCACATCAAAGGAAGCGGAATTTATGCAAACATAATTTCACTAACATCCAAGAGAAACAGTGACATGGAGACGACGGGATACTATTTCCAATTCGTCTGGCACTTTGTACTCATTCACGGTATATTTAAAATTTATTTTTGAAGTGCAGAAACCTGTTGTTGTTGGTACAAGTATGAAGAGCTACCCTTGTGCATTGGCCTATGCGTTCACCGGATTTCACCGGATCTAGCATCAATTGAAATCGTGCGGTCTCCAATTGCAACACGACTTATCTTCAGCAGAAGAACTCTGATAACGTGTTGAACACATGAACTGTTATATCCAGGGCACTCACTGAGAGTTTATACAGTATTCTGTACCATGTATGTATAGTCGGTCGAAAATAATGTGAGCATGGAATTGCACAAATTGCTCGAAGGTACAGTTTACCCAGAAACAATTGAACCTATGGACATAGTGTTTGTTATAGGTATTCACAGGGTTTGTATTATATGGAAGGTGAATTATATTTTGATAATAAATTAAGTTTAATAAAATGCTAAATTTCAGTAACATACAATACCATGTGCTCATTCTTCCTTGAGCGGCATTACGAATGGATCATCGAGATGACGATTTCAGATTTATGTCACAAGTTCTCTGAATAATTAGTATAGCAAATAAGGGACTTTCTCTTCGAATAGTTTCGAGTGTAATAACCAGTAATATGAAATTTCTTCTCCTCGACTAGCATGACAGTCATTTGAGGGAAATATATTACAAAGTATGACGATTTCCATTTTTCAAATGATCTTAAGTGGAGAGAAAGTGAAACGGTAGTAAAGTATACTTCTCATTAAGTACATTTGTAGGTTGTAGCGCAACACGGGGTGACTAAAGATATCTACTGTACTACTACTATTAATAATAATAACAACAACAATTACTTTCCCTAATCCGAAAGAATAAATAAATCAAAGAAACAAGTTTAAATGACACAAACGATTGATCACAAATGATAATATAAAATATTAAAAAATGGTAGTAAATAAAGTTGAAATTTTAGAATTACCATTTTAACTCGACCATAACCTTAATATGTGTACATTATAGACGTTTATGATATCTGAAGCCATCTCTTTTCAGTTTAGACTCAGTTAATTTATAACTGTTATGTTCTTCAGTCTGCTGAAACTAATTTTAAATAAAATTTATAAACTACCTGAACAATAGAAGTTATAGAAGAACTTATCGCAAAGTCTGGACAGGCTGGGTAATTACGCTATCGATACTCAATAATACCTTGTGATATAGTTGTTGGTAGTCATATGAGAATTATCTGTTAAAGAGTGAAATGCTAGTGATTATACGCTATAAGTTCAAGTGTGGTTGTTACATGAATAACTCATTTATATGGTAAATAATAACTGTAATAACAATATATATGATTATTGAGATTACTAATATTATTGGGGTGTATTAATATTATTATACGATCAGCGAGTTCCTGAAGGAATGCGTTTGTTAATGATCAATTTATCATATGATGGTTGTTAGCCTACATATTTCTCTTTTATTTAAAGATTCGTTTTTACAATTACACTTATGTCCATTAAAACTAGAAAACCTTGAAGGACTAAAGATAAGAAGTTCATATTCACAGAACGTGTGCATTGGTGCGTTATGAAGAAATGATTAGCATTTGAATCATGTCGGTCTTCAGGTTCAAGGTCCACATCGATATTTTGGCGTACCAACACCGACTGCTAAAATGTGCCTGCAGCTCTCGTTGTCGCTATAAACCGAAGGTAATGGATCAGTGTGACTTGAGTAGACGTACAGGATGTCTCGCAGATGTATGCTAGAACCGTACCGTCAAATGAGTGAGTTTGAAATAGGGCGCAGTTTTGGCAGGACGAGATGGGTCTGGTCGTACCACCCAGACCACCCCTCGAGAAGATCGACACCTCATCCGAATGGCATTGCAGGAGAGATCAGCGTCCTCCTCGGCTCTGGCGCAACAGTGGAACAGTGTAACGCATTGTACACTGTCAGGAGTGTAAGTCCGTACGCGTTTATTGCGGTCTGGGTTACCGGAGCGTCGTCCACTACTTCGCCTATCTTTGACTAATGTACATAAACGTGCTAGACTGCAATGGTGTATGCAATGACGTCACTGGGGACAGGAGTGACAGCAGTTAGTATTTTCCGACGAATTCACCTTCTGTTTGTTTGAAAATGATGGCCGCATTTTGGTTCGCAGCAGACAGGGGGAAATGCATCACATTGACTGCATTCTTACAAGACATACAACGCCAACTTAAGGCCTTATGGTGTGGGGTGCTATTGGGTACAAACCCGAATCACAGTTGGTGCGTGACCAGTCTGACATCCTGCGACCCGTAGTCATATCGTTTCTGAATAATACCCCAGACGCCATACTTCAACAGGACAATGAGCGACCACATGTTGCTACACGAACACGTACCTTCTTGTTGTCACAGGATGTCAGACTTGGCCTTGGCCCGCCCGATCAGCGGACTTGTTGCCAATCGAAAATTTGTGGGATATGGTGAAACGACGGGTGCGGCGCTGTGATCCAATGCCAACCACCAAAGATGAACAGTGGAACCAGGCGAATGCAGCATGGATGGCTATACCAGAGGACGCCATTTGCGTCTTATACGCGTCGATGCCATCACGCATGGAACAAGTTATCAGTGCTCATGGAAGACCCAGTGCCTAGTAGGCAACAGAACATACGCTGAATCTAGGTGACTGAAATGCTAATCGTTTCTGCAGAACATACTAATGAACATGTCCTGTGAATATGAACTTTCTATCTCTAGTCCTTCAAGGTTTCTGTTTTTTATGAACATCAGTGTATACTTGTTACAGTTTTGCTTTATGTCACATTGGCGACGTATGGCGACGATCAGATAGGAAAGGGATAGTAGTAGGAAGGAAGTAACTGTGGCCTTGATTAAGATAAAACTTCACCATTTACCTGGTGTCAAAATGGGAAACCGCGGAAAACCATCTTAAGCGCTGCCGACAGTGGGGTTCGACCCACTATCTCCTGAATGCAAGCTAACATCTACGTGACCCAAATGCGCAGCCATTTGCTTGATAAAAAAAAAGCTTCGCTTCAGACAGATTTGTTACTAAAAATGTTTATTATTTGTTTTGTGTCACACCGACACAGATATGTCTTATGGTGACGAAGGGATAGGAAAGGACTAAGAGTGGGAAGGAAGCAGCCGTGCCTTAATTAAGGTACAGCTGGTAAGAAAATGGATAACCACGGAAAACCATCTTAAGGGCTGCCGACAGTGGGGTTCAAACCCACTATCTCCCGAATGCAAGCGCACAGCTGCGCGGGCAACTCGCTCGGTCTTTTGTTAAATCACCGTCAACGCATACTTATCAATAGTTTATGGGCACATATAAAATGTTCCAAATGTGTTTCTAATATTCAAAAATAAATTAATCATAAATGCAAATTTAACTTATAACTTGACTGGTAACACCATTAAGAATGATGTTGAGGACGTCATACCGGTTCACTAACTTAATCATGAAATTTCCATAAATATCTATTTTCTGAATTTATGTAAAATATACTCTTCAGTCTGTAAAGTGAAGCTGAATGTAAACAATTTAAGAAAATGCACCGTTGTTTTGTAGAATGAGTGAAAGCGAGGTTTCATTTCTCCCTGAAGGAGGAGACGGTTCACCTACACTCTGGCCAAGACAGGAGGTAGGAGAGAGTAAATAGAAGTGATGGGAGTGGGGCATTGTGCAGTTCAAGTGAAACTGAGAATGTCAGCCAGCCAACCAGAGATGCAAGGCATCCACAACGGCACAAACGTTAAATTTTACGAGACTATATATTGACAAAGATGAATGTTCATATCTAAAGCAAAGGAAATTCTATTCCTTATAGTGAATATGAATGTACGTGAGAACATTAAGATGATGAAAGAGAGAACGCGACACTGAAAATATCAGTCGTCCAAAGATAGAAGACACCTGCAATGTCACAAACTCCCCATGACAAAATAGGAATCGTGACTGTTACACGCAAAATTGGGTAGGAACAATTTTCAAACTATTAAATTTATTTTAAGCCTGTCAATCAATCAATCAATCAATCAATCAATCAATCAATCAATCAATCAATCAATCAATCAATCAATCAATCAATCAATCAATCAATCAATCAATCAATCAATCAATCAATCAATCAATCAATCAATCAATCAATCAATCAATCAATCAATCAATCAATCAATCAATCAATCAATCAATCAATCAATCAATCAATCAATCAATCAATCAATCAATCAATCAATCAATCAATCAATTACCACTGTCGCCCACTTAACCGATTATTTATCGTTTATTTCCCTGGTCATTTTATAAATGATATCAAAGTTGGAAATTTGTCAAATATCTCCCTTCGTAAATAATTTCAATCACCAATTCTTCTTCCTATAAATAGGCATTTTCCCCACTTTGTCCTCCTTCCTACTTTTATAAACTCCATTCAAGCTTATTCATCTACTAATATCATTCCAAGTCATCTCTCCACTGACAGCTCTGAACATTCCACTTACTCGAGCTCCCACGTCTTCCGAGCCCAAAGTTTGCAACATTTCCGTAACACTACTCTGATGTTGGAAATCACACGGTACAAATCGTACTGCTTTCCTCTGGATGTTGTCCAGTTCACGAATCAAGAAATCCTGGTGAGGGTCACATTCACTAATTGTATTCTTAAGTTTGACTTATATGCCCTTTCATTTATAATATTACTACAATCCTTAAATATCCTCATAACCATTAAACTTTATTTACATTTCTGCTTTTGTGATTTCTCCAATGAAGATTTTACTCTCAGCTTGATTCAGAAGATATTGGGTTCAAACCCGACTGTCTGCAGCTCTGAATATGGTTGTTTGTAGTTACCCGTTTTTTTTTTGCTTTACGTTGCATCGACACAGATAGGTCTTATGGCGAACATAGGATAGGAAAAGCCTGGGAGTGGGAAGGAAGCGGCCGTGGCCTTCATAAAGGAACAGCCCCAACATTTGACTGGTGTAAAAATGGGAAAACACGGAAAAATCATCTTCAGAGCTGCCGACAGTGGGGTTCGAACCCGCTATCCGCCGGATTCAAGCTCACAGCTGCGCGTTCCTAACTGCACGACTACCCGTTTTCACAGCAGGCAAATGCTGGGACTGTACCTTAATTAAGGTCATGTTCACTTCCTTCCCATTCCTAGTTCCCTCCTCTCCCATCGTTGCCGAAAAACCTGTCTGTGTCGGTGCGATGTAAAGCAAAAAGAATTAAAGTTGGAGAGGTTCCATTCCTTTGTTTCCGAACATTAAAAATAAAGAAACTTATTTCCGACTTACCATAGCAGTAGCACATAGTGAGCAGTGAGTGAATTGTTTCATCAAGAGAGTAACGATGAATTGAAATAAACATTTCAGCTTTATTGGACGTGGTTGGTCATGATTCACTTCTGACGAAGTGGGGAGAGGTCTCTGAAAAACGTGAAATTTCCATGAAATTTGTCTCATTGTGCACGACGTA
Source organism: Anabrus simplex (assembly GCF_040414725.1). Lineage (NCBI taxonomy): Eukaryota > Metazoa > Arthropoda > Insecta > Orthoptera > Tettigoniidae > Anabrus > Anabrus simplex. The sequence goes on from NC_090271.1 coordinate 153,572,969, forward strand.
AAAGACAAAAGTGTATCATGTCATGTCTGCCTTTTATTCTGTCACGGAGGGTGACGAAGCCCCGGAGTGTTAGTGCAACAGGTCGTAGTAACAACACTGAGTGAGCCTGATCCTATTTCGTCAACAGAGCGTGAAGTAATTAAATTCTGATGTGTGATCTGTGATCACATGAAACGAGCATCGGCCCTTTAAATTCTTTGGAATAAATGTAATAACGTGAAGGGTTTCTCACCTGAAATCAACATAACTTGTTTAGAGTCAGCATTGTAATTGATAGCCGATGTAATTACACATGCCAAATTAATGACGCTTGCATAATATACTGCACATCGGTCGCTATAAGAGCTAGTCGGTGTTGTTTCCAATCGCTGGGTAGTAATGATCTGTCACAGAAAATAAAATGTGTCCTAAAAATAATTTAAGTGCTATAATAATACGAATATCTGGGTAGAGTAACTCAGATAGTAAGAGCGCTGGTGCCGGGTTGAGCGGCTTAGACGTTTGAGGCGCTGGCCTTCTGTCCCCATCTTCGATCCTGGCTCAGTCCAGTGATATTTGAAGGTGCTCAAATACGTCAGCCTCATGTTGGTAGATTTACTAGCACGTAAAAGAACTCCTGCGGCATAAAATTCCGGCACCTCGGCGTCTTCGTAAAGCATCAAAAGTCGTCAATGAGACGTAAAAAAATTAACATTATTATAAGAGTGCTGGCCTTCCGATATCAAGTTGGAGGTTCGATCCCGGCTCATTCCGGCATTATTTTAAGATGCACAAGTACGTCAGCCTCGTGTCGGTAAGCTAAATGGTACGCCGTGACAAAGTTCTCGCAAATCTGTCTACCAGAACACCGTCAAAGTAGTAAGTGAGATAAAATATCAATACCATTATTAAAAACAAGCTCTAGTTATATTGTTTTGAACATCGTCTGTCTTCCTTACACAACAAGCGCAACTTAAAGACCCGCATTACTCATGTTCTATGTGACTTATAACAAAGCTGGAAAGCTCTGGACTTGGTATAAATATTCATTGCTAATGATCTTATCAAACTCCTATCACTTCATCGAGCCGTTACAACATAATTTTGATCGTGAGGAAAATCACGCATCTACCAATCAACCAGACATAAAGCAAAGTATTTGTCCAAATATTAGACCTTTGGTTAGGAAGTCCATGAGAGCTTTATATTTCAGATGAAATATATATAACGTTACGGTATGTCGTGATGATCATTGGGTGATTGTTCGTTATGAATGAATAAGTGAATGAATTAATACTCTTCTTTCCCAGTCACTACGAAACATGTTACAACATTATTTAAGTGTACTGATCAGGTGGACATGAAGAGTATGGGTGACAACGGGTAGGATGAGGGGAAAGACGGGAACTAAGTGGGTTGTCTGGACTGAGATGGAAGGGACAGGGAACTGGAGGAATAAATATACACCAACCAATATACCAGAGCTCAGTGACAGAGAAAGGTATAGGAACAAGATAGGGAAGTACCAGTAGGGAAGACAGGAGGAGGGGTTACTGAAAATATCATCAGAAGAACGGGATAGAGAGGATGAAGAGGTTCTGGAAGGAGAAGAAAAAAACTCAAACCACGACAAAGCTGCTCGTGGTCCGAGATAAGCCGTAACGAAAGAAGAAGAAGAATACTTGCCAATATACTGTACACTATTTCCCATAAACAGTACTTGGACGTATCTTTAATTAATGATTATATAAACTTAGCATTTGTGACTAAGTCACAGTGTCTAGGATACCTACAATCATATATCCTAACTGTTAGCTACGTGCATCTTCCATGTTTTAATCTCTTTAATATTTATTTTACCGCATTCCTCTTATATTATCACATAATTCTGCTCTCTTATCTGGTGTCTTCCATTCACAGTTTAGGTTCATTTCCTATTTTACCTGTCTCCATACCATCTATATATTTCTCTCTGATCTTTCTTGTTCCCTTACAGTCATTTAGTACGTTTGCCACTTCCATATCTTAATCGCATAAAATGCGTATATTTTCCTTAGTTTTGTCTTACAGCTTTACTCTTATTTACTTCCATCATTCACCAAATTAACCCCCCCCCCCTTATTACCCGTTTTTGTTAAACTTTAAGTTTTATTTTCAGTTTTTATTTTAAAAGAACTCAACAAGTTACATCATGTCCTTGTTGCTTATCACCTTGATAAATTTCTTTCCCGGCCCTACCCCATTCCCATGCCATCCGTCATAAGCGGTACTCCAGATATCTTGCAGCCATGGGCTGGCTGTAACTGTAATGCAAAGGTCAGTATAGGAATATTTATGCATATAACATCTTGGATTTACTCCAGCATATATCGCGATCCATCCATGAAACTGTTTGGAAAGAAAGCTTTCTAAACCTACCTCAGAATGTCCTTAAGTTGAGGGGAAATCAATCAATCAATCAATCAATCAATCAATCAATCAATCAATCAATCAATCAATCAATCAATCAATCAATCAATCAATCAATCAATCAATCAATCAATCAATCAATCAATCAATCAATCAATCAATCAATCAATCAATCAATCAATCAATCAATCAATCAATCAATCAATCAATCAATCAATCAATCAATCAATCAATCAATCAATCAATCAATCAATCAATCAATCAATCAATCAATCAATCAATCAATCAATCAATCAATCAATCACCACTTATCTACTTATAGGGCTGTCGCCCAGTTGGCAGATACCCTATCGGTTATTTACCCAGCCATTTTTTTTAAAGATATCAAAGAATTTGGAAATTGATCAAACATCTCCATCGGTAAATTATTCCATCCCTAGTTCCTCTTCATCTAAAAGATTATTTCCCCAATTTGTCCTCTTGGATTTCAACTTTATCTTCACTTTATTATCTTTCCTACTTTTAAAATCTCCACTCAAGATTATTCGTGTAGTAATGTCATTCCAAGTCGTCCCTCCACTGACAGCTCGAAATATTCTGCTTAGTCGAGTCGAACTCGCAAGTCTTCCCAGCCCACAGTTCGCAACATTCTCTTACCACTACTCTTTTCTCGGAGATCACCCAGAACAAATCGTGCTGCTTTCATCTGAATCTTTTCCAGTTCATGAATCAAGTAATCATGGTGAGGGTCCCATGCACTAGAACCATACTCTAACTGGGGTCATCCGAGTGTCTTATATACCCTCTCGTTACTACAACTCCCAAATACCCTCATAACCATATGAATAGGTGTGTAACCTTTATTTGCATTCGCGCTTATTTGATTACCCCAATTTAAATCTTTTGTTATATTAACACGTAGGTCTTGCCGTACAGTGATACCCACGAGTGTCAACCCATCAACACAGTACAGGTTATTAAAACTGAGAGGACTTATCTTCTTAGTGAAATTTACAACTGGGCCGATGTTCTAGATGATAGGTCCCTTTAAACAACAAGCATCGTCATTAGTTTTAAACCTGACTTTTTACCCCATTTACCATAATCGTATTGTCCGCTGTCCATCTCACAACCTTGCGAAGGTCTATTTGCAGTTGCTCAAAATCCTGTAACATATTTATTACTCCATATATTACATTATCCACAAAAACTCCTTATCCCTGACCCCAATCTCTTAGTCATATCATACATACGTACATAAGAAAATGCAGAGGTCCTGAATAATACTGCCTTACGGATCTCCTCTTAATTATTACTGGATCAGATATCTCAGCCTTTTACGCGAGTGTTTACAAATAATGAATTTTCAGCGTCTATCCACCAAACATATCTACCAAAAACTGATCGCACAGTTGATGGAAAACACCTTGCCTTATCATAATCCGATAAAAATAGCAAGGGAAATTAATTTTCTTTACAGCAGTCTTTATTTGGTTCTTTGGTATACGTGGTACAGCAAAAATTGGTAGCTATCGTCTCTCCGAAAGAAAATCAGGAAGCCACACGATCGATAAGTTACATGTATTCACCTCAGACCGTTGTTACATTGCATCCACACCAGCAGCATGAGTACGTCGTCTGTTACTGGCTGGTTAAGGTGGCCTCAGTCTCGTGGATTTCACCGTCCGGCATTGCTTCTGGTCATTTTCATCTCCGTCATATACGTACGGCTAGTGATTTCGAATGTGGTGTTGAAGGCACACACAGACTGACGAAAAAACAATAGTCGGCATCAGTCCCATTCGGTTGAGACAATTCCGGTGAATGAGCTAAGGGATTAAATTTAATTTTACTGTAAAAGTAGAAAATTCCTTCTGATCCGTGATTACATTTGAGAGACTTGCAGAATCGACACACGTCATTTATACAGTAAATCCATTTTGGTCCGCTCAATATAATCGAATAATTATACGCAAATGCACTTCAGTGCTTTTCATTCCATGGAATCATAATAAGACATCTAGTTCCAGGAATTATAATAGGACGTCTAAATCCAGTTGAGGCTGAATTTAATTTTATAACAACTGCAAGACTCACTCTTTCTATATCTAAGTGCCTATGATACCCATAAGTAATCTTCGATCAGTGTTATTCAGCTGTGCACATTTTCTATTTTTGCTGTGCATTCGACATTTCGTTCGACGACGTACAACTATTTCGTCGTTCTGCTAACGCCTACAAATATTTATAAACAGTTTGGTTTCCTCATCTGAATGAAGGAACTCTCTATTACTTCCACTTGAACCTGACGACGTCTCACCGCCCTCTCCAATCCTCTGACCTCAGCATCACGCTCTTAATCTCGAGCAGTGTACTTCTTCTGTCGGCAAAGGACCTCGTGCCGTGAAGCAGTCTTGCTGGGATAAGTGGGATAGATGCAGTGCACAAAAATGTTTGACATATTATGATTTAATTTGGTTTATGTAGACCATTGCCTGAGACACACAGCGACGCTAAACCCAAATCAGGTTCGATATTTGTTCGATATGAGGCATTTGTATCGACGGTCAGGTTAACATCATCACTTGTAAGGTCGGTGGTGTATACTATAGATATCAAGTGTAGGACTCAGGTAAACATGGCAAGAGTATCCATTTCTGACAATGATCGCATTCGAATTGTGACGTTGGTTCAAGAAGGATTGCGACAAATAAATGACACCGCTAGTATTGGAGTGAGTCAGAGTGATGTCTGAAGAATATGGAAGAAGTTTAGGGCGACAAAAACGGCTGCTGATCGGGACGATCAAGCAAAACAACTCGCAGGGAGGATCGGTATTTGCTGCCTTCAGCACTTTGTAGTCGCGCCAGGAGCCACGGAGAGCCACCGGAGTGAATATAAGATTTTCGTATAAAACCTGACCGCTTGCATGTGGCTGAGCCAAGGTTGGCGGGTGGGCTGACTTCCCCCACACCATCGGTCGACAACCGACCTGTACTGTGTCTTCACTTCTGAAATGTATAAAACTGCATACAGAGTATATGAAACTAAACTATACTCTTACTTCATGGCAAATGCTGAAAATATCGTCCTTCCGCATTTAAAAAGGCGTATTACCGGGTAAACATATTTCGATTGACACGATTTAGCTCTGTCACTGTATGTTTCTTTTGCAGTCCTCACAATTTTCTTAAGTTCTTCCAATGTGCGTTGATTTGTTTGGTACTCTTCGTCCTTCAGGAAACCGCACAAATAAAATCACAAACTGTTAGATCTGGGGAGCGTGAGGGTCATAAACCAGCACTAATCACTCTTTCATCGAACACCTCGGTAATTTTATCCATGGACTCCTCTGCTGTATAAACAGTTGCGGAATCTTGTTCAAACACAAAACCATTTTTCTTCATCCTGTTTGGAAACTGGAGCGAGAATAGCATTTAGGTACCGCTCTCCATTTACTCTATACTCGTAAAATCGGACCGATTATTCGTGTTGAGCTAATTGCACAGCAAACTACGGTTTTCCTATCATAAATAATAATTTCCTCCATACAATGTGGATTTTCAGAATACCAGTGTTGTGAATGTTGATATGCCCAGTTATGTGCAAGCCTAGTCTGTAACAAACACAAGGTCAAGCCTAGTCGATTGAACCTTCAGTCAATGAAGGCTGAAACCACTCGTAACAAGGCACAAGTGCAGCGGGGTCATCTGGTTTTAACTTATGAGCACGGATGCATTAGTAAGGTTTGAGTTTTAATATTTCATTTTGCTGTAAGTGCAGAAGTCACTGACACCCCAACTTGCTGTATTAATTTCCGTGGTGATTTTCGTGGTGAATGTTGAAGTTTTGCGCCAATATAGTACTGAACCAGTAGTCTCAAACTTATTCCGCAAGATCGTGAACTGAAGTTCTGGAAGGAAGCAATTTATTGTTCGGGGAAATTGCTGATAAAATTCGCGCGAAAGCGACGAGCCGATTCGTATTTATAACAATATTTACATACACAAGATAACTGTCTTCCCATCCTTTCATAGGTAGTGGAGTTCTGACCAGAAAGTGAAGAACAGAGACAGCTGGGCCGCGGGTGTAGGCGAAGCCAGGCAGCCAGCCATCTCGCCGGCCTTGGCTCAGCCGCGCGCGATTGGTCAAGTTTTGTATGGAATAGTCTGTATATCAAATCATACAGATGGTGGGCTGATATTAAGAAGGCATGTGCCAAAAGCTCTTAACGGGAGTCATGAATGAAATTTGGAACTTCTACAATGTACCACTTATCACAACTAAATTTAAAACACAAGCATATATTAATAAGATATCGCATCACACAAAATTTTAAGTTCACAGCAGCTAAAAATAAGTCGATAAGTTAATTTATTACAAAGTTATTAACAAATAATGTTTATTTTTATGTGCTTCATGGAAAATGCTCCTTGTGGCGTATTTTCCATTATTTTTGGGTTATAATTTGACAGACTTGTCAAAAATACTCATATACTTAATGATAACCCTGGGTTTTACAGTCATGTATAAACTATTGGTGATATACGTTTTTCAATTATTCATTATTCATACAATAGGCAAGACTCTAGTTTGGTGCTATTTTAGGAACAAAAATATGAAGGTAATATTCAGATGAGAATAAAATGCAGAACAACTTTTAGTTCGTGGCTCAGGCGGCACTGTTCCGGCCTCTCACCGCTGAGTTCCGTGGTTCAAATCCCGGTCACTCCATGTGAGATTTGTGCTGGACAAAGCGGAGCCGGGACAGGTTTTTCTCTCTGAACTACGGTTTTCCCTGTCATCATTAATTCCAGCAACACTGTCCAATATCATTTCATCCGTCAGTCATTTAATCGTTACCCCAGAGGAGTGCGACAAGTTTCGGCAGCCGGCATAATTCCAACCTTCGCCGCTAGATGGGGGCTTCATTCATTCCATTTCAAGACCCGGTGATATGACTGGAAACAGGATGTGGATGTTTATTTTTCACATACTAATACTCAACCAGAAAATTTCAGGTGAATCTGATATGAACTCAGTCGCAAGGAGCATTTTATACGTGGGAATGAGCTGATAGTATTTTAAGCCAGAAAAGTGCGATTGAAAGTTGTAAGAAATATACTTGCATTAAAACTACTCTGGACTGTAAGTTACTTTCTCAGAATTCTTTCTCCTGTTATGCACAGCCTAGATCTACTACAATGTAAATATATTCCAGCGGGATTGTTGAAATGGTAGTCCGAAAGAACTTTGAAAGCAATATTGTCTGACAACGTGAGAGAAAGGGGCGTATGACTGCTCTATATATACGCCGTCCCGCTACCCTTCAAATCCGGCATTTGCAGTAAATAATTTCGTGTGGCTATTTCTAGCCCAGTGCAGCCCTTGCAAGGCAGACCCTCCGATGAGGGTGGGCGGCATCTGCCATGTGTAGGTAACTGCGTGTTACTGCGGTGGAGGATAATGTTGTGTGTAGTGTGTGAGTTGCAGGGATGTTGGGGACAGCACAAACACCCAGCCCCCGGGCTCTTGGAATTAACCAATGAAGGTTAAAATCCCCGATCCGGCCGGGAATTGAACCCGGGACCCTCTGAACCGAAGGCCAGTACGCAGACCATTCAGCCAACGAGTCGGACGGCATTTGCAGTAAAGTTTTAAAAATAACGTCAGCCCATAAGTGATAACGGGATTTTGAAGAAATGGGGAATTTTTAAGATTAAAATTGAAAATTAGATTTTTGGTAAAAAGTGGTAATATTTCTATCATGACTTTCCTTAAACCACGCCGTAGGGCAGCTTATGTGAGATGTGCAACAACTCATAGTCCATGGTATTAGGAACAGTGGTGGAAGCTTACGCTCATTTCGGATGAGGTCACTATATGCTTGATCCCATGTAACTGAGTCTGAAGACGATACAGAGAGAGGTGGAACGAGTCTTTCATCTTTGAGCGCCATCAGCAACAAGGGGGCTCTGTCACGTTTTGGGGTGGGATCATGTTCGGTTGACGTACGCCTCTAATTACTGTCCAGGAAAACATGACTGGTCTACTATACAGAGACAACCTACTCCAAACCGTAGTTACAGGATACGCTGTCCCTGTGGGCGACAGGTTTACACAATTAATATCACCGCCCTGTCAGCATGTCCGGAGGTTTTCAAAATTATCGTTTATAACAGAATGTTCATACATGTTTAAATGAACATATCGGAACATCAACACGGATTCTATGCTCGTCGGTACACCGTAACGAGCCTAGTTAAATTTACCCATGATGTTTAAACAGAAATTCAATTTTAAGGGTCAAGTACAGTGTTGCCAAAAAGTTTAGGGACACATATATTTCATACTTGAACAGAGTGTCCCTATACTTTTAAAATGATTTACTTTAAGTACAACTTTTATAAGGTACTCTAATATCATGCTTAGTTGAAAATTTGAAGACTGTAACTCAAATAGTTCATGAGGTATGCATATTTTTGTCTTTTATGGCCACCCAAAATTGACGTTGATTTTCAAAAAACAAAATAATACAATTAAAAATCCATCCAACAATGCATACTGATTGTTACGTGGTTGCTAGGCGATAACAACACCTTTAAAATGACCCCTGTTAGAAGGTGTTAAAGGAATTCTTACTTATTTTGCCATCATTTTAGTAAAATTTCAATTCCTATACATTTTAGACCTAATACCACTGACTTTTGAATTGCTGCAACTTTTGAACGGAGGCAGTTAGCGCGATGACGTTTTCACGGATGGATTCCTTGTGTTTCAGTGGTTGAGAGAGGTAACTGTGCGCGCAATCACCAGCTCACAGGTGTTCCTACCTTTGTGAATTTTAGAACCGAACTGTTCGCTCCCTATTTCCGATTTGAAATTTTACTAAAATGATGGCAAAATAAGTACAAACTTCTTTAACACCTTCTAATAGGGGTCATTTTAAAGGTGTTGTTATCAACTAATAACCACGTAACAATTGGTATAGATTGTTGGATAGCTTTTTAATTGTATTATTTGTTTCTTCAGTATCAAAGTCAATTTCGAGTGGCTAAAAAACATAACTTATGAACTATTTGAGTTACAGTCTTCAAATTTTCAACCAAACATGATATTAGAGTACTTTATATTAGTTGTACTTAAAATAAATCATAAGTTTAAAAGTATAGGGACATTCTGTTCAAGTATGAAATATACGGGTGTCCCAAAACTTTTTGCCAACACTGTATATACAGATCTTGCTAAAGATTTAAAAAAATACACCTGAATTGCCTCTTAAAAATGTTACTCTCAATCTCTGTCCCTCTTATAAAATGACCAGCTATTTCAAGGAAAGAAAGCAATTTGTACAATATAATACAGTTTTAAATTACACATGTGTCCTATCATTCTATCTCTTCTTCTCGTCAAATTTAGTCAAATCGATCTCTTCTTACCAGTCAGACCTGTACATAAGTTAAGTTATAGGAACGGTAGTTTCCAATAATTTACGGGATGTCTCGTACTTTTTTTAGAGCATGGGAGGTATTCACGAATTTAGATTGCAGTGCCAAGTCTGTCATCGCCAAACATCGCGTACATGGAGATATTATTCAGTTGTCATGGTAGCGAGTTAAATGGCGATGATTGTCATTGTTATCGTTTTATATGGCATAAAACCACGTAATCATCAGCTTATATTGCTCATGAGAAAATATCGAAAAGCGAAAAATGACGTGAAGAAAATTACCACGAGAAAAGGAGGTCAACGAATAGGCCGATATTAACGATCCAGATGAAAACTAAGTGGAGCAGTCTACAATGACCTAAGCCTATAAAAATTACGCTGCCTGTTTATTGAGATGAGTTCTCTCTCTCTTTCTTTCTTCAGCTGTCACTCATCTCCGCTATATTGACACTGCATCATCACGAATCCGTCTTTCGTAGTTGAAATTTGCTGACCCATCATAGGAAATGTTTTAGAGTCTATCTCAATTTTTGTCGATCATTGGCATCGTGGATTAGCTGGTTATCTGCTCCAGATATCAATTTGCAGATCTTAAACGCGACTTTGCCCTTCACCTTTACCTTCAATAATAAGCTTTTCCAAGTTACCTTCCTGGATGGACAAACGAACTAATGACTCAGTCCCTCACGAATTCAGTGTGAAGATGAGATTACCAAGTCTTAATTTAATGAACCGAATCAGGGCTCAATCTTTACAATTCATTGTTAACTTAGATACAGTATCTCTAGATAGAACTATTCTTCGTCGTGTTTCCTATGTAAATAAAATACTCCACTTCCTCATATTCTGTTAGTTCAATCGTATCCGGCAGCGACTCAGCTCTATCTATTATTATGATCTTGGCCTGTTTCTTATTGTTAGATAAAAGAACCCTGAATATTTAATTTTCACGATCGCATTGTACTCGACATAAATTTTCAAACGTATTAAGTCGTTTTCAATACACATTGAGATGTAAATTTCTTTCTGTCTTAATCCGTTTACCCACCAGAGTTAGTTTTTCCCTGGGACTCGTACAAGGATCCTACCTCTAATGCCTCAAAAGCAGTGTCCTGGAGTATGAGAGTTTGGGTCGGGGATACAACTAGGGAGGAGGACCAGTACCTCGCCCAGGCTGCTTCACGTGCTATACTGTGCCCTATAATGTTTTTGATTCTCGTCAGGCTAATGCCGAATTCGAACCAAGAACACCATCGTGACCCATACATCCAAGAAAAGATGTATGTACGGCACATGTCTTACCTTACAGGCGTATCCGCAATCCGCAGCTCAGTAGAACATGAATCAGGGCATCAGGGTGAAAAATGAGGGCATAAAAGATAACTTAGGTGGATACGATATGATGCAGGGTAAGAGAAAAATCCTACCAAAAAAAAATGTCTAACAGCAAACATCGCTGCATTCAAAGTTTTACAATCAGGGATTTATTACATAAAAATACTATTTACAAATATAAGAGCTTTCAAATGTGACTGGGGTAAAGATAATGTTGAGCCGATGACTACCAGTTCACTGCCTTCACGAAACAGCTTTGCTGTAACAAGCATGGTACAATTGTGTAAGTAATGAAATAAAGAGACAATGGATATCTGCTGAAATACACATCTAACAGTAATTTCCCCATAAAATTTTACTATGCCTCGTACCATCGAACCCCGGTGCAAACAAATATAAACACATAATGTACAGTGCCCTGACCCGGTCTCAATCCCTGGTCCAATTAAGAATAAGGCGTTGAATAATCATATACAAAAAAAAATAATATCAAAGGAACACAACCACCTTGTCCAAGGGGTCAATATCAAACGGGCAAGTGTTAAAATAAAGCAGAACAAACAGAACCAAAATCTTTCCTTGCGTCAAAACATCAAGGTCGTCCTCTCCCCTCTACACACTCGACAAGCTGCAGACAGCAATATAACCGAGTTTCAAGACTGTGACGTCAGGCACAACAACAACCCTCACCAGCTGTGCACTCGACAGGCAGCAGTCCACACAATTTATGAGCTCAGCTGACTGACTTGTAGCTGAGTGCTAAGAAACTTCGCTTTTCAAAGTACCTCACATAATCTGTCTGCTAAAGCACTCTTTTAAATACACATGGGCTACACGCCCTCATCTCAATATCACCAGCAATACAACAAATCTCATTTCCGCCTCCCATTGGCTCATCCTTGATAATACAAAGGCACAATTCAGTAAGCTATAATCACATAGCCATAATAAGGCATCTCAAATGCATCTAATACACTCTTAATCTGTGCTGGGGCTCTCTCATATCAATTCATACAGTCAGCTACATGCATAATGCCCACATCTCTCAAACATACGGACTCGCTCACCCTGTCAGTAAAGCTAGGTGAGTTACGGGGTAAATCCTGATATCAAATACACAACCTACGTCTGCCGAGACATATGCCTAAACGCTACACAATAAACAGTGCCTGCCTGTCAGACTTACCTAACATAACCAAGGGAGTTCGACCTGACCCATGAAGATTACACGTACACTAAAATAATACTATCGAAATGAAATATAATCACACCAACAAGGAATATACAACCTACTACCTACACTAATGTACGGGGTTCGAGCTTGAGGCCTACCTCTTTATTACCAAGAGTTTTCCTACCATAAACTAACCTGTTGGTTGACGGCCCCCCTGTTCCTATCTAAATTTAAATAACATGCTTGAAACAGAATTAGAAAGCTCTGACCTTATATGATTGATGACATGACGGAGCGGCCCTTCCCGGGGACCACTGAATTTACCACATCATGACAAACTGCGACGCTTGCAGCAGATACTGGTGAACGACTGGAGCCATTCTATCTTGCGTGAATCGTTCTTGCAGCTCTTTAGATGGTTGGAAGATGTCCCCTTCGATGTCGCGCTGATCAGGTACGCCCAACGTTCCTGGGTCGATTCCCGATGTCGTGCCGGCTTCAGCTCCCGTTGTGGATTTCTCGCAATGATGATGTAGAAGCTCGTTCTAGCTTGATGCAGGGGTAATTTCTGGCAGATTCAGTAGCGCTAGTTGTATGTGCAGATCGAAGATAAAACGTTGTTCTAGGTGCCGACTCGCAGCATGACGACTTCGTTCAAGCAGCCTTACGGAGAGAATGAGGCTCATGTGCCAGGCGGCCTTGCATTTATAATCAGGTTGGCGTAGCCACGCCGCTTGATCGCGTGTAGGATACGCTCGCCCGCGACTCGAAGTTTTCCCGCACAAAGCACGTCAAGTGCCCTACTTAACGAATGCATTTATGATTACAGCCATATTGCATATCAAAATTTAGCATAAGTTGTGCACGTTGCAATTCTTGTATCAGATCCAATGCATCTCTTTCGTAACCAAAGATATTAATTTAATTCCTTCTTCCCTCCGAAAGTTAGTTTGCCGGGATCCGGGAAGCGTCCCCAATCTTCATTAAGTGGCTTGGCTTGAGCCATAAATCCCTTTAATGAGGCTCTGGAAATTTTCATAATGATGCTCTAGCTCTCTTCCCACGAGAACGCTTCTTCTGGAATCTTTTATGAAATAAACTATGAGACAATGACTTCCTTGGTGGTCTTAGGTAATCCCAATATCTAATAATAAAATCCATACTATTGGTCCATGAACTGTATGGTTCATAGCCCTCCGTGAACGAGAAAATAAAATTTTGTCAAAACATTTATTTTCCTCAATGTAGAGATCATCTTCTCATCGCAATCATTTATGCTGTAAATTTTCAAAACCTCTTGGAACGGGACTATCTTCGGCTACAGACATAATAGCCTCCCTATCCTTCCTAACTTGGTAATAGGCATCTAGCAGGGCTAGAAATCTCCGGTGGTTACTCTCGCAGCCTTGACATTCCGTTTCTTCTCGCTGCTCAGATAGCTGTTTATAACGGTTCCCTGAGGATATCATATTTACTTCTTCTTCTTCTTCTTCTTCTTCTTGTCTTTCACCACTGGGTACCTCTGGTTGTTCTTCTCCGCCGTCATGTTCATCCTCTTCCGGAATGACAACCTCATCTCCTGCAACATCTTCGGCGTCTTCTTCTTCTCCAAGTTTAGTAGGTTACAGAATCCAATATGTGTGAGTAACGAATTTATGTGGGTAACTGTTATGATATTCTTCTTCCCAATATCGCATTTTGTTACATATGCCAATCCCTGCTAACTTCATCTTAAATTTCTTCATTCTTCCTAATATTTCATTAATACAATCCACAAAAAATTCTATCTACTGGTTATACCATAAGTTTTCTATTTACTATTATATTTATATACAGTGGTCATCATCTATATGGCTATCCTACTTGTCAGTCTTACAGAAGTTCCCCTGTGTTACGGCCGTTCCGCAACTTTTCTTACACCCTGTCTCATTCGGTCTGTCTTCTAGCATGCGGAGGTTCACGCCACTTCGTTTTTGTTTACTTCTGTTGTTAGAGAAGTCCCCTCTCTCTGTTCCGCTGTGTACTTTGTGGAGTAAGAGATTTTTCTTTCTCTCGGTTTTACAACCAATTTTCTTCCGCCTTATTTCACGACACGCGGAAAGCCACCTCTTTGCAACAGTACGTTTTCTCCTCAACTGCTCCACGTAGCTTCTTGGTTTAAGCATTCGTCCCTCTTTCATATCTTCCCTTCGCCGCTTCTTCTTTCTTCTGCCGTTTCCAGTCTTCCACCTACGGTGTATTCTTACTTGTCTTGCGAACCAACCAAACTGGTATCGGTATTTTTTGTTCTTCTTGCGTCTCTTGTATGGCCTAGTTCTCTTTCCTTTCTTTTGCTCCGGATGCTGGTTACCCCATTGATCGTCCCTTTCATTTCCGTCTGCTATCTCTTTAGGATTCTTTCCAACCGTTTCCTTTTGACTATTCTGTGCGTCCCTGGTCGGGTCTCCATTTTTTATTTGTACAGAAATCCCAGTAACGTCATTTGAGATTTCCCTTCCTATATCATCTTCCTCGACCTTGGACACTGTTTCACATTCCAGACCCTCTTCTTCCACGGCAGAATTTACGAGGTCTTTGCCCTCAGACGTCGTCGCGTAGTACTTCAGCTCGTCCCCCTTTTGCAGGACTATGGCTATGTTGCCGGATCTCCGCATACTGAGATTCTTTAGCCGTTTTTCTTCTCCTTCCTGTAGCCTAACCAAAGTTGCCGTCTCCCCAGCTTCCTTGCTTTGATCTGTCTCCATTTTTTGCTAATTGCTTTACGTCGCACTGACACAGATAGGTCTTATGGCGACGATGGGACAGGGAAGGGCTAGGAGTTGGAAGGAAGCGGCCGTGGCCTTAATTAAGGTACAGCCCCAGCATTTGCCTGGTGTAAAAATGGGAAACCACGGAAAACCATTTTCAGGGCTGCCGACAGTGGGGTTCGAACCTACTATCTCCCGAATACTGGACACTGGCCGCACTTCGATCTGTCTCCACTACCGTGCTTGCCGTGTCATTCACTACTTCTTCTAAGGCTACTGTAATCTTCTCGTCTCCTAGTGTGTCTTCCTTTTCGGCTTCTGCCTCCTGAACCATCGGACTGTTTGTAGCTGATTGCTCCATTCGCGCCACATCGATTTCTGGCGGTTCAACCGGTGAATCCGACTGCTGAACTTCTTCGACAATTTCATCTTCGGACACCTTATCGTCGATTACACCTTCCTTATTTCCGATCGATTCGTTCTCAGAGCCCTCTTGTTTAGGTACATCCGTGACCTCTTCTTCCTGAGGAGCACTAATTTCTCCCTGCCTTTGCTCAAATATCTGTCTCGCTACAAATTCCTTCGATTCCTTCCGGGTCTGCCACCGATTAAGCTCCAACTCGGCAATCTTCACCTTATTTTCTTCCTTAGTTTGCTCTTTCCTTCCAACTCCTTCTCGAGTCCTAGCCTCCATACTGTCTTCAACTTTCTGCTCTACTTTTTCTAGCCTCTCTTGCGTATAATCTATGCGATCTATTGCTGCTACCAGGTCTTCTTTAACGGTTCTCAGTTCAGTCTGAGTCTCCTTGTCTTTTTCTTCTATACGCTGTTCTATTCCCTCGATACTGCCCTTAACTTCACGAATCTGTTCATCTACTGTCCTGTGCGACTCTTCAACCCGTCTACTCAACTCCTCTGTGGTGGTAACACATTGTCTACTCACGGTCTCTATCTTCGTTTCTAACTTGGCTACGGTTCGCCTAGTCGCTTCATTTCTAGAGGCCAATTGCTCCAAACGAATGCTAGTGTGCTCCTTTAGCTCAGTTATCTGGTTCGCTACCCGTGTCTCTGTGAGTACTAATTGCTCGGTCATTGTTTGTGTAACCTTTTCTTCGCACTCCGCGAATTTTTCTGTGAGTTGCTCGGTCATTGTTTGTGTAACCTTTTTTCCGCACTCCGCGAATTTTTCTGCGAGTTGCTCGGTTAAGTGTTCTTTAAGTTCTTTCACTTGTTCCGAGTTCCTAACTTTCTGTTCTTTAATAACTCCTAGTTCCTCTCTAAGCGCCACAAACTGTATCTCGCGTTTGGCACACTGTTCATTGAATAGCTCCCCATTCCTATCCGCTTGTCCTTTAATAACTCCTAGCTCCTCTCTAAGTTCCCTTAGCTGATCGCTCAGGTGCCTCAGCACCTCACCCATGTCTACCGACATTCGGCACTCACTCGTCATAAGGTCCGGCGAAGAACCGCTCCGTATGTCACCGATTAAATTTCAAGTTCTATCAATTTCCCTCAATTCTAATTTATCAAAAATGTTCCTAACTGCCAAAATCTCGTACTTCCAAAGCCTAAGTAGGCTACCTCAATGCAACATCATGTCACTCAAACACAGGGTAACCGTCAGCACAACACTATGATACAAAATATATACAGCACAAACACAAAATTCTCCAACAATTGCCATAGAAACAAAAAAAAAAATACTTCAACATGCAAAAATCAAAGCTATATGATTATACACCTGTTAAATAAAACACTGTACAGGTCAAATCACCCCACGAATATCATCCAACAACCCACGGTAACCACTAAATCAGCACATCCTCGCTAATCAACATCAACTGCACTATCCATATTCTAATGGTAAGACCAAAGGACATATAAGTCACGAAATACATCTATGAACTGGCAGTCATATAAACATCACAAGTCTCAACAAGATACACCTAATATATCACGAAGCTAACCGTACAGATCAAAGACCAAACTTGGTATACCTGTACTACACATAATTGAATGCAGCTGCCATAACATATGCCTGAAATCAAGCCTTGCATGACCTTTATTTACCGAAATATCAGGTCCTGCTTTTATAGACACAAGTTATGACCTTTAGCCCTATTTACGGAGAACATCAGCAAAATACAACTTGGCTGTGTGAGCTCGTTTACACAAATATCGAGCACCACCTGACGGCATAATAAAACAAGCTGTATGACACTCATTACTGCAATATCGGGTCCTAAGTTGGCCGCACCAAGTTCACTATGTCTGGGTAACACTCATTTCCGGATATATCAGGCCCCACATTGGCTCGCGCCAAATTTACTACGTGCCCTATAATGTTTTTGATTCTCGTCAGGCTAATGCCGAATTCGAACCAAGAACACCATCGTGACCCATACATCCAAGAAAAGATGTATGTACGGCACATGTCTTACCTTACAGGCGTATCCACAATCCGCAGCTCAGTAGAACATGAATCAGGGCATCAGGGTGAAAAATGAGGGCATAAAAGATAACTTAGGTGGATACGATATGATGCAGGGTAAGAGAAAAATCCTACCAAAAAAATATCTAACAGAAAACATAGCTGCATTCAAAGTTTTACAATCAGGGATTTATTACATAAAAATACTATTTACAAATATAAGAGCTTTCAAATGTAACTGGGGTAAAGATAATGTTGAGCCGATGACTACCAGTTCACTGCCTTCACGAAACAGCTTTGCTGTAACAAGCATGGTACAATTGTGTAAGTAATGAAATAAAGAGACAATGGATATCTGCTGAAATACACATCTAACAGTAATTTCCCCATAAAATTTTACTATGCCTCGTACCATCGAACCCCGGTGCAAACAAATATAAACACATAATGTACAGTGCCCTGACTCGGTCTCAATCCCTGGTCCAATGAGGAATAAGGCGTTGAATAATCATATACAAAAAAAAATGATATCAAAGGAACACAACCACCTTGTCCAAGGGGTCAATATCAAACGGGCAAGTGTTAAAATAAAGCAGAACAAACAGAACCAAAATCTTTCCTTGCGTCAAAACATCAAGGTCGTCCTCTCCCCTCTACACACTCGACAAGCTGCAGACAGCAATATAACCGAGTTTCAAGACTGTGACGTCAGGCACAACAACAACCCTCACCAGCAGTGCACTCGACAGGCAGCGGTCCACACAATTTATGAGCTCAGCTGACTGACTTGTAGCTGAGTGCTAAGAAACTTCGCTTTTCAAAGTACCTCACATAATCTGTCTGCTAAAGCGCTCTTTTAAATACACATGGGCTACACGCCCTCATCTCAATATCACCAGCAATACAACAAATCTCATTTCCGCCTCCCATTGGCTCATCCTTGATAATACAAAGGCACAATTCAGTAAGCTATAATCACATAGCCATAATAAGGCATCTCAAATGCATCTAATACACTCTTAATCTGTGCTGGGGCTCTCTCATATCAATTCATACAGTCAGCTACATGCATAATGCCCACATCTCTCAAACATACGGACTCGCTCACCCTGTCAGTAAAGCTAGGTGAGTTACGGGGTAAATCCTGATATCAAATACACAACCTACGTCTGCAGAGACATATGCCTAAACGCTACACAATAAACAGTGCCTGCCTGTCAGACTTACCTAACATGACCAAGGGAGTTCGACCTGACCCATGAAGATTACACGTACACTAAAATAATACTATCGAAATGAAATATAATCACACCAACAAGGAATATACAACCTACTACCTACACTAATGTACGGGGTTCGAGCTTGAGGCCTACCTCTTTATTATCAAGAGTTTTCCTACCATAAATTTACCTGTTGGCTGACGGCCCCCCTGTTCCTATCTAAATTTAAATAACATGCTTGAAACAGAATTAGAAAGCTCTGACCTTATATGATTGATGACATGACGGAGCGGCCCTTCCTGTGGACCACTGAATTTACCACATCATGACAAACTGCGACGCTTGCAGCAGATACTGGTGAACGACTGGAGCCATTCTATCTTGCGTGAATCGTTCTTGCAGCTCCTTAGATGGTTGGAAGATGTCCCCTTCGATGTCGCGCTGATCAGGTACGCCCAACGTTCCTGGGTCGATTCCCGATGTCGTGCCGGCTTCAGCTCCCGTTGTGGCTTTCTCGCAATGATGATGTAGAAACTCGTTCTGGCTTGATGCAGGGGTAATTTCTGGCAGATTCAGTAGCGCTAGTTGTATGTGCAGATCGAAGATAAAACGTTGTTCTAGGTGCCGACTCGCAGCATGACGACTTCGTTCAAGCAGCCTTACGGTCAGAGAATGAGGCTCATGTGCCAGGCGACCTTGCATTTATAATCAGGTTGGCGTAGCCACGCCGCTTGATCGCGTGTAGGATTCGCGCGCCCGCGACTCGAAGTTTTCCCGCACAAAGCACGTCAAGTGCCCTACTTAACGAATGCATTTATGATTACAGCCATATTGCATATCAAAATTTAGCATAAATTGTGCACGTTGCAATTCTTGTATCAGATCCAATGCATCTCTTTCGTAACCAAAGATATTAATTTAATTCCTTCTTCCCTCCGAAAGTTAGTTTGCCGGGATCCGGGAAGCGTCCCCAATCTTCATTAAGTGGCTTGGCTTGAGCCATAAATCCCTTTAATGAGGCTCTGGAAATTTTCATAATGATGCTCTAGCTCTCATCCCACGAGAACGCTTCTTCTGGAATCTTTTATGAAATAAACTATGAGACAATTACTTCCTTGGTGGTCTTAGGTAATCCCAATATCTAATAATAAAATCCATACTATTGGTCCATGAACTGTATGGTTCAATACTGAACAGGGTCCTTGTGGGAAGATGGGAAGTTTGGAAGGGATAGACAAGAAAGAGGGAAGGAAGCGATCGTGGCCTTAAGTTAGGTACCATCCCGACATTTGCCTGGAGGAAAGTGGAAAACCACTGGAAACCATTTCGAGAATGGCTGAGGAGGGAATCGAACCCACTTCTACTCTGTTGACCTCCTGATGCTGAGTGGGCCCTCGTACCACATTTCAATATTCGTAGCAAAGCCGGGAATTGAACCTGGGGCTCTAGGGGTGGCATCTAATCACACTATCCACAAAATGTAAATTACAGAATAAAAATGGCCAGCCGGAAACCAGTGGGAACCGATTCCACAACGGCTGGTTAAACTTATATCCTTTCCAACAGAACAAATATAACCTAGGCCACTAAAGCTCAGTCGGGTAGAGGAACCGATGCGAAATTTGGAGAGTAATGGTTCGGGTCCCACTGGTGTCCGTTTGGTCATTTTTATTCTGTAGTCAACATATCTTCAAAATATACTGAACACGACCTAATACGCCGAAATATTTTTCGAGCAAATTTACTGCCTTCACTCTGAACTCTATCTAGTAATTTCATCATTTCAGCCTGTAATTTAGCGCAAAGCTTGGCGTCATCAGCAAATCATAAATTATTGATTTGTCACCCTCCAACTTGAATTCCACCCTCCAGTCACCAATAACATTTTCCTCATTATAAACTCTCCAGGGTTCGTGGTGTGGATTACTTTAGCCACGTCCTAGATCGTGAAACATGGGGAACGGCTGAGTGACCTAGTAAGTGGACCCCAGAGTCGGGATGCCAGTTGCTATAGAATGGGAGTGAGCATCTGGGACTTATTCTGAGTCATGCCTTCCTTGTGCTCAGGTGACTAGGGCTATACAATAGAGAAGGGTGACATAACACTGCTGACTGTTTCGAAATATTCGATACGGCACAGTGGATTACATTGAAGTAGTGGGTCTCAGGCTACATGAGAACCAGTGTTCCTTGCACAGTACCTTGGCATTGAAGTAGTGGGTCTCAGGCTACAAGAGAACCAGTGTTCCGCGATGGTGTGGTGAATCACTGTGTCAACACACGGTGCACTTCCGTCTCGGACTGCAAGTGAAGCAGTGTTCCTTACACAGTACCTTGACAGTGTTCCGCGATGGTGTGGTGAATCACTGGTGTGTCAACACACGGTGCACTTCCGTCTCAGCGTGGTGAAACATGAACCACACTTCATAGCTAAGTTCAGTTCACTAAATGAAGTGCTCGGTGTCCTGATAACGACAAAATATGAGGTTCATGAAGTATGTAATGAGCAATGAGTATAACAAGTACCAGTATACAGTAATAAACTGCATTTGCTTCTTCACTACGCGCTTACAACGATACTAAAAAGTTAAAAGCACACTAAAACAGTAAATAATTTTATAATTATTCAAAATTATTAATGAAATGTAAGAAGAGTTCAAAATAGGTATTCTATGTACAATAACAAACATATCCTAATCAATTTACAGAGGCATAGTAAAATAGTAGTCTGTGTAAGTTAACTAACTTGAATACTTTTTTCAAAATCTTTCTAAACTTAGAGACCGCTTAAGACAAAGAATACACTAAAAGAGTTTCATAAAAAAGGTAAATTATAAGTTCATGATCTAAGTGTGGTGAATACAAGTGGTGTCTAAGTATCAGAAGGGAACCCCTTAGCGCCTTCAGCCCCCAGTCGATGAACTCCTTGGTATTGATGTTGAAAGTCTTCATCAGCTCTATCGTATTCTGAGGGACTGTCCCTTCTGCACTGATTATGATACCCCTCACTTCTATATCACCCATATCGTATTTATTCCGGAATCAGAATTTTACGTATATAGAGGCTATTAACAAAAATACGTAAACTAGTCACGAAAGCGTAGTAAGATAGTGAACAAACTAAATAAACTAATCTGAATGACTAAGAAATGAGTAATTAAATGTAAGAAAAGTCCAAGATCGGTGTTAAATGTACAGTAACCAGATTTGATCTAACCCAGTTTTAAAATATAGGCTACTTAACAGAAGATAAAAACATAATTTTCGAAACTTTTGCCTTCATAAACAGGAGCGTCTTTCTTTAATAGCATGACCCTTTTTTGAGAACTTTTTTTCGAAAAGTTCCATTTTCCGAATCCCTATTTCCAAATTTTCCTACTCCATTCCTCCGAAAGTCCATTTCCCCGAAAATATCATTCTTCTCAATTATACATGAGGGCAATAAAGAATCTTTTGCTAGTTGCTTTACGTCGCACCGACACAGATAGGTCTTATGGCGACGATGGGACAGGAAAGGGCTAGGAGTGGGAAGGAAGCGGCCGTGGCCTTAATTAAGGTACAGCCCCAGCATTTGCCTGGTGTGAAAATGGGAAACCACCGAAAACCATTTTCAGGGCTGCCGACAGTGGGGTTCAAACCTACTACCTCCCGAATACTGGATACTGGCCGCACTTAAGCGACTGCAGCTATCGATCTCGGTAATAAAGAATCACCCTATACTCACACCTAATAGGGAGAAGAGGAAGTACGAGCTAGTGTCAATCGTAGAGCCGAAGATAATTCTCAATTACACTCAGTTCAGAGTTTGCTCACTGAATTAAATCGTGATCCCTCTAAAGTTTTAGTGTTTTTACCTAAACGAGAAAATTAAAAACATCGCAGAGAGAGGAGGCTTATGACTCCTATCATGGGGGAGTAGACAATGGGTTTAGGGTGTTAATGTTTGGGACAAAATAAAATCTGCATATATTAATGAAAAGCTCAGAGTAGTTCGTTGATGGTATGTACAAGATCAGTCCTTCCATCTTCATGTAACTCTTCAAGGTACTCGACATAATCAGAAAACCAGGAGCACACGAGGAAATACAAATGTGTATGCTACTGATACTTGCTTTGTGACCTAATAAACAACAATATTATTACACAACAGAAAATTCTATATTCAGCACGCAACTTATCTATAAGCACGACACAACAACTTCGGGTAATTTGTAATTTTGAAGTCAGTATCATTAATAGTGTGAAGACGGTTTTATCAAACTCAGACACATCTTGATGTTGTTATCGCTTGGAACCGTCGGTATTTGGACGAATACTGAGTGCAGGATTACAAGCAGAGGATAATAATCCAGAGAACCGGCAGCTAAAGCTACAAACTCATATGAGTAGCATTGTCATTAGTGCCTGAAGAAGATATAGTTGACTGTTTCGAACTATTGAGGGATGAGACGTGTGATGAATTATTACCGATAAGTGATTATTTCAATATGAATTGTATTCCAGGCCGAAGAACACTAGGAAGGAAGAAGACGCGCGGTTCCTCCTCGCTACTATATTAACCCAGGGAATAAATACAGTTCCACAGTTCAAAATCAGCATAGCACAAATAATCTTGAAAGTTTTTATAATCGTCTACATCTTGTGTTCGGGAAGCATCATGCAGACTTCTACTCAGCTCTGACAGAACTTCAAAAGGAGGAGACGGACTCTGAATGTATGATTCTGAAGTTCACAATGGGCCGAGCAGTAAAAGCACTACCCAAGGAAAAAGGGTGTACAGTACAAAAACGCATCCAATCCATTGCCTTGAATTACAAAACTTACAAAAAAAGGAGAATCTACAAATGGAATACCTGCGCGTCACGGGATACAACTAAACAGTGCAAATGATTCAGAGTAAAATTTCACGTAAGTTATTCACATTAAATCTGACTGAAATATATCAAGTATTATTAAATTATTTATTTTCGGAATTAATGCCTTTTAGAAAAATAACTTTCGGAATTTGGTATTCGGAAAGTTAGGAGATAACATATGTTCGAAGAAATGGACATTCGGAAAAATGTACGGGAATTTTCGTACCAAGTGTGTCTTCCTGCCATGTTTAATCCTGCAATTCCTTACCACTGATCTACAGAGGGAACTACGAAAGTGTGAATAACAGGTATTAGGATATCAAAATCTTTTTTCATAATTAGATTATTATTTAAATTTGCTACACACAGACAGGAAGAAGGACTATTGATATCTCTGGGATTACTCTCAACAGTGTATCGGTTTCTTTAATGATCACATTAGACAACGGGCTTAGCCTCGAGCTTACGTGAAGCTTGAGCTGTCAGGGATGACCTGATGGTGAGATCTCGCTAGCGCCACATATTATCCCCATTTGTATTATATTAAGCTTGAGAGCTGACCAGCTCAGGTTACATAACTAGCGGGAGATAATATACGCTGTGGTGTGTCTGAAAATAGAAACTAAATCTTCTCAGCTGCTGAGTATGGAGACTTTTCATTGGACAATGAAATAACCATTAAACGTCAGTTTCTGTACGAAGTATAGTGAAAAGAATGATATACATATAACTTTTTTGAGCATCTTACAAGGCGAGGCCAGACCCTGCGTCCAACCGATTTCAACGAAATTCGATGCATCTGTTGGGGAACACTCAACAGTAACTCGTGTAGAAGGGTTTAGGTTAACACTTTCGTTTTCGAAAAAAGGTGAGGTCAAATGTCGTGAGCTTATGACGCAGGATCCACTTTGGACCAAGTGGAGGTGACAGAATACTAAAAGGCGAACAAATTGTATTTAAACATGTCAGGACCGTAAGCTAATAATTTCTGAAGAAGTTATGAATCCCCGATTCCAATGCAACGCGTATGTACTTGGAGAGTTAATTTGCAGTCAACAAGAGCGTGATCGAGTGGCCACTTTATTTGTCTATAAAGCTCCACGACTTGAGTTTGCGTCTTGTCGCAGCTGTATTGTTTTGTACAAAATTACTGTTTATTTTAGGGACCGTGAAGATAAAAATGGAACAAAAATATTACGGAAATTGCAATGCACTTTATTTTCTACCTGCATTTAATCTTTCTCTTTTTTTCTTTCTTTTTTTCTTTCTTTCTTTCTTTCTTTCTTAATCAGTTTACTCTTCAGGGTTGGTTTTTTCCCTCGGACTCAGGGAGGGATCCCACCTCCACCACTCCAAGGGCAATGTTCTGGAGCGTGAGACTTTGGGTTGGGCGATACAACTGAGGTGGAGGATCAGTACCTCGCCCAAACAGCCTGATCTGCTATGCTGAATAGGGGCTTAACGTGAGGATGGGAGGATCAGAATGGGTATACAAGGAAGAGGGAAGAAAGCAGCCCTGCCCTAAGTTAGGTACCATCCCGACACCTGAATTAATTTACAGTAGTCTTAAACGTTCTCACAGCACCATAACACCTACAGTACCTGTGTCGGTGCAACGTAAAGCAACTTGCAATGAAATAATATATATATAGTATTTGTATGAAAATATAGCTGTGATGGGACTCCAACTCACGTCGTCGAAGTTCGCAGACAAGTACGTTGACCAATCGGCCACCACTCCGGTTGACGTGGGCGTAACTCTCCAAGTATAACTTAAATGCGTTGCACTGGGTTCGGGGATTCATCATTTTTTCGGAAATTATTAGGTTAGAGGGTCTGGCCTCCCATTGTTAGTTCAGAATGATCTGCTATGAACCCTTTTCTTCTTCTGGGCGTGCGATATGTTCCTAAGCGTTTAACCACCTGTATTCAACTTTATCTTTTAGTCTCTCCTTTTTCTTGTCTTTATCACGTTTTTTATCCTACATTTCTAGGAACAAGACTGAAGAGCTTGTAAAATGCTCCTCAGAGAGTAAAACTCGCCCTGCTGATGAATCAGAGAAGTGGAATCGAGCTCGCGGGCTGACAAAAGATGGATGGAGAAGAACTGCGATTGATGAATAGAAAGTCCATCTATTTGAAGACGGCATTGTATGAAGATGTTGGGGTAGTCCCTGTCCTTTTGTGGTTTAATGGTTGTCCTTGTCTCCTCATTCTGTTGCTTCCTCTTCCCGCACTGACTTGTGATTGTGTCTATGCCTAACATGTGTTCCTTTTCAAATTCATTTTATCTCACAGATACGACGCAAATAAACATGTAAGTTTTCTTGTTTAATGCATTTGATTTGCTGTGAATTAGCTCATTATTGTTTATGCTAGTGCTTGCAGCTCGAGATATTTTGAAATTGAAAATGAAGATGAAGATGATTTGTAAAACTGTTCTTTGTTCAGTGAATTGTTTGGCCAATCAGTAACATCGCGATCTTAGCATTCTGAAGACTGTGAAAAGAACAATCATATAATTAGCTTCATTGTTTCAAATATGCCAGTGTCCGTTCTCAATATTTCAATTGATATGTCGTAAATAAACCTTAAAGTGCATTTTATGTTGATTTCTATCTCACACAAATTATAAAGGGGTTGTGTAGATGAACTGAGTTTATGTATCTCTCAGATACGACGCGAACAATGATGCTACTTTTAGGCCGCGCCTAAAGCAGTGTTAACCATGATTTTTAAGGAAGGTCATATCCGCGACTAAGAATTAATTCTTGATGAAATAATGCAATCTGTACCAGTCACAAGTTCTATTTAAGAACGCGTTTCAGAGACGTTGCTCCAACGTCAGATGATGAAAATAGTGAACTTAGTTTTATCGAAACTGCAAGTAATCCAAACTTCGTATAGCTATAAATCTCACAAAACTATGACTTACTGGGTCATGGCTGCCTTATATGATATAGGAACATATTTCATGATGAATAAGATTACTCCATCGGTCATATCAGTAGAAAATTCTTCCTTAAAAATATGGATTCAATCCTTCATAAAAATTCAGTATTCATTTAAATGAGGCATAGGGGTACTATAGTGTTGGATGTTTATTAAATAGAAAAACTTGTTATGTTTTTGGATCGTGTATAAAATAAATTTTCTGCTAGGAGTCATTAAAATTAAACAATATACGATACCTAATTACGTCTGTAGCAGACTACCATTTCAGAAGGTTATCTAAATACGTATTTTCCAGTTACTTTCATACTTTTTCCTTCAAATACAGTAAAAAAGATATTGTAGTTTCATAAAGCATTCATTTCTCATTGCTGAAATTCTGAATGAATTTTCAAACGCATTGTCGCGTTAGGTATTTCCATTAGGCCTATTATATTCTTTAAAATTTGTTTTACGTCACACGGACACAGATAGGTCTTATGGTAACGATGGGATAGAAAGGCCTAGGAGTGAGAAAGAAATGACCATGCCCTTAATTCTGTAAGGTACAGCCCCAGCATTTTCTTGGTGTGAAAAAGGGAAAACATATATGTCTTATGGTGGCGATGTTATAGGGAAGGTCTAGGAGTGGGAAGGAATCGGCCGTGGCTTTTATTAATATACAGCCCCAACATTTGCCTGGTGTGCAAATAGTAAACCACCCAAAACAATCTTCAGAGCTGCCGACAGTGGGGTTCGAACCCACTATCTCTCGAATGAAAGTTCACAGTTACACGATCCCAACTGCACGGCCAACCCACTCGGTCCAACTATTTCTAATTTTCCACTAATTTCCTTGATGAATGAGTGGTACTGGTATATACACTCACTGACAGAGCAAATGCAACACCAAGAAGGAGTGGTCAGAACTTTATGCCAATTGCAGGGTAGACTGACGTCACTGAGGTATGCTCATGATTTGAAATGCGCCGCTGTGCTGCGCACGTAGCGAACGATAAATGAGACACGGCGTTGGCGAATGGCCCACTTCGTACCGTGATTTCTCAGCCGACAGTCATTGTAGAACGTGTTGTCGTGTGCCACAGGACACGTGTATAGCTAAGAATGCCAGGCCGCCGTCAACGGAGGCATTTCCAGCAGACAGACGACTTTACGAGGGGTATGGTGATAGGGCTGAGAAGGACAGGTTGGTCGCTTCGTCAAATCGCAGCCGATACCCATAGGGATGTGTCCACGGTGCAGCGCCTGTGGCGAAGATGGTTGGCGCAGGGACATGTGGCACGTGCGAGGGGTCCAGGCGCAGCCCGAGTGACGTCAGCACGCGAGGATCGGCGCATCCGCCGCCAAGCGGTGGCAGCCCCGCACGCTACGTCAACCGCCATTCTTCAGCATGTGCAAGACACCCTGGCTGTTCCAATATCGACCAGAACAATTTCCCGTCGATTGGTTGAAGGAGGCCTGCACTCCCGGCGTCCGCTCAGAAGACTACCATTGACTCCACAGCATAGACGTGCACGCCTGGCATGGTGCCGGGCTAGAGCGACTTGGATGAGGGAATGGCGGAACGTCGTGTTCTCCGGTGAGTCACGCTTCTGTTCTGTCAGTGATAGTCACCGCAGACGAGTGTGGCGTCGGCGTGGAGAAAGGTCAAATCCGGCAGTAACTGTGGAGCGCCCTACCGCTAGACAACGCGGCATCATGGTTTGGGGCGCTATTGCGTATGATTCCACGTCACCTCTAGTGCGTATTCAAGGCACGTTAAATGCCCACCGCTACGTGCAGCATATGCTGCGGCCGGTGGCACTTCCGTACCTTCAGGGGCTGCCCAATGCTCTGTTTCAGCAGGATAATGCCCGCCCACACACTGCTCGCATCTCCCAACAGGCTCTACGAGGTGTACAGATGCTTCCGTGGCCAGCGTACTCTCCGGATCTCTCACCAATCGAACACGTGTGGGATCTCATTGGACGCCGTTTGCAAACTCTGCCCCAGCCTCGTACGGACGACCAACTGTGGCAAATGGTTGACAGAGAATGGAGAACCATCCCTCAGGACACCATCCGCACTCTTATTGACTCTGTACCTCGACGTGTTTCTGCGTGCATCGCCGCTCGCGGTGGTCCTACATCCTACTGAGTCGATGCCGTTCGCATTGTGTAACCTGCATATCGGTTTGAAATAAACATCAATTATTCGTCCGTGCCGTCTCTGTTTTTTCCCCAACTTTCATCCCTTTCGAACCACTCCTTCTTGGTGTTGCATTTGCTCTGTCAGTCAGTGTAATTTCTTTTCGATAACATTCTTCATTGATTGTGAACACAGGCGACCTGGCAAGACTTCTAGGTGTTTGAAAACTCATCCGCTTCGTCGGAGGAAAGCTTTTATTTTCCACCCTGAAGAGATGGTGGGGAGGGGGATGGATGAAAGAGAAGTGGGGAACTTTAAGACAAGATTTGGAGGTGGTGTGTGGTGGTAATAGAAACAGGAGCGGTGGGATTGGCTTAGACGTATTGGTTAGGGGAACATTTATTAAACTAATGTGAAATTTAAAAAATAATTCGCCCAGCCTGTGCTGGTGAAAAATGTATCTGACATTAATTTATATTAATATATGTGCATCAGATATTCTACTTGAATATTATTTTACAATATATCTGTAAAATGTTTCCTTAAGACTTGGCAATGCAATTTTGAGGGATCTGGCCCCGGGTTTTATTGATAGAAATTTACCTAGGTTTATGATAGACACTTATTTGTCCAATACACACTAGAGATTATGGTAATCTTGAACGATAAGTATTGGTGAA
Source organism: Anabrus simplex (assembly GCF_040414725.1). Lineage (NCBI taxonomy): Eukaryota > Metazoa > Arthropoda > Insecta > Orthoptera > Tettigoniidae > Anabrus > Anabrus simplex. The sequence goes on from NC_090271.1 coordinate 153,602,329, forward strand.
AATTTGTACTATGACTAGGCTACATTATTAATACTTATTCTACAATTTGTAATTTTGTTATGCTGCGACCCTTATTCCGACTGCACACATTTGAAAATACGGCATTCCAGGATACATCAATACATCAAACATGGACAATCATAATTACTGTTGATAATTTCCAATTATATAACTGGAATTTATTTTAGAGATTTTTCCCATGACCCTTCTTCTTTTCCTTCGACCGTTTTTTCCGCATCTGTGGGATCGCGAGTGTAAACTGTGGTGCACATGGGGATTTGGCCCTGTTTTACGGCCGGTTGACCTTTCCGACACCAATCCTATATGGAGGGATGTAGTCACTATTGCGTGTTTGTGTGGTGGTTGGTAGTATATTGCGTTCTCTGCATATGAAGAGGAAAGTGTTGGGACAAACACAAGCGCCCAGTCCCCGAGCTAGAAGAATTATTCAAACGCGAATAAAGTCGAACCCGGGATCTTCTGAACCGAAGGCCTCAATGCTGATCATTCATACAATCAGTCGGACTTCCCCAACCTCTTATTCTGACTACGTACAGTATATTTTTCAGTATAGAGCATTCTTGGACACATTCGCTCTGATTGTCAGTGCTTTGGTTGTGAAATAATTAGTATACTTATCTGAAAACAGACCAAGAAAAAAAGGCTGCATCATTCTCACACTGGCAAAATGTTACGCGATCACCGAAATTTCGTCGGTGGAGCTGCCGATGTAACTGCAGATGTTACGCTTGAAATGAATTGATAAGCAATATTCCCATAACAGGAGAACCGGCTGATCGCAACTAATTAGACTTACAACAGTTCCGCAACTTTGGCGGTCATCTTGATGAAAGTGTTGGGAATTAATTAGTTTTCTAGTATAAATAACGTTATCTTCAGGTTTACGATAATCTTTGAAATCATTTTCCACCATGTTTACAACAACGTAAGAATATCCTGGTCAGATAGATCTTTCTTTTCCTTTCTTTCGTCTGTGTGATCGTCCCACCTCCAGGGTTGGTTTGTCCTCGGACTTATCGAAGGATCCCACCACTTCCACCACAAGGTCAGTGCCTGGAGCGTGAGACTTTGGGTCGAGGGATACAACTGGAAATGATGACCAGTACTTCCCCTAGGCGACCTCACCTGCTACTCTGTACAGGGTCCATATGATGGGGAGGGGGTATGGGAAGATCTGAAGGGATAGACAGGGAAGAGGGAAGAAAGGTGCAGTGGTCTTACGTTAGGTACCATCCCAGAATTTGCCTGGAGGAAAAGTGGGAAACTACGCAAAACCACTTCGAGAATGGCTGAGGTAGGAAACGAACACCCCTCTACTCAGTTGACGTCGTGAGGCTGAGTGGACCCTGTTTCAGCCCTCGTGCTACTTTTCAAATTTCGTGGCGGAGCCGCGAATCGAACCCGAGATTCCGGGCTTGGCAGCTAATCACACTAACCACTACAGCACAGAAGCGGAACGGTTAGCTAGATCTAAATAATATTCTCTTTCGGCACAAATACCTTGCTAACACCTTTCCCTTTGTGGCGTTCCAATATTATCAACTGACATCTTTACAAAGGTTAAGGAAGAATTACACATACCACTGTTCATACAACCAGTTTCATCCTTAATTCGTTTAAAAAGTCTTCCTTAAAATATTTGGCTACAAGTCCTCCAGAAATGCATTTGCCGTTGTACATAGAACCTTTCAAACTAAAAATCACACATTTTTCAACTTCAGCACTTACAGTAGACCCCTTTAATTTACAGAATTCATTTATTTTTTCACGCCATTTCAATACTATTTCAAGTATCATCAGTATTAGGGTGATCAGACGTCCTCTTTTATCAGGGCAAGTTCTGATTTTTAGATCATTGTCCGGGGTCCGGGTGGATTAACCCAAAATATCTTCCTTCCTTTTTAGTGAATCTGCTTATTTTGGTGTAATCTGTGTTATTACTTCGTTTTTACAAGTATTCCTCTTTACGGGACGGCATCATAGATATAGTATCAATGTACAGAATTGTGATTATGGATATAGAGTACATACGATTATTATATTCGTGCCTTGTATTGTGATAATAAATGCTATTTACCATTCTGTATATTGCATGCTTCTCTCTCTAAAATACCCCATCAGAACATTGCTGTGTTAATATGTGACAGCTGACAACGTGACAAGCGACAGGAAATAATCTGAATATGAAGGAAGAATGTTTTAAATGGATGGCACTGAAAGAAATATTGATCAATGTGGTGTTGAAGAAATGTATTCTGTATTTGCCCTTCAAATTGAAGAGGTGAAATCTTTTGATCAGTTCTACAATTTAAAACAATGCCTGAATGAGAGTAATAATGACCTTGAATATAACAAGTTACCTTGTAGTCAGAAATGGGCAAAGTTGATTGTAGTTCAGAGCTATTAAAACTTGCAGAATACATTTCATTCGTACTACGGCATAATGTAAATGTAGAAGGAGTATGTGCATTGATCTCCGCACAATAGGCTGATAATAAGAAACCGTTTCAAAGTAGAATACGTGAAAATCCTCTTAATGGTTCAAAATAATGTAAAGGAATTTAAATGTGTATCCTTATATGCACTATGTTAGACACTTCTTCAGAAAAGTAGCAGCAAGGAGTGAAAATTAGTTTCATTGTTTAAATTTTGTAGGAATTTACCTTATGATATGAAAATGGATAAAAAATTGATGTATGTGAAAATTGGAATATATAAGTCTAAATTCAAACTCTCAATAAAGAAATTTTGTGTCCTCTTCTTTTCGGCGTTGTCCTTTTTAAAAACTAATTTTGTCCTCTTTTGTATATATTTGCATCTGGCCACCCTAGTACTACTTCAATAACTTCCTTGATCTTTCATAGAACAAAAATATCGTCCGGATAAACTAAAATACACTTTATTTCCATGAATTTTCCTTTTGCTTTACCCCTATTCCTTAATTCGTTGATGACCTTTTGTTATTATGATTATCATTTTTATTATTTTGCGTCGTACTCCAAGTTCAATAAAAATTAATATGACTCTTCCTATTCCACGCTATTGTGCCCTGTAATTGAAATGTTACATCTCAAGTCTTCACACAAGCAGCCGGTCTCTGCTTCAGAGTTCATCTGGAAAGTAGCAGATAGGAAGAGGTTTATGTAGCAGACGGGAACACATTAATTTCCTACGTAATCATCCGATTGAACGTACCTCGCCTTATACGTTATTCCAAGTCTGACCGTTGTCAGCAGATCCGAGGAATCATTTATCGTGTATTTACATCTTACAGTCTTTCAAATTACATACACTTCCCTTGGTGACATTTATGTGAAGAATGCCTCCCCTATTAATTTGGTTTCATCAAACTTAATATTAGAACAACTTTCATTCAAAGATCAATTTGGACTATTACGGTTTTACATTGAGAGACTACATGGTGTAAAATAACTGTGTAAACAAGCAACACATTGTACCCTTGGAAACGAAGGCAATTTGGGTGCGTTATCATGTTCTTATAGTTGGACGTTGGCTTCGTAGTCACTGCCCCTGCTATGCCAGAGACCACAGATCAAACATCCTGAACCGGAGTGTGCTTGCGGTAGGACGGCTATTTCTTTTCGCTCCTAACAGCACGTGGGCTATCCGTCCAAACTGTGGCCACGCCCAGTACTGCTTAACTTTGGAATCTCACGTGATCCAGTGTCTCAACATGGCTACACCATTGGTTTGAGCTGTAAGAACAAAGCAAAACGTAACTGATTTGTAACTGACAGGTTTTACTGGATATTGCAGCTGAATTGCAGAATTCCTGCAGGATTTTCTTACTGGTGCACTGTTCTTTTAGGGGACAGGAAATAAGTCCAAAGTTGTTAATAAAGGCTGATTTGCTGACGATCGTAGTATTTTTGCTACAGTTCTTAAACCTTGACATAATCGGACGTCAGAACCAGCTGTCGAAATGACCGAACAATCCTTGATATAAGAAGTACTTCCTAACTACTTCCCACCTTTTCCAGAAAACATTAAATTAATGGCATAATTTAGACTAAAATGAGATAGAAATATGTGTGATAGATCTATATTAATATATGAAGAGAGACCGCGAGTTTTAGACATGATATAAGATTCTTGGACTTATGCCGTCTCAAGAAAATAAGGTGAAATTATTTATGTTTCACAGAGAACTATGCTCTGCGTCTTCAGAAGAAAATCTCAACTGTTTACGACGAACACTTCTCCAGTAATAAACGTTTGAATTTAGCCGTTAGTAATAGGAAGTGGTACGTTCATTTTTCACCAGATAGTTCACCGTACGCTGCCAGAGCACTAGCACTCCATGTAGCAGCTGACGTCGATAATCTGTTTTCATATTCTTAAATGGCATTAAAGGCCCGTAAAGATACAGGGCGCCAGGAAATGTTCTCCGCAGCGCTTACGTGTTGCTGCGTGAGGTGGCATCAGTAGTTAAGTTGGCAGCACAGCTGCTGCCGCTTGTATTAAAACAAAACAAACAAACAAACAAACAAACAAACACACAGTAAGCTTTGTACTCACCACATCAATTCATAACAGGTGCTAGAAGTGTTGTCCTTGTGTTCGAAGACAGACTTCAACACGTCTACACATATTGTCGAAGACTTTCACTAAAAGTGTCTTGCGTAATGGACTGCACACAATTAATGATATTCACTTTAAGTTCATCAATCCTTTTTCGTCTGTTGAAACCGCAGGCCTGCCTGTTCCAGTTACATTGTGAAATGAGCCGATCACACGAAATTTACTTATCAAATCCCGAACTGTATACCACTTTGGACACTTTGAATTAGGAAACCGCATCTGAAATTTTAATTTTACATTTTCTGTAAACCGATCGCCTTCGCGAAAAGCGTAATCCACCAAAATAGCTCTCTTTTCAGTACTAAACATTACCGCTTGTATCCTGTTGCACTATTCCAATAATCTATCTAAATGCTCACTTAAGGCAAAACACACTGACGATTTCGACAGCGAACAGCTCACACGTGGCCTTTCCTGTAGTGCTATCCTGTTGACTTTGGCCTCTCGGCGAGCAAGGGTGACAGATATTACACCGTGTTGCCAACTAAACTGCTGATGCTCCCTCACGCAGCAGCAGGAAGGCACTGCGGAGAACATTTCCTGGCGCCCGTTATTTGCTGGCTTTTATCTGGGATTGTGAATTACTGAAAAACAAATACAATTTTCTACAAAATGGGTGTCTAAAATAATTTTTTCTTGGCTACTATAATGGGTTAATGTAAACACATACAGATATTTATAGCAATCACAACAATGTAATATGAGAAGAATAGTGTAAATTGGTACACTGCGCTACAGTAAGAACTTTCACCAAAGTTCACTAGCACGAAATGTTCCTTCCTAACTTTATCAAACTCTGGACAGTAAGTGACGTATCAGTATGTGGATTAGGTACTATGTTTTAATACTAACAAAACGGGAAGTAAGAAACTAATTAATCGATCAGTAATAACTAATTCCTTTAATATTGGTGTGGTTAAATATTTTGCACTTCTCTGGCGACATAGAATAAAATATTAAATTCAAATACAATAATTGTAATTCACGACTTTATTTCCTTAAAAAATTAGACATTTTCCTTTTCTTCTTGTTCTTCTTCAGCATTTATCCCTAATGCAGGTGCGGTCTAATGTTTTGCCTCTCTGTCACCGCTTTACGCGAGCGGCCGTATCCCATCTACTTCAAAGTAAAATTACTCTTTGCCACAGTTGCTGCTTCTGCTCTAAGTTCATGCACTTACCAGCATAAGCGACTTTCTCTCTTTTTTTTTAATGATTCTTACCGCTCCATATCGCCATGCGATATGGTCATGCAGTGTCAGGCCAGATGTCCACCTGAGCATTTTCATTTCCATAACGGCAAGTCGTTCTTCCACTTCTTTTGATGAAGGCCAGAATTCAGCCCCATGCAAGGCAACTGGGCAGACGATAGAACGATGTATTTTTTACTTGAGCCGGTCTGAAAACTTCTTGCCACAGAGTGCAACAGTCACAGAACCCCATTTAAGCCGTGCAGTGCTGAGGCGGTTGGAGATTTCTGCACTGAGGGTTCCATCAAGCAGTAATCGTCCTTCTTTTTGGAGCGTCAACACCATTGATTTTGATGGTAAATATTTAGTGAGACATTCTGTTCTCACGTTGAGCCGTAGATCAACTTCTGCAGAGGCAGTCGTTCCGGACTTGGACTTGATTTCGAAGTTCAGTTTTATCGTCAGAGGCCAGCCGCACATCCTTAGCATAGGGTCCAAGGTGCATTTTTCTGCAGGTACGGTATGCATTACTGTGATGAAGAGGAGAGGCGAGAGAACAGATCCCTGATGTACTCCCACGGAAACAGGAAAGTCACCCGATAAAAAATGGCGTATGGCTTTTAGTGCTAGGATGTGTCCGACGACTTCAGCTCGCCAGGTGCAGATCTTTTGATTTGACTCCCATAGGCAACCTGCGCGTTGCGATGGTAATGAAGACAACACATACACCCAGCACAAGTTGCAGCGGAATTAACCAATGATAGTTAAAATTTCCGACCCTGCCGTGAATCGAACCCGGAACCTCTGTGACCAAAGGCCAGCACGCTAACCATTTAGCCATGGAGCCGGACACCCGATAATCCAGCAACTGATTATATCAGAATCTTCGGCTCATGGTAGAGAATTTGTCCCATTCTATTAACCCTTCGGACAATCCATGCTCACGGAGGACAAACCATCAATTCGTGTAGCACTCTGTCAAAGACCTTTTCCAGGTTAATAAAAGGGAGGTGTATGTGCTTTGACTTCTCACTATGCTTTTCGATAAGCAAGCGAGAAACATGGTGAACATATATCGTTCCACAAAATTTCACGAATCCACACTGGTTGGTGGTGAGGCTGACAATCTGTCGGATCCTTTTATCGATGATAAGTTCAAAGATCTTCATCGTGTGTGATAGAAGGAGTACTGGCGGATAACTGCAACATTCAGCTGGACTTCCTTTCTGCTTCCAAATTGGAAGTGTAGCACTGCATGCGCACTCAAATAGAATCCTCCTTTCTTTAATGATTTTGTTAAAGAAACATGTCAGCCATTGAGTTGAATCCCTGTGTTTTCATTTCCACAGTTATGCAAGGAGATCATCTGGTCAAGTTACCTCTTCTGTTTTTATCACGCCACAAGAGAAAATTGTTGAAACTGAAGTCCATAATGCGGTCTATATAACATCGATTTTACGGGTTATAAGTTTATCGTCAACGTTCCATTGATGCTTAACTAGAACTAGGAGTTTACGTGCCATTGGCGATGCAAATTTCTAGGAATTTACATGAAATCTTTATTTCACGAGTTATCAACCTCACACTCTTTCATAGACATCGATATGAACTTCTTTTTTAAGTGGAAACATGCAGGTCTTATCAACAGACATTTACTTCTTTATAATAATTATACTATTTTTTTCTTTTGAATCAAATCGATATTCGAAACTATACTACCGTATTTCATACGTGATGCATATGATGGATGTCACACCTCAGCAGCAAGTCGTGGTGGGTAGGAATGTGTCACGCCGTACTGATAATCCTGTGTTGTGTTTTGCCCAGTAGGGATGACTGTAGGTAGATATGTCATGCCATTATGGATCAATACAGTACGTTTCATTACAATACTGTTAATTTTAGCACAGCAGAAGGTTTGTTTTCGTTGCGTGTCTGTTTTCGTTTGGTCAGGCTGCGTGGCTCAGAGGTTGAGACGCTGCCCTTCTGACCCCAACTTGGCAGGTCCGATCCTGGCTCAGTCCGATGGTATTTGAAGGTGTTCAAATACGTCAGCCTCATGTCGTTAAATTTACTGACACGCAAAAGAAATCCTGCGGGACTAAATTCCGACACCACGGCGTCTCCGAAAACCGGAAAGTAGTTATTAGGACGTAAAGCAAATAACATTATTGTTATTATTGTTTTCATTTCAGTATGCATGAGTATCATGGTGACATGACCACAGAAGAAGTAATCAATTCTTTTTGAGCATTGTATTAGCCAAATAAGCCGGCCCCGTGGTGTAGGGGTATCGTGCCTGCCTCTTACCCGGAGGCCGCGGGTTCGATTCTCGGCCAGGCCAGGGATTTTTACCTGGACCTGAGGGCTGGCTCAAGGTACACTCAGCCTACGTGATTAGAATTGAGGAGCTATCTGACGTTGAGATAACGGCCCCGGTCTAGAAAGCCAAGAATAACGGCCGAGAGCATCCGTCGTGCTGACCACACGACACCTCGTAATCTGCAGGCCTTTGCGCTGAGGAGCGGTCGCTTGGTAGGCCAAGGCCCTTCAACGGCTGTAATGCTATGGGTTTTTTTATTTCCCAAATAACAATATTAATTCCAGACTTAATTTCCTAGCATCATTTGACTTCGTTCTATTTACTCCATTAGTTTTCTGTTACTGTTCACAGCTCATCATAATAGCTTAGTGACTTACGATCGAATTATTCAACTGAGTTGAATAACAATGCTAATTTGAACCTTTTAGAGGAGAATGTAGGCACCCGTCATTGACTGCCTCCACCTGAACTTATTTATTGAAACAATTGAAACCTATCTGAGCAACATAACCTGTTAGTGATCAGTATTACTGAAGGTTCTATAAGAATGGTACAATAATAATTAAGGACTTTCTAGCCGAGACGTGAAAGGCATGATCTGTTCGTCCAAAAAGGCGTGGGTTCGATTCCTCGTCGGGAAATAAAAACATTTACAAACGAGGTTACAATTCTGTTGAGACACGTGTACCAGAGGTTCACTTAGCTGACACCAAAAATGAGTACCAGGCTAATTCATGAGGACAAAGGTGCTGGACGTAGGTGTAGTCGCTCTATCTCACTTAGCGGTGGGGTTACGGATAATGGAAGCCTTTACCTTTCACTTCTCCAAAGACTTCCATGGCCTGAGTGGAGATAGCTTTGTTTTTCTTTCGCAAAACATCACTTCTTCATCACTATGTTGTTAGATATGTTTCATACTATAGTGACTTCTGTGACATTATTGATGGTATTGAAATACTCTGTTCTTTCTTCTAGGTCTGTGCTCCATTTTGGCGGATCAACTCTTCACCTCTTCACACAGCCTGTACATGGCGATCGCGGTATGTCACGTGATCGCCATGACGTCAGCGGTGTCGAATCCCATTGTTTACGGCTGGCTCAATTCCAATATACGGCACGAGTTCCTTCAGCTACTCCCCGACAGTTGCACGTTTTCTTTACGAAGGAACACGGGTGGGTGTCATTAAATGGGCTGTGTAGTTGCATGCTTGGAGCATCTTGTGACAAGAGCTAGCTACTGCCTGAAGATCTGTGTTTGAATGTTCGCAAGCATGCTGTATGCAATTTGTCACCCGACCCCCTCGCACGTTCAGTGGAGTGAGTGTTGTTGAAGTGTCTGGTCTGTTTCAATACTTGCAAATATTTCACCCTTTCCTTGTAAACTCTTTTTGTAGCAATAAATTTTGAGGACATTATAGATGTGGGTTTTTCATTTCTGGGGGGTACTATCTCAGTCATAAAATACTGAAGAAATTGATTTATGCGTAGTTAATCGAGTCGTTCATTTGCCTAGTGGTATACGTCTAATTTAGCCGTTATGATTTATTTAAAGGTTTGTGTTTGATGTCGCTGTAAATCGTCATAAATAAATGGTTTCAGTTTGTAAATGGTTTCATAAATAAAAATATATATTTTCAACTTCATTACGAAAAAATACAAGTATAGTTTTGTGAGAAAGTGTTGGTAGTGCTCTTTGGAAACAGAAGGGAGCCGAAATGTAATTTATAAAACTTGAAGATAGTATTGTGAAATTTATTATCTCAAAATTAATGAGGTAACGCTAACGCTCTATAGAAAGAATATGGGCCTCTTTACACTTTTTAAATTTAATATACAGTACTTTAGTAAGAAGCCAACGGCCGTAGCCGTGTTGAAACACCGGATCCCGTGAGATCTCCGAAGTTAAGCAACATTGGGCGTGGTCAGGATTTGGATGGGTTGCCACGCGCTGTTGGTGGGGGGTAAGGGAATGGAGGAGGGGAAAGGAACTGGCCACCCTACCGCACGTAAACTCCGGCTCAGGAAAACCTCTGCGGAGGTTCGGACCTGCCTTCGGGCAGAATAACCCTTACCTTACCTTGCCTTAGTAAAAAAAGAGTGTAAATCTAAAAAAAATATTTTCATGAACAATAACGTCAATATCATAAAAATTTCCGTTAAATACACTTTCCAAATCTATGAAGACATAAAATACCTTAATAAAACTCGTGTTTCTAACCACCTAGAGTAATTATGTATTAATCAAAATGAATCCAATATTACGCCTTTTCTTGCTTTAGTGAGTTTTTACTCCACTGGCGTAGGATATTTTTGAAACACATGTACGTTAATAATAACAACACTCTTCTTCGTAGTATACGAATGTACACTGTTTCAAATCTGATCGGCAACATTTTTCTCATAGTTATGAGGCTTTCGCTTTCGCTTTCTCTTTCTCGGTCTGTTGTTTTCAGTCAAAACTTCATTTTTAGCGGGCATAACATAAGCAATAACAATGTTTGCAATAGGTAAAAACAATTTGCATGCTCACGGTACGGTATGGTACGCGCAATAATGTCACCACGGTAAAATACCACGTCCTGTACCTCTTTACTACAGCGGTCACCATGCCGAACTGAGGTGCAGGACATACTCTACTTGGCCGTGGAGAGAAAACTCTTTCTAGAAATGTTTTCTAACGTAAGTTCAAAACTGGATGTTTTGGACTTCCTCGAGTAATAAAAGGCTCAATTTGAAATACATGTAAACTTCATTGCATACAAATCAAACTTAAGTATTCAAGAGTAAAACTGCTACTTCAAACGATAATGGACTTCTTTTCAAGTATGACGGTCTTGAACCCAACTTCGTTAACTTGTCATATAGCACGTACAACCTGATTAGCATACTCAACATTATTTAATTACGTCTGCATGTGTTATTTTAAAAATAGACCTATAATGTAAAATTGTGTAGTTACTAAGCAACTAATGAAAATTTCGTTGCAATCTTCATACCGTCCGTTGCTACTTCTTGAGGGGCACAGTACTTTTGCATCTGTTTCCTGGCGCAGGCCATAGTGTAAAGAACTTGGAATTTGTCAATAAATATTTACTCTACGCTGCAGTGTAATATATATATATATATATCTGAGAATCACATGGTCAGAGTGATGACATTCACAGCTTTATTGCTTGGCTTCTGAGACCAGATTCCTCACTATTGTTATTACTGAAATGAAATCCATCAGCTGAAGAGGTTTGGGATCGACAGTAATGTTAATATCATCGAGAAGCTGTACTGGAACCAGACTTTTCTTCGTTTTATTATAATCCCTGGATTTTTCTCTAATTCATTGGGTTCGGTAGTTGTGTATTTGGGCGTGTTTTGCAGCTAGATGCACTTCCTGACGCCAATCCTACGTTGAGGGATATAACAACTACTGCGAGTTTCTCTGGTGGTTGGTAGTGTGGTGTGTTTTATGAAGAGAGGTGTGATAAGACGAACACGAAAACCAAGTCGCCGAGTCAGGGGAATTAATTAATGAATTAATTAAATTAATTATTTAATTATTCCAGACTTACATTTGTGATGAAGTTAAGGCTCAAGGCTCTCTCTTACACTTAAGCACTTTAAACAAAAAATAAAAAATACATAACAAAAGTAAGATATACTGTAGTAATTCTAGAAAAATAATATTACGGGCCGATACGCTAAGAATAGGTTACAAATCAGTATGTCCCAGGAAAAACTTTCGGCAGCTAGATGTGAATTTATGAGATGAAGTAACGTGTCGAATAACCATTGGGAGTGTATTCCAGAGTCTCGATGTAGTCATTGAAAATGGTTGTAAGAATTCCTTCAGTTCAGTGGAATGTCCAGTAGGGAACAAGAACGGGTACTAATTCCATGGAATGATGAAAGGAAACGAAAATTAGAAGATAGGTAAGTAGGAGTGTTCGTCAAGAGCAGTTGGTAAACAAGTGTCATTAGGTGAAAATTCCTTCGTTCATTTATGCGTAGCCATCCCAATGTTTTGAAATATAGTGAAACATGAGCGGCATATTGTATGCATGAGTTTTGTGTTATCTCTGTTAAAATAACTGGCCTGCCCTGTAGTCGAACGTGGAATCCTCTGAATCGAAGGCTAGTACGCTGACTATTCAGCCGAGGAGCCAAACTTACTGTATATTTGAGCCAGATTGATCTCACGTAAATTATTCGACATTACCTTACTGTTTGGGTCAAGATACAAAGATGTATGAGACAAGGTTGCATATCTTCTCAAATCATTTCTAACTTACACTCTGAAGCTTTTCCTCGAACTGGACTTAATTAAGTTGGTAAAGAAATAAAGATCAACGGAAAGCAAACAAACCCCTTCTGTTGTACAGGTATCACCGTGATACCTGCAGGCAACTTAGAAGTCTTTCAATACCTTTCGAACAACATAAACGACATAAGCAAGTCTTAAAAATAAATATTCAGATCACAAATTTAATGTAATCGACTGGGAGAACATCACCTCACCATAGGTGGAAACAACACTGAATTTGTGTCACATTTCAAGTACACAAGAATGGGATTCAGGTGAAAATATCAAATCCAGAATTGGAAATAAAAAAGGTGTGATTCTAAAATATAAAATATTTTGATTGATTAGAAACTACGTGGCGTGTTGTGAAGTATCTGATTTACATTCTTGAAGGATGGACTGAGTGCTTTGTCAATAAACTGACTCCAAGAGTTTGAGTGTGTATCGCAAAATGTTTAATAAAATACTGAAGATTCCATCACAATTAGGAGGTTCATAGTCAGGGAAGGAAATAATCCGAAGTCTCAATCCCCGCAGAAACTCATCCTACATTGGTCACTTCTTCCAAAAATAAATATATAGCCTGGTACAACTGATAACAGAAGGCAGGATAGAAGGGATACACGGACATGGTGGGGAAGAAGGCTATTCCGGGTGCGGAACTTCCAGTGGGGGTTCTACGTCTACAACATGGTAAGCCTGATAGGAGAATCGCAAAACAGGAAAACCTGCTCCACAACGGTCACCAACGTGAAGAAATGGCACCAAAAAGCGGAAGAAAAGGAATAGAAATTAATAAGCAAGTGCTAGGAATTGACGGAGAGGTGGCTATTAAAATTCATTCAGGTAGAAAATACTAATTCAGATGTAAGAAGTGAGATGTTTTATCACATATAAACGAGGGTGGGTCTTGAACGTGTTAAAGGTGAACATGGAGAAAGGAAAAACTTACGATTGTATGTAACACATTGGTCTGTACTGTATTATCGTTATCAAAACCTGACTCCTAATCTTCTCAGAAACCTGGTAGTTTTGCATTCGTATGTGGTATTTTAGATACTTGTTATTTACCGGTAACTTTGTGCACGTATTTCTTAACTTTCTTCCTGCATGGTATTTAGTGCTTTCGTGATATATCAACAGATTGTCCCGTATCAGCAACGAAAGTATCTCTTATTGAGAATGGTTATCAGAATTATTTGTCGTCTGCTTACTGTGGCTTGCAAGAAGTTCCTTGTAGGCGTGATCTAAACTAATTTCTCAGACAATACAACCAGTCCTTTGGCTAAGGTTGTGTTTACAGGACCTTTCGAAATTTCCTTTCACACATTTAACAGGTTAAGGAAGATCTTTATCGTTCGCTAATAGAGAACTTTCACCTGATTGGTCTGTATTCAGACCTTAACTGAAACATGGACCAGATTTTTGGTCAGATCCCTTTGAACCATGTGACGTACCGTAGCTGACAATGCCTGTACCTCACATAAATATGGATAGTAAAATAAATGGTCGTTACTTGAGCTTCCTGTAACTTCTAACAATTTGGAGAACATCATAGGGTTAAATTACCTTTTAGATGTTAAGAGACGTTAAATGTTGGAGTAAATGAAATGAAATGGCGTATGGCTTTTAGTGCCGGGATATGTCCGAGTACTTCGTCTCACCGGTGCAGGGCTTTTGATTTGACTCCCGTAGGCGACCTGCGGGTCGTGATGAGGATGATATGATGATGTAGAAGACGCATACACTCAGTCCCCGTGCCAGGGTTATTAACCAATTAAGGTGAAAATTTCCGAACCTTCCGGGAATCGAACCCGGGACCCCTGTGACCAAAGGCCAGCACGCTAACCATTTAGCCATGGAGCCGGACAATGTTGGAGTAAATGTTACGGAAACCAACGACACGGAGTTATCGGATTTTAATGTTTTCGAATTTTTCCGGCCTAAGCCGACACCGAACCGTATAGGCCTACCATAGAAAATGGAGGACAACAATTAATCGACTTCAGCATTGAGAACGAAAAATATTTAATTAGCTGTCATTTGCAGGATCAAAAATGTTTCTGAATTAAACTTATATTCTAATTTAAAAATGTAAGTATTTCGTCTTTTCTACATATTTAATTCAATTTATCTCCCCGGAAAAAATGAATTTGAATTTATCAACACTATTTTGTTTTATTTTACTTGGATCAGCGTGTGATTCTGGACATGCTTTCACACTGAAAATGCCGTATCGGTATTGTCAGTATTAAAATTTGTGATGGGAATTAGAAAACTCGCTGTGTACTCGCAACTAACAGGGGCTTGCTTGCGGAAGGAGGTGGTTGGCTTATGGATTTAAGTTATCATGTCTTCTAGGTGTACATTTATCAAGAAACGAAAAGAGAAGTAAAGTAAAACATTTCCAGGACAGCAAGAAAGGGATCCTTTTAGTTTTCACGAGCCTGAGTGCTGACCGTTTTAATACTGAGATCAAGTACTGAAATGCACGCACCAAGAATACACGAACTCCGATAAAGATGTTCGTCACTAATTTGCAAAACACTTACAGCACCGGCATTGTGTTTATTGCCATTTTCTACAAAATAATGGTAACCTGCTATTCTGCACTGGCTATCAGAAAGGACTGATAAATTTATAATAAATATTGCATTATATGAACAGATTATTTCCTATTTCGCAGTAACCTGAAAAATTGTTCCTTTGACGTATATATTGCGATCCAACCACTAAGGATCTTCTTAGGATACTTAAACTTTCTTCATCTTATCCCAAGTGCTTCTAGGGTCGCTGGAGTCACCAATGCTGATTTTGATTTTGGCCGGGGGTTTAATTCCGGATGCCCTTCCTGATACCCCGTGAATTTCCATGTGAAAAACCTAATCGAAAATTGACCGGAATTCAAACCCCGTCTTCCAGCTAAACCACTGTGATAATCAACACTATTTTATTTTACTTGGATCAGTGTGCGATTCTGGTCATGCTTTCACAAGCTTGTGATGGGAATTAGAAAAATCACTATGTACTTGAAATTAACCGGGGCTTGCTTGTGGAATAAGGCAGATGGTTTCTGAATTTAAGTTTTCCCCCAAAGATCTTCTTGAGGTCATGTTTTGGAATGAAGAGAATGATACCAGTTCTGAAATATATAACAACAGAGGAATTATTTCTTCATTCGCTGATAGATAACTTGAGTTTCACCTGACTGGCCCGTGTGTAATATTTCACTATGCTTCCTTAATTGAAACGTGGACAGATTTTTTGATCAGATACAGTAGCAGTTATACTTTCTGCTAAGAGAACGATTAATACTGGAAAGCGAATTTCAGTTCGAAATTGTTTTTATTACCTACTAAATTTGTGAGTTTTGGTAAATCGCAAAGGTTTTCCAATCTCTTCTAGCATATGGTTAGTATTTTTGTATGCTGAAGCTACATGCCATGATAAGTATTCTGAACGTTAGAAGAGGTGGAACAGCGCCAGTTGAGAGGTTCAGACTGACATTCCATGCCACTCAAAGTCCGTGAACAAAGGAGAATTGAATGGGGACATCTTGTAAACTCCACGTATAGAGGGGGTTTCAAAGCTAACAAATCGTGCTTTGAAGTCAGACAACTTGCTTTCAAGGGGAGTCACTCAACAGACTTGTTGCTCACTAAATTATGGGCTTGAGAGGGGGAGAGAAACCTATCATATCACGTCGGCATTGATTTCTCTGACTTACAAATTTCCAAACCAGTCGTAAAATAGATCATAGCACGCATATTAACATCTTTATACTAACTGCACCATGCGTCACTGAGAGGTTACCGGGGATACGCAAAAGGTCGTGCCTTAGCTTCTTCTTCATCCCCCTGGCATATTTCCTAACGCCTCCCTAGTAAAATTTTGTATTTCTTCGCATCGACGTTGTTAGATCATCCGCTTCCTCCTTTCCCTCTCTTCCATTTAGTGATTCACTTCTCTCGCATCCTTCGGTGATTATTTTATCGTGATTTACTTCTCATTTACTTAGTCAAATGCATTACCTCCCTGACCAGTGGGAGCTGATGATCACACAGTTTTTACCTTAATCTGGTCAACAAACGCCACCATCGTCAGTTATATCGTTACTGTGACGACTGACCAATATTTTCGTGTCAGGTATGCTTGCTGTCAATACACTCAATAATAAGAATCCAAATGCGTCGATAACTCCTTTACCATGAAGTAATATAATTTGTAACATTTAAAATGCCGACAATAATATTTTATTCAACGCTGTGTATATCAATGAAACTAGTATTAAAGGAGACATTTGTCGATGTTGCCGTGAGTAAATAATAATTGGTACGTCCCACTAACTACTTTTGACAGTTTTTGGAGGCGCTGAGGTGCCGAATTTTGTCCCTCAGGAGTTTCTACGTGCCAGTAAATCTACCGACACGTGGCTGACGTATTGGAGCACCTTCAAATATCAGCGACCGAGCCAGAATCAAATCTGCCAAGTTGGAGTCAGAAGGCCAGCGCCTCACCCGCCTGATTTACACAGCGCGACCATGCCTTTGGTACTTCTTCCAGTATTGCTACTCTACTGTATGCTAATTAAATAAGTATTAAAGCGTAGTAAACACCACCACTATCGCTTGACTGAAATACTGAACTTCAAGAAATTCTGCCTCATCCGTTTTCCATTATGTGTAGGCCCTAATATCAAACAAACATGCAGACGATAACTGAACTTAACTCATTTTTGACTTTCGTATACCTAATCCTAGGTAAAAACAAAATGTGAAGCAAAAACCAATCTACGGGAAAAATAAATATTTCATTCATATTGAAGCTTATGTTCCCAGATCCGTGGTTCGATTCTCTGTCTGGACTGAGGATTCGTGAGATCAGCTGAGGAGATGTTTGATATAAGAGGCAGCGTCCCCGGCCACAAAAGCTGAGCAATACTGCTGAGGATATTGTTACGCTGACCACGAGTTCTCCTGTATGTGTGTGGGTAGGCATCAGTCGTGTCGACAGACAAAGGATCCTATTGGTCTATATGTGCTACAAGTTTGTTTATTTGTAAGATTACTTCGGAATTATGTAACGGCCTGCGCTTAAATAAAAAGGAGATTGAATATATGACGATAGATCAACAAATAATTGGAACCATTCAGGTAGACGGTGAGGACCTGCCGCGAGTGACAAGATTCAAATATCTTGACTTCACGATCACTGATGATGACCGACTTGAGGTCAATGCAAGGATATCCGGAGCCTCAATGAAATGGAGAACAACCAGCGTAATTTGTGACCGGAGGATAAAATATAATCTCATATCAAATATCTATCGTTCTGTCATACGTCCTCTTGCTTTGTATGGTTGCGAATGTTGGCCGACTACGATTGAGACAGAGTGTCGACTGGGCGCGGTGGGGACTAAGATGCTGAGGTGGACAGCTGGCGTCACTAAACTGGATTTGGTGTTGGTGTTGTACCGATTCAAGAAAATATGAGCGAGAGTCGTCTACGATGGTTTGGACATGTACTAAGGGTAGTAGGCGCCGGCACTATCGCGAAGACGGGTTACATGTTAGATGTCGCCGGTTGGAGACCAAAAGGACGACGAAAACAACAATGGGGCGATACCTTTTACAAAGAACTGAAGTGTATCAATCTCCACCCTACATGGCCCGGGACAGAACTAAATGGAGACAACGAATCCATGTAGCGGAGCCCTCCAACAGGAGGAACAAACGCTGAAGAAAAATAAGCCTTCTGAAATATGTTATTGTAGAACACGCTGTTGCAGATGGCAGGCAATAAAATTCAAACTTGGTTCGAAAACGAAAATTCGAATTAACTACAATGGAGAATGAATTGTAGACCTGTGTAGGACTTTCGGCTTGGTCATGAAGTCCACAGCCTTTAGACCCCTGCGTAGGAAACAGAAGACCTGGATCTGTCCGAACATTAATCTGTCTAACTCGAGAGAGTCCCAAAGGGTACTAAAAAACGTAGAAGTACTGGGAGGCACCAACCTGTATTCGGATCACCACTTCTAAGATATAAAACTAAGACTCCTATCCAGAAACCCACTATGTCACAAAACAGTTCGACAGAGAACGATTTAAGTAAATCAAGGAGTAAGTCAGAGATCGAACAAAACAGATTTGAAATTTTTTTTTTTTTTTTGCTAGTTGATTTACGTCGCACCGACTTAGGTACGTCGTATGGCGACGATGGGACGGGAAAGGGCTAGGAGTGGGAAGGAAGCGGCCGTGGTGTGAAAATGGGAAACCACGGAAAACCATTTTCAGGGCTGCCGACAGTGGGGTTCGAACCTACTATCTCTCGAATACTGGATACTGACCGCAATTAAGCGACTGCAGTTATCGAGCTCGGTGATCTGAAAAACTGGGACCAACGGTAGGAGGCCTTAGTCAAGATGGCTATGAACTCGCCCCCACACAACAGCACAACAAGACGAGAGTGTGTGTAGTTGATTAATGATTGTGACGACATAAAAAGCCCAAAAACAAACAGCATGGCTGAGATGAAAATCCCAGAAGACCAGGGAAACTGTGAGAAATTCTTGTAACAGAGAGAGCTCATATCCATTTTAATCCAAAGAGACAAAGGCAACTTCACGCACAACAAACTGACTGCTATCGAAAACATTTTCACTAAGTCCAGAGATTTTTAACGTTCAAACAGAATCTCAGTGAATATACTCCATCTAACCTTCTCTTCAGAAACTCACAAGGCAAACTTGTTTACAACAACAAGGACACCTGCCGAATATTTTAAGAACCTGATCAATTGTGATACACTCAGTAAAGGCTCTGCGTAGGAAACAGAAGACCTGGATCTATCCGAACGCTAATGACATCAAACGTGGATTCACTACCTGTGTTCGTGGAAGAAGTTTCTCAAATAACCCAGCTACTCAAGAACAGTAAGGGCGCGGCTGTGAGCTTGCATCCGGGAGATAGTAGGTTCGAATCCCACTATCGGCAGCCCTGAAGATGGTTTTCCGTGGTTTCCCATTTTCACACCAGGCAAATGCTGGGGCTGTACCTTAATTAAGGCCACGGCCGCTTCCTTACAACTCCTAGGCCTTTCCTATCCCATCGTCGCCATAAGACCTATCTGTGTCGGTGCGACGTAAAGCCCCTAGCAAAAAAAAAAAAAAGAACAGTAAGGAAGCCAGAGAGAACTCCATTGTGGCCGAACTCAGGAAGTATGCCGGTAGAAAGGCAGTGATCGTACGGAACATATGGGAAACTGAAAATTTGCCATCTGACTGGACCTCAGCCTTGATCAACCATGTTCACAAGAAAGATTATATTAAAGACCTGAACAATTAGCGAGGAATCTCTCTCCTCCTAGTAATTTTGATTTTGAGGATTTGGGGCTACTGTGGAGGCTTACAGAAATAAATTATAATTACTTAATACGGTTTCTAATGTCACCCTCTGTGGTGTAGTGGTTGGTGTGATTAGTTGCCACCCCGAAGGTCCGGGTTCGATTTCCGGCTCTGCCACGAAATTTTAAAAGTGATATGAGGGCTGGAACGGCTGTAACGGCTGGAACGGGGTCCACTCAACCTCGGGAGGTCAAGTGAGTAGAGCGAGTTTCGATTCCCACCTCAGCCATCCTCGAAGTGGTTTTCCGTGGTTTCCCACTTCTCCTCCAGGCAAATGCCGGGATGGTACCTAACTTAAGGTCACGGCTGCTTCCTTCCCTCTTCCTCGTCTATCCCTTCCAATCCCTCCCCCTCTCACAAAGCCCCTGTTCAACATAGCAACTGAGGCCGCCTGGGTGAGGTTCTGGTCCTCTTTCCTAGCTGTATCCCCGACCCAAAGTCTCACGCTCTAGGACACTGTCCTTGAGGCGGTAGAAGTGGGATCCCTCGCTGTATCCAAGAGAAAAACCAATCCTGGAGGGTAAATGGATTAAGGAAAAAAGTAAGAAAGAAACTGTCTCTAGTAGCCTCAAATGAATAAAAGACGCTAGAAAACATCTCTGCAATGAAAGGTAAAATCTGCCACTTCCACTATTCGTAACCTTGACATTAAGTGGGATAAACTACCCGTCCTTCAGTTAAGAATAGGAATGAATGTGGTACTCATTTCTGTTATAGTCTGAGTGAACCTCACGGCCATGTGCCCCTCCAGAAGTGGAAATCTCGTTTCAATTTTTCGACTTTCTAGCAGGGAATCGAACCCATGTTCTTTCGAGTGAACAGAACGCTCCATTATCGTCTCGAATAATCTGCCTGTTAATTTTTAATAAATAAATAAATAAATAAATAAATAAATAAATAAATAAATAAATAAATAAATAAATAAATAAATAAATATTGCATTCAGTCTGAATCTATCTTGTTGAAGAAACTACGCACCTCCCTACTCTACAATCACAGGTAATACTATACCTTCTGACCCATTTTATTTCGAAATAATTTTGTATAATTTTAACTTTACCCTACTACGTCTCCAATTGCTTTCCTTATCTTCCACGATCAACTCAATCCTCTGGGTAATGTAGACCTCCTGTATTTGTGAAATATAAACTCTCACAATCCCGCTGAATATGTAAAGCTCTACTGCTCATTGCTAACTTAGTCTAACTCTTAATTACCTATGCCCTCTAGTCATTGCTCGAACAGGTTCGTAACTTCGATCATTTCCGCCTTGTCTGTTACCTCTATCTTATGCATAATTAAGAAAGTTTTGAATTCAGGTGAATTGAATCACACGAATTAGTCTTCTGAGATACCTTGCAACGAAAATGAATAAATGTTCTGTGTATTTATGGTATTTAAAAGGGTAACGAGTTAAGTCGGATGCCTCGGAGCAGCCATCGCAGATAGGGCCCTAAAGCAACTGCCCGTCAGATTCAATATATCATCAACTGTCTGAATATTGTCAACGATTCAACTTGTTACGTCACAGGACGATCTTAAATTATATGATCAGAGGGTCCCCTCCCTTGATAGATGGCATCAGAGGGAGTCAGCCTCCGTGGTGTAGTGGTTAGTGTGAGTAGCTGCCACCCACGGAGGAACGGATTCGATTCCCGGTTCTACCACGAAATTTTAAAAGAGGTACGAGGGCTGGAACGGGGTCCACTCAGCCTCGGGAGATTAACTGAGTAGAGGGAAGTTGATTCCACTCCACCCTCTTACTACTCAGCTATCCTCGAAGAAGTTTTCGGTGGTTTACCAATTCTCTTCCAGGCAAATGCCGGAATGGTAACTATCTTAAGGCCCCCGACAAGGCTCATGTTCAGTATAACAGGTGAGGCAACCTTGGAGAGGTACTTGTTCTCCTGCCCAGATTTACAGCCCTACCCAAATTATCACGGTCCAGGACACCGCCTTTGAGGCGGTGTCGGCGGGATCCCTCGCTGAGTCCAGGGTAAAGGGATTCAATTGTATGAAATCAACCTGTCACCTATGAGATGGTGAATTCGAGTGTGTCATTCTTTCGAATTTCCAACAATTTGATTATGTGCCAGCGTTCCCCAAAATCCTGTCCACAAATTTTAGTTTTTCCTTCGCCTCCTATAACCATTATGGAACCGCGGAACGTTTCAGTAGAGCGCATTAACTCAGGATATATTTCCACATGTGTGTTATAAATACTCTTGTATGTGCAAGGCGTTTCTTGACAGTGCAAAGTACTTAATGGTCTTTGTGGATCACAGGGGAGAGCTTATGTTTCTATAGAAATTATTTATGTGTTTTTGTCTGTAACAGAGCACAGCTCCAGTCACAACATACTTTTTATTATTTTCAGGCATCGCTATATGTATATATATGAAGGAATTTATTTACGACATTCCGGTTGACCACGTGGGTCCAGAAGAAACTGACACTAATACAAAGAAGTAAATATATAAAATTGCACTCTTAATTTTAATATAATGGCACAATACTTTAAAATACCTATGAAATACACTGACTGACAGAGCAAATGCAACACCAAGGAGGAGTGGTTCGAAAGGGATGAAAGTTGGGGAAAAAACAGGGACGGCACGGACGAATAATTGATGTTTATTTCAAACCGATATGCAGGTTACACAATGCGCACGGCATCGACTCAGTAGGATGTAGGACCACCGCGAGCGGCGATGCACGCAGAAACACGTCGAGGTACAGAGTCAATAAGAGTGCGGATGGTGTCCTGAGGGATGGTTCTCCATTCTCTGTCAACCATTTGCCACAGTTGGTCGTCCGTACGAGGCTGGGGCAGAGTTTGCAAACGGCGTCCAATGAGATCCCACACGTGTTCGATTGGTGAGAGATCCGGAGAGTACGCTGGCCACGGAAGCATCTGTACACCTCGTAGAGCCTGTTGGGAGATGCGAGCAGTGTGTGGGCGGGCATTATCCTACTGAAACAGAGCATTGGGCAGCCCCTGAAGGTACGGGAGTGCCACCGGCCGCAGCACATGCTGCACGTAGCGGTGGGCATTTAACGTGCCTTGAATACGCACTAGAGGTGACGTGGAATCATACGCAATAGCGCCCCAAACCATGATGCCGCGTTGTCTAGCGGTAGGGCGCTCCACAGTTACGGCCGGATTTGACCTTTCTCCACGCCGACGCCACACGCGTCTGCGGTGACTATCACTGACATAACAGAAGCGTGACTCATCGGAGAACACGACGTTCCGCCATTCCCTCATCCAAGTCGCTCTAGCCCGGCACCATGCCAGGCGTGCACGTCTATGCTGTGGAGTCAATGGTAGTCTTCTGAGCGGACGCCGGGAGTGCAGGCCTCCTTCAACCAATCGACGGGAAATTGTTCTGGTCGATATTGGAACAAATTGCACATGCTGAAGAATGGCGGTTGACGTGGCGTGCGGGGCTGCCACCGCTTGGCGGCGGATGCGCCGATCCTCGCGTGCTGACGTCACTCGGGCTGCGCCTGGATCCCTCGCACGTGCCACATGTCCCTGCGCCAACCATCTTCGCCACAGGCGCTGCACCGTGGACACATCCCTATGGGTATCAGCTGCGATTTGACGAAACGACCAACCTGCCCTTCTCAGCCCGATCACCATACCCCTCGTAAAGTCGTCTGTCTGCTGGAAATGCCTCCGTTGACGGCGGCCTGGCATTCTTAGCTATACACGTGTCCTGTGGCACACGACAACACGTTCTACAATGACTGTCGGCTGAGAAATCACGGTACGAAGTGGGCCATTCGCCAACGCCATGTCCCATTTATCGTTCGCTACGTGCGCAGCACAGCGGCGCTTTTCACATCATGAGCATACCTCAGTGTCGTCAGTCTACCCTGCAATTGGCATAAAGTTCTGACCACTCCTTCTTGGTGTTGCATTTGCTCTGTCAGTCAGTGTACAAATGATAAAATAAATGAACGAGTCGTTCCTACGGAAGTATTTTATCTCATATTCAGTGATGCCGAGTTATGTCAGAATGCCTGTAAAGCAACATGCTTGAAATATTTTTCCCGAACTCCGAAGAGGAGACCATCTACCACCCATGTTTTTGTGTTCAGCTTATATCTCTCACTGATGTGAGGTACGCATGGGTGGTAAATAGCCTTTTTCCCCTCCCCAACGTGATCTGCTTGCTGATTGTGCTGTTGCATTCGCATCATTGGGTCTAAGATCAGTTCTCGTTTCATGTCATTACAGATTATATTAATAGTATTTCTGAGGGAATGCAATTCTTAATTCTATAGTGAGATATAATAGCTTCTACAATAGCTAGTTCTTCCGCATGCTTATAATTTTGTCCTTCGTTAAACTAGCATTTCGACTATTAGGTCGTCGCAATTATTGATAGTTTTTTTTTTTGAAAGAGAGTTGAGGGGAGTATAAATGGGCATTTCGTTGAAAATTTTAATTTTTGCTTTTATGCAGAAACATTATATGGACTTTTCTAATTAGTTCGGAGTATGATTTTAAAAATTTGGTTGACTAGAATTATATATAATTTAATTCAATTAGATGCATTTTTAGGATTTTATAAACCACTGGTCAGTTAAAAATCAATATCTCAAGACCCATAAGGCCTAGAAGGCTGTGCTCTGATTTGAATTCTAGTGGAAATCTTGCTGCATAAGTTAATAAGACTGGCATAACCGTCGTGATTTTTTTAAGTTTTTCATGTGATAATCTGGGTGTCGAGCTGAATTACTGGGTGAACTTTCATTCCTAACCTCTCTCACTACCTCTGATACACCAGTACAAGTTCTGTAGTACTAATCTCCTTTGTTTTTTACTTTCCTCTACCATCCTTTTGCTCTTCTCATGATCACATGTAATAATCATTAACACACAAGATCAATAGTACACTAGCACAACTGCATAAAGAATGAAAACTTTACACACGTACAATTTGTACTGCCGTTCCTTTCCCGCCACTTTCTGATATTCTTTATTGCAGTTTTTGCTGCCAAAACTCTTTGAGGAGGAAGAATGTGGACTCGTACAATGTAGAAGATGATGAAGATTACAGTACTGGCGCGTTTTAGCTGTTGTTTCTTTTAAAAAGCAAGTTTTAATTTAATTAATTTTTAACTGCAATTTCTAAA
Organism: Anabrus simplex; assembly: GCF_040414725.1. NCBI lineage: Eukaryota > Metazoa > Arthropoda > Insecta > Orthoptera > Tettigoniidae > Anabrus > Anabrus simplex. The sequence continues at coordinate 153,627,311 of NC_090271.1, forward strand.
AAAAACTCTTCTTTTTCAGGCAAATAACCGTTTTCTCAGGAACTATGGAAGATAGACTGTTGATTTTTTTCACAGTTCATTTATAATATCGTCTCTGCCAGGAAAAGACCTCCTATCTGGAATATTTTAGCTTAGAACTTTGGCTGGTAAGGTTCTGTCATCTAAGGTGGAATATTGTGTGAATATCGTCAAAGCATTCTCACTCTTGTTAATGTATGTGCTGCGGGTCAGTATATCTCCAAAAATATTATCACATGGGAGGTTTTGTCCCGGCAACGACGATTTTGTTATGACACTACACCTCTAGAATGGTAGAGATAGTTTGTGTGTTTGCAGTAGAATGCACAAAAATGTAGGGAAGTATTTTAATAAAACAACAGATTAAATTCTATTCTCACTTCTAGAATATGTGGCCTACTGCAATTCAACTAGAGGAGTAAATATACGAAGCATGTATAAGTAACCTGAAAAAAGTGTCTAAGCATGAAGTAGTTCTTGAGAAAACGGGCCATGAAGTTAGAAAATTTAACGTTAGCGGGATAGGCCAATCATACTTACCTTACCGGGCGAGTTGGCCATGCGGTTAGGGGCGCGCAGCTATGAGCTCCCATCCGGGAGATCGTGGGTTCTAATCCCACTGTCGGCAGCCCTGAAGATGGTTTTCCGTGGTTTCCCATTTCACACTAGGCAAATGCTGGGACTGTACCTTAATTAAGGCTACAGCCGCTTCCTTCCCACTCCTAGGCCTTTCCTGTCCCATCGTCGCCATAAGACCTATCTATGTCGGTGCGACGTAGAGCAAAATAGCATACTCACCTTAAGTAGAGAATAAAAGTGGCCAGCCGGATGGCGTATAAACGGTGGTAAGTCTAAATTACCTCTGCAGTTTGTTTCGATAATCGTGAATAGAAAATGCAGGTTTTTCTCTTCCTGAAAATCTCACTCACTGGTGTGATGTCCGTGGTTGAGTTCCATGTCAAAGACTGAGAAGCAGATCAGAAAGGAACTACGCCCCGGTGGAGCGCACAAATGTGAGGGATATCCGCAGAAATAAGCTCGGCTTACGGCTCTCTCCACTGACTGACAGTAAATTCCATCCTTCTTTGCTGTTGCTACGGAAATGGAGTTCTTTGAGATGCATATATTGTATCTCCGCTAGTCGGATATTAGCAGTTTTACGTCGAGGTTCCTGTAATGAAACCTGTTTAGAACAGCAGTGCTTTGAACAACCAAAAATAAACAGTATAAGGCAGTGAACAGTTCAGAGCGTGTGCGCACCATGTCTCCCTTGACAAATAAATCCTTAAAAGCATACTACCAACTCCCATGTTCTGCAGCTTCAATCAATCAATACTGATCTGCATTTAGGGCAGTCGCCCAGGAGACAGATTCTCTATCTGGTGTTTTCCTAGCCTATTCTTAAACGATTTCAAAGAAATTGGAAATTTATTGAACATTTCCCTTGGTACATTATTCCAATCCCTAACTCCCCTTCCTATAAATGAATATTTGCCCCGATTTGTCCTCTTGAATTCCAACTTTATCTTCATATTGTGATCTTTCCTATTTAGAGACTCCACTTAAACTTATTCGTCTACTAATGTCATTCCACGTCATCTCTCCGCTGACAGCTCGGAACATACCACTTAGTTGAGCAGCTCATCTCCTTTCTCCCAATTCTTCCCAGACCAAACTTTGCAACATATGTGTTACGCTACTCTTTTGCCGGAAATCGCTCAGAAAAAATCGAGATGCTTTTCTTTGGATTTTTTCCAGTTCTTGAATCAAGTAATCCAGGTGAGGGTCTCATACACTTGAACCATACTCTAGTAGGGTTCTTACCCGAGACTTATATGCCTTCTCCTTTACATCCTTACTACAACTTCTAAACACCCTCATAACCATGTGCACAGATCTGTACCCTTCATTTACAATCCCATTTATGTGGTTACCCCAATGAAGATCTTTCCTTATATTAACACCTAGATACTTACAATGATCCCCAAATGGAACATTCACTCTATCAACTCAGTAATTAAAACTGAGAGGACTTTTCCTATTTATGAAACTCACAACCTCAATTTTAACCCCGTTTATCATTATACCATTGCCTACTGTCCATCTCACAACGTTATCGAGGTCACGTTGCAGTTGCTCACAATTTATTTATTTATTTATTTATTTATTTATTTATTTAATTTATTTATTTATTACTCTATACAGAATAACATCATCCGCAAAAAGCCTTACCCCTGATTCAAATTCTTTACTCATATCATTTATATATATAAGAAAACATAAAAGTCCAATAATACTGCGTTGAGGAATTCCCCTCTTAATTATTACAGAGTCAGATAAAGCTTCGCCTACTATAATTCTCTGAGATCTATTTTCTAGAAATATAACAATCCATTCGGTCACTCTTTTGTCTAGTCAAATTGCACTCATTTTTGCCTGTAGTCTCCCATGATCCACCCTATCAAATGCTTTAGACAGGCCAATCGCGATACAGTCCATTTAACCTCCTGAATCCAAGCTACAAGTTGAGCTTCAGTGGAATAATCTTTGCTAAAATCGAACTGCTTTCTATCGAACCAGTTATTAATTTCGGAAACATGTCTAATATAATCAGAAAGAATGTCTTCCAAAAGCTTACATGCAACGCATGTCAAACTTATTAGCCTATAATTTTCAGCTTTATGTCTATCACCCTTTCCTTTATACACAGGGGCTACTATAGCAACTCTCCATTCTTCCATATGCAGCGTTAGTCAAATTATATGAAAGAGATTTTACTGCACGTACGAAGTTTGCAAGGACTAATATTAAAGGTGATATTTGCAAATTAATTCTTGAAGTATCTTCCATTCCTCAGCACTAATTTGTTACACTTTAAAATCTATCACAGAACTATTTAAAATAGTTTTACTTGAGTCCGCCTTGTCAATACACCTTATAATGATAGAAAACTATTTATTTTACCATACATGTTTCGGGACAACGTGCCATCTCACACAGCAAAACCAGTGAAGGTCATCTTGAAATCGCTTGGATGGGACGCCCTTCAGCACCCGCCGTAATGCTCTGACACGGCGCCATCTGACAATACTGATGAAGGAATGGATGATTTTCCGAAACATGTATGGTAAAATAAATATTTTTCTATAATAATACGGTGTATTGGCAAGGCGGACACAAGTAAAAATATTTTAAATAGTTCTGTAATAGATTCAGACAAGTCAATACGGGATTAAACAATCACATTTACCTATTATGGTTAAGTTTATAAAGATTGCTACACTTTTATACCTATTTTCGGAAATTTAGGTGTAGCCATTTCCATAAATAAACAAAACATCAAATATGAAATTATACTTGTGTTCGACCATTCTTATCCTAATCCAAAATAACACTGACATAAATTGCAAATATTAAAAAAAAATTATACACAATTTTTATTTTGAAAAGGCCGATCCTGCAATATTATTACCGAGCTCGATAGCTGCACTCGCTTAAGTGCGGCCAGTATCCAGTATTCGGGAGATAGTAGGGTCGAACCCCACTGTCGGCAGCCCTGAAAATGGTTTTCCGTGGTTTCCCATTTTCACACCAGGCAAATGCTTGGGCTGTGTGACGTAAAGCAAATAGCGATGTTATTACTAGATACAGATCAATATACAGCAGATTGCTACATTTTATACTAGCATTGTTCATTCAACGTCAATAATATTTCAGAAATAGTTTCAAACAATACGTTCAAAGGGGACCGATGATGATGATGCTTGTTGTTTAAAGGGGCCTAACATCGAGGTCATCGGCCCCTAATTGTACGAAATGAAATAACAAAAAATTCAAATTCATCCACTGACTAAAATAAAATAAAAAATGCCATGAAGAATGAATGGATGGACATGAACCCTACAAAAAACAAAAACAAACAAACAAACAAACAAACAAACAAAAACAGTGGATCAGACTCAAAAAGAAGGTAGTTAATTAGAGTATTACTGACCAAGGGACCATTTATAAAGCACAATGATGCTTGATGTCTGAAGGGGTGCTAAATTCACGTCTAAGGCCCCACAGAATGGTACATGTCGCGAGTAGTGTAGAACCATGGTATTTGTCATTTTAGGGAACTGATCAAAAGTAGCCAAGACTCACGGTGGTCCACACAAGATGGTACTACTCACAAGTATTGCAATTCGTTAGGGAACGCAGACCTATGGTGTTTCTCACACAATGGCGCCACTCATAGCCAACGCAAACCGATAAGGCTCTTCACCTAGGTGTACTAGACACGGGCGCCGGTATTCCCGTGGTGTTCCTCACATAGTGGGTACCAATCACAGGCAACGCCAACCCACGGTGCCGCTCATATAGCGGTACAACTCACAGGCTACGCCCAGACCCGCGGTGTTGCTCACATGGGTACAACGCACGGGTACTGGAATCCACCAGGCCAGGCTTTTTACTGCAACTAATCACGAACCTATTTCGTACCAATTTAGTGATACTACTCGCAAGTACATGCAACCCATGGTGTTCCCCGCATGATGGTACGAATCAAGAGTAGTTTCATGGTTCTAATTCAATCATCCCGTGGTCGCCCCTTGTAGCCGCCTCTTACGACAGGCAGGGGATACCGCGGGTGTATTCTACATGTGCGTCCCCCACCCGCAGGGGTCAAAGGGGACCATTTGCAGATCTAACCATTTGGGAGAAACTCTAGTTCGTTACAAGATTCTCGTTTATGGTCTCTCATTGGCCAATGAGATACAGTTTACTGTTTTGTATTCCTTAATATATATGAAGCACGTTATACCGAGTTATGGAAGTGTTAATGGGCCAGCTTTTCAAGACAGAATAAGAAGCTCTATCACGGAGCTTGTTAGTTAATTGTTTGCTCAATTAAGTAATTTACTACTACAATTTGTTACGTAACTGCACAATTGATCACTGAACAATCATCAAGTAAATTCAACTGCATGAACCAGGAGAATCAGAGTTAAATTCCTAGTGTAATGTGGGTAAATATAGGACACGTTCACTGAGATTCCTTTTTATAGCGGTTTACGTCATACTAACTCACATGATATGTCGGAAAACCTCACTGAGATGATTATTTTTTCTATTCATTTTACGTCGCGTCGGCATAAACAGGTCTTACGACGATGGTGGGATAGGAAAGGGCTAGGAGTGGGAAGGAAGTGAACGTGGCCTTATTTAAGGTACAGCCTGGTGTGGAAATGGGAAACCACGGAAAACCATATTCAGGGATGCTGACAGTAGGGTTTGAACCCAATATCTTCCGAATGAAAATTGAGTTTTTTATATAAAAAAGGAACATTGGCTTATTGACAGTAGAAACAAACTTGATATTATTACAACAAATGCTAAATGTGAATATCGAAATCAACGAGCTTAGTTTCAGAAACTGACAATGAAGTAGCTTCCCGTATAATAACACTGAGACTGTTGAATAGTTTGGAGAAATAAAGCTACAAAATTTTACTGCTGTAGTAAGCAGATTTTATTTGTTTACAGTGTGTTTTGGGATCTCCTCTTGTACTCTACCAAGTGTATGCATAAGTATTTTCCAGTTTTGCTAAGAGATGGCACCAGCGAACAGTACGCAGCGTATGAATTTCACACATAAGTGTGTTCGTCTGGCATTAATCTACCAACACATACAAGTTGAGTCCTCCAAACACTAGTGTCTATGTTGTATCGTTCAGTGATCATGTCGACGTTTGTGCCTTGAAAATAACATTTGCGGCACGCATTGCTTTTCTCATTTAATCGAAAGAAAACGGCTGTGGAAAGTCATTGTTTGCTCGTAGAATCATATGGTGAACACGTTCCATCGATTAGAAGATGTGAGACATGGTTTCGACAATTTAAACGTAGTTATTTCAACGTGAAAAACAGTGCGCTCTGGTCGACCGCAAAAGTGCGAAGAAGAGCAATTGCAGGAGTTACTGGATGATGATCCAACTCAAACTCAACGCTATCGACAACAAATGATTAATTTAAAATACGTTTTGATCGAAAGACGACCAGAATGGGTCCGAAGACATGACAAAGTGATTTTGTTACACGACAACGTGCCATCTCACACAGCAAAACCAGTGAAAGACACCTTGAAATCGCTTGGCTGGGGCATACTTTCGCACCCGCCGTACTTTCCTGGCCTGGCGCCATCTATCACCTCTTCGCATCAATGGGGCACGCGCTCGCAGAGCAGCACTTCAGCAATTTCGAGGAAGTTGGAAAATGGCTCGACGAATGGTTTGCCGCAAAAAAACAAGCAGTTTTTCTGGCATGGTATTCGTAACTTACCTGAAAGATGGGCGAAGTGTACAGCAGCCGATGACCAAAATTTTGAATAAACAAAATATGAATTTCCCTTCAAAATTACGTGTTTTATTTACCACAAAAAACCGGAAAATCTTATGCATACACCTGGTAGGTTCCTGCCTCACCATCATTTCAGTTTATTCGTGTAATATACAGCAGTGGCTGAAATTATTTCATGGAGACCATTTTGCGACAGAATATCAGAATTCTTTAGGCTCATACGAGGAATCTGAGGAATGTGTTTAATGACATCCTTCGTGGGATATTAGCATTTTCAAAACATTCGTTATAATAACAATCCGAAGTATGGATCGTACAACTCTTAAAATTTTCAATTGCGATATGATAAATACTCTTCAGTATCCAATGAGAAACTTTGATTTTTAGCCAGCACAATGCACCAATACGTATATTATCACAAAATGCTTTGATATAGTTCTGGGAAAAAAACGTTCTAGGCACATCTAGAGAGACAGAAAGTCTTGTGGGAGAATACTTCTGGAAAGTTCATGGTTAAAGCAAGTATCTCTAACAAAGGACGCTTTCGTTTTAGAAAATGACTTCGATAGTCCACCAGAAAGATGAAATTATTACTTAAGAAATATGATAAATCTTGACGTTCGCTGTTGGTTTGTGTTGTAAATTTCGTGGATGGTATTTGAAGAGCGCCTTCCGCTGTTTACAGAGCGCTCTGCAACTCCAGTAGAGTAGGATTATGAAACGTCAGCTAGAAGATGATTGATGTGCTGAGATGAAAACATCTTCAGTAATATCAGTTTAAAGGGATTTATCAGTACACGACTTGAACTATCGAATTGATTTAGTACCTCATGTACATCATAGAATTAAATAGGAGTGGCATAAGGACGTTAATCCCTCGATTACCCAACAGTGAATGGGAGGTTACGTATTACCTTGATCCTTAATAATTAGCAGAGACAACTTTACCCGGTGAAATGATTAATTCAGCGGTTAGATTTTACTGTAGGCCTTTGTACGTTGTGCCCACCAGTGGATATAGTAATAAAATAAGGGAGCCTGGACAAAACTTCCAACTAGCTAACTTGCAACTCTTATGAAAGATACCTAAATCCAATTGGTACACCATTTAACTATTTCATCTGTTCGCTCAGCTACCTTTCCATGTCTTATAATAAAACGACTACTATCTCACGGTACCCACAGTAGTTTTTTGCCACAAACCATGTCGTGTGCTATAGAATGTACGGTAAAGGGCTGAATACATTCATTAGGAAAAAATCCTTAATTTGAATGTGTGTGTCACTGGCTTTCTGTGCAGTACAGTAGTCGTAAATCAATTTAGAAGTAGATACCTTTTTCAAAGAAATTAAAATGTGCTACTTAACATAAATATTTTCGCACGTGATAGAATCACTAGTACAGGCAAAATAAAGAACCGATTACAATGCCATCGCATCAGTGCTACATTCTGCACACCTGCGGTGCAGAATAAGGTAACGTTTAGTAACTCGTGCCTCGATGCACGTGTTGACACGATCGATATAACAGACGCTGTATACAAGGTGGTCGGAAACAACGTGAACCGGGTATTTAGGAATTAGAGGGTTGATCATACTGATAAATAATTTTAAAAACACAATTATATATATCGCACCGTTATCATTTTATGAGCCGCTGAAGTTAGCCAATCAGATCGCTTCGGGGGCGAATTCAAGTGGACTTTGCGAGACGGTGTTGTTAAATCTGTACGTGGCTTAAAACCGGCTTGAGAGCACCAACTGAAGAATAAAACTTCGCCGGTATTCTGTGAGATCTCCGAAGTTAAGCAACATTGGGCGTAGTCAAGATTTGGATGGGTTGCCACGCGCTATTGGTGGGGATAAGGGAATGGAGGAAGCGGAAAGGAAGTGGCTACCCTACCGTATGTAAACTTCGGCTCAGGCACACCTCTGCGGAGGTTCGGACCTGCCTTTGGGCAGAATACACCCTTACCTTACAAGGGAAGATGTTTGAATACAGGCCTCGGTGCTGACAGGATTGCGCCAAAGCAAGTGCGTTACGGTGTCACTGGCTGAAAGCAACGGTGAGTTTGATGCTGATTTCTCGGCATGGCTCCAAAGCCGATTTTAAGTCACGTGCAAGTTTAGCAACAATGCCGCGCAAAGCCCATACGAATTGGCCCGCGAAGCGATCTGATTGGCTAATTTCAACAGCTGATAAAATGAAAACGGTGCGAGATATCGAATTATTTCTTTCAAATTATTTATCAGGATGACCAACATCGAACGCTCATATCCCCGGTCCGAGTTGTTTCCAACCACCCTGTATAAACCTACCCACGGTCTGGCTGTATAGATGACTAGTATTTGGTCCAGTTGTTTGATTCCAAGTCCAGTAGGGATTTAACCCTTCTTTGCTATTTCTTCTGGCTCGTGGACTGAGCGTTTGTGCCGTCTTCAACATTAGATTTCATACCAGCTAGGGTACCATCGTCGAAAAGAGGCGTCTCCGGAGACCACGTACGCTACAAATTACACTGCCAATGAAGATCTTCATGACAATAGAAGAACCGGTCTCCATTCATTCTATTTTTTCCAGAAGTGTTCAGTGTTCAACAAATCAGATGCTCAGAGCAAGGAAGTGTTGAAACTTGACGCTCAGGCACTCTTGGGAAAGCTGAGCTGTGTAAGGGCGAACGATGTTCCAGCTGGAAAATGGCAAGTATTGTAAGAACAAGTAGCAAGTACGATGTTGTTGAGAAATGGCAGGAAACGCAAAAGTGGTGCAGATAGCAAATAATTCTGCGCTAGGCATCTGGAGGTGCTTGTTATGGAAATAAAATACGTTACTAGTAATTCCACACGGCTATACATTATGAACACGGAAACCATTATATTTGCCCATATCTCTCTGACAATCTAGAGGTCCTCTATCCTGGTCATGTCTGTAGGTTGTCTTGTATGTGTATCTTCCTGTGTCCAAAGCTCCTAGTTCAATCCGACTGTGGAGTCCAAACTTTCAAATGATGAGAAATACCACTCATAGTCGTCAGAGACCATCAAACCACCTATAAAACATATGTATACTTTTATAAGTCCGCCTCTGTGGAGTATTGTATTGTATTTATTCATGAACATAACAGGCGTTCAGCCCCAAATACATGTTCACAATAAAAAAATCCAACCTAAGCCACCACGTTCACAACAATAAACAGACATAGTTAATATACCTAAAAGAAATAAAAGGACACCACAGTTTATAAACAAAAAAGAAAACAAAAAGAAAAGAACACCACATAATAACCTGCCGTCCGGCCAAGTCATCACCCCTGGTGAGAAGAAGGCCACCCTCCCAGTGATGACTCGACCGGCCCTTCCCGTGGAGACCTCCTGAAGGCCTCAAGATCTAACCAGATGACAATTTTTTCTTCTCACCATTCCACTCCTAATTGTACTCCTTGGACATGCCGTGAAGTCCGTCGGATACTCCGGATATGTGGCCCCCTCAGATGGGGCCACCCAGTAGCCATCCTCAGTGTCTTCATGTCATGTCCAGCATAGGTATTTTGGTCTTGGGCCCTTCCCACCCCGACTTCTTACGGGTGAGTCCATCTCACCCGTTCCCCATTTTCCTTGCCATTTACACCATCATTTCTCCATACTCCTCCCTCATCGCCTTTCAACATACATAATAAAGACATAAATACTTAAAAATAAACATATATTACCACCTATGCAATTCCGGAGCAAGACTACACCATGCCTCCACCTGTCCTTATTGTCACATCACATTCCATCACCGCCATTGTTTATCTGTTTGACCTACTCCGGATTGCTGAGTCCAGACAACCTTGCCTCACCAGCCATGTCTGTGTTTACATTAACCATGCTTGATCTATTTCAATACTCAGCCATACTCTACATTAGATTTGACCTATCGTCTACAAAACCACAATTTGTCAACTCTCACAATTACATATAGATCCTATGTACTACTTCTCTAAAATTACAATATAGCTAAAAGATATACCTCTACCATCATTTCTCCAACTCCACATTATAGCAATGAATACACCACACATCCCTCCATCTCCACAATTCCGCCACAAATAGATTTACATATTACAGCAATACATACACCCTCCCTTCACCCTACTTTTCTCACACCTCATTTCATCTTACCACACATCTACCATCACCTCTCCGTCAATACTTTAACTTCACTCTTTAATCATTTATTACAACAATAAATACACCACCACTTTTCTATACTTCTCCAGCACCACATTTCAACATATCCCAAACCTAAATATACCAAATGACACCACTTCTCCACACTACATTCCGACATAAATAATCCATCTAGATACTAGGCTATCTTCTCTTTAAAATACCAAACACTCATATACCATCTCTTCACCAACACCATATTTCAACCTCCACCATTATAACTCTGCTCCTTCTCAACACTCGCTTATTTTAGCATTAAATAAACATCTTACCAAACACAAAGCTGTTACCAACTACCATTCAATACATATAACGCTCCACCTGTTTTTCTTTTTTTTCATTATACTTCCAATTACAATATCACTTCTCCATCACCACATTTCAACCTCCACACACCTAACTCTACTCCCTCACAATACTCACATATTTCATCAATACATAACACTCCACCAAATACACATTGTCCATCCCTTTTCAACTTCTGTCATCACTCTAACTCACCCTCCTTCAATCTGCTCTCACATAACTTTTTTTACCGAGCATAAATACCTGTTGAACTCACCCCCTCTTTCCCACTGCTGAATAATCCATCTCAGAATAGATTGCTCATCCCCCCTTCCCAGTAGTTCCTTCTGCTCAGCACTCATTAATTTTTGCCTTAACTTACTCGTTTCTTCACAATCACCTAATAAGTGAAAATCATCATTTACTGCCCCGCAGAGTATACACACAGTCTTGTCCCTCCCTTGCAGCCACCCCCTATTCCTATGTAATCCTAAAATCCACCAAATCATCCCATGCCTTTTTGACCTATCATGGAATCTAATATTCATCCCTACTATCTCCTCTATTTTCGTCAAAACATTCAAGGAATTTCTCAGTCTACTTTCTCCTAATAATTTCTGCCTATTTATATCTCTGATCCTCCTCACAAGGATCTTCACCCCTCTAACTTCTGTCTTCGTCCATACCGCCCCCCATAGGTGCCCTAATCCTATCATCTCTAAATATCCCTTAATTTTATCTAGCCATCCCCCCTTGTAAACGCTCTTCCTTTGTTGTTCGTACGCTGCCTGCAATACCCTCCCACCTTCCTGTCTTTTTAAATTCATCCAGTATCTAACTATACTTTTCACACCCTCCGATTCTAAATCCTCTCCACACATCAATTCCGCCCCTATATTAGCTGTGCACCTTGGTAAACACATTATTATCTTTCCAAAACTACTGATAATACTTCTTAATTCCCCTCTTCTCTCATCTAACCCCCATACTTCTACGCCATATAATACCCTCCCATAAATGACCGATCTTAACACTAACCTCAAAGTCTTATAACTAATGCTCGGGTATTTGGCTATCAAGTTTCTTACTGAGTCTAGGGCTGCCAAACCTCTGTTTTTCATCCTTTTAATCTGGTCTTTCCACGTTCCTTTACTGTTAAAAATAACACCTAAGTATTCCAACTTTTTAACTTGTTCCAATCTTTCTCCCTGTAGTATCCATTTCCCTTCTATCTTTCTTCCTTTGTTTCCCTGAACTACTAATATTTTAGATTTATTGCCATTAATTTTCAAGCCCCATTTCCTCTGTGGAGTAGTGGTTAGTGTAATTAGCTACCACCCCCAGAGAACCGGGTTCGATTCCAGGCTCTGCCACGAAAATTTGTAAAGTGGTACGGGGGCTGGAACCGGGTCCACTCATCCTCTGGAGGTCTACTGAGTAGAGAGGGGTTCGATTCCCTCCTCAGCCATCCTGGAAGTGGTTTTCTGTGGTTTCCCACTTCTCCTCCAGGCAAATACCGGGATGGTACCTAACTTAAGGCCACGGCCGCTTCCTTCCCTCTTCCTTGTCTATCCCTTCCAAACTTCCCATCCCCCACCAGGCCCCTGTTCAGCATAGCAGGTGAGGCCGCCTGGGCGAGGTACTGGTCATTCTCCCCAGTTGTATCCGCCGACCCATAGTATGCAGCTCCAGGATACTGCCCTTGAGGTGGTAGAGGTGGATCCCTCGCTGAGTCAGAGGGAAAAACCAACCTTGGAGGATAAACAGATTTAGATAGACAGGTACTTTAATAACCGAATATCATAAAGCGTGTGACATTTTTCCTACCTCCCGTGGTTACTACCACTTTCATTGGCTGAAATTCGTGGAATGTGGCGTCACTCCCGCAATTCAACACATATTTCATTAAGAACTATCGCATAATGAAGGCTCCTCAATGATGTCTTTGTTTGCGGTTAGGCCAATAGTCTCTACTTGCCGGGGGAACACTTTTTTCGAAAGTTTCTATGTTGTGCATCCCCCGACTTCTTAGACCAATGGCTTTTGTCACTGATCAGGACAAGCACAAACCAATCAAGAAAAGGTCCTTCAGCAGCTGGAAAGAGTTGACAACAGCCAAAAGGAAAACACAATCGTGATGCGTCGATCCTCCACGCACTGCAGTAATAATAATAATAATAATAATAATGTTATTTGCTTTACGTCCCACTAACTACTTCTTAAGGTCTTCGGAGACGCCGAGGTGCAAGAATTTAGTCCCGCAGGAGTTCTTTTACGTGCCAGTAAATCTACCGACACGGGGCTGTCGTATTTGAGCACCTTCAAATACGCGCTGCAGTAAAGCACCCAGCAAATTTTCTGCGGAGTGCATACCGGAGATCTACAAGCAGTTCAATTAAACTGCCTCTCTTCAACTCCATCAGTTGTTGATATAGTAGTGTTATACATAATTTAGGCATGACTATATTTCATGAATCACTCCTAACATGTATCGTGCGTGTCGCATCACACGCGGTATTGTAAGTGTTGTTCATGTAGTCCACACGAAAAGCATTTTTAGTGCCTTCATATGCTTCCACCGAACGAAACGTTCAACATTTACCTATTCTGTATCGTTGGCGCTATTTGTCAACTTCCTAGAGAAATTACCTTAATTGTTTATTCCTCTGGGGGCTGGATTTTGGGGCCGTGTTCAACACTGACATTTCAACTTAAGTAGGGCCCCATCCTTGTAGACGCGCAGGTCTCCCGTATGGCGTCAACAAGAAAGACGTGGGCCTTTACTAAGACCACACAACATCACGTTTATTATTAACTTCCCAGGTAGATCATCTTAAAAGTGGATCAATGAATACAACGTATGGAAATTTTACGATGATGGAAAATATACCCACTCAAATTTGAAATGATTCCCAGTTTGAATACCCTTGAGAATTTTCGGGAAACTTAGAGATTCTAAGGTATTTTAGTCTATAAGATGTGTTTGTTAGAACAGAGGATTGAGGAAGTGGGTGTTATATTGAGTGTCACTATACAAGAATGTAAAATAAATCAGGAAATATGGGATACTCTACTGAACTTAAGGTCTGAGAAGCCGGCTTAAGGAGATGTCTATCACTGTTACCGTCTTCCGGATTATTTACAGCTAATTTTTACATGTATTTATTTACGTTTAGTTTTTACAATATTTACAGCTATTGAATGTTCAGCTAATTTTTACATGTTATTTAGATTGAAATTTTGCGTTATTTTGCAGTTCTTAACGGACAGTGCCATATTATTGACAAGCCTACCGTTATGTACCTGGCAACATTTGTTCAGAATGACGGCCACCACCCTAAATTCGAACTTTTATCAACGTACGAGATAGTGCCGTATCCCTGATGTGTTTCGAATGTAAGGAAAATAACTGAACTGTAAATAACGTAAAAACTATGTAAACAAATATGTACGACCACTTATCAATAATTCGCAGAACACTGATAGTGATAAACATATGTATGCCCATAACTTCTTAAGTTTCCATCTAACCTTAGGTTCTCTCTCTAAACGTGTTATGTAGACCATCCCCTATTCCCTGTTTAAGTTTTGCTCATTTTTTTATCGAAAGTTCGTGCTATTTAACAGACTTCGTTTAGCATGAAAAGTATTTGGTCACACAAAAACCTTCGGTAAACTGTATGCTGATCTTTAAGATAATTGTATCATCTTTCTTTATCATCTATTTAATTGTAAAATGCTTAAAGGAATGCTTGCTTCAATAATGAAGATGTCTATGTGCTTTACCACTGCTTCATAAGTGAATGTTTGTTGCTTTGTATGCACGATAGGTGTCACAGTATTCATTGTGGAAATTATAAAAACATACTTATTACTTTCACGCTTAATGCAAGGAACTGAATGATGTATTAATATCTCCTTTTCTAGCTGGTGGCGTCACAACAGCGGTTGACGACAACACGACGCGGACACACTTGAACAATCACAGTGCCGTTACACACAATAATCAACATAGGGAGAGCGTGACGCTCCTACTGGCACCATCGTCCAACAAGGTCACTACTGCAGTAACAGCCAACACGACTGTTTCTGCTGTCTGACATCCTCCATCTAAAGGTCACGATTTCGTGTAACAATCCCATCTCTATTTGAATAATAGGATAGCCAGGACAATCATCTCTGCTATCTGATGTCCTGCTACAGACGGACTACGATTGAGAAGAACTACTACTCTTCATTGTTACGAACTGCTCTCGCTATGGAATCCTGTCCCATATGGCCACAGTAGCTTGAATATGCACACCATGATACTCAGAATTTTGTATTAGGTTAGGGTATTCTGTAAATAAGAATTACCCCAGATCATGAAAAACCATTCCAAAGAGAGAATGACAATAATGTAATGTCAATATCAAAGGGTAGATTATGGCGCGAATGCTGTACTTCAGTGAACCTCCAAGACTTTAACTTAAAATAATGAATGTTTTTTGAAATTGTTTCAAATTTTACAATAACATACTTAAAAAATGAGTGTACAGTATATACCGGGTTGTACGCTGGAGTTGTGAGATATTTTCGAAAACATGTACACGAAGGAGAGAGTTTCAGCTCCATATCATAATTGAATTCGTATTTGAGTGTGCCTTCCAATGTTATATTCATTACACACTTCTCTGAAGAATTTCGTAAAAATGAAAATCGAAACATGAAATTTTAGGAGATGGATACAAGACAACATTGAGCTATTTCGAGTTATAATTATTCTGTAATTGTTACCCGTTGTTCCATAATAATAAATACTCTTTACGATAAATACAGTATGTGGCTTGTTAAAAATTATAGTGGCATGATATATAATTTATAATACAATTGTATACAGTAAATTAAGGAGTAAATAGCAACAAATATATTACATGGAGGCTGTCAGGAACTTGCTCAATCGGTAAATGTGCAATTGTAGTTATTTACATTACCATACCAAGCACCTGGAATTGTTTTCATGACGTATTCAAGTACGAAAACTATCCCGAATGGATATTAGTTTATATGACATTCAAAAGGAGAGAGAAACGCTGCAAACTATCCCCGGATTGGTGTTTTTTTTATACACGCTACTCTAGATACTCCAGGAAATTTGTGAAGTCCAGTAGGAAATATATTTAAATTTAACAATTCAGAGTAGAACACGTTTCCAAAACTTATTTAAAAATGTTGAATTTAGTCTCATAGATATAAAGTAAATTATTTTCTTTTCTTAATATTATTATTATGGCAAATCTAGGGTGTCCTGGATCAGATTAAATAAATAAATACTGAATATGTGACATACCCATGTCACGTACCTAATTTAATCCTCTGTACGTCATGAAGAATATTATTATGTAGATAAACACCTGTAATATAGAATCTAATGCCAATGATTTACTAAAATCAAAAAGACTAGGATTGTCTTCCCAGAAGCAAATTCAACTATGTTTACAAGTCGTTGTCCTCTTACTCACCTACTTTAACAAAGCTCTATTAAACAGCAACATTTTACCAAAAGAAAAAAAGATCTCTACGGGCACGTGAAAAGGATATTTCTACGGTAAACTGATATTAATATACAGGGAATCGTATAAAATATAGGAGTCTTACAGTAAAATGGTAACTGAGAGTGAATGGGTTATTACAACTTTATATCATTTCATTTTACACAGATGCTGTTTTCGCGTATATAACAATGCGTGCTCCGTGACATTTCGTGAACATCTGTACAACGCGTGTCGAAAATAGGCTTTAGTTCTTTCTGTCTCTGCACTTCTGTGTAAAGTTTGACCTATACGATTACAGCTTGTTAACACGCGTATTTTTAATACTCGTGATGTCCTCTACTACGACGTTATCCTGGAAAATATTCCGCCATCTCTTATTCTTATTCATTCCACTAAGTTGACAGGTTCAGAGCAACATAAACTGCATTAAGATAATGTTAATTTAATGGGATGTGACCTGAAGAGGACTGGCGCAGGTCTTTCGAGTTGATATCGTATAGGCGACCTGCGCGTCTGTCAGGATGGGACCTTACCTATGATGAATTCTAATGCTGAAGACGACACACACACACATACAGCCCGTGACCAGCCACTGGAATTAACCAATGAAGAATAAAATCCCCGGCCCGGTCGAGAATCGAACCAAAGACCCCTGGACCAAAGGCTAGTACATTAACCATGGATCCGGACAAGATGATGGCGAAAGAGTCTCTCTGTAACTTATAGACACAATACGCATTACTCCCACACTAAAAACCAATATGTTCAGTGCTGTAACATTTTAATTAAATTTTAGGACTCTGAAAAGAGGATCCGAAGGCTCTGTACTAGATTTCCTGCAGAGTAATTAGGAGAAAGTTTAGGGGCGGACTTAGAACAAGTAGCCTGATAAATGTTGACAATAATGGGTACCTATACTGAGAGTATACTGTGTAAAGAAAAATTCTATGACAAACTGAGCGAAAGAATCATGGAGATAGAAATATAAAATATCACCAAAGAGCAGAATGACTTTCAAATGAAGAGTGGTGCAGGTATAGTGTGTCCGTCCCTTACGCGGAATCTTTAGGGCTTGGGTTCGATTCCCGGCCAGTATAGGGAGTGTATTTCTCGACTGAGCTTTAGAACGGGTTTCCATTCAGCCTCGTGAGAGCAAGTGAGCAGTAGTCTGATATGAGACGTAACAGACCCAGTCTCAGAAGCCAAGAAATGCATCTGACGATGTCGTTACTCTGATCACATAAACCAGTATTTTTGCAAGACATATGCAGGGGCAACAGCCATCTTGAGAGCCCAAGGGCTTCAAAACCTATAAGCGCCATAGTTTTGTTTGTTCGTGGAGAAAATGTACCACCGCTGTATGCGTAGTTAAACGGAAAGTTTTGCTATATGAATATGCAGTCACGAATGCAGGGTTTATCCAAAGATTTGTAATGAACATCAGGGATTGATTATTTGGTTAAAAAAAGAACAAATCTCCTTATGAACATATGTCTTGCAATGCGTCAGTATTGAGGTATAGGACGTAAATTGGTCACATCTTAGGAGATACGAAAAGTGACCGCCAGGAGTAGCAACACAACATAACAGGTGGAGTCGCTCAAAGACACCTGCGACCGGTTGAACAGTTGCATTGGCGTTATTGATGCGCTGTCTCAGGTCACTGATATCGTTTTCGTGTGTTTTGATGGATAAAAGTCCAGTAGATTAAGGTCAGGAAGCCGGGCAGGCCAAAGCACTGGACATCGATGCTCGATCCACTATCGTGGTAAGGTCTGGTCCAAGAACCGGCGTATATGCAAACTGAAGTGCGCTGGAGCATGAAGCACGTGGTGTGGCGGATTGCTAGGGGCACATGTTCCAGCAGTACAGGCAGCGTGTCGGTGTCTTCCTGATTGCGAACTGGCCAGATTGCGAACAAGTGGGTATCTGAAGGGAATGATTTGGGTGTGACACACATTAATGAGTCCAGATTGCGAACAAGTGGAAAATACCAAGTTGCCAACCCGCTTGACTAGAAATATTGATTTGGATATGAACAAAATTCTAATTTGACGGGCTGCAGAAAAATTAACCCTCAGTTGGTACACCATGTTCTGGTATACACAATTGGATTACTGGGTAATACACAAAGAAAAGTTAAAAGCATGTAAGAAAAAACCCACTTGTTTCCGAATAAACTTTTAATGTATTATTTTGAATAATAATAATAATAATAATAATAATAATAGTAATAATAATAATAATAATAATAATACCGGGCGAGTTGGCCGTGCGGTTAGGGGCGCGCGGCAGTGAGTTTGCATCCGGGAGATAGTGGGTTCGAATCCCACTGTCGGCAGCCCTGAAGGTGGTTTTCCGTGGTTTCCCATTTTCACACCAGGCAAATGCTGGAGATGTACCTTAATTAAGGCCACGGTCTCTTCCTTCCAACTCCTAGCCTTCTCCTGTCCCATCGTCGAAATAAGACCTATCTGTGTCGGTGCGACGTAAGACCAATAGCAAAATTAATAATATAATCTCTTGTTCGCAATGAAGACACAACCAGCGTGTCCCTCAAGCAGGTCTGATACGCTGGTCCATTGAGTCGTTGGGGTAGCATGTACGAGCCGATCAGTTGATCATGGAAAATACCACACCACACATGCGCTGTGGATGATAAGTGAGAACCATACCAAGAAGGCTTTCAACTGCCCATGTGCATTTATATTATGCAAGTTTATGAAGGCATCTCTTCCAAATGTGGTCTCGTCGGCGAACAATCCGGGCAACGGACGAAATAAACGTCAGTGTGGTAGTGGCCATGTGTGACGCCTCTATTTCAATACCAACGCACTGTAGGGCATATATTCACAAGGACATATTTTTGTTTCTGGAACCCAGGAATCAAAACCCCGAAGTTTTTATAAACGCTTAGATACATCCTTTCTTATCAGTGCTCAATACTTTCATATAAATCTAGTTTTGTGTTCTGGACTTCTTAACGTTTGGTATAGAAGGGGTTCAGAGGATTTTATGTGTATTGCAACTCAATACATTTTTCTCAAGTACAAATGGATATGTTTTAATAACACATTTTAAAAATTTCTTTACGTCGCACCAACACACATAAGTCTTACGGCGACGATGGGACAGGAAATGTCTAGAAGTTGAAATGAATCTACCGTGGCCTTGAATAAGATATGGTGTGAAAATGGGAAACCATGGTTGCCGAAAGTGGGGTTCGAACCCAGTATCTCCCAAACCACGCAGACACTTCCTCGGTAATAATAATAATAATAATAATAATAATAATAATAATAATAATAATAATAATAATAATAACGTAGTTGCTGACTATTGATTTCTGGCTTAAGATACTGTATAATAATTTCTAAGTGCCGGTCGTGTGTTTAGTTCGCAGTTATATCAGTACAGACAATAACAACATTGAACTTTCGTCTTATATTCTGAAATACGTCTGTCATTATGGGTTATTCTTATTGTATTTACTATAGATCTAGGTTGCGCGTATAAAATTCGCGCCAGAAAATGTTTTCTGAGAAAATTACCGTCTAGCCGATAATTATCCTGTCAAGCTCACATGTAGCCAAAGAAAAAAGGTGTTGATATAAGGAAAGATCTTCACATAAATATGATTGTAAATAAAGGGTACAGATCTCTGCACATGGTTATGAGGGTATTTAGGGGTTGAAGTAAGGATGTAAAGGTAAGACCCTGGTAAGACCCCAACTATAGTATGGTTCCAGTTTATGGGACCCTCTCCAGGATTACTTGATTCATGAACTGGAAAAAATCCAAAGAAAAGCAGCTCGATTTGTTCTGGGTGATTTCCGACTAAAGAGTAGCGTTAAAAAAATGCTGCAATGTTTGGGCTGGGAAGACTCGGCAGAAAGGAGACGAGCTGCTCGACTATGTGGTATGTTCCGAGCTGTCAGTGAAGAGATGGGGTGGAATGGCATCAGTAGACGAATAAGTTGGAGTGGTGTCTTTCAAAGTAGGAAAGATCACAATGTGAAGATAAAGTTGGAATTCAAGAGGGCAAATTTGGGCAAATGTTCGTTTATATGAAGGGTAGTTAGGGATTGAAATAACTTACCAAGGGAGATGTTCAATAAATTTTCAATTTCTTTGCAATCATTTAAGAAAAGGCTAGGAAAACAACAGATAGGGTATCTGCCACCTGGGTGGCTTCCCTAAATACAGATCAGTAGTGACTGAATATATCGATTATATAAAACAGAGAGAGAGGGAGAGAGAGAGAGAGAGAGAGAGAGAGAGAGAGAGAGAGAGAGAAAGAAAAGGGATATTTCATTAAGATGTGTTGGTAAACTCGTTAGCTCGAAATAAGAAAAAGAGATCTGATTCGTTAGCTCGTTGTTCAATGCCGTGTAAATGACCAACCAACCAATGTTAGTTGCTTTTCCTCTTAAGTGATTATGACTATGATGATGATGATGAAGATGGTTATGATGATTGTTGTTTTGTTTAAAGGGGCCTAACATCTACGTCATCTGCCCCTAATGAGATGAGACGGAATGAAATGATAGATTAAAATTTACCCACTGAATGGGATTTCAAAAAAGATGATAATGATAACGAGCATGATCATGAATTTAAAAATAGTCAATAAATCTAATTCGCACTGCCTTTTCAAAAAATATTAAAGCATAAATTCAAATTCGATAAAATAAGGCATTGGCTTCAAGGTAATATAATATATTTTATTCAAGTAAAGAAAAACTGAAAACATACTAAAACAAACATGGTCAACAGGATAAAAGCGTAGCTCACAATAAAAGAAAAGTAAACATTTGACCAAAATCAATTTTAAAAATTATAAAACATGCCACTATCCCTCATGAAATGGATGACGATGTCTACTGATTTCTCGTCATATCGCAGAATGGGTGAAATGGTACTTGGAAGTTTTAGACTACGGTGCAGATCGCACTCCGTAAGCCTACGATCGGATGGCCACCGCAAGTATAAACCGGCAGGATCTTCTCCCTTCAGTAAACAGGAATGCGTTGCTACACCAAGACCGGTCCTAAGACTACACAATATCACCGCTTCTCTCCGGGAGACTGGAAGGGAAGTCTTCTATACCTTCGTTGTGCTCCTTTAGTCGTTCTATCAACAGAAGTCGAAGTTGCTCTATAGCAACAAAGCCTATCGCTGCGTATAAGTACCTTGCATGCGTTCGTTTGGACAATTCTTCTGTACGCCTCAGAAAAGTGGACGCTAAACAAAAGAACTTTTAAGAGGCTTGAGGCCTTCGAAATGTAGTGTTTTGATAGAATATTCAAAGTTTCATAAACAGAGAAACCGGCAAATGCTGAGGTCCTACGCAGAATAAGCCAGAAAAGAACTGTTTAGAAAGTAATTTGCAAACGGGGCCTTCCAGAGTGAGGTCACCTCCTACGACATTCCTCGTTTTTGACGATAATTGCAGAAGGTAGAATTCTTCGGAGGCAATCTCGAGGAACACTAGCGAAGACCCTTGTGAAAAAGATACAGGATGACATACAGGAAGATTCTGTGGAGGAATGGAAAGGGCTGTTCACAACCATAAAAAATGGCGTCGTTTCATGAAAACAGACCTGTCCTCGGACTAATTAGTGGATAATGATGTTCATTTACTGAATAACTAAGATAATTCCCTGCCTACAAATATTGTTAATAAAAGCGTACATATTTTAAACAAAACAAATAGAAATAAATTGATCATAATAATGTTATTGTTTTAAGTCCCACTCACTACTTTTGAAGGTTTTCGAAAACGCCGAGGTGCCGAAATTTTGTCCCGCAGAAGTTCTTTTACATGTCAATAAATCTACCGACACGAGGCTGACGTATTTGAGCACCTTCAAACCTCCAGACTGAGCTAGGATCGAACCTGCCAAGTTGTAATAATAATAATAATAATAATAATAATAATAATAATAATAATAATAATAATGATAATAATGCTATTTGCTTTACGTCCCACTAACGACTCTTTCGGTCTTCGGAGACGCCGAGGTGCCGGAATTTAGTCCCGCAGGAGTTCTTTTACGTGCCCGTATATCTACCGACACGAGGCTGACGTATTTGAGCACCTTCAAATACCACCGGACTGAGCCAGGATCGAACCTGCCAAATTGGGGTCAGATGGCCAGCGCCTCAACCGTCTGAGCTACTCAGCCCGGCCCTGCCAAGTTGGGGTCATAATGCAGGCGCTTCAACCGTCTGAGTCACTCAGCCTGCCAATGTAGAAATTCATAAGCTACACAGAAATATACTGTTTCATTCTTACACTTAAATTCCTTGGATGGTGGTCTCTAAACCTGTCGGCTGTCATCATTTAACCGAGTTAAGTGAATTAATTACTGAAATTAGCTGAAGAATGACGTTATAGCAAGGAAGCTATGAGTGTGCTATTCTGATGAATTTGTATGAAACAAGTTCACGTAAATGCGATAATTTCAAAACGATAGTACTGTAGTGATAGGCAGTGTTGTTGATTGGTTACTGTTCCTTATATTCTTATACCGGATTTCTAATTGAACTCATGAGATACATAGTCCAATATACACATTTATTTACTTATGTGAGCGTATCTTACATTAATTGCGTCATCTTAAACATCTAAAACTTTATTACGTTCTGCAAACTGAATCTTATTTTGAGACTCCGCGCTTCTCTCTAGAGTAATCTTAATTGATCTTTACGACATGGAACAGCACGTATTGTTCTCTTAACAAAAGATGTAATGTGTTGTTTTGTTCATTACCTTTGAAGGAGATTTATATTCGCGATGCTAAAATCTGCTACGCCAGTCACTCTTAGTGTAACTATGAGCTTTGTGTATTCAATTGAAAGGTCTCATTCAGCCCAGGAGATTTTAATTCCCTAATAACCTCATAGGATCCAATCCTTTGTCTCCCACCAATTCATTAGTCTCTTTGTGGCACAGACTCAGCCAAAATTACAACAGGGTCTAGACTCCATCATTTTCATCTTGTATTAAATAACGAATTCAAAAGTAATACCCTGTGAGCGTGTTTACTGAAATCTGGTTATCAAAACAGATCTCGCGAAACAAAGACCTGAAAGTTCAACATTTGTGATCAAAGAGGTATAATTTAATTTAAATTTTAGGAGGATCCCATAATTATCATTTTCATGTACACAATCGCCAGTCAAACCTAACTGCACGAAGTGATGGAAGATAATTCTTTAAGGATGATGATTAACACCACGTAACATACAACAGCTAGTCTTTATTTCAAACAATGTGGAAAAAGATGAGAACCTAGACTTAATTTAAACTCTGAAGTAAGTTGTGAATCCTTACTGCACACTTCTCTGGGTAAATATTATCGTGAAATTTGCTGACAGCTTTAGGAAGTCAGAGGCTTTAAGGAAATCATAATACTGCTTCTGTATCAGAAATCTATATTTCAAACAACTACGATATATGGCACATGAATAGATTATACATAGGAATTTATTTGGAAATTTTGCGAACTTTTCTACCAAGCTTCCATTTATGGAAGTTTTCGTGAAGTTCATTTCAATCTCACCTCGACATAATCTAGCCTAAAACTATGTATTTTTAGTAAAAATGTAAAGAATATTAAATACCTATATCATGATTAAAAACAATCTCGGTCTGTTTAGCTGTAAGTTTGCATTCGGGAGATACGAGTCCCAACCCCACCATCGTCAGCCTTGAATATGGTGCTCCGTTGTCTCCTATTTTCACACCAGGCAAATGCTGGGGCTCTGTACCTTGATTAAGGCCATGGTCACTTCCATCGCAGACCTAGCCCTTTCCTGTCTCATCGCCGCCAAAAAACTGTCTGAGTTGGTGCGACATTCAAATACCAGTAATAATAAATAACAACTCAAAAACAGAAACAAAACACTTTTCCTACGAGGTTGCGAGTAAGAACAAAAACAAAGTACGTAAGTAAATGTAAACTTCCATATATATTTCTTCATAAATGATTTACAAAATTTGATCTCGTGTTGTCAAGGCTTACAGGCACTTGTAATCTGCGCTAGTAGATTGAAGTAATATTTATTTTCCATACCAATAAAGGTCGAAGTATTGGTATTTTCTTGAATTAATGTTTTCGTTCTTGATACTGTTAAATTATATTTACATTTAATGTAATCTGTACTAAATTTCGCGAATCTGGTGAAGTTTCTTGATTCCAGATAATATTATACCTAACATGATACGTTGGAAGCCGGCCCCGTGGTGTAGGGGTAGCGTGCCTGCCTCTTACCCGGAGGCCCCGGGTTCGATTCCCGGCCAGGTCAGGGATTTTTACCTGGACCTCAGGGCTGGTTCGAGGTCCACTCAGCCTACGTGATTAGAATTGAGGAGCTATCTGACGGTGAGATGGCGGCCCCGGTCTAGAAAGCCAAGAGGGTTCGTCGTGCTGACCACACGACACCTCGTAATCTGCAGGCCTTCGGGATGAGCAGCGGTCGCTTGGTAGGCCAAGGCCCTTCAAGGGCTGTAGTGCCATGGGGTTTGGTTTGGTTTGGTTTGATACGTTGGAAATTTTGTTGACAAGAATTTGTAAATAAATTGTATATTATTATTATTATTATTATTATTATTAATAATAATAATAATAATAATAATAATAATAATAATAATAATAATAATAATATTTCACTGTCGAATGTGTAGCCTATTGGTAGCTACCTATGTTGCGACGATAATCAAATCTCAAGGAGAATTACGCATACTTCAGAGTCAAAATATTACGAAATATGAACTGATAGAGGCTACAAAGAATGATATTACATCTATAGATCCTACCCTTAGAAATTTGTGCAGTAAAGTGTCACTGAATGTCATTAAAATCATAAGAGAGTTGTGTAACTAAATGTCGAAACGTTCGACACTGATACTACATACTAGTCAAGACTGTCAAAAATATCCACTTTTCACACTTGATGGGTCTCAATTCGTGTGCTAAAATAGTTTCCAATATATTTATCAATAAAAATATTCTAAGCTAAGACATTTGTAAATTCCACAAATTTTTCTGAACGGTATACTTATTTTGTGAAATATTCTTGTGTGTGTTGAATTGGAAGTTCTACCAATATTACCGTTGAACTAAGTGCTCCTTCTCTGCAATGTGCTTCTTAATAACATTGAATAATCCTGATGCATTCTATGTGTTATTTCAATGTGCCTGAGTGTTTCTATGGGATAAAGCTGAAAGTTCCAAAACCGGCGATCTGTGAGCCCCTTCAAGGTTTTAGAACTTTTAACTCTTGAGTGTGGATCCTGGAAAGTGCATTTGTCTAAATGTAAAAATGTTCTGTATGTAATAAATGATATTGAATGAAGTAAGTTTGTTTTATTTATTTATTGCTGTCTTAAGATAGGGTATTTTACATTCCAGAGTACACTTAGTTTAAACTCATATTGGTGTTATAACTGATCAAAAATTTCAGTGATCACATTTTCCCTTCAAAGATTCATATTGGATTTTAGAGGGTAAGTACTAAATTCGCTAGCTTAAACTCAGTGAAATTTGCTTTTCTATCCCCTACTGCAAAATAATATTTAACAAAACATTACTGAAGAGTGGTGTCATCCTTTAATAATTATTATATATTTAAAAACAGCCTAGTGAAAACCCGTACACAATTATCAGACTAGCACATTATTCTTTTTTCAGATAAATGGCATTTGCTCTATAAATATTACAGTTGATTTAATAGTTGTTTGTATGACACTAAGCAAAATGTTCCGAGCTGTCAGTGGAGAGATACCGTGGGATGAAATTAGTAGACGAATAAGCTTGAGTGGAATTTTTAAAAGTAGGCAACGCCACTATATGAATATAAAGTCGCAATTCAGGAGGAAAACAGGCGAAAATATTCCTTTGTAGCAAGAGAAATTAGGGATTGGAATAATTTACCAGATGTTCGAAAAATTTCCGACTTCTTTGAAATCGTTTAGAAAAAGACTAAGCAAACAAATGATGGCGAATATGTCACCAGGTTGGCAGTGGTCAATGAAATACTGAAAGTAGATGGAGAAGTTAAATTTGACTATCACTAAATTAGAAACATGGCAGTGTCGACGAAACCAATTATTGATTCGAGAAATACCGGTCCTTCTCAAACCGAATGACGAAGTTTCACATGTTTCCAAATGTGTGTGTTACGTCTGCTTGGGAATCGTTGTCCTAAAGCAGTGGCTTATTTATTTATTTAATTATTTATTAATTATTTACTACATATTTTATATTTATTTGTTTATGATTTACTGAGTAATGAACTTCAGATTCATAAGTTTCTGTACCAAAATTTAAATATAAATTCGGTTTCACATCTAATCGCCTGCATGTCCATGACTTCAAAATAACTCTGAATATAAAGGTCAGATATTTATATCACATTCACACAATATATTTTGATAGAATTCTAAGTGTGATATTTTTATTTATTTATTTATTTACTTATTGACTTTAGCAGTGGCGAAGTTAGGGCTCGTGGCCCTCTCTTACACTTAACCACATAATTAATCTACAGATAATACATATATAAAAGAAATGTACTATTCTATCATAAAATCAAAGATAAGCTAATAAATTACAGATTTGGACAACATATAATGAAGAAAGAAAGCAGAGTTCAACAAACAAAATAGAATAAAATTTGGAGCGTATAGATAATGAGAGACAAAGTCACAATGAGAAAGTAAGATAAAAACTAAAAAAAATTAGCAATGCAAAAAGAGAACACAATAAGTAATAAAGTAAATGGAAATATAAGTATGGCCGTAAAAGTGATATATGTACATGTACATGTACATGTATTAGGTCGGCATGAAATAATAATAATAACAACAATAATAATTTATCAATAACCGAGCCGAGATGTTTAGATGCTAGGAGTGCTAGCATTCTGAGTCGAAGGTGCTGAGTTCGATGCCGGCTGCGCCCGGTGGTAGTTGAATGTGCTCCAATACAATAGCCTCGTGTCAGTATATTTACTGTACCGTACCCCCGGGGAATAAAATTCCGTCACCTTGACGTCTCTGAAACCATAACAGTTCTTTGTGGAGCGAAACATCAATTACATTACATTAATAATTTATACAAATATGCTTATAGTTATTTCTTGTTCTTTCAATTAAGCCTCCTTGGGACCACGCTTGCTCGGCCGTTGAACTTTGATCATTGCCCAGTATTGCCGTATATTCTCCCAGTGTAACTGTTTCTTTGTTTTGAGCAGAATGTACCTTTCTTCTCCGAAGGTTTTCCTCAAATCTGCGGCCATTATTTAGGATCTATCTGACAGCCTGCTTGTTTTGTAAGTTATAAGTCTATCAGCCCCAATTCTTCTCTCCTCAGTCAGGCAATACGGACTTTCGTGTTTCATCAGAAGGTTAGCAGGCGTTTGAACAGTCTCTTGGGGGATAATCTCACCACATGACCAAGGAAAATTACCTTATTTTCCAGACGCAGTCTGAAAGCCTATCTGGAAGCAGAGCTTTGAGTTGTTAAATCTCTAGATCTTCCATCCGCTAGTACCCGACCTACGATCTTTTACTTCGCTCTCTGATTTCCAATTTTTCAATCAAACCTTTCTGGTTTCTGCTTCTTAGTGACAGATACTCCATGGCATACAACGTTTCCGGGTGGACGACTGTTGGGTAGTATTTCAGCTATATTTCACATGTGCTACACAGTTCGAACTCGCAACCCCGCAGGTGTGAAAAAAGCTGTAGAAGAAGAAGAAACACTGATACATTTTCATTATTGATTGTTGTGCCTCGCAGAATTCAGTTGTCAAGGATCTTTGAATTAACTACGGGCCTCCATAATCTTATACTGTATTTGCAAAAATATCCGTGTAGCCTCGCTTAATTCCACACCTCTTTAAATAATTAAGAACTTGAGTCCTTGGTGACATTCTGCTTATCTTACTACGCACAGTAGGGCCATTGTTGTTTTCCTAGATAGGAATTCTTCAAAGTTACGGAAATAATATAAGTAGGTATCAAAGTCTAACTATACTTGGAACAAGACTTAATAACAAGTCTCGATTTATAAGTCGGTCCATTCCAGACTGGAAGTACTGACTGCAAGCAGTCGCAGAAAGTGAATCAGGATTACAAATAAGACTTTTAAGTGAACTGGTAAGAAAGAAAATGCTAAGTGATGGAGGTTCCGTAGAATGCATAATTCGTATATGTGAATGGAAATCATTCCCAATTGGTCGACTGCCACATGTTCCAATTATATCCCCTCTTCTTCTCTCTTCAGTGGCTTATGGAAAAGTCTCAGAGAGCCACCTTCTGATAGGATGAAAACTCCCACCACACAGTTGCATCGTGACGCTTCATACGGTAGATGGGAGGTGATATTTTCAAATAACCGAGCTAGAATAAAAAAAAATTATCGTTGAGATACAGAGTCGCCTGACGTATATTTCTGAGAAATTTTTCCTTGTCCTGGCCTGTGTCCTTCAGCCTGGTGAAATGACCGTTTGAGGAAATAGTTGCAAGTCAAATATAGACTTCGTTTCGCGAAACTTTACCCTCGGAAAGATCGTTCAGCTCTTGTTATCAACTACCGTAAAACAATATAATGGGATGCTAATGAGAAATATATATGAAATAAAAATCTTATAAATACATACATATGTATGAATTTTATTATATTGAATAGTGAGAATATACACAAATTCAATTATTTACACTTGGTACAATAGTTGAGTGGTCTGTAACGACCTAGGCGTTACATTCCTTTAGGGATTACAGTTGAGTGCGTAAAGCCGCACTTCACAGCAGTTACTTCGGCCTTTAATTTGTTCACCCCAGTAAGCTTCGTGACAGTTGTCGTTGGGAGGGCAGAAAGATTTCCTTGGGAAAGCTGTTGATACAAGAGGCAGCGGTCCAGGTCGTGAAAGCTAAGCACTCCAATATCGCCCGGCGATCTGACTGGGCAGCAGATAGTTGGGAAAGTCAGAGTAATAAATCTTTGTGGCCATTTCTAGCCTGGTACTGAAACCTTTTGGTCCACTATGAAGGATACCTACCTTCCTTACCTATCAGCAAAATTTCATGAGATCTGCCTCTTAGGTCGTATCGGGTTCTTCGTCACTTGCTGAGGTAAAGGTAGGGTTCAGTAATTCTAATCTATCTACTCAAATGAAAGGTCTGTTTAAAAAAATATTCCTATTTATTCAAGTAATCTCTGAAGAGTTAATCATTTATCATCGGTATCATTGGGATCCAATCGTGTCCCCTGGACACCACAATCATTTTACACAGAAGGTCAGAACACTGGTGTGAGCCTTTGACATAACCGCCTGATGGGCATCCTTATTAGAAACCATTGTCTCAATTATTAATTAAAGAAAAGGAAGTCTGGAAATCCTTAGATTCGGCTTCCATGTGAGACTACATGTACCATCATAGTGATACTTTATGGTCCAGTCCTCGTAACACGAACTCTGGACTCTGGGTATAATTAAGGCAGTCCAATCGGTGTGTGCCACACAGTAACCAAGCCGTGTTCATGGGCTGAGAATTCCACCAATTAATATCACCACGCGCAGTGTCTACTTTCTTCTCAACAAGAATATTTAAAAAACTACACATTCTGCACAACAATCAACCATGCAGCCCATCAACACGGCTTGGTTACTCAATACACCAACTGTCAAATTCTCCGCTTAAGGTGATACAGCGTTTAGTTGACTCTTTTTCCAGAGAGTATCAACTACACATTTTGCTACTCAGGCATTGTACATACCTGTATATTTTATATGTGTGTCAGTTTACTTTGTGTTCATTCTTATTGCCATAGCACTCGGTCCACAACCGGTATGTATCACCAGGACCTACTGAATTCCATGAGTCTATAAATTTTAACAACACAGAGCACCTTATTTGTACTTTTGTTCCAGAATTCTTAGCATGTATAATGTACTTGTATTAATTATTACTCACTTACATCACGCGTAATATTTCATTTTCAATTGCAACATTTCAACCACACTTCACATCGTAAAATTATATTTTTCATAAGACTCTTACTGCTGGAAAACATGTTTTAGGATATCGCCATATGTTTTGTGTATGTTTTAATATGGCTGATGACAAGGTTAATAGAGAACAGTAAGGTTAGTCATTCCGCGTTACGGGCTGCCATTGGCTGTCGCTGTGACGTCACCATGGAACATCGCTGGTAGCCGCTGACGGCAGACTGTATTAGCGCGCGGGTAATGCTTCACATTTTAATAATATACCGAAGTGATATTTTAGAATTTTTGAACGTCATACAATGTATTCTATAGAAACATACATTTTGTACAAGATCAAGTACGTATAACATCGTAGCGCTACAAAATAAGAGGTACTTAGAAGTGCGCGATATGTTAGGCTTAAATCAACAGATTCGGGACAAATAAGACTATTTTTATTTACTGTTATTCACTCTTACCTCAGTGAAGATGATGTTGACGAAATGCATGGAATCTGCACCTCACTCTGACAGATGGGTTTTGTTTTATATCACAAACACTGTTAATTAGTTCAACACTTCACGGTGAAAACTTACAGGATACTTTGCGATATGTAATAACTTCAAGTCTTGGAACACTAGCACCAAATAAACGGTTTGTCTTCCTTTCCGTTAACATAAGTCTAGAAGAGTATCACAGTCTAGTATATTCACTATCTATCCGATTTTCATCAAAATGGCTACAGTTCGAATCGTAGTCAATGAAAGCGAGACAGGGTATGAAATAAGTTCTTTTCCGAGTTCTGCGCATAAGGCAAAGGTCCCGTGGCTTTGCACACGAAGTTTAAAACAACAAATACAACGGTAACGAACATTTCTTGACATTTACTTTGTTGATAAATGCCACATTCTCGTTTTTCGCTTACGGGCAGCCTCTTTGCCGGCTGAGTGGCTCAGACGGTTGAGGCGCTGGCCTTCTGAACTCAACTTGGCAGGTTCGATTCTGGCTCAGTCCGGTGGTATTTGAAGGTGTTCAAATACGTCAGCCTCATGTCGGCAGATTTACTGGCACGTAAAAGAACTCCTGCGGGACAAAATTCCGGCACCTCGGCGTCTCCGAAAATCATAAAAGTAGTTAGTGGGACGTAAAGCAAATAACATTAATTAATTAATTATTACGGGAAGCCTCTTTTTTTTTTCTGTTTTGCAGCCAACCAACGCAAACGGAGTAAGGTTCGGATCTTAGCACATGATTTCAAGACTTGTGGATGGACGTCAGGAAAACGGCTTTTCAACTTCATAAACATATTGTTCACAACTTCTGGTTCCCTGAACCCTGCAACGTATTTGAATCCCTCCAGACTACAGTCAGTATTTTCCTGTACGGATAGATCATCACTATCAACAGCTGGCAGTTCAATGTCATTAATATCCTTGTCACCCTCAGTCATCGCCAGAGCTTGTCATATCCGGGAGGATGTTGCCAAACATAGCCGATGTAACAAATTCTCCTCTTTCGGCAGGAGCTACAGGTGACTCATTGGAATGAGGAATATCGCTGGAATTGGTTCCTAACAACAGTCTGATGCTATTTTTCACATCAGGTGGAGATGGATGATCGTAAAAATGCCCAAGACCTCTTAGGCGTGAAAAGAAATTTTCCAGGCAATCCTGATTCAAACTTGCTGTGAGAATATATTTAATAATAATAATTAATGTTATTTGTTTTACGTCCCACTAACTACTCTTTTACGGTTTTCGGAGACGCCGAGGTGCCGGAATTTAGTCCCGCAGGAGTTCTTTTACGTGCCAGTAAATCTACCGACACGAGGCTGACGTATTTGAGCACCTTCAAATACCACCGGACTGAGCCAGGATCGAACCTGCCAAGTTGGGGGAGAATGTATTTAACGCCGAAAGATTCCATGTATTTGAACAGCACAAACGAAAAAAGAAACTAGGTCCTCTGACACTCTTTTAAACACCCACGCACTTTAAAGGTAAACAAATACATCCGATACATGTATTAACTGAAGAATTTGCCTCGATCTACCCTGGTCCCGCGTGGCTAGCTGTTCCACCGTGACGTCATGCGCTAAGCGAAGAAAATGCAACACCTTCTGCGCACGGCTGAGTGCACCCCCCTGGGCTGATGATCCCAAGTGGAGTTGAAACTAGTCCCATGTAATGTAAATATTGTAAATACAAGTTAGTGTTGAATAGGTTGAAAACTCTAATGTGCATTATTTATATATACAAAATTTCCGACCCGGGTAGAATCAAACCCAGGGCCGTCTGAACAGAAGACGACTACGCTGACCATTTAACCAAGCAGCCGGATTTTTCAGGCTGTTTGTCTGTTATTTTTTGTAATGATGATGATAATAATAATAATTAGCATTAGCGTGATTAGTATTCAAGCTCCCATTTTCACACCAGGCGAATGCTGGGGCTGTACCTTAATTAAGGCCACGGCCGCTTCCTTCCAACTCCTAGGCCTTTCCTATCCCATCGTCGCCATAAGACCTATCTGTGTCGGTGTGACGTAAAGCCCCTAGCCAAAAAAAAAAGTATTCAAGCTATTTTGCTCTTTTCACTCGTGAACTTAGCGGTGTTTCACCCTAGTGGGGTAGTGGGCTCATTAGTTGTGATAATAATAATCGTGTAGCTCGAGCTACATTCATTCATCATCATCATCATCATCTGTTTACCCTCCAGGTTCGGTTTTTCCCTCGGACTTAGCGAGGGATCCCACCTCTACCGCCTCAAGGGCAGTGTCCTGGAGCTTCAGACTCTTGGTCGGGGGATACAACTGGGGAGTATGACCAGTACCTCGCCCAGGCGGCCTCACCTGCTATGCTGAACAGGGGCCTTGGGGGGGATGGGAAGACTGGATGGGATAGGCAAGGAAGAGGGAAGGAAGCGGCCGTGGCCTTAAGTTAGGTACCATCCCGGCATTCGCCTGGAGGAGAAGTGGGAAACCACGGAAAACCACTTCCAGGATGGCTGAGGTGGGAATCGAACCCACCTCTACTCAGTTGACCTCCCGAGGCTGAGTGGACCCCGTTCCAGCCCTCGTACCACTTTTCAAATTTCCTGGCAGAGCCGGGAATCGAACCCGGACCTCCGGGGGTGGCAGCTAATCACGCTGACCACTACACCACAGAGGCGGCGCTACATTCATTACTAAGGCAAATTAATTTAGGCACAGCAATTTTAGGCTGCCTGAGCGTTAACTTCGCGTTCTATTTCATGCTACCGGGTGTCAGAGTAAATCAGATCTCTCTGGTGCGATCTATGGCCGGATTTAAATTTTGTCTGCTGAACACCGTATGCGTCACTAGAGATCTTTTACATGCCGACATCATCGTATGATACAGAGTGCTGACTGGATTTTTTCCACCCTTTAAATATCCGACCATCTCTGCAAAGTTTGAACCCGCAATTATAGGATTCGCACGCCGACACTCTACCACTTATCCACAGAGGGAACCTAATTCACATTATGCGTTAACCAGAATGGGCTGAAAGATTACTTTGGTTAAGTAGTAAAGTACTTGTTGCCTTCTCTCTTTTATCACTTTGACTGAAACGTGCTAATTCCACGATTGAAAAGTCCTGAAGAGCTTGATTACTTAAATATTCACAATAGGTGAAATTTAATTATCTGTTTCCATCTGAGAAAATTTTAACATAAATATGCCTTATGACTGGGATCATTTGAAAAATTTCCATTACGGAACTTCTTCTTCTTGTAGAATCATCTCCATTTAAGGAAGGTTATGGTATGAGAATAATGGCATTTACAGACGAGTCTTCGAAATATAGACATGTTGATAATGATAATAATTCTACGTGTATAACCCGTGATAACGCCATTCCTTGATGGATGCAGTACTTTTGTATCCGTCTCTTGGCCCAGGCCAGAGTAAAGTTTAGCTTCCACTGAAGTCCCAGTCTTATCCATGGCTGTGAGATTATGGAAGCTGCTGGGGTATCTGTGGTGCTGAGTAATGACATTCGGAGCACAAATAGTGTCTGAGTGTTATGAAAGGTGTTGCTTATAAGGTCAGTCGTGCTGCAGTAGCACATTCCGGCCCAGTGAGGAAAGCAATGGCAAACTACCTCACTACTCATCTTGCCTGGCACGCCTCATTTGGGTTCTGCCATTGGTTTTTACGGTTTCCCTATAACTGCATAGACTTTGGTGGTGCTATTTTAGGATCCAACCAGTTTCTGGGCTGATGACCAGACAGACAGACAGACAGACAGACAGACAGACAGACAGACAGACAGACAGACAGACAGACAGACAGACAGACAGACAGACAGACAGACAGACAGACAGACAACCCGTGAGAATAATACGTTGTGTTTACATGCCGTCTAACTGAGTGAAGGGAATCTTTATTTAAGCATTCATTGTGATTAACTATCCACCTTTATTAAACGACACGCCAGCCATTTATTAAAGATCTTCTATACATGCTACGTATTAAATGTCTACGTCATCTACTAACATGATAACACATGGACAAATAGATTTAAAAAAACATGGTCACATTGTAATAGATCAATAACATAATTCGAATTGCACAACCAAGTATAAGAGGTAATGAAAATGATCAGCAAACAGGAGCGTTCTGTTTCTTTGGTATCATTCATAATAAAATGTAAGCATGTTGTTCACAGGGTAAGGTCATCGAGATGAAGGATTCAGCAGAACTGTGTTCTGATTCAATATACACATGAAAAAAATTGAAAATCCACAGCCTGTTTCCAGTCATTTGACCGGGTCAGGAATGGAATGAATGAAGCTCCCTTCTAGCGGCGAGGGTGGGAATTGTGCCGGCTGCCGAAGCCTGTCGCACTCTTCTGGGGCAATGATTAATGAATGATTGATGAAATTAAATAATATTGGAGACTGTTTCTGGAATAAAAGATGACAGGGGAAACTGGAGTATCCGGAGAAAAGCCTGTCCCACCTCCGCTTTGTCCAGAAAAAATGTCACATGGAGCGACCGTGATTTGAACCAGGAACCCAGCGGCGAGAGGACGGCGCGCAGCTGCCTGAGCCACGGAGGCTCCTGATTTAATTTACACATGTGATTGTTTATTTAGTAAAGAGGTCAATTTCCAATATTGATTATTTTGTCAGTGTATTGGATCGTCGACCGTCGACTCTTGTTTGAGGTCTTCCAGCGCTGTACATACATATATATATTTTGATGTGTTGTTCCTCTCAAATTTGGGCAAATATTCGTTTCCAATTTCTTTGCAATCATTTAAGAAAAGGCTAGGAAAACAACAGATAGGGAATCTGCCACCTGGGAGGCAGCCCTAAATGCAGATAAGTAGTGATTGATTGATTGATTGATTGATTGATTGATTGATTGATTGATTGATTGATTGATTGATTGATTGATTGATTGATTGATTGATTTAACGTGTTGTAAATATGCCTACGAAATTTATTGACGTGTTTAAAAGAGATATAACGTGTGGAAAGGCCATAGTGCGTACTATGAATATAATAATAATAAACCATATTCTCAGGAAACAATGATGTTAGAATTCATATTATCAGGCAATTAAATAGATAATTATCTGTGTATTAACGACTTTAGATTTACTTATTATTGAGATGAATTCCTGTGTTTAGTTTGAAGTAAGAAAGATGTACAGATTGGAAATTTATGTGTATTTGAAGTTAGTATAAAATTAATAACCGAGACCATTCTCATGTAGGCAGCCATTATTGTTTATGTCAGACCACACTGTCAATAATGAGAACTGAGAGTCGCGTTAATTCACCATAACATCAACAATCTAATTAAGATAAATGAACATTCCTTTGCATGTGTATAAATAATCATGTAATTGTCCACCCACGTTTTACTGTATTTCAATTCAAGGATGTATTTACAACTAGCTGATGTACACGTGCTTCGCTACGGAATTCTACATTATATACAGAATTCTAGGTTAAGTAGCGTACACGTAATGGGTAATATTGTATTAAACTGCATACCTCTTAACGATACCCTAGAAATGCGACGGGGAAGTTACCATACGCCTTTTCTCATGTGAAGACATGTTTAGGGGATTTTCATTGTAGTGGCAGGGCGTATTGCCTACCAGGCCCAATCAAGTAGGGCAGTCTTCATTGTAATGACAGACACTATCCACCTAGTTTTCTACATTCAGCCAACTGAAATCAACGTAGGTCATTGCAATGACGTCAGTGAGAATGTCGCTATTAAAATCAATGTTATCATACGAAATACTCGATCAAATGAAAAACCGCACATTTTCTCACTTTTAACGAACAGTACTACAGTAAGCTGTCAATTCAACAGTCCAAAGATCCAGAGCTGGAATGACAAGGCCACAGGCAGCCGTGAACACTCCTCTGCCATTATTCCGTTACGTGTGAACACTGCTCAATCAAATCAACACCTCAGAGAAATACTATGATGAACCAGTGTGTTAAGTAGCAGTAGTATCAGAAAATTTGTAAATCAGAAGAATGGCATGCTAAAGAAAGTGATTTCATTCCCCAGCTACTTCCCGCCAGTGTTTAGGTAGGCTGTTATACTCGGTACACAGTAGTAAACCCATCTATCGGAGATAAGTGGCAGCAGAAGAGAGAAAGCACATCACAACAAACAAGGGTCAATGTAATGTTATTGTTGATCAGTTTTATGGGCTTTCGATATTATAGGCTTTCACATTCAGTTTTTTTTTCGATTCTGTGTTATTAGGGGATCTAATGTAAAGGGGGTCCTACTTCCTTTCTCAGACGCCTTCCATTTTTTCTATCTGATTAGTGTTAAATAGCGGATATTTGCCTAATTGTACTTCCTCTTAAAACAATAATCACCGCCACCACTCGTATCCTAATCGGTACGGTAAAACTGAATAAGACATAAATGATCGGAAACTATATTCTCTATCACTTTTTTATGTAGTACTTTTCGACAGGTCCAATAACATAGGTATTTGGCCGGAATGAGTGGCTCAGACGGTTGAGGCGCTGGTCTTCTGACCCCGACTTGGCAGGTTCCATTCTGGCTCAGTACGGTGGTATTTGAAGGTGCTCAAATACGTCAGCCTCGTGTCGGTAAATTTACTGGCACGTAAAATAACTTCTGTGGGACCACATTCCGTCACCCCGGCGTCTCCGAAACCCGTAAAAGTATTGGTATTAAAAAAATAAATTTTTGGCGCCTTCCCCTAAACTACTATATCATCCACGATGAATAAAATTATTTCCAGCCTAGACTGTAGTTACTTGTTCTCTGACTTAACATACCGATTATCATTAAATTCTGTTTACCCATTTTCTCGTGACTCGGTGTTGATATAGACTTTGCAACAAAAATTCAAATTCATGAATATCTCTGTCATCATAGCCTGTACGGTAAAAGTGTATAGGACATAAATGATCGGAAATTTAATTCTCTATAACTTTCATTATGCAGTATTATTGATAGGTCCACTAATAGTATAAATATTTGAGAATTACATTCTACGTTTTCCCTTTAAACTACCATTTCACTAAGCGTGAATAAAATTATTTACAATCTAGATTGTAGTGGCTTATTCCCCGATTTCACGTACCGGTTTTTATTAAATTTTTTTCAGCCATTTTCTCGTGATGCACGTACATACATACATACATACATACATACATACATACATACATACATACATACAGCAGACAGAAATGACGGAAATTTTAAAAAATGCATTTCCTTGTTACTGTGGACATGACCGATACAGAAATACCATTCTTTTTAAATTCTGAACAATGTACAGACAAAACATATATATATATATATATAGATTATATTTGGAGCACTCCTTCATTCTTAAATTATTCAGTTGTTTATTATTGTTCAAAAATGGCTTTCACGGCCGCAGATCTAAAAATCACAGGAACAGAACCAGCTTTTGGGTAGTTAGGCCGTGTGCGTTTGCAGAGTTTCGCCCAGACGTGGCATTTGGGCTCATCAGTTGGATTGACACGTCCCTCCAAGATACTGCTTAGCAGTGGCAGACCAACTGTCTTGTCCCGCAAACTGACTGACTGAACAAGTCTTCATTCCTCACCTTGAAGGGGTGGGGCGGGCCACCTAGAGGGTGCAATTGTATTGAATTTTATTTTCGTGAAGATTACATATTCTTGGAAACGGAGATTTTATTTCTCCTTTAGCAGGTTAGCAATCCCTATTTGCTAACACTACGGGTTCACGCAGCTGGTCAGCCACCGCTAAGCAGTCTTGGAGGGGAGTGCCAATCCCACTGACGAGCTCAAATGGCACGTCTAGGTGAAAACCTGCAAACGTACACGGCCTAACCACCCAAAACCTGGTTCTATTCCAGTGATGTTTATTATTGTGTTAGGTAGTATTCCCTCATCCTACTTCTCCCACGATGACCGGGCGAGTTAGCCGTGCGGTTAGGAGCGCGCAGCTGTGAGCTTGTATCCGGGAGACAGTGGGTTCGAATCTCACTGTCGGCAGACCTGAAGATGGTTTTCCGTGGTTTCCCATTTTCACACCAGGCAAATGCTGGGGCTGTACCTTAATTATGGCCACGGCCGCTTCCTTCCCATTCCTAGGCCCTTCCTATCTCATCGCCACCATAAGACCTATCAGTGTCGGTGCGACATAAAGCAAATAGCTTCTACGATGATTTAATATTTTATTGGGAATGATAAACCTATGAGTCAAACACCCAGTAGTCAGCAAGCGAGCTAGACGACTGTAGATTGAATCTCTATGCTCCCCGATGAGTAAAGCTGAGGCAAAGTTAAGAGTAGGATAACCCTGAGACGAATGGACTAGTTTGCAAGGCGATATTCGTCCCTCAACTGCGGGGCGGGTGTATTATGCTCAACTAAAGAATGCCTTTAAACTTATTTAGTACAATGTTTCCTCTTTTATTGCAAATATCTCTTCAATCGTTTACTCTATTATTATTATTATTATTATTATTATTATTATTATTATTTGATACATCGCTTAGTACTCTAAATCGCATTATACTTTAAACAGAATGGACTGAACGATTGCATTGGTAAATTATTTCAGGATTTATAGCCTTTTCTTTCGTAGCTAGGCTTCTGCATTCTGTCATTCCTCGAACGAAACTAGGGTTTATGCACGTCCGCAGTACTCCGTGCCAGCCGAATATACTTCAGTACAACACTATCAAGTATCAGTTCATAGCAGCGAAAACATCTTGTAAGAAACACGCCGAGGTCGTAAATACGCCGGTATGGCGCAATGCTGAAAGGATTATGCAACTCAGATAGAATCTCCTGGGAATACATCAGCTGTTTCTTGCCATCACCGGAGATGAATTTCAGTCTTTCCTCGAGCTTTTGTTTCCCAACGTACACACAGGGAGATACATTTCAGTCAATAAGCCGATGCCAGCTTGGAGGAATAGAATTCCGTTCGCACACAGTGTGCCGTAAAAAACTCAAATGCAAATCTCTCTCAGAAGACTTTATTCCTAGACATAACATACGGTGAAAACACATAAATTTCATAGAAGTCTGTTTTTCCTGTGTATGGATAAGGTAAAAGATGTTTTCCCTATCCCATACTAAAATACTATTACGGCTACATAGATAATAATCCTAATATCCCCTTTCCACAGGATTGTAGATGTTACTCTCTTAAAATCCAAAATCTAAGGGACACTCCACTGTTATAAACTGAACTTACGATTCCTATGAGGCGAGTCACGGGCAAAATGATTGATTAGTTGATTGCATTATTTTGGCAAGATTAAAACCAAGGACCTTCTCTTACATCTAACAAGGTTAATACACTATTTCCAGCAAGTAGTTTAAGAATATATACAGAGCTCTTATTTTACGAAGTTCATCATTCAGCCACCAGCCTATTTCCGGAGTCATAAAAGTTGTCAATATATCAAGAAAAAATAAATTAATGTTTATGAATGTATAGTAAGGATGATTGGTTATAAATAAAATGTAAAGTTTTTTTTTTTTTTTAGCTTCAATAAATTGTCTACGTCCTGTTCATGTTACCACACGGGGATCTTCAACTGGTGCGTCAATGTTTACGGTGATTTTGCCTGATTGACATCCTGATTCAAGACTGTGCGGTGGACAAACGGAAACTTCATTTAAAGACTCTGCATTGAGAGAGCTAGCGAATGTTGTTGTTTGAGTTATCAGTCCATAGACTGGTTTGATGCAGCTCTCCATGCCACCCTATCCTGTGCTAACCTTTTCATTTCTACGTAACTATTGCATCCTACATCTGCTCTAATCTGTTTGTCATATTCACACCTTGGTCTACCCCTACCGTTCTTGCCACCTACACTTCCTTCAAAAACCAACTGAACAAGTCCTGGGTGTCTTAAGATGTGTCCTATCATTCTATCTCTTCTTCTCGTCAAATTTAGCCAAATCGATCTCCTCTCACCAATTCGATTCAGTATCTCTTCATTCGTGATTCGATCTATCCATCTCACCTTCAGCATTCTTCTGTAACACCACATTTCAAAAGCTTCTATTCTCTTTCTTTCTGAGCTAGTTATCGTCCATGTTTCACTTCCATACAATGCCACGCTCCACACAAAAGTCCTCAAAAACATCTTTCTAATTCCGATATCAATGTTTGAAGTGAGCAAATTTCTTTTCTTAAAGCTCTTCCTTGCTTGTGCTAGTCTGCATTTTATGTCCTCCTTACTTCTGCCATCGTTGGTTATTTTACTACCCAAGTAACAATATTCATCTACTTCCTTTAAGACTTCGTTTCCTAATCTAATATTTCCTACATCACCTGCCTTCGTTCGACTGCACTCCATTACTTTTGTTTTGGACTTATTTATTTTCATCTTGTACTCCTTACCTAAGACTTCATCCATACCATACAGCAACTTCTAGAAATAAAAGTAGATATGATATAACAATCAAGGAAACAGATGAAACATGAGATGAAGTCCACGAGGAGTTTAATTTTAAGACCAGCGTAACTTCGAGATCTATAAAAAAATCCGGAAAATTCCATGTTATAAGGGGCGATAAAAAGTTTCTGTTTGACGGCCGTACAGTCCTGAATCAGGACGCAAATCAGGCAAAATAGCCGTGAACACTGAGGCACCTATCCCACCGACGCACCAGGTTGAAGATTCTGTGTGGTACAACACCGTGAAGAAGTAGTCCGTAACCGGTGGCTCGTTGCAGAGTAATTGCATTTCGTTTGGTTTGTTGCTTTATACCTGTATTGCATCGAAAATAATTAATGCTGGTTCTTGACACACGTCAGGATGTCAGAATTTTCTCCCGCAGGAGTTCTTTAACGTGCCGGAGGCCAACACCGCCGTGCTCATGGTGGTTAACGTTTTGAACAATTCGTACCTGTAGGGGAACAGTCTTGCATTTCTTACATACTGTACTATACAGTGTACTGACAGTCCAGATAGGACATACTGTGACAAAAGTACAGTACACGTGTTTCGTCTGACGGTTGTGTAATAATCGTGGTTGCCACGACATGTACATAATTTGATTGCCCATCCGAATTAATTGTATATATGTGTCATGTATCATATGTAATTTTATTCATTATT
The DNA here is from genome assembly GCF_040414725.1 of Anabrus simplex. Taxonomy (NCBI): domain Eukaryota; kingdom Metazoa; phylum Arthropoda; class Insecta; order Orthoptera; family Tettigoniidae; genus Anabrus; species Anabrus simplex. The sequence continues at coordinate 153,669,320 of NC_090271.1, forward strand.
AACGTCCATCATCATCATTTATGTAATAGTATGTAAGAACGAGATATAATTTTTAATTGTAATATATTAGAATATTCCGTGGTAATGTCAAGGCAGGTCTTGCGTTAACAGGCTACTTGGTGTCTCGCAATAGTCCAGGAAGGTTAATTTTGGAAGGTGCTTGAAAACGTACGCAACAGCAAGAGGAAGATACCTAATTTCGTTGTGTGGACGCTAAATTACCCCATATCACGTGCTCCTATCAGGAGGGCTTTTTCTGTCAAGGACAGACACTTCATCTATATATCGACAGGTAGTGACGTATATCGGCTCTCATTGGAACGAGATGTCATGTGACACCAAGGGAGGAAGTGGGAATCTGAAGAGGATTTATATAGGTCTACGCGGCGGGGTGAAGATCATTCTGATTCTTCTTCTTTATTCTGAATTCTGCATTCTGCATCCTGCTCTCTTGAGTCTCCATTCTCAGGTAGTCCACGGGCTTTTAGAGAGTCACTCTGCTATCTGAGTGCATCGCTTACGATGTGCTTCTACTCAACATTTCTTATCGGCTCCGTGAGACTTATTCAGATTATTTAGAAAGACAAGTTCATATAATATAGAAGGACTGGATGTTTTCCGTTCTCTCTATTCAATTAATTCCGATGTGGAATTTCACATTGTAAGGCTGGTACTATGTTTTTGGTACTCAGCACAATAGGGAGTGATAGATTCAGGGTGGAATCCATTCCATGAAGCAGATGCCAAGGATGATGCTGTCGGAAGAAGGATGACAACGATCAACCACGGAAGCAGACGACGAGAAGATAAACCTCCGGTGAGCATGAGTTAGCCCTCTTAACGCAAGTCCGCGCGTAGTATTGAATTGTAATTTCAGTCAGTAATTTTTAATTTTGGTAAAAACTCGTTTTTACGTAATTTCATCTTTTTTAAATAAAACTTTTTTCTTTTTACGTCGTTAAATAATTGACTTTTTTACAGGTTCCCTATGTTTTTCCACATGGTATTTAATGGTTAGTATCCCTATACCTCACGACCGAGATAGTCTCATAAAATTATGTGTAGTACTTTTTATATCTAAATTCGGTTTCAAATTACATTTATTTCGAAGCCTGGCGTCCAGCGTGCAATTGTTTTTAATTATCTATATCAGGTGTTTGATCCGTTACAGTTGTTGCATTACTCTGTGTTTTGTGTTGTGCGTTTGGTTATTGCATATTACAGGCTTTTTCATTGATTTGAAGGTATTTTAACATAAACAAGAATGCCTGGGGTAACAAACCGAATGCATTGTAATTACATGTTACTTTGTACTGAGCTACCGGATACCACGGGTCCCGTATACCAATATACTCACAAGGTATTCCCGAACAACCTTCGAAAGTTTGGCTTCACCCTGCAAATGCAGTATACTGTATATCAGCTCTAAATGAACAACTCTGCATGAGATCAACTATGCATACAACATAATCCACATTTTTGAATTTGTCTAAACGCACAATGAGCCATTTAAAACAATACCAACAATTTCGAAAAAAATACACAGTATTTTCCATGATCTTCAGGTAATGGGACAGTATTTGATACATTTTTATCATCCGACGCTTGGACGGAAATGATTTAGAATTTATATTTAGTATTGCTCTATTACTCCATATGATCCAACTTCTCCGCAGATGTGTTGCTTGTGCTTGTTGTTTTAAGTGGCCTAACATCGAAGGTCATCCGCCCAAACCGCAGATGTGTAACCAGGTACTGCGCTCCAGCATGACACAAACCCTATGGTGCTCTTTTATCAGAGCTTATAATGCAGCATGTTTCTTTGATAATAGTAGGGGAAAGCTAAAACTCAAAAGATAATTCATCACTTGTTGTCAAACGCATCAAATCCCTTTCATCTCTCATCATTTTAGTCCTCCAATCATGTCATTCTCTTGAGGAAACCCTTCAAATGTATACATTTAATAACAATCAGCTCTGCTTCATTCAGTTCAAATAATCTCATTCCACCACAATGACGGTCTGGTCTTCTTACGTTACTACAGAATCTCAAAACGCAAACTGTAATCCTCACTCTTCGAGAAAGCTGTGGTCCGTTCCAAAGTGAATGTTCATCAGTGTTACACAGACTTCTGTGTGCTTTCATTTCTTGTACAGTACGTCTTCATTAACTTTCCCCTCCTTAGACTGAATTGGTCATTCCTCATTAAGTATATTATTTCAACCAAGATGGTTGACTCCCACCATTGGTTAGTCTTCAATTCGAAAGGGTAGCATCCTCTTAATAATAATTCCGCAGGATTGTGTGTTGCAGGAACACGCCTCCAATCTCCTCTATACGTAAGTTGTCTGATTTCTTTCACACAGTTGTACACAAGTTTTGCGCATTTTTTATTCATTTTAATCCAAGATAGGGCAATTAATGAATCAGTACTTGAAAACACTTTCGCTTTTTTCCTAAAGAAGCGACACTCCAACTGATGAGAAAAGACGACTTCTAAACAAATATTTTAGTAATTATAATATTGGGAGTGTAACACCTTTCTGTGGCGAAAATCGAGTTTTGGCTAACAACAATCGTATCGACACCCTGTTTTGATCCTCGGTCCTCGTCAATATTGCAGTTACATAAGCATGTTGACTGGCGTCGGAATGAATATGTAGCGTCCAGGCATGCCTGTTCAATTTTCCAGTTGTGATTTCTCGTGGTAACTCAATTTCTTTTAAGAAATCAATTTTACGATAAAGGTTAACTTTTGACAGCTCAATCTTCCATGTCTCCTGCAATACAATGTTCAAAAGTAGGAGTGCAAGAGAAGGATATCCAATGACATCATATATTCTATCCTCCAGTGGCAGTAGTATTTTCTTCGTTATTAAGTCTTGAGAGTATGAAATGTAAGTATCACAGTGAATTCCTTATGTATCTAGTCTTCGATCTAACTTCTTGCCGAAGACTTGAGTTACATACTCAGGACTGCTTTAATTTCTATATCTGGTGTGGTTTTCCACGGCTGTTTCCCATCTTCTCAACTCAAATTTACCTTTCGCTAAAATGCTAATATTTTCGTCACGGAATTGATTAAATTCTTGAGTTGAATAATCTGATGAGGTTATACAACTTTTCACGTACCTGAATTCACTAATTCTGCGTGCCATAGGAGTATCCCATTCATCAACATTTGACGGCAGTATATTAATACACCTCCAAATAACTTATTAAAGCATTGCACGTAGTTGTAAAATCAACCGCTGTATGTCTATACGTCTTCATTTTGGTGTGTGAGGAGTCCTTCCCCCGTAAAAATCGCAGGTAGTTACGGTCTTCAGCATGCACTTCTATCATTTTAAAGGCCTTCCATATCTCTGAAATGACACCTTCCTACTTTTCCCTAAATCTTTGAAATAATTCAGCAACTAGCTGAATATAATTAGGACCCTTTGACAGTCACCCGTTTAGAGAGTTAACAACATTTGTTTTGCACAATGCATCCAACACCCGACGCATAGAGGTATTAATATTTCAGATTTAATTTCAAGCCGATGGGGAAAGTAGTAACATGCCTTATCTAGGTTTGCTAACTGTACCTCTTCAATGAAGCCTTTTTACAGTGAGTCATCAAATGTGCTTTGTTAATAGCTGAGCAAATATATTATTATAGCAAGACAAAATCCTGTCTTATGTAGTTTCAGTGTTAATAAAATCAATTTCTTTTTGACCGTTTCCCTGCTCGAGGGAACTTCTGGATATCCTTCTGTCCTAAAGAGACTGACAATGTAGCATCCATATTCCTTTCGTGTTGGTTTAGATTACATTCAGTTTCAGTTCCAGTTCATCACAAGACTTTAGGGTACTGGATCCTGAATACCAATTATTTCCAACTTACATATATTTGTGATCGTACGTCGTTATAAGTCATAGAGATTATAGTGTGTCAAATTTGTTTAACGCCAATTCTTTCGGCTGTCAATGTCCATCAAATAATTGTTTCAATCGCAACGAGGCCATTATCAAATAAAGTGATATACCCAGTAGGAATTTTAGCACATGTGTCAATGCTCAATCTAGGGACGATTATTTTCGCTTCTCCCAGGAATTTTTCAGGGCAGGGAATAGGCTGACAAATTATTTCCTGATTGACTTTACTTCACAGTCAAACGAGCTTCATAGGTTTTTCTACTTAGTTCTGCACATGTTGTGTCTAACACTACCAATCTGACGTCCAACTAATAAAATTTGGGTTGCTCTCTCTGCAACGTGTGGCTGCAGGTTGAGTTCTTTTGCTGTTTTCTGCAGTACGTATGATTGTTGGGACACAAAATCTAAAAAATGCTCTCAATTTTTCGTCTCTGTTATTTCCACGAGCAGTGATCATTAATGTCTGCATGACTATCTGAGTAATACGGGTATAGTTCAAATTTTCAGAACTAAAAACTAATTTCGTCATTCCTTCCTTCTCTTTCTATATACAGTTTGAACACATCACTGTAGCATGTTTATAGCCACATACCAGGGAGTGGTTCATCGACTTGCAAATTATTGGTAGACGATTGGTGCACAGACACACATAACAGTTCCACGCGTTTCAATACTGTTTCAAGGCTACTCAATCTTTCCTTGCCTGTTAGTTTGACATCATCTTTGTCATCCATGTTTTTTTTTTTACACTTCTCATTCCTTTTCACCTACTTAACAATGCTGACAACATTTTTATTAATCATTTCTAGCTGGTCATCGAGGTCGAACCACTCACTGATGTCTTCATCAGTCACATCTGCACATCCGAAGATTTTGTTCAGCACAGTCAAGGTATTTTTCGTGATTTATGTGCTAATTTATTCAGTGTCAGAATGTTTCTATGATTCCTTCTCACTTAACAAAACTTTCCACGGGTTTGAAATTGTACCTGCAGCAACTTTTTCGCAACATTGTGCCACTAAGTAAGCCGCGTCATTGGGCAAAATGTTTCGCTTGGCACGAGTACTGGATATGAATGGCATGGGGAGCAGTATACAGTTCCCAAATGCTCGAGTGCAAATTTTGCAGAATTTTGTTTTACGAATATGTCGGATAAAACGGATAAGTGAAGGTCGGTTAAGCGGAACTCTGTTGTATTTAAATTTACATTCCTGTTTCAGCCACACATCTAAGTTTTTCGTTAAAATTAGTTCCTGAACTACTGTGAAGTTTGAAATCCTCTAATTTATTCTTCATTATTCTGTAGTATAAGTGTTTGAGAACATTTGTAATAAAGGCATGAGATTTACAGAGCTAACAAATGGGGACGACGGCTAGAAAATATCGGTAGTCGCAGATCTTTGACTTCATTAATTGCACGATTCAAGACAGAGTGGTCATAGATATAAAATTCATAAAGATAAGTTCTGCCTGCTGTCATTTCTTGATGAATACAGTACTTTTGCATCCATCTCTTGGTACAGGCCAGAGGAAAGTGTAGCTTCCACCGAAGTCCCAGTCTCATGCATGGCTGTGACAATATGGAAGCTGCTGGGGGTATGGATGGTGCTGAGTAATGACATTCGGAGCACAGCTAGTGCGTATGAGTGTTATGAAAGATGTTGTTCATAGGGTTAGTTGTACTACAATAGCGTTGTCTGGCCCAGTGAGGAAAGCAATGACAAACTACCTCACTCTTCGTCTTGCCTAGTGCGCCTGATTTTGGTACTGCCATTGGCTTTTGTGGTTTTCTTATAACTCCATAGCCTTCGGCGGTGCAATAGGATCCAACCAGCCTCTGGGCTGGTCACATAGACAGATAGACAGAAAAAATGATAAGTCAAGCGGTAAAATAGAGTTTATTGTCGGGATATTCCAGAAAAATATCTATTGTTTGAGCCTGATGAACGAATTGTTGCATCCTAAGCCATAGGGAAAATTACCGCTATTATTGCTATTAGTTTAATTGCTACATGTTAAATCTGTTACGTAGAGGATTTGCAAAATTCTCAGAAGTTAACATGGGTAGATAGTGTCACAAATGGTGAGATAATGAATCAAACTGGTGATAGGAGAACAATTCGGCGAGATTTGATCAGAACAATTAGGTTCATGAGATACCATCTTGAAACTCTCAGGACTTGTTCACTTCATTTTTGAAGGAAGTGAAGTAGTTATGAGCAGTACGGGTATATGAAGGTAAAAATATGACAATCAGACTGACGAAGGCCTAAATGTAAGGTGTTTAGTTAAGTAGAAATGAAATGATTAGCATGAAGCATGGCGGCATGAAAAGGTGCATAAAACCAGTTTACATTCATGATCCCAAAACATTACTAGAGAATTATCACGAGCAATACTTGTAATGTCATTATCTTTTACGTCCCACTAACTACTTTTGGCGGTTTCTGGAGACTCTTAGGTGGAGGAAATTTGTTCCGCGAGAGTTCTTTGACGTTCCAGAAAATCTACCGACAGGAGACTAATGTGTTTGAGCACTTTCAAATACCACCGGACTGATCCAGGATCCAACCTGCCAAGTTGGGTTTCAGAAGGCCAACGCTTCAACCGTCTGAAACACCCAATGAGCAATAAATCACGATGCGTTAATTTTTTGTTTTATTTAACTCTGCTGAAACAGATATGATTCCTCGGATTCTTGTACGTAGGGTGATAAGAGCAAAGGTTCAAAAACTTAACAAGCATTTATGACTCTGCCAACGAGATGTCTTCTGTAGCTAAACATGTCATATATTATGGCTATTAAAATCATTCCGTTGAAACTTCATTCATTTATAAGGAGATAAATATTTAAATTTTGCGTTCTCGGACTTAGAAGAAGCATTTCACCGGATACTGCATAAACTCAATTGGTATTTCCTTCACTCCGATAGTTCCTCAGATAATTATGTATGACGAGTGCAGCTGCAGTATAGCAACACTGTAAAGCTCCACCTATTGTGCTGTTGGCATTATCAAGTCGTTTGGTATTCGAGTGGTTGTCCATCTACTATCTGTCTTATTGATGGTCTTGGTGACCAAAGACCTGCAGTACATATATCACAACTTGGCCTACGCTGATGTTACGCTTGTTATCGACTCCCCGGACAATGATGAGGAACTTGTCCACCAGTGGAAAGGTAGGCTTGAAAATCACTTGGACTGCAGATTAATCTTCCGAAGATCGAATACCTAGAGATCGGTGCTAAAACATACGGCACGATATCAGTCGATGGGAACCCACTTTGACACCACAGACTAACTGAACAGGATATCACTATCCAGAAATACAGACACCGCACTTGGACAGGAATAAAGCCAAGAAATAATAATAAAAATAAGAAGGTAAAGAAGAAACACACCGGACAATTTCAACAATGTGACGGCTATTTTCTAATCATAGCACGGCCTCACTCTACAGTTCCATAACACTTATCGAGTTCTGCGACCGTGAATAATGGATTATATTTCTATAACATTTCTATTTCGAATCATGCTACCTTTGGATTGCATGAAATAAATTTCATCTTAAATCCCGTATTGTTGAGAGTATAATCTTGTGAGATTATCAATCGAAACTCCACCTTTACAATACTGATATTGTGTTTCTTTTCTTCAGGTCAACATTATCCTTTGTGTCTAGGAGTTGACAAGCAGTTTTGAAATACGTCGGTATTACATGATCTAATACCCCCGAAGAGACATTATGAATTTCCATTATATATTAATTTTCAGAATTCAGTCAGAATGTCTCTGTGAACGAACTAATAATCAGATGAACCTGAAAGATAGATTAGAAACTATAGATATATTCATGGAAAAGTAAAGAAATATACAGTAGGAGCATGTAAACTTCCAAGCTCGAACTCTGCAAGTAATTAACTTGGTCTTTAATCGCATTGGAAGTTGAAGTCCTTCGAGGCTTAATGATCGAACCAAATCGGATGAAGCACGTGGAATGAGGAGAGAGCTGGTAAGTCTATGCCGCAGGCAATGATAGAAGCTCAACTTCTAGTTTGATTGAGAACAGTTTGACATTAACTTCCCCTACATCTTAAAGCTATTCCTATGTGAGTTTTGGCAATATAAAAGAGTCTCATTTGTGTAATGCTTAGAAGTCGGTAACAGCCGTTAGCATGGCATAATATTAGCTACTGATCACGTCTCTGATATCTACGAATTCGAATTAACACAAATTGTTTTTTTTTCTTTTCTGTTTGTTAAAGAAAGTAGCCATGTTTATTCAAAGTCGACGCAATACACATTAGTGCCTACATTTGCCATACGACAATAAATATCGCTGTCTTTTCGAAAGGTCCTCCAAAAGCTGTAACAATTGTTAGAATGGCGTCAATGTGATTGTTCGGTGTGTGGAGGTGTCAACAATGCACACTGATAGTCGGCTTCATTTTCTCTGTCTTACTACGGTATAATGTGTGCTGTTGTGTGAACATACGTCTCCGTGATACGAAAAATAATAATGGACGCTGCTTTCACCTAAGTATATTTATTCCCACACATTGTGCTCTTTTTAACACTCTACCTCAAATTGATATTTTAGATATATCAATGCATCCTTTGTGAGTAACTAAAGTGATTCGACCGGGCGAGTTGGCCGTACGGTTAGGGGCGCACAGCTGTGAACTTGCACCCGGGAGATAGTGGGTTTGAACTCCATTGTCGACAGTCGCGAATATGGTTTTCCGTGTTTTCCCATTTTCTCACCACGAAACTGCTGGAGCTGTACCTTAATTAAGGCCACGGCAGCTTCCTTCCCATTCCTAGGCCTTTCCTCTCCCATCGTCGCCATAAGACCTCTCTGAGTCGGTGCGACGTAAAGCAAATAGCAACAAAAAATATCGAACCGGTAATAACCGGACAAGGACTGATTTATTCGGTTGATTCCCATATGGAAACCCCACGCATTTGTACTCCATGGCACTAGGGAGAATACTGACGGGGGGTGATTGGGATTTAAATGAATGGGTATGTGGGATGTTGGGATTGAGATTTGTAGATCCTGATGAGTGGGTAGGATACAGGAATCTACGCCAGACGGCCTTGACTTGAATCGCAATTGTACATATAAGTTTGGAGGTTTGTTTAGAAGAATTATAGGGAGGTACATTCAGGGACGCGGGGTGGACTAGGAAGCGGTGATGTTAGTATAAAGAGCATGAAATCAAGTAAGGATAAAATAAAATCGATAGTGTTAAACTGCATAAATATTGTAAAGAAAGTAATAGATTAAGTAATTTGATAGATACCGGTATATTTATTTATTTATTGATGTCTTTATTTGTAGCGAAGTTAGGGCTCTTGGCCCTCTCTTACACTTAACCACATTATGCGGCTTAATACTGAATCCAAACTTTACATTTTAACTTAACACAGTGTATATAATATAATATTAATATAACTTAATATAGTCTAATACTAAAAGATTACATCCTAAGTCTAAAATTAGAAAAATAATAAATACATTCAATATTAACTACTCTAGGTGGAATTCATAAAAAATAACAGTAATTTATGTAAACTTTTGGGAACTATTTACTCCAGACATTCACTCACACATTCACACATAACTACATGATATAGCCTACGTATTCAAGAGGAAATCTTTAGACTGTCTTTTGAAGGTAATTAATGAGGAACAATTTCTAATTTCAGGGGGTAAAGCATTCCATATTCTAGCGCCCGACACAAGGAAAGAATTACTGAAGGCAGATGTATGATGTGGAGGTATTGCACTTGTTGACCCAGATCGCGTGTCACGGCCGTGAAAGGAGGATAGAAAACTGAAATTACTGGAGAGATATTCAGGTATATTTTCGGTCAAGAGTCGATAGATAAGGGTTGATACATGGCGATTCCTCTGCTGCTCTACTTTTAACCAAGAAAGTCGTGCATAAAAAGGGGATACATGCGAGGCAAAATTCAATGAAAAGATAAATCTAATGCAGGAGTTTAAAGCTCTCTGCAATTTCCTATTTTGTTCACTGGTAGCATCCAGCAACACAACATCACAATAGTTAAAAATTGGAAGTATCAATGTTTGAACCAGTTTTATTTTTAAGTTGAGAGGTAATACGGTAATACGGTAATACGGTAATACTAGATATTGTAATAGGAATTGAATCATGATTGAGAAGAAATATTATGGATGCAGGAATTTCCTCATGTGTTTACCGTAGAGACACGTTACGAACGTCTTGTGACAGAAGTATTTGTAAACTAACGTACGAAAATGTTAAGGTGGAGAAAAATGAAATTCTAGGTGTAAGACTGATCTCTACAGATAATAGGCAGCCTGATGTTATTGGGGTGTACAGACCTGGCAAGGCTGTCCTTGACGCTGATGCGGAATTATTTGATACGTTACTCGACTATGTGAGGAATGACACAGAAAGGAACGTTATTGTAGCGGGTGATCTGAACTTACCAAATGTTAACTGGGAAGAGAATGCAAACGACAAAAATCATGAAAAACAAATGGTAATTAGTTAATATGGGAAACACAGCTGAACTAGATTTGAAACTGAAGAGAAAAATATTCTGGACGTGGTGCAGATAAAATCTGATGAGCTCTATAGAAAAACTCAAGTGATAGGGTGTATAAATGATCATGAATCTGTCTCTGTCGTGGTTAAAAACAACAAATGTGATAGAAAGGAGTGTCGTAAAACTAGGTTGTGATGAGGAAATTTTAGAAAGCAATTATGAAAAATGGAAAATGGTAACAAAGTGCAAAACAGTCTGTGGGATGAGTTTAAAACAATTATTGTTGAGGAGTGTGCAAACAGGTGTGTACCTGTACAAGTGGTAAGAAATGCTAATGACCGAATATATTATAACAAGAAAATAAAGAGATTAATAAGGAAGTGTAGATTAGAAAGAAATGGAATTAGAAATGGTTGTGGGAGTAAGTACAGATTACTAGGAAATTGAATTTAGCAAAAACATCAGCTAAGGTCAACATGATGGCAAACATAATTGGCAACCATATGAATTTAAGAGAGCAATGGAAGGATACACATAGATACTTTAAGGCAGAAACAGATTCCAGGGTGAACATTCCAGGGATCATTAATGCGGATGGGGAGTGCATAATTATGTGAGAACTTACAGAAGGCAGAAGTATTCAGTCAGCAGTATGTAAAGGTAGATGGATGCCCTGATAAAGGAGGTGACTAATAATGGAGAATTAATGAAATTTACCTATGATGATAAACACGTTTACAAATTGATACAAAATTTGAAAGCTAGAAAGGCAGCTAGGATTAAGAAGGTTTCTGGGTATATATTAAAGGCTATGAGTCGGGATATGGTGCCATATCTGAAATACTTATTTGATTTCTGTTTGCATGAAGGAGCGATTCCAAATGAACGGAGAGTTGCAACAGTAGCTCCAGTGTACAAGGGAATGGGTGATAAACATAAAGCAGATAATTACAGGCCAGTCAGCTTGATGATATTAAGGACGTCTGAAAAATTACTAATTTGTTTGATAGAAGGCAGTTCGGGTTTAGAAAAGTTTCTTCCAGTGAAGCTCAACTTGTAGGATTCCAGCAATTCTTAGCAGATATTTTAGATTCAGGAGGTGAAATGGTGTGTATTGCTATTGATCTATCCAAAGCTTTTGATAGGCTTGATCATGGGGAAAACCGACGAAAATGTGGGCTACTGGACAAGAGAAGAGAGTGTAAATTGCGTTTTATTTGCCCCAAATATGTGGCGTTGCAGTATGATTCTTGACATTTTAACTCAAACTCTCGATTTGGAGAAAAGATCTATTTGTATTAGGTTGCATTTGCCAGTGTGTCTTTGCAGCGTGTTTTGTTCTGAAGATTAAATTTTAGACCTTACTTTTTGAAAATGTTAGACGTTTTCTTGTTCACGGAGTTGAGGACTATGTATTTGCAGTCTACAGGTGTGGTTTTATAGTCTTTATTTATTTGTTTCTTTAATAGTCGATCTACTGTGTCAGGTGGGCGGTTGCTTTCTTTCGTGATTTGTTTTATCGTCTGTATTTCATTTCTGAAATCTGTTGTGCTCCTTGGTATGGATTTTTCTCTTTGCATCATTGTAATCATTCTTAAAATCGTGCAAGTTATTATTATAATTTATTATTATTATTATTATTATTAACAAATACATCGCAATTGGGAAATATCCCCGTGGCAATGGTCACTTACAGTAGTGTGAGTAAATAAACATAAAATAGAGTAAGGTAAAGTTAAAAATAACTACCCAACAACAACAAAAACAAGATTAAAACAAGCAATTCCCTGGGAATAAAGTACTACAAGAAATACTACTAGTTTAACATTCTAAATCGGGCTGTCGGAATCCTTGTTTAATGTGTGTGAAGTCTGAGTGGTTTTCCTGCACATGTTTATGACAGTTATACCGACAGTAATACCACATTGAATACCGGATGCCCTCCACGGCATGTATCAATGCTAACGGAGGACATTCTGAACATTTCATGTGAGGACGTGTTCCATGTGGTATACTGGTATGTTCTGTTCCTGCGGGTTTTCCATGATTAATGTAGTAGAAATGTAGAAAGTGAGTTCTAGCATGGAAATAAAGCGTTTTCGGACCCACGTCCACGTAACATATTATCTTCTTGTATGCGTGAGCAATGCGTGCTGAAAGTTCAGCCGTTCATTATTGCTACAGCCTGTATACGGTAGATGACGTAACCAGTACTTGGGTGCGCATGTGCAGAGGGGAGGAGATGAAACTCCTGCCCCACGTGGAGGAATGTAATCACTATTTCGTGTTTCTGTGGTAGTTTGTACTGCGATGTGTTGTGTGTAGATGAAGATGTGTATTGAGGCAAACACTCAATCTCCGAAAGAGAGATATTAACTATTCGCATTTAATTTTCGCGACCCATCCAAGTACTGAACCCAGGGCCCTCTGCACCCAAGATCAGCACACTAACCATTCAGCTAAGGAGCCGGACGGCAGTTAGTTAAGTTAAAGGTAAGATAAGGGTTATTCTACCCGAAGGCAGGTCCGAATCTCCGCAGAGGTGTTCCTGAGCCGGAGTTTACGTGCGGTAGGGTGGCCAGTTCCTTTCCGCTCCTCCATTCCCTTACCCCCCACCAACAGCGCGTGGCAACCCATCCAACTCCTGACCACGCCCAATGTTGTTTAACTTCGGAGATCTCACGGGATCCGGTGTTTCAACATGGCTACGGCCGTTGGCTTAAGTTAAAGGGAGCTAAATTATTGCTTCAATTTTAACTTTAAATGAAGTCCCTATTTTTTCTAATAAAACGTGCTTGTATGCAAATGCAAACAGAAATCTCCTATTCTTGATGAGAGTGATAGCTTAGGTTATGTATATATGTATATAGCACCATGGTTTACCTCCCTACCAAAAGAATTAATACATTTTATTCAATCTTAAACATGATCTCTTTCACGTCTAATCCCAAAGATTACAGATTACAACATATTATAATATAGAGGAGCAATGTGATTGTGATGCATTTGTACTGCTGAAATTTTAAAATTCTGGTTCACCTTCAATTCTGGGCTCGTTACTGCTTCGGAGCTACAATTTCATGTAGGCGGTAATTATTCATGAAAACGAATGTTAGAGTTAGCAATGTACGAACCATGGATTTCAGTTCAAGTTAAACAAGTTCTTACAACGCTAATAATTATTAGTTATAAATAAGATAATATACCATATTTTACCCCCATGGCACTACAGCCCTTGAAGGGCCTTACCCTACCAAGCGACCGCTGCTCAGCCCGAAGGCCTGGAGATTACGAGGTGTCGTGTGGTCAGTACGACGAATTCTCTCGGCCGTTATTCTTGGCTTTCTAGACCGGGGCCGCCATCTCACCATCAAATAGCTCCTCAATTTCTAAGCACGTAGGCTGAGTGGACCTCGAACCAACCATCAGGTCCAGGTAAAAATCCTTTACCTAGCCGCGAATCGAACCCGGGGCTTCCGGGTAAGAGGCACGCACGCTACCCCTACACCACGGGGCCGGCATATAATATATATAATGAATTGTATGGCTTCAGGTACTGTGTGCAGGCCACATATTTATATGCAGTCCATCAGAATTCGAAGCCATCTGGATGTCTGTTCGTCATAATTCGACGTTCCGTTTTACTCTAGATGGCAGAGTAAACTTGAGACTGAGACTGAGTTTTAATTAATTTTATCGGATAAACAGCGATTGTGTAACCAGTTATTTTACATGTCGACATTGTACGATATAGTGTGTCGAATGTACTTTTATCCGCACTTTAAAAATCCGACTACCTCTGCCGAATTGAAACCCGCGATTCCTGGGATCCGGAGGCCAACCCTATACCACTGATCAACAGAGGGAGATTCTCACGATGTTGTATGCTAGTTGCATCCCGGAATTCGAAGTAAGTGCCATGAATACAAAAGATGGCTTGTAGGCCATGGTCCAATTACATTCGCACCTCCCAACGTTTCACTAGATACTACGCCCAGAATTTCTACGGGTCCTCCCTCTCCGAATGTCACTGTAAGGAAGTGTAAGAACCATACGATGGCTTTCCTTTAAACCTCGTATGACCCAACGTTCCTCATACCCATTATATTCCTTAAGGCTGGTCACACCTCCCAGCCACATATTTATATGCAGTGCAACAGAACAATTTTCGTTGTGTTCATCGTCCTATGCTGGTGTGTAAAGGAAAATTAACCTTAAATTCATAGTAGTGCGTAAAGTTACCATGCAACATCTCTACAATACGGTATGGGGAAGTCCATTTTTCCTTGTACATTAGCGTAGGAAAATGAACACTACAAAAATTATTCTGATGAACTGAATATGAATATGTGGATGGCAGGCGTGACCAGTCTTAAGGAATATTTAATGGGTAGGCAGAGCATTGGGACATACGAGGTTTTAAAGAAAGCCATCCCATAGCTTCAGTTCGCTACTGACCTGCGGAGAGAGAGGTCTTTTAGGAACGAGGATTGCAGGCTCCAGCGAAACGTTGGGATCTAGGCATCCAATAGAACCATGGCCTACAAGCCTGTAAAATTTTTCATCGTGTATTAAAAGTGTATATTGTTATAAATTTATAATATTGTTGGGAAGGGTAGCTAGGAATTTTACGCGGGTCATGTTAGTGTTCACATTTGTGAGGGGTCTTGAAATGATGTCATATGGCACAGTTCTCAAAGAACATATGGTATCCTCTGAAGTGACATCTTCTGAGTGGCTTATGGATCAACTTCGACGTTTATTTCTCACTATCAGATCACGCCACTGTAGATAATGACTCAACGGAACCGAAATTCTTGTTGGATTGATTAGAACGGTGAGATAAGTTAGCAGAACTGACATTAATATTTTCATCCGGGCTCGTTTAGAACGTCATACGTGGTATATATTTTACGCCTTGAAAACTCTACTACTAAACTTCGTCTTGTTGGAAACCACGACATTTTAATTTCTTTGTTTACTTACCAAGCCTTCCTTGATGCAAGAAACTAGTTCGTCAACTACTATGCCGCCCACACCGAGCTTAGTTTTCAGATACAGTGTATACTCGATGTAATTGGTTGTAGACCACTCTTGAATATAATTAAAATTACTGTTAGATTTTTGTTCCACTTGCACTTAATGTTAGATGCTCACACGTTATGGTAAGTAGTAATTTCCTTGTCCACTTTTTCTTCTTTAATCCCTTGCTGTTTCCTGGGTGTGGGGATAAGCTCGGTAGAGAGTACAGTTCTATGGGTACCACTGGACTCTGGGCAATATTCACGACATGCTTTGGTTCTTTGGATTTAATGGCTCAGCCTTTGAGGTGAGTAATGTTCAGATGGTGATTCTTCAGATCTTCCTCGATGTTCTTGAGCCAAGTTTTCTTTGGTGCAGTTCGTTGAATTTACTTGTCCGCAGTGAAGTGATGTAGCAGAGGCTTCAAGGAAGAGGTTCACATTTACAGAAATAGTCACTGAACTAAGAATGATGGTAGACTCATTGATTTCACCAGGTATTAAATTATCGATTTGCTAATCGCAAGAGTACTGTCCAACTGATCACCGATTTATGTTCAAAGCATAGTGGGAAGTCACTCTAACTGTGTCGAAGCAAACAACAACCTTATACAACTCAAAACGTGCCAAGGGTGGTATTTATTCTACAGCCCCCGTTACTTCCTAGCTAGTACCTGTCCCGAAAATTTCGATGTTTAATTTAACAGCGATTTTATGATTATTATTAGTAACATATAACGGTATTTTTCTGAACTGCATTCTTTAAGTAATATCTAGAAATGTACTTTCTTTCCCTTTATGTCCTTGCCAAGTTTTCTTTGGTGCAGTTCGTTGAATTTCCTTGTCCGCAGTGAAGTGATGTAGCAGAGGATTCAAGGAAGAGGTTCACATTTACAGAAATAGTTACTGAACTAAGAATGATGGTAGACTCATTGATTTCAGCAGGTATTAAATTATCGATCTGCTAATCGCAAGAGTACTGTCCAACTGATCACCGATTTATGTTCAAAGCATAGTCGCATACTCGCGACTTAAATGACTACCGAGTGAATAAACATAATATAAAATAGACCATATTATATAAGAAAACATTTTCTCAACTGATCTTTCAACTTCTCTGTTTACTTACATACATTTACAAATACTTTTAATCAACAGACGACATCATTTCCAATTTTAAAAATCCTATGCATTGAATGAAAATATTAATAACCAACGACAAAAATTAAGGCACTGAATACTAAATTTTCCCGACCGCATCGTAATAGAAATTAACTTTCAACCCATTCGGATGTGAGTTCCGATCCCACTGGTGTCCGGTTGGCCATTTTTGTTCTCTAAATATCATCTCTATAACCCGTGCAATATGTACAGAACACAACCTAATATGTTGAAAGTTATTTCGATGATAATGACACTAATCAAATGGAATTCAAATTAGTAACATTCTTCCTGGCATCACAGTGTAGAACACATCGATCTTATACTGTTAAACGTATTTTATGGTTCATGGGTCAGGAAAATAAATGTATCAACGCTAATTGCGGAAAAGTAAGAGAGGTCGCAGTTTTCCGCTTAATTTGAAATATAGATACGTGATATTTCGTTTTTAAATATTCCACATACATTGGCTGTGATTCTTGATGAGAATCCATTGGCGAAATCTTTCAACTATCATACTGTGATGGTTGGGACTTCGGTAGCGTAAGCCTTTTTTTACTTAATATCCCGTGAATCACGCGTGTATCTGCCACTGTGCACTTGAAAATACTTCCTTTGTACATATCTCATGGCTAATTGTCATTACGTTCTCTCCACATTCTGAGGACCGTTGAGGGAAGTAAAAATATGACATTTCAGCAGTGTAAAGGATTTTACGCTCTAAATATGAAAAGAAAATCTGTATATCCTGATTAGGCTAGAAATACAGTAATTAGGGGCCAAGAGAAGCGGATAAAAAAAGATCAAAGTGACATAGTATGCTGAAAGCACTTCGAGATTGGTTCATGTAACGACGAGGTATGAAGGCTTGAGTTTCTCATTTGGCTGATAAGTCCGTCGAATTTGTCATTGTATGGAAGATCACACAAAGAATGAAAGTGACGCATAATCTCTTAACGCGTCTCTAGTTGTATATGAATGTTGTTAATCGAACAACTGACTCTCTTTACGATGTGAAAATACTCACAACAGGAATGTATTAATATTACTTATGTAACTATGCCGGTCAATGAATATTAAAGTATGCTTGCCATTTTCTGTGAAGTCATGATATCAGCGACAAGAATTTTGAAGATGCATATGCGCATATGCAAATGCATATGTTGTGGGTTTATTGCATTTATTGCATATTCAATACATAACATCATATTTCAGCATATACATTTGAAATTAAGTATAATGTAAAACACATTGAACAGAACTGGTTTTGCTTTACGGAAGCATGCTGCAAGGCTATTTGAAGAAAGGGATGAGATGGGGCATTCGTTTCAACATCTCGGCAGACTATATCCCGAGATTAGTTTTGTGAGGAGTTTCTTCAGTTCATGTGTTACTTCATTCTTAGTCTGCACATCCTTTCCTAAAAGTGCCTAAAGAGAAGAACAACAGAAAATATTTATAAACGCAATGGGTGTCAGGCAACAGTGCTTATTAAACTGATGCTGCTGTCGTCTGTCGAGTATATAAGAAGGAAGTGAAATGTGAAAAGAAATTTCAACTTGAACAAAAAGGAGTCCACTTATTACGGCAAAGGATGGAAAGAAGAACAACACACTACAGTGAAAAAGAATTGACTTCTTAAGTGCATAATATTCAAATTATAATGCATATTTTCTACACTTTTAGTACATAATCCCAATGCATATTTTAATCGTTGTTAGTGCCTAAGGATCCAGTCCGTAGTGATAATACACACACATCAGGGGATATTAAATAGGACGTAACTTGAATAAAGTGGGATAATTTCACTACCAATAGGACGTTAATCAGTGCGCACAGACTAAATGACAAGTGGTGTAATTGAGCCTCATTCATCAAGAGTCAAGAGCTCCTTCGGAGAGTCGATAAGTGAGAGAAGGGATCAGGCCACACGCTTGAGTTAATAATAAGGAATAGCATTCAAAACGCCGGGCTGAGTAGATGAGGCATTAAGACCTTGGATTAATTCATGTAAGCGGTTCGGTCCAAGCTCGGTCCGATGGTATTTCAAGGTGCCCAAACACCCCATTTCAGTGTCCGTAGATTTACTCGTACAGAAAGAAAGGCAGGCACCTCAGGTTTTCTGAAAACAGTAAAATTAGTTCGTGGGACGTAAAACCAATAACATCATTATTACTAACAAGTTATGTTTACAGGTTAGACAATGTCTTTGCTTTACGTACCTCACGTAGAGGTTGCTAACGTTTTCGAATGCATTTCAGTATTCTGTTTTCAAAGATTACAAGAGGTCGAATAGCTAATAACTAGTTATTTTGGCTGCTTAAGGAGACTAATTACGTCGGTTCGAGTAGGGTAATAACTAGTTATATTGCCTGCTTGAGGAGATGATTACGTCAGATCAGCAGGGTAATGACTAGTTACATTACCTGCTTGAAGAGATGATTACCTCATATCAAGTAGGGTAATAACTAGTTATATTGCCTGCTTGAGAATATGATCACGTCAGGTCAAGCAGGGTACTAACTAGTAATGTTGCCTGCTTGAGAATATGACTACGTCAGATCGAGCAGGGTACTAAATAGTTATATTGCCTGCTTGAGGAGATGATTACATCAGATTGAGTAGAGTAATAACTAGAGACGGGAATTTGCCTATTTGTCTATTTTATTCCTGTGTTCAGAAACGTAGGCTTTTGAGATATAAATCCGTTTTAGGGTCTTTTTAGCTATATTTTGTTGGTTCTATTGCGCCTATAAATGCCTATTTCAAGGGTTTGTGCCTATTTGGAGTATAAATGCCTATTTGATGCCTTTTGACTGTAGTTTTAAAAGCCGATTTTCTTCCAGTGCATTATATTGTACCTAGTGTGCTCGACAGAATTATCTTCTCTTTACTCAATATCTGTTTACCCCACGAACAAACAATGGAAATTCTCAGAACTCACCAGAAATAGTTCTAGGGAAATTTCCATCAGGAGAAACAAGAAACAATTTGACCTCGAAATCTTCAACCCCTCCAACCTCCTAAGACATATGCGAGAACCAGTCAACGTCAAACTATGTTGCTCTGTACCTCCCTTTCGATGCGAACTGTTGTACGCATACGCTTTATGTTCAGAACGTGTTGTGTTTTATTGTGAAGTGGAAGAAAAAGAAGAAGGGTGTTTACGGCAATGCCCAAAGAAAAATCTTCGAAGTCCTACTGGCTGAAGCAATGGATCACAGGGGATCCCAATTTCACTAGGGATGAAACGGTAGTCTGTCAATCATGTTGTAAGGAGGTAAGTAGGTTTGTTCCTTTTACATTTTCTTGTGATTGAGAACTATGATCGCATTTCATTGTAGCATACAATAAATAGGCCTATTAATTTATGTATTGTGGCAAGTTGTGTTGTTGCAATAACTTTCAATAATTTTTATTGATAAAATGTAAATAATCATTAAATTACTGAACGAGGAGTTTAGGACGCCGGTGGTGCCTTTTCACAGAATGGATGAAAGTTAAATCGGTATTTTGAACTGGGATTTATTTCCTGTGAAAATAGAGATTTACAACTAAAATGCAATTTTTAAAACTCCCTTTAAAAAATCTTGAATTTTATTACACTTCCGCTAAGCCTTCGCGAAACACAGGTTGCAGATCCAATGTAGCCCGGCTAGAAAGATGCCACAGCGTGTTTTACAAGGTTGCCAAGACTATCTTTACAAGACCAGGTCAGCGAAAAGACTGTTGGTCTGGATTGGTGAGGTCCGGTTGTTAACCGTTATGTTTCGGAGGGGAGGGGGATAGGGGAAAGTAAAGAGAGTCTGAGAGGCCTAAACTCCAAGGTTAACAAGCCTCTAGCATCCCCTCTACAGTCTTGCTAAATTGTGACAAAAATAAGGTTATGGGCGCGTGTCACGACGATTTCAAATTACGCGTTTTTAATTTTCAACGAGGGTGGTGGCCTTGTGGACACACATGATGCAGGATCTATTGCAGGCAACAGAAAATAGTCTTCATGACAGCTGAGCCGCCTTACCAAAGCTGGCGAATAGAAACAAATACAAAGTTCACAAATCTGAGATTTATAGTGCCTCCGTTTTCATTCTTCTATATAAGTAAGAATACTGCTAAGGCCAGCTTGGTGGGTCCTTGGCAAGCATAAAGGACGGATCTCTCCTCTACGCTACTCCGGTAATATTTCACGTCTTTTTTAATATATACTAGCAAATGTACCCGTGCCTCGCTACGGTATTCTACAATGTATACGGATATCGAAGTAAATTGCTGTACATGAAGTGAATAAAAAAAAATTAATTGCATGTCTCTTGGCGTTATCCGAGAAAAAGCATAGGAAGGTCCGCAGACGTTGTTTCCAACGTAAAGTGCGAGTTGCAGAGTTGTGATGATAACGACAGGTCCACTTGTCTGCCGCAATTCACTATGCGTAACGTCAGTCACATTTTGATGGGTAAATTTATTTATAATCGGGGTCACCTATATCTAATGATAAAGAGAATCAGGTAAAAGAGTTTAAAAAAATGCATACTCCCTTGCCTTCTGCTAGTCAAATCAAGAAAGGAATTATGCATTACAATTGTACACAGGTGTTGCTAGTTAAAGTCGATGTGAGGAGTACTGATTACAACAGCAGACGCCCTCCTGCTGAGAGTCACTATTGATTTGTAAAGTATTAATTACAATGTAAGACACACCCCTTTCTAGATACCTACAAATCGACTTAAATAAATAAATGTAGATCGACATACGGAAGTATATGCATGTTCACCTTCATTTACAGAATAACTGCTGCTAAACGGCGCATTCATTTTGAAAAACGGATTGTATAAAAAGACAACTCTAGCCTCATTTACCTATCTGAATGGCTGGCTCTATGATATTTCCTCGTATCTCATCTATTTAAAGGCAAGATTATTCTAGAAACGTTGAATAGGGTGAAATTTGTGAAAGGTTTTCACACAGTGAATTACTTTTCAGATACTTATGCGATAGCTTCGAACATAGAATTTGGCTGGGTGGGCCAATATTCGTGTACAATTTGACGATCCCATCTTTCCTATAAGTGACTCAAACCATCAATTATACATGTACAAAGTGCAAAATTTAGGTAAATCCAGAAATAGAGCCAAATTTATCATAAGGGATAGAGATACGACAAAAAGTAATAGGACCAAAGTTGTAGATCACTTCAAATTGAACGGAGATTGTGCCATCCGTTTCGTGATATGACTTAGCGTTTAGCCACCAAATACCTCGAAAGGAAGGTCTGCACCGTCATTAAAATTGCCTCCATATTTCGATATTTTTTGGGGGTAAAAAAATAAATTTTTAAACATCTCGTAAATTTTCCATCGGTTACAGGCAAAACGCTATAATTTTGCCAATTTCTATTTTCTAACTCGTCTCGGAGATTGTGCTGCCATCTTGATATGGGGGAGGGGGTTAAAAATTAGGACTTTCAGGAAACTTTTAAGCCCGTGAAACCTATAGGTTATCGTTCTGGTTAAATATCACCGACTGTGTTCTTATGCAGATTTGAAACTCCCAACGTGTCCCTCTCAGAGAATTTTGATAATTTTAGATTTTTCTAGAAATCCTGAAGTCATTAGGTTGTCTGGTACCAAGCTTTTAAGTTTCTAGGATGCCTAGAATGGTCTCATTAATTCACGTCTGTTTTCATTTTTATTCCTTAAGTTATATATGTATAGTACAGTATATATAGATCGCGCCAAACTGACTTCTATTTATTAATATGGATTATATATTTCACCCGCTTCCGAAGTGGTTCTAGGAGCGTCTTACTCCCACAGTATGTTTTCCAGGTAGTAAGTCATACTTGAAAGTCATACTGGAACATACAGACGTCTATTACCTTGGGCATTTTGACCATTTATTTTTTCACCCTTTTCCACCCTCTATGCCAAAGAGTACATTTTTAACAATTTATTTTTTCACCCTTTCTCACCCTCTATGCCAAAGGGGGCTGAGGCTGGACTTTAAAAATCCGGAATGTTACTATTCATCTCAGCGGCCCGGAAAACTATGGATTAGGCAGCATATTCGATTATTATTATATCTCACTCCCCGTCCCCCTAAAGGGGGTTAAACTTTGAGTTAAAAAAAACAGGGAATGTTACTATTCATCTCGGCGACCCCGAAAACTATGGCTTCGACACTATTTTCGATTATTTTTAAATCTGAATCCTCCTCACCCCCCACCAGAAAGGGGGATGAACTTGGACTCGTAAATTATCCGGGGTCTCACCATTCATCTCAGCGACCCCGACAACTACGGATTCAACATTATATTCGTTTGCATATCACTCTCCAATTGCCACCCACCACGAAGGGGGCTGAACTTTAAAAAATTCCGGAGTGCCATTATTCATCTCAGCGACCCCGAAAAGTATGGATTCGACACTACTTTCGATGATTTTTATATGCCGGCCCCCACTCCCCCGCCCCCTCCCCGCTCCTAAGGGTTCCTGTGGTGTCCTACCCCCACGTGGTTTGTCTCCTGATACTAAAATTTCGAAGTGTACAATTCACCTCGGCGAAATCGAAAACTATGTATTCGACACTATTTTCGATTAATTTTATATATCACTCCCCTCTCGCCCGCGATCCCAAAGGTGGATGAACTTCGACTTATAAAATAACCGGAGTCTCACTATTCGTCTCAGTGACCCCGACAACTATGGATTCGACACTTTTTTCGATTATTTTTATGTATCATTCTCCCATCTCCCCCACTACGATGGGGGCTGAAATTGGACTTTAAAAAATTCCGGAGTGTAACTATTCATCTCAGTGACCCCAAATAAATACGGATTCGACACTACATTCGATGATTTGTATATCTCAGCACCTCGCCCCCACCACTAATGTTTCCTGGGGTGTATTACCCCCACGTGGTTTGTCTCCTGATACTAAAATTCCGGAGTGTCACTATTCATCTCAGCGACCCCGAAGACTACGTATTCGACAGTTTCTATTTCTATATATCACTCCCCCATCCCGCCCCCCCCCCCCAACGAAGAGGGCTGAACTTGGACATTAAAAAATTCTGGAGTGTTGCTATTCATTTCAGCGAGCCCGAAAAGTATTGATTCGACACTACTTTCAATGCTATATATGTCTCACCCCCTCGGCCTCCCCGCCCCTAAGCGTTCCTGGGGTGTCCTACCCCCACGTGGTTTGTCTCCTGATACTAAAAATCCGAAACGTACAATTCACCTCGGCGATCCCGAAAACTATGTATTCGACACTATTTTCGATTAATTTTATATATCACTCCCCTCTCGCCACCTACCCCAAAGGGGGATGAACTTATAAAATATCCGGAGTCTCACTATTCATCTCAGCGACCCTGACAACTATGGATACGACACTCTTTTCGATTATTTTCGTATATCACTCTCCCATCGCTCCCTACAACGAAGGGGGCAGAACTTGGACTTAAAAAAATTCCGGAGTGTGACTATTCATTTCAGCGACCACGAAAAGTATGGATTCAACACTACTTTTGATGATTTTTTGTATCAGAGCCCTCTAGCCTCCCTGCCCGTAAGGATTCTTGGGGTGTATTACCCCCACGTGGTTTGTCTCCTGATACTAAAAATCCCGAGTGTCACTATTCATCCTAGAGACCCCGAAAAGTATGGATTCGACACTATTTTCTTTAATTTGTATATCTGACCCCCGCACCCCCCGCCCCTAAGGGTTCCTATGCTGTCTTACCCCCAAGTGGTTTATCTCCTGATACTAAAAATCTGAAGTGTACAATTCACCTCGGCGACCCCGAAAACTACGTATTCGACACTATTTTCGTTTATTTTTATATATCACCCCACCTCACCCCCCAAAGGGGGCTGTACTTGGACTTCAAAAAACCCGGAGTGTAACTATTCATCTCAGCGACCCCCAAAAGTACGGATTCGACACTAATTTCGTTAATTTGTATATCTGACCCCCTTGCCCCCCCACCCGCCCCTAAGGTTTCCTGGGCTGTCTTATCCTCACATGGTCTGCCTCCTGATACTAAAAGTCCGGAGTGTACAATTCACCTCGACAACCCCGCAAACTATGTATTCGACACTATTTTCGTTTTGTTTTATAAATCAGTCCCCCCTCGCCTCCCCCCAAATGGGAGAAGAAATTTGACTTTTAAAAATCCGGAGTGTCACTATTCACCTCAGCGAACCCAAAAAATATGGATTCAACACTATTTTCGATTATGTTTTTACCTGACACCCCTAACCCCCACCCCTAAGTGGGCTAGAAGTGGCTTACTCTCACAGTGCTCGTCTCCAGATAGCAAAGAAGAAGTTTCAAAATTTGATTGAAATTGCTCCAGTGGTTTAGGAGGAGGTGTGTCATTTGAACACATACATCCATCATCAGCCCCCCCTCGCCCCCCACCCAAATGGGAGCACAAATTTGACTTTTAAAAAATCGGGAATGCCACTATTCACCTCAGCGACTCCAAACAATATGGATTTGACACTATATTCTATTATGTTTTTACCTGAACCCCCTAACCCTCCACCCCTAAGAGGGCTAGTGGTGGCTTACCCCCACAGTGCTCGTCTTCAGATAGCAAATAATATGTGTTCAAAATTTGATTGAAATTGCTCCAATGGTTTAGGAAGAGATGTGTCATTTACACACATGCATCCATCATCCGTCCCCCCTCGTCCCCCACCCAAATGAGAACAGAAATTTGACTTTTAAAAAATCGGGAGTGTCACTATTCACCTCAGCGACCTCGAATACTACGGATTCGACACTATTTTCGATTATTATTTTACCTGACCCCACTAACCCCCCACTCCTAAGGGGGCTAGAGGTGGCTTACCCCCACAGTGCTCGTCCCCGGATAGCAAATAATTATTCAAAATTTGATTGAAATTGCTCTGGTGGTTTAGGAGGAGATGTGTCATTTACAAACATACAAACATTCATTTTTATATATATATATAGATTTCACCTGGTGAACTCAACACGATACTGCCAAATTATAACCGAAAATCCTTGAGGATGTATTTCCATGTAAATTACTAATTCCCTTGTTCCTACTTTAAAGTTTTGTACTTCTAGAAACATCATCTCTAATAGTCCTTTTTTATTTAACAACTGCATAATATATACTAAGCATTATTGCCAATTAGCATAACTGTAGAAATTTAAGATATACTGCAGGGACAATACAATTTATGTCAATTTTATTATTTTTCCGATCAAATGTGAGAAAAATACCACATAGATCAACTTAGAAATACTGCGACGCATCTGATACGAGTAGAAAAATCTGTAACAACGTAGCCTTTCTACCAGTCTACTTTGGGCAGCGACCAAGAACCATATTCTTCAGACCTATGCACTGTAATGTTGGGAGCTATATATACCCCTGCATAATCCGGAGCATCTTCAAATTTCAACAAGCTGCCGGGAGCAATCACCAAGTTGGAGAAGAGTGGCATGCCCATGGTGGAGTCATTTACGATTGTGGAAGAAATCAGGGGAATTTTTTTTCTTCTTTGCTATTTGCTTTACGTCGCACCGACACAGATACGTCTTACGGCAACGATGGGACAGGAAAGGGCTAGGAATGGGAAGGAAGAGGCCGTGGCCTTAATTAAGGTACAGCCCCAGCATTTGCCTGGTGTGAAAATGGGAAACCATGGGAAACCATCTTCAGGGCTGCCGACAGTACGGTTCGAACTCACTATCTCCCGAATACTGGATACTGGCCGCACTTAAGCGGCTGCAGCTATCGAGCTCGGTAGGGGAAGTTTTGACCGAACCTCTGGGAAGGCAGCCGCTGTCAGCGAAATAAAACCAGGCGAAGGGACTTCATTGAAGCTTTGTCCAATCACTTCATGTGATGTTGAGAGATCTTTCTCTCAGTACAAAAACATTATGCATGAGAGGAGACCAAGATTATTACCAGAAAACATTGAAACTTGCTTGTAAATTCCTTTTATAGTAACCGAGTGGGTTATTAAATTATAAGTAACTTTTCATGCCTATTTTACACGTTAGTACCTATTTAAATGCCTATTTTGACTCATTTAAGAGCCTATATGCCTGCCTATTTTTAACTGTTTTTAGTGCCTGTAATTCTCGTCTCTAGTAATAATTAGTTATTTTGGCTGCTTGAGGTGATGATTACCTCAGATCAAGTAGTGTATTAACTAGTTATATTGGCTGCTTGGGAAGATGATTACGTCAGGTCGAGCAGGGTACTAACTAGTTATATTGCCTGCCTGAGGAGATGATTACGTCAGGTCGAGCAGGGTACTAACTAGTAGAGGTGCCTAGTATCAAACATGGACAAAAGCCATTTTGTTAATTTTTCAGTAGAGCCACATTTTTGTTTCTCTATGTTAACAGCCCGATGCGAGTGTGAAAATTTTTGCGTGCTATATTGCCAGCCCTATGAACAAGAAAACCATTGTTGACACTTATGAATTCCATTCTAAGGCAATGTAAAAACACGTTCAAATATGATGATGTCCATTTTTGAAACTAAGATTGACTTTTGTTCGATTTTGATACAAAAATCCATGTAATTGTCCACTTTTGAAACAAACTATCCCAATATTTTGAAACAAAATTGCGGGATGGCATGATAGTAAACTTCTGTTTTAAAAGAAATGTAATGAAAATATGAAAGAAAAGTTTAACCTTATACTTTGTTAACAACTAACATGATATTCATCTGAACTTATTGTGGTCGTCGTCTTCTTCAGATCTTTCTTAGTGAGTCCAAAAGTCCTATCTGACGGCAAATAGGACATTAAAAGATAGTCCTCTTCTTTTTTCTTCAGTTGTCGATAAAAATTCTCTGCTTGATTTTTGTGGATAGTTCTCTTCAAAATTAAGGTTGTTCTTTCCTCTTCAATTTTTTCAAACTTAATACATTGCTCTAGTTCCAAGCATGTAGTGCATTCATCTGTGCCTGGAGAAGAAAACCCGAAATTTAACCTGATATTAAAAATGTGCCTAAAGTAAGCTCCCTTTACTTGCAATTTCACTTCAAGTGGACACTCCGAAATATTGCCTTCCATATCAAACGAAAATATTTTCCCAAATACTTATGTTATAAGAAAAACACTGAAAAAACATGAGCACTAAACTTCCAAGCACGCACCGACAAGAGAATGTAAACACATGGTCGCCATGTCAGTTTGATGTCACTTGTAGCAATGTGATTGGCTGAAACGGTCATGTCCGGTTTTTATAGAAACTTTGTTTGGAGGTGCTATTAACATCAACACCCAGCTAAAAACTGGAAAGCTTAAACAACTGACTGACGCCCTGGACAAATTTGATATTCAAATCCTAGCAATCCAAGAAACCAAATTCCAAGATGAGAACCACTTTGACTCTGAAAACTCAGGATATTTAAAGTTAAACAGGCTATAAATATCAAAGGGAATTTATCAACACTCGAGACGACCTTTGCTGTATGGAAAACCATCTTAGATTCAGTTATCGACTTAACATCACCATGTGAAAGAATCTCGGTGCTTACAGTGAAATCAAGCAACAAAGCATATGCCTTGATAAATGCCCATGCTCCGACTTACATAGACAATAAGAAAAATCCACAGAAAGTAGAAGACTTTTGGGAACTGCTTGAAGAAACTACTAGCAAGATCCCTAAAAAACACGTTAAAATATTATTAGGGGATTTCAATGCACAGGTTGGCAGAGAGAAGAAATACAGATCAATCGTAGGACTTCATCCTGCACATCGGTGGACTAATAAGAATGGAGAACGTCTAATAGGCTTTTGTACATCATTCATGCTGAGATTCATGTCCACGCACTTTATGAGACCTTTACGTAAAAAAGAAAACTTGGAGATCACCTAACCCATTACTAGGGGAAATCCAGATTGATCACGTTGCTATTACCGTAAAGAATAAGCTTGAGATTCAGAACGTTAAAGTACGAAAGGAAGTTGTCGATTCGGATCACTACCTTACGCAAATCAAGGTTAGGTTCCAGCCAAACAGATCCAGACCTAAAGACAACCGATTTCCAAGAGTGGATCCGGATTGCCTGAGAAAGAACGTTGAAGTTTTTGTACTTGACATTCACGATCAAGATCCTAAGGTGTGGCCAGACAATTGCAACACATTACAGACATCAGGAATGAAATTCGGACAGCCACCCAGGAAACGTATACACAGATGGTGGAGCACAACCTGTGATGAAGCTATGAATGACAGAATCAATGCATGGAATCAATGGAATGGACACCGAACAGTCTACAGATGGGAGAATTTCCTGAAGACTCAAAAACTGAACTCAAAAAGATCCGCCGCAAAAAAACGTACATACGAGAGAAACAGACTCGCAGAGATAGAACAGGATTTACAGAAAAACAACACTCGGAATTTCTACAAGACATTCTATGAGGACGTTTCAGGGTACAAACAACCAAAATTAAGTATTCGTCGACCTAACGGATCACTAGAGACAAACAGTAAAGAGAACTGCAAGATACTGGCTGACTATTTCCAATATCTACTGAACTGCGATCCACCAATTGAAAGACTACAGTTTGAAAAACCTCCACCAAACCCAGACTCACAGCCCCCAACAACTCAAGTAAAAGAGATAATCCAATCGCTAAAAAATAATAAAGCGCCTGGGAACGATATAATAACCGCAGAGATATTGAAAATAGGAGGAGATGACCTCAACAGAAGAATTCGTACACTCTTAACAAAAATATGGGAGACCATAATGATCCCGAAGGACTGGAAGAATGCCAGTATCCATCCGTTACATAAGAAATGCGATCGAGCGGACCTCAACAACTACAGAGGCGTATCCCATTTACCAGTTATATACTAGATTCTATCTAAAGCGCTATTAAACAGAGTTGAACAACAAATGGATCATTTGATTGGTGTGCACCAAGCAGGCTGCAGAAAAGGTAGATCGTGTTCTGAGCAAATTTGGAGTCTGAAGACGATAATAAGGACACGCCGCAGTACCACCACATTTATCGCCTTTGTGGACTTTAAGAAGGCGTATGACTCTATCGACAGAGAAACTGTTGTGGACATCCTAGGAGAGCTAAGTGTGGACAAGAAGACCACAGAATTAATCCGCCAGACTCTCACAGTCACAACATCTCAAGTGAAGTTTCTAGGTGAACCATCAGAGCCATTTGAACTGCATACAGGAGTTTGACAAGGAGATGGCCTCTACCTGATGCTTTTTAACTTCGACAAAGTCATCAGGGTATGGGGAAAAGAAATCTAAGGTATAAACATTGGTACTCGGGGACAAAGAATTAACGTGAAGTGTCTAGCTTTCGCTGATGATCTAGCTATTTTTACCAAGACTAGTGAAGAAACCAGGTATGCCATAGAGAAGTTACATGGGATAGCATCAAAGACAGGCCTCCAAATATCGTATGAGATGACTCGTATCATGGCCAATGGACACCATAATATCCAAAGATCCCCACTACAGGCAAATTATGGAATAATCACACAGGTCCCTCCCTTCAAATATCTAGGATAAATCATTGTACCATCAGAAATGGACAGGAAAGGTAACTTAGAAAAAGCCACCAAACTCCTAAAAGCATACCGAATAACATGGAGTCACTACAATAAAAGGTTGATGTCACGAAATGCAAAACTTCGGCATTACAAGACTTTGCACTTCCGGAAGCTTTGTGTGTTTCTGAAACCACATCTCTAGGAGGCCACTCTAAAATTGATGAAATTGAAAAACAAGAACAAAAAATTCTTAGGAAAATATATGGCCCCTGTTCACGTAAGTGGTATATGGATCAAAAGAAAAAATGTAGAATTTATACAAAGCAATCGACAAGTTCACT
The DNA here is from genome assembly GCF_040414725.1 of Anabrus simplex. Lineage (NCBI taxonomy): Eukaryota > Metazoa > Arthropoda > Insecta > Orthoptera > Tettigoniidae > Anabrus > Anabrus simplex. Next base: position 153,699,840 of record NC_090271.1, read on the forward strand.
GATACCGTACGCAGGAGACGATTGAAATTCTATGGCCACATCTGTAGAATGGACGACACTAGATATGCAAAAATACTGCTTGGTATAATTAATTCAAATAAGGTCAAAATCAGCTGGTTAGAGGAAGTAAAGCAGGACTTAAAAGAAATGAACATCACAGAAGACACCCTTAGGGTATCGAAAGGCTTTTGGAACTCTGGTTGCAAAGCACACATTCACGGAAAAGGCTGAAAGAACCACAGGGAAACATTGGACGGAAGAACGCAAGAAACAGCATAGCGAGTTCATGAAGAGATTTTGGGAGGAGAATAAGAAAGGCAAACCATCATCAAACTACAAAGTTCCAACGCGCTCTGTAAGAGGGCATAACGAAGAAATAATAATAATAATAATAATAATAATAATAATAATAATAATAATAATAATAATAATAATAATAATAATTGTTCCGGGGATATCGTGGAACGCAAAGGTGTAAGAAAGTGTCTGAGTGAATGGGCGGACAATGAAATGACCAGTGCATAAGTTAAAGCACTAAATTTTGAAATTTTATTTCTTTCCATCTCTTTTTCATTTTAAAAATTTGATAGATGGAAGATTTGGAATAAATAACAGTTAAATAGAAATAACATCGTAAGCTCTGATAACAACAGTGGACTATAAGTCCAAAAATCAGGTACAAGAACTAGAGAGAATTATCAACACGACAATATTCAAGGGGATGAGCATTTTAGTCCCGAACAGGTGCAATATTTATAAGACCATGTTTACTCCACTAATGTACATACAGTAGACTAGGATTCTGAGCTCCAAAAGTTAATATAGTCCCGCCTCTCTGAGGCATAAGTTTTTTACGAAGTAATCCTGACAAACTTTAGAGTCACGTCTGATCAACAGTTCGTTACACATTGGTCTAAAAAAATTGCAATTTAAACAGGGGTAAAGAGTGCCCATTGTAAATGGCCTTAGTAAAAAATGGGTTTAACATAATCGGCCATGAACAAAGGCTAGGAGGCGAAACACTTGCACTTCTTTTAGAAGAACTCTTAAAACCCTAAGTGGGCTTAGGCCCGAAGTAGCAGAGGCTAAGCCTATTCTACGGAGTGGTGGCTAAACGAGAAATATTAAATGCCAAAAATGTGTTAAGATTTTAGAGGTTTAGAAAATTTTAGTCACCCCATGCCAAGTTGAATGGGAATCAAGAGAGGGTATTCACACTTTGTTCCTTTAGTTTACATGTTTCCCAGCCGGGATTTGAACAGAGTCCTCAGACTTGTCGAACATCCACATTCAAAATATTGAATAGAACTTCACATAAAATGAAAGAGGTTTGAAACCTTCCCCTCAAGTTATCTGCCGGCGCTATCACATGTCTAAGAAAATTCTGCCATTACCTTGTTTGGCTGGGCCTTCCGAATGCCGACCTACGGCACTTGGCTCCAAATGACACGCCGCACTCACTGAACTGGAGCAATGAAGATGACAATACGGCTTTAAAGCGCCCAGATTTTATAGCATTTCGAGGGAAAATTTCCAGAACTCCTTACAGATAGGCTGCATACCTATACACACCCCCAATTTTAATTGGGTAGAGAAAATATTCCAAAAATTCCTGATTGGTTGCTAGATACGGGAGTCAGAAATGTTGACAATCATGACATAAGAACAAAACAATCTTCACAAACATAAGCTCTGCCACTTCTGAAAATTAACCTTCCCTTAAGAACTAATTGTCCTTAATCCCACAGAGGGAACACTCAGGCCGATGGTAGAGACATCTAACAGTTGCAAACCCAAGTATTTTGCCTTATATTAGTTCAAGTTCCACAACAGAGATGGCCTTATAGAAGGTGCGCAGTTTAACAGGACGGCGAAGGTGTACCCCCGGTACAATAATAATAATAATAATAATAATAATAATAATAATAATAATAATAATAATAATAATAATCGTAATAGTTGTTGTTTGAGTCATCAACCCATCGACTGTTCTGATGCAGCTCTGCATCCTACCCTATTCTGCGCTAACCTTTTCATTTCTCGGTAACTACTGCATCTTACATCTTCTCTAATCGGTTTGTAATATTCATACCTTCGGTCTACCCCTACTGTTTTTACAGCCCACACTTGTCTAAAAAATCTGGGTGTCTTAACATGTGTCTTACCATTCCATCTCTTCTTCTGTCCGTCTCCATGGCTACATGGTTAGCATATTGGCCTTTGGTAATAGGGGTCCCGGTTTCGATTCCCGGTTGGGTCGGGAATTTTAACCATCATTGGTTAGTTTCACTGATACGGGGGCTAGGTGCCATGTATCGTCTTCCTCATAATTTCATCCTCATTGCGGTACAGATCGCCTGCGGGCGTCAAATCAAAAGACCTGCACCTGATGAGCCGAACCTGTCCTCGGACACTCCCGGTACTAAAAGCCATACGCCATTTCATTTACCTCTTATTCTGGTCAAAAGTTCACCACGTGGTTCTCCTCTCACCAATTTGATTTAGTAGTAATTCAATTTATTTATCTCACCTTCAGCGTTATACTGTAACACCATTTCTCAAAAGCTTCTATTCTCTTTCTTTCTGAGCTAGTTATTGTTCATGTTTCAATTCCATACAATGCCACGCTCTAGACGAAAGTCTTCGGAAACATCTTTCTAATTCCTATATCAATGTTAGAAATGAGCAAATTTATTTTCTTAAGAAAGGCCTTCCTTGCTTGTGCTAGCCTACAGTTTATTTCCTCCTTTCTTCTCTCATCATTAATTATTCTGCTACCCAAGTAACAACATTCATCTACTTCCTGTAAGACTTCATTAATATTTCCTGCTGCACCTGACTTCCTTCGACTGCACTCCATTATTTTTGTTTTGGATTTGTTTATTTTTCATCTTGCGCTCCTTCTCCAAGACTGTGTGTGTCCATACTATTCACCAATTTCTCCAGGTCATGTGCAGACTCACATAAAATAACAATATAATTCGGCAAACCTCAGAGTTTTGATGTCCTCTCCTTGGAATGCGATTCCTGTGCCAAACTCCTCTTTAATTTCCTTTACGACCCGTTCTATATGAAAACTGGAATGAAGTGGGGACAGCCTTGCCTCACTTCTTTCTGAAATGATGTTCTTTTCTTCATAGCCTTCGATTCTTATCACTCCAGACAGATTTTTGTACAGGTTGTAGATAATCATTTTTCGGTATCTGTTCCCGATTACCTTCAGGATCTTAAATAACTTGACCCAATCAATATTTTCGAATGTCTTTTCTAGATCCACGAATTTCAAGTATATAGACTTGTTTCTCTCAATTCAATTATCCAAAATCGGACGTAGAGTCAGGATTGCTGGCATTTATAGACATTCAAATCACACCTGCGTGTTCCTTTAACGGGGTACGCTCGATCCAGCGAAGAAGAAACACCGGACTCCCACATTTTCTGAACTTTCCACTTTAAAACTAGCGGCAGCTATAGTAAATTACGCTAAAAAAGAAACTTATTTGTATCTATTTAGTGGCACTTAACGGAAGAGTTACTAAAACATCGAGGCAAAATCTATTTTTAAACGCATGCTTTCAGGGAAAAGAATGTTCAGCTACCTAATCGTCCTTATAATATGATATCATTATTAATACTCCGTTTGTCTCCATTTTGTTTGGGATACAGAATAGAATCTTTATATTCCTTGAGCATATCACTCACAACCCCTACATCGTGCTGGTTGTACAGGAGAAGTCATATGCGAAACCACGACGTGGCCGGCCGCTAACCCGTTTGACTGACCTCGTAGAAACCGTTTCGTCTCAGAACCGAAGACTTATAATATTACTTACAGTATCTAGATTCACAGAGCGTACTGAAGCTATGTGAAATATTGAATATTTTCGCGCATCGCCATGTTGTGTGCGCTTCAGCTTCGAATGCATGGCTAGCACGTGATAATGTTTAGAGTTCCTTGAATGTTTTCGAATTAAATCATGTCTGTAGTGGATCTGTTGTAGTATTGTATGTGACGAAGTGATAATATATTGTCAAATATTTTCAAGGAATATGGGAGCTTATGCAATACGGCAATTAAATTACTCGGCAATATTAAAGGGACGTAAGTTAGGCCTTACGTATGGAGTGGAAAGGTATTTACGAGGGTGAATTCATGTGCAGCCTTTATTTGTACAGATCGCTATCGGAAGGGATCTGGTATTTCTTTTCACAGGTGAGTAGAAATTGAACCGTTATAAAATAACTTTTAATTACCATAATCGAGAAGTAACAGGTTATAGAATGGTTGATTCAGAGAACGTATGGACATGCCAGTTAGGATGTTTAGGCTTCTTCTTCTTCTACTTCTGCCGGGCTGAGTGGCTCAGACGGTTGAGACGCTGGCCTTCTGAACCAAACTTGGCTGGTTGGAACCTGGCTCAGTCCGTTAGTATTTGAAGGTACTGAAATACGTCAGCCCCGTTTCGGCAAATTTACTGGCATGAAAAAGGAACTCATGCAGGACTAAATTCCGGCACCTCGGCGTCACCGAAAACCTTAAGAAGTTCGTGGGACGTAAAGCCAATAACATTATATTATTACCTTCTTTTTCTTCTTGGCCTTTTTCGAATTCAACGGGGACAATTCTTTAGAATTAAACATCTGTTCTCAAAAAACATACATATTTTTTATACAGACTGTGTACCGGTATTACAAATTTGATATAAGCTTGGGCCTAAAATCTGTAAAATATGATTGATAAAGCTTGATAAAACCCTACTATTAGTGTAACGTATTGCTTAAAGTTATTATGAATTATCTGAAAAGTGATTTATGCCTATCGGTCTTAAGTCTTATGTCTTAAGTTCTCCATTCACACTTGCATTATAATGAAAGAATACAATTGTTAATACGGTATTCCAGAAAAATCTGACTAGGGCTCAGTCTACATAAACCTCTTTACAGTCTTGTGAATCCTACTCTGCACTAGAAAACGCTAATCACACTACCTGTTTAACTATGATATTCATCTTTTTGCAAGTGCTTTACATTCAACTTTATTTTCTGATGTAAATCATGGTACTCATATTATAGGAAAATTAGAACACACTTTCAATTTTCATTTGTGCTCAAATAATGTTAATGTTTGTAAATGCAGTAATATTGGCACTTAAGAAGAGAATATTGTAAGGAGGGTTATACATCTTATATTATACCGTTCTTACTTAAGTCCAAACCTTCCAGAGAAACTCAAACTAAGCTAGATATTCATTTCATTTTAAAATGCACACTTACAGTAGAGGCAGATTAACACCAGTGTAAAGATTATCAGGCAACATTTAATTCCAAATCACAAATAAATCATAATTTAAGTTCTACTCATCAAGTTATGTTATTTCATATACAAACTAGACCCCATGGCACAACAGCCCCGAAGCGACATGGCCTATCAAGCGATCGCTGCTCAGCCCGAAAGCCTGCAGATTAGGAGGTGTCATGTGGTCAGCACAACGAATCCTCTCAGCCGTTATTCTTGGCTTTCTAGACCAAGGCCACTACCCCACTGTCAGGTGGCTCCTCAAATGTAATCACGTAAGCTGATTGAACTTCGAACCAGCCCTCAGATCCCGGTAAAAATTTCGGACTTGACCGGGGATCGATCCTGAGGCCTCTGGGTAAGAGGCAGGAACGTCATCCTTACACCGCGGGACCGAAATTTCATATTCTTCTGGATATGATAAATATGTATCTTATTTCTTTTTAGAAAGATTTCTAAGAACCCTACCATAAGGACAAGGTATTGCTTCATATTATTATCAATGGTTACAGATCGTGACATAACAATTATCTGTCTCTCAGCAGACTGGAGATTACATTAATTAACTAATATCTTTGTATTTACAATCTCCTATAGTGATAGCAAGAATCTTCAATGTCAAACAATTTGTTCACAGAATTGAGTAAAACTTACTGTAATTACTTATCAGAGAAGAGTGATAAGCTATGTACCTTTCATAGAAACATTTCATTTCACGGGTTTTCTTTTTGTTGATATTGAAGATTCTTGCTATCACTGTAGGAGTTTGTAAATACTTAATTATATATTAATGAATTAATGTCTGCTGAGAGACAGAAAATTGTTATCTCACGATCTGTAATCAGACTTAAGGTGTAGACTGCTGTCACTTACACATGCCTTCTTATTTTCAATAAAGCTAAAGTGTATAGCCTAGGTTTCAATTACATGTGTCTGTTCTGAATGTTCAAACAGATCAGATATTAAAGTGAGCGACATGATAATGTTTAATTTACCGTTTGGGCTATATACTGTTTATTTCCGTTTTCGGGGACTGAATTTCAAATATGTGTTTATTTATATATTTACGATTTTAATAGTGTATTCTCCGATCTTCTTATTCAGTCTGTTAAAGGATTATCTTTTTAAATGTGCACCACCTATAGGCTATCCATAGCATTTGTGTAGATTGTTCAATAACAATGCAAACTGTGTTCTGTTTTTTAATACATAAGTATATTTTAATACAACCACAGTCGTGATAAACGTATATATTGCGTGTGTGCACGGTAGTCGGTGTAGGCTGTCATTAATTTACTAGATTCAGGGAAAGGCTATGTTTGCCTGTAAGGGACATTATTGGGGACTTTCCGAGATTTAATTTACGATCCATTTTTACCACTTCAGACCTCAGAATTATTATCCTGTATAATTTCTGCGTGGTATTTGATTTAAAATTAGTAACACAGTTTGCGAAACGACGAGAATTTCCGTACGGGTTTTCTGCTTCCTAGTACCGCACCTTTTTAAAATTGTATTTTTTATGTATCTAATTAACATCCGTTCTTACTGTCCGGCTCTATGGCTAAATATTTAGCGTGCAGACTTATGGTCTAGACGGTCCCGGGATCGATTCCCGGACGGATCGGGGATTTAAACTTCATTGGTTCATTACGATGGCTCGGGGCATGGATGTGAGTGCATTTCTTTATCGTAAGTAGGATTCCGTCCTAATAGACGCGCAATTCGCCTATATGGCGTCAAATCGAAGGACATGTACCAGGCCTCTTCAGAGGACAAACGCCATTATTGCCATTATTATTATTATTATTATTATTATTATTATTATTATTATTATTATTATTGTACCGGGCGGTACACCTCCACGCCGCTAGTTCAAATATTGCGCCAATTGAAACTCCTCTACAGGAGAAAGCCTGAACTTTAAAAAACTGTATTAACTCAACAGTTTCTCCGAAGATGGCTTTGTGTGAATTTTGATGTGTTTTTGTTTGTAATTGATCAAGAAGTGTGGACGTTCTCTACCAGATGTCTCTACTAAAAACTATGATTACGCACTCTGGTGCGAAGGAATGAACTCTCTTGAAGACATTTTGTATTCTTAAGTTGTTGTCTTTACTAAATTTTGTTCTTTTATTTTTTGGGTTGGCAATATTAATCCTTCCTTCCGCCAGTTTTGAACTTAGCCAATCCCAAATTTCTTTAATTAATTTTCAGCCAATCATGTATGTCTTCTTCGATATGGATATGTAGCTCTAAGCTATCCAATAAAGTTGAGGGGATGTGTCTACTCATTCTTGAAATGTCTCGAATTTTCCACGAGGGTATAAAAACTGCTGATTTTCCTGTCTCCTGGCCACTAGTATAACATCTAACTCAGTGTGTGAATATGTAGCAGGGCGCGGGAATCGCCTCCTTCTTCAGACAGCAGATCTTCAACAAGGTAATGGCCTTTTAGCATCTTTATTTCTTGCTAGCTCAGCAGTTTAACTCTCGGGGAGGGTTCGAAACCTTTAATATGTGACCTACCACTTTAAAATGTAAATTCCTCTTCTGCCTATGTGAAAACTACAAATCTCTTTCACTGTAAAGCGGGGATAGAGAGTGCTTTACCCTCTCGAACTCCCCTTCATTTTGAAATTGAGGTGACCACGTTTTTATAACCGTTTCTTCTCTTCCTTAATGTATTAAAGTTTTCTCATACGGGTCACCTTCCTAGCTTGGGACTAGCCCCTGTGTATCGGCCTAGAGCCACTTAGGTTTTAAAAGTGTATTTGGAGTGCAAGTTCACGCCTCCAGTCCTCTCTGTACTTCGGGCCAGTAACTTAACCTGTTGTTTTATTTTCATTGCAAAGGCCCTGTAGGTTGGGTATTAAATACCCCTGTTTCCTTGTGTGCCTTGAGGGCAGATAAAAGTGAAATTCGTTGTGGCCTTTGATAGGCTTGAGCTTTGAGAGCGGGTCTGCTCTTTCCTAAATTTGATTTCTGTGTGCCTCTAGGAGGCTTAACATTGTAATTTGGAGCGAGTGCTCCTTGGCATGATGGGGTTTTCTGCCCCTTTGTTCAATATTGTACCTTGGTAAAGTTGGGCTAATAGCTCAAGGATTGTGATTGTGGGGCTCGAAGCCCAGACCTTGTAATAATCCCCTAACACTTGTAATTTCTTTGTATCTGATTTTGGCTTGTTGTTGGCTTGTTAAGTTTTCAAATTCTATGTTACCATTGTTAAGTTTAGAAAATATAACCTTTGTTGAAATTTTAATTCATCTTTCGAACTTGCAGTTAGACCAATTCCAGCCCGCACCTTCTTTCACCTCTGCTGTTCCACAGATACTTCGGAACAATCATTATTATTATTATTATTATTATTATTATTATTATTATTATTATTATTATTATTATTAGTTCTTACTGTATTATCCCGTGTCGTAGGACTAAAATAACCTGTCTACGGGTGTGTTCACGTGTGCGTAATGTAAGTTAATGCATGAATTCCATATTACGATCTCCTCGTCAAGCTGAGGAGCGCCCACAACATGGCGGTACGCGGATGGACATATCTTTCCCAGGCACACACTTTTGCGCAGCCAGCGGTGTGAGGCCTGCTCAGAAATCACGAATCTTAAATCTCACGAGTATCAAAATTCACGAATTCCAAGAAGAGGATTAGTAAGAGTAGGTTTCTTTATCTGGGCCGGTCTCGAAACTCACGAGCCGGGCCAGTTCTTCTTCGAATGGTTAAATGCCCGCACTATCCACATAGCAACTGTATATATTTGAACATTTAATAATTGTGCGGAAATGCCCATTGTTAGCGCCAGCCGGAACTGCGTGCCCTCTCTCATCAAGAGGTGGGCCTGTCGCGTAACCTCGCACAAAGTATACGCGACAGGGTTGAGAAACCCATGGACTCCGTGGGCCCACGTGGATAAACGCACTGGATCTTTGAAATTAAGGCCTAGTTCGATACGCCGCTCTAAGGCTTTGTCGTTTTTCAATATATTTTATTTTTATGTATACTTATGAATAATTTTATTTAATTTTTTTACTATTTATATATATCTGTCAATTAGTTTAATATGCTTAATTTGGTTCAATTGATACTTTTTACTATTTCCGTGGCATTGATATACTAAACTAAATTCCCATATTTACTTGATTTTAAACAAGGAAAGATTTGTTTTCTGTACAACCTATCTTATGGATGAAGTTACTCTGCTTAGTGTCATCCAGCAGCGCACATTTGAATTTATTACTTCGCAAAAGAGTAAACTAAATTTAGTGTACAACGGTTATAGGTTTTGTAAGCAGCGAGAAAACAAAACGGGCGAAACAGTATGGTTTTGCCATAAAGGACTGTCATCCGCTTGTGCCTGTATAATGTTAAGTGACAATAGCGTTTTACGGTGTGAGTCAAACAGCCAACCAGCATGTACACGCGTGCACAGAAATGGTGTCCGGACATAAACAATCAACACTGCCCCACTCCAGTACTAAAAAGGAGAGGAGGGAGTAAAGGGGTAGTATTGAAGGCCACTCCAGTACCGGACAAGAGGGGAAGGGAGTGAACGGGTAGTGCTGAAGGCACAGTGTGTCTATTGCTATACATCCGCCACTTTGCCCATTTAAATCACAACAGACTTGTAGCGGGTTGTCTACCCTGTAGCGATGCGTTAAGCGAGGACGTGGGGGGAAGGTCATGCTTTGTTTATGTCGGGTCACCATTTCTGTGCTCGCGTGTACCTGCCGAAGCATGGCTCACAGTGTACAAAGCAATCAACCAGGCACCTGCTGTCCACAGTCGTGAATTCTGAGACTCATTAGAATGTTAATTTAACTACCAGTTTTTAGTCGTGAGTTTCGATACTAAGTTTAACCCGTGAGTTTTGGGACTCGTAAATTTTGATTCGTAACTGTAGAAACACCACCAACCAGGAGAAAGAGACTCGGCTGCCTGAACACTGTAGTCGTTAGCGAAGAGCAGTATGACATACACTACGTGTCAACGTACCACAACCAACACATTATAGCCACCACACGTCTATGAAGTCCTTCGGAGTACGACGGCGATCACGACGACTAGACGAAAATCGTAATATATATTCCATTATGGCAAACCATATCACATGCGAGTGTTTAGAATTATTGTTGGCGAATCCAAAACACTGAACGGAAGTTGAACTTTAAAGAAAGTGAAGTGTGGAGCGACGAAGAAGGAAATAGTGATAATAGAAGGGATTTTCGTGGCTAAACCTGTTACCGGGTTTTCCGTGGCTTACAGAGAGAAAGAAGCGCGAGGATTAATTGGATAGACAAAGCAAAACATTAAGTTCATGAAATCAAGTTAAAAATTTGGAAAATTTACATGTTTTTTTTTCAGTTGATAATCATTTAAAATAATTACAATGAGCAAACAATATGGCAGTTGAGCTAACAGCTTAGCAATCCCATATAAGTGACAATTCCATGACTCAGTAAACCCTTATGCCAAAGGAAGAGCTCAGTAGCTCTGGGAATATTACACCATGGTACCTCGGGTGGGGGCAGTAACACATGACATCCGAGGTGTCAAATACCTTGTAGTTAATAGGGGTGAAGCTCCAAGCAAAACAAGCATTGAAGCCTGGGTACAAAATTATTAACAATCACCTGCACCTCCTTACAATTACAAGATCATACACAGTTACGATTAGGCCGGCCTTTACAGTAAGCAAAACATACTAGTAACATTAAATAAAGAAGCTGCAGGTCCTAGTATCATTACAAGGGTCTGAACACAACCTCGTTGCCTATTTGACCTTTAAGGTCATATCACAAATAAAGGGGTTGTAACCCGTTTCCTAAAAGCAAGTGCAATACACTCCTTATTTTATGAAAAGATACAAGAAAGAGGAACGAAGGATCAGTAAACAGGAGCAGAAGGCCCATAATGTGTGACCATGAAATAGATAAGGAAAAAACAAAGGTTAAATTTAGACTAACTCGTAAGATTAGGTTACAAATCAATACGGCAATTAGTGTGACATTAGTAATAAAGAGGAATAATAATAATAATAATAATAATAATAATAATAATAATAATAACTACATTACATTACATACATACATTACATTATCATTATAGACTGTTATGCCTTTCAGCGTTCAGTCTGCAAGCCTCTGTGAATTCACTAATCGTCGCCACAATCCTCGATTTGCAACTAGTGTTGTGGCCTCATTTAGTTCTATATGTCTTATCTTTAAATCGTTAGAAACTGAGTCTAACCATTGTCGTCTTGGTCTACCTCTACTTCTCTTACCCTCAATAACAGAGTCCATTAATCTCCTAGGTAACCTATCCTACTCCATTCGCCTCACATGACCCCACCACCGAAGCCGGTTTATGCGTACAGCTTCACCCATCGAGTTCATTCCTAAATTAGCCTTTATCTCCTCATTCCGAGTACCCTCCTGCCATTGTTCCCACCTGTTTGTACCAGCAATCATTCTTGCTACTTTCATGTCTGTTACTTCTAACTTATGAATAAAATATCCTGAGTCCACCCAGCTTTCGCTCCCGTAAAGCAAAGTTGGTCTGAAAACAGACCGATATAAAGATAGTTTCGTCTGGGAGCTGACTTCCTTCTTACAGGATACTGCTGATCGCAACTGCGAGCTCACTGCATTAGCTTTACTACACCTTGATTCAATCTCACTTACTATATTACCATCCTGGGAGAACACACAACCTAAATACTTGAAATTATCGACCGGTTCTAGCTTTGTATCACCAATCTGACATTCAATTCTGTTGAATTTCTTACCTACTGACAACAATTTAGTCTTCGAAAGACTAATGTTCATACCATACTTATTGCACCTATTTTCAAGTTCCAAGATATTAGACTGCAGGCTTTCGGCACAGTCTGCCATTAAGACCAAGTCGTCAGCATAGGCCAAACTGCTTACTACATTTCCATCTAACTGAATCCCTCCCTGCCATTTTATATCTTTCAGCAGATGTTCAATGTAAACTACGAACAGCAAAGGTGAAATATTACAGCCTTGTCTAACCCCTGTAAGGCCAGTTCCCGGTTCAATGGAACTCACAGAACAAAGAGGATACGACGGAACACGGAACACTCCAGCACATGGCGGCACACTGCCGGTATCGACAGTCAGCTAGTGGGTGTTCCGTGGAACATAACTGTGCATCGGCACAGTGTGCAGAAACAGGGACATAGTGCCCAACCCTACTTCCCACTTCTAGCCCTTTCCTGGTTCATTTTCGCCATAAGGCGACATCTTCAGCTACGTAAGCACTAAACCATTATTACATTTAGATTATCAAAATATCTTAAAATATCCATGACCCATTAAAATTGTGGAATGAACCACCAAATTAAAATAAATGTAATAGAAAATGCCTACATCGAGTCGCAAAATCATCAAATATTTTTGTGTGGCAAACCAATCACATGAAAAACAATTTTAATGGGTCATGCGTTAGTTATCCTATAGACATTTTAATTCCCTCTGTTCCCTTTTAATTACTTATGTTATATAGCTGAGGATGCAACATGTACTGATCATTTTTATCAGGTGATGTATTTTATCTGATTAAATAGTGTATTGAATTGATGAATCCATAACATTTGTATACGTAAGAAGTAATGTTTTTGATGAACTTTGAATTCACGAGATGTTATTTATTCAACGACGCATTAGGTTTCCCGCTCTCTCTTCCCGTATTGCTTACACGTGTCTACACGTGGATGGCCACGGTGAGATAAATGTCAGTCTCTTTCATAATTTAGTATGATGTTGACAAGTAAAGTCAACTTGAGGAGCAATAAAACTACCCTGTGCACGTGCATGTGAAGGAAAATCGCAGTGTTGAAGTAAAATTATACTGAAATAACCCGAGTGCTTTACAGCTTGAAAATTCAGTCATTGTCTATCGAGTTAAAAGTGGACAAAACGTGTCATTCCTAACCGTGGAAAACACACTAAATCGAACATATTCTTACTGGAGAGAAACTGAATCGATTGTTTTACGGATCTTGTAATTATTCAAGAAATCATTCTGTTGGCCAAGCTGGGGAGTGTAGTTGAAACTTCAACGAAGACACAATTTCTGTTATCTAATCTGAACTTCAATTATTATTATTATTATTATTATTATTATTATTATTATTATTATTAATAAAACCCATTCACACAACATACACACAACGACTCTCACAACGCAGTTATGTGTTCCCAGGAAAAACTTTCGGCAGGCAGATTTGAATTATTGAGAGGATGTAACGTGCCGAATGTTCATTGGGAGTGTATTCCATAGTCTCGACGCAGTAACTAAAAAGGAATGATTGTACGAATTGGAAGGATTGCAACAACTATCGAGGTATCTCATTGATTAGTATACCCGGCAAATTATTCACTGGCATCTTGGAAGGGAGGGTGTGATCAGTCGTTGAGAGGAAGTTGGATGAAAACCAGTGTGGTTTTCGATCACAGAGAGGCTGTCAGGATCAGATTTTCAGTATGCGCCAGGTAACTGAAAAATTCTACGAGAGGAATAGGCAGTTGTGTTTATATTTCGTAGATCTAGAGAAAGCATATGACAGGGTACCGAGGGAAAAGATGTTCGCTATACTGGGGGACTATGGAATTAAAAGTAGATTATTAAAATCAATCAAAGGCATTTATGTTGACAATTGGCATTCAGTGAGAATTGATAGTAGAATGAGTTCTTGGTTCAGGGTACTTACAGGGGATAACTTTATGTGTTCTGTTTTGTAAGAGTGTTTTCATTGAAGCCTAGAAATATGTGCCGTACAAAAGACGGTAACTTTGAATAATGTCGCACCGGAGTCCTGTGTACGACTTTCTTACTAGAATAAAACCGGACAGAGTGACATGTAATTTATGTTCTTCTATTTTGTCTGCAAAAGGATCTTCAACCGGCACAGAGACGAGACATTTGAAACTTAAACTTTCCACTATTTTTATTTTCGTGTTTTGCTTCTATAAGACTAGTTTTATTTTTAATCTCCTCTTCCGCTTGTATATAGTGTTTAATTTTTATCTTCGTGTTCGCTTGTATATTGTGTACGTAAACAGAGTACTGACGAATGTTTCTTCAACTGTGCGAGTGTATTTTTAATTGGTGAAAATAACATTGTGACATTTGTAAACACATCTACTGCTAATGTAATTGTGACATGTGTATTTCAGAATGAATGAAAACATTCTTATCCTAAAAACAACATTTAGACATGATTTTCTGGGTGCCTATTTCAAAGTTACGACTGCTTTTTCACGTGCTGTGAAGTTTTATTCTGGCCCTAATTACTCACAATATAGGCTGATACATTCAACTGGTGAAAATATCCTTGGATAAGTTACTTTTCAACACCAGTACTACCATTGTAACCGTGTTATGTGTATTTCACATTGACTGAAAGAATCTTCACCTAGAAGCGGCCTTTAAGCGTTATTATTGGGCGCGAATTTCAGTGTTCCGACTGTTCCTTCATGTTCAGTACAGCTTTACGCTGGCCGGCACACTGTACCAAAACACTCCACCTCAAGCTCCTAATATTCCGCAACAACTGACTGTTCCGGTCTGCCCAACCCTAGTGGGAAGGAAGCGGTCGTGGCCTTCATTAAGGTACAATCCCATTATTTGCCTGGTGTGAAAATGGGAAACCACGGAAAACTATCTTCAAGACTGCCGACAGTGGGGTTCGAACCCACTTTCTCCCGAATACTGGATATCAGCCGCGCTTAAGCGACTGCAGCTGCCGAGCTCGGTACTTTTAATATGTAACATTGGTTCTTTCCAGCAAGAATCCATTCGTGTGTTATGCAGATTTTTGGAAAATGTCATGTAGTGGCCTGAGCTTACCAATCCCCTTTTAGAAGAGATAAAAAATGAAAGGTCGATTCCACTATATTGCCGAGCGTTAATAGAAACGGCTTTCGCAAGTATCAACTCAATATCGATGCGTAAGAGGCAGTTCTGATCCACAAGGCAATAAACTCAGCAGAGCGGAGCGCAGAGGAAGGTAACATACCCAAAGCCATACTTCGGAACATTCAAAAAAAAAAAAATCAATGGTGGGTCTTACCCAAGAGGAGTTTTCGTGGTAAGTGCATGTTAAATCGTAGGAAAGGAATACCAGAAAGGAGAACTCCCAAAACACAGAATTCTTTTTTTAAAGATAACATATATATTGAATAAAGTTTTCAGAACAACAAGATATAGATCCACAAAAGAGAGAGAAACAAATCACGGGGGACTATTTCAATGGTCAATAATCTAGTTTAAATAGGGACACACAGTTACAACAAAGGGTAAAAATGACCCGTAAAATCATTATTATCTTTGGTTACAATAAGGGATAACAGCCCCGAGAATTACAACTGTCTTTGAGATACAACCAAAGGGGTATATGCCCCGTGAATTACAAATATCTTGACTCGTACAAATTCGAGTGAAAAGGTTAAACCTGAGCAAATCAATGTTCTTGTTTACATGCAAGCTCCCATAAGAGGCCCATTAGATGAACCGGAATAAGTTCAGAAAAAAAATTGGCAGTAATACTTTGAAAAGAGGTTTACAGTACGAAAAAAGGAGTACTTTGCAAGATACTACCACAATGCCCCCAGATTCGTGGTTCAGCTTAAACAATATAGGGAAACATATGAACATCGAACATGCCTAGTGTAGATACATCATAAAAGGGTTAGCAGACCGCGATACACCATCAAAAAATAACAAATGTAAACAAAAGGATAAAAATAATAAAGGAAGGGAAAGGCAAAGGAGGGCAATGAGGCAAAGAGAGAAGAAAAATCAGGAGGGATAAGGAGACAAAGTGCTGATCAGGCCGCGAAGCTCCCACATCACATGAATGGAAGGCAAAGTTCACACACCACACAACGCGAGTGCAGTCCACATTCTAGATTCACCTTTCTATCTCGAGTTCAGAGTTTGAATTTTACCACAGTGTCAATTTCGTAACGCCCTTAAAAAAAGGACTAAAGTTCGGATTCCAATTAACAAGCCGAAGAAAAAGGGCAAAATAGAATGAATGTTAATATGAAGAGAAATATGAAGTCTGCTCACCCAGTACGTAGAACGGAGAAATTTAAAACCAGTATGTACACGGGCCAGCCGTGCACACTTCCAGAGCTTCCACTGCCTATTACAACATTTGATCCACACCTGAACATCGAACAAGCACACGGAGCCCGTATATATACGGAACCGAGGTCGCCGTGGAACATACTAGAAGCGATGACGTCACAGAGCCTCGCGTGGAGCGATGAAACAGTCCAAGCAGTCAAGCGGCAGGCGTGAAGGCAGACAGTTCGTGTAGCGAGATGGTGCGTTGGGTATGAGCGTAGAAGAAAAATTAGGTAAGCGATTTGAACACGTTACGCGTGTTGGCCGTGCCTTAATTAAGGTACAGCGCCAACATTTGCCTGGTGTGAAAATGGGAAACGATGGAAAACCATCTTCAGGGCTGCCGATAGTGGGGTTCGAGCCCACTATCTCGCGGGTGCATTGTCGATTATTGCCTGATTATAAGGTTACATTGAAATCCGTATTATCAGTATCCATGTTATGCTGGTTCAAGAACTGATTAGAGAAAATTAATTTTCAATGTGAATCTGGGAAGAGGAATTGACTAGAAACGCCTAAGACGAATGGAGATCGAGTTTTGATCCTACATAGGCCATGAACCCAATTCACTATCCAAGATGTGTAAGGATCTCTCTAAACAGAGTGGTCACAGAGTTCGGAAGAAATGGTTTTGCGCTGCATTCTCGAGGTCTACGGCATTTACCTTGGTCTGCGGCCTTCTCCAATTTGCGACTGTGGGGAAGAATAGTTCTTATCATCGTTTCTTAATTTGTGTATACATAATACAAATAATAATTCGAATTTTCCTTTTCTTTTCCTGTAATGTATACAGGCCTTCCTTTCTCCACTATCGCAACGTGCTTTTCCAATTTTACATTTATTCGGTACTGTACGTTGTTCATTATGTTCTTACCATTTTATTTTTTCCTCAAATTGTGTGTGGCTTTCATAGCCGGAATATTGAAGGACCGTAATGAAAATGAATAGAATGTTACTTGTTATCCATTAATTTTGCAATCTTACTCATACACAATACATAATTGGTGTGATTTACAGGAAGGCTAGAATCTACAAAGATGACAGAATCTGTCGTCGTTGTTCATTCACAATGGGATATAGTCAGCAGGAGAATAGGTGGGTTGCATTTCCCAGTGAGATTTTTGTATAACTTTATTCATTGCGGGATTATCGTGATCATGAAATAATAAATATCATTACACATGTTTGAGCAATATTGATAAAACTTACGTTTAAAATATTTTAGCCCTACTTCATCTTTCTTTCCAAAGAAAGATCCTTACAAGTCACTTTTTATAAATCATGAGGCAATTACAAATCTCAACGGTCTAACTCGTAGTACGAGATACAGCTTTTTACTCTAAGATACATTCATAAACGTACAATGCATAAGAATCCATCTCCAGAGTAATAGAAATTACCTGAGGGGAACTCACTATGGTGATGCAGAGGGGCCAGTATTTTGCTTCAATACTGTTCCCAAATTCCAGAGGATACGGAGAAATCGTAATACACTTGAAATATGAAACCAATAGCAGTGAAATATTAAATGTTATATATTAAATTGTGCATAGGCTTCCAAAATTCCCTTCTTACACAGACAGTCATAAACCTGGATAGAAATATGATATTCAGATTTATATAACATTCAAGGCATACGTGCGGCTTAAACTATGGGGATTTTGAATAGAAATAAAAGTGAAAGAATACCACCCGATAAAATTTTTAAAGCACAATGGAACAGATTGACCCGTTTAAAGTATCAGGATCCAAGTATCGTTTTTCAAAGTACTGTAGTGTTACCTCCCCTTGGGGTTACAAATTACAGAAATAATAAAGAGAAAATATTTGCTACCGTTGTGCATTTACCAAATATGTACACTACACGAAGCATCTCAACATGTACGAAATTAAATAATAAGCACTTTAGCCACAGAAACAAAAACGAACAGGATAACCAACATGACGACTACGAAAGGATAACAGGGAAGCGGCTGGGAACCATATCCAAGGAGTGGAAGGTATTGGTAATACTGAAGAAGCGAAGTCATTGTAATCCTAAACTTTACTTAACAATTTCGATGCAAATTCAAATATAGAACAATAACAAATACACCATTAAAATTTGACGACATTATTACAGCTGTTAATACAGTATACCACGAGGTTAGATATAAATTATGTAATTTTTCACCGGAACATTGCACATGATGTTCCACTGTTTGTGGCGATACTTTTAAAAACCAAAGCAGTTTGAAAGAAGTAAGAGAAAGTTAAATTTACATTAAAGTGAAGATGTACATGTAAGGAAATAACGTTTAAAATATAATCATGGATCAGAGCGCCTTCAGTGTGTAGCCCCCTCAAAAACACTTCTGACAAAGGGTACCGGACCTAAAGGGGAATACTCCACGATGAAGCAGAAAGAACGAGACAGTCCCGAGGAGAATTTACATTTAGAGATTACATTGAACGGCGTACAAAATTTAATTTACCAGAACAACAAAACGGGAACTGTCTCTTTGCAAAGGTGACAGGACTTACCGAAATGGGTAAGTCATATTAATTAAATTCGGTAGCTAAAGGAAACACGGGTACGCTCCGGCAAAGAAAATTAAACGAAACACTACATTTGAAACTGAATACAAGAAAAGTGAAAAATAATAAAGTGCTTACCGGATGGCGGGGCCAAGAAGACCCATACCTTAGGAGGCGACCGTTCCCTTCACTGGTCAAACAGAAAAGACGCCTTCGCAGAGCCAGGCTATAGCGACAACGCTTCTCTCCGAAAATTAGGAAATTTCACAAATGGCCAATGAGCGTCCGATCTTTTCCTTCACCTACCAATCACATTCACTTTTATTTTCTCCAATTGGAGCACAGAAATTAGTGCTGACCAAGAACATTTGGGAATCCTCGAGAAATTACGAAATTGATGCATCTTTACGAAAGCGGAAATCTTCAACGCCGATGTGGCGCGTGTGGTACAGTATGCATCAGCATTACCATGACGATTAAATAATTTTAAAATCATTTTAACATCAAACAAATTAAACAATTCCAAAATTCACATACCGAGAAGAGACAAAAGGGAAAACAAATGAACAAATACATTACATATATACAATTTCATTGCCATTTTCCGAGTCCAAATAATAGAATCCCAATAATCACAACAGTAGTATCACTGCTGATGCCAAGACGCGAGTCTAACTTGAATGAAAAGGCTAGTTTTTCTCCTTCTTCTTCTTCTCCTTCTTCATAGTCGCAGATCGATTTTCAACTTTGTGATCTTCACGTAAATCTGTGAAGAATACTCCGCCATGCACTGCCGTTTTCTGGTGTTATTCCTTTAACTAGCAGATTCGCCAGCTCTTAATCGGGTCAATGTATCCACTTCAGGCACGTCCTCTCAACTATTTCCCGTGGACTTTATACCCTGGATGATACGCTTCTCAATGTATATAATCGGATGATATGAACAAAATAAATTGCATTTGCCTTTGGATATCAGGGAGTAGGCGTGCGTTAGGGACAATCCGTAGCACCTTCAAGATGGGACCATTCGTTGTTCCCAGCCTTGATATTCGTAGCATTCTTTGATAGCGATAGTGCATAATCTCGAAGCCTTCCTTTCTCATACGGCACATTTATAGTCCAGGAATCAGGTCCATACCGGATGATAGGATATACAAAAGCTTCAACCAGTCGTTTCTTTCTTTCCTTGGTAATAAATTCACCGGATAAATAATTAGTCTCTCTAGTGAGCACACACGCATGTACAGATGGCACAGCGAACGAGTCCTGCGCTCAGCTGCACGCGCACCGCCTCTACGTGGACATAAGGCAGTAGCGATCAGTGAGACAATAATGTTTCAAGCGGACAGTATACGTCAACATGGGTAGATGTAAGGATGTGACAGAGTGGCAAAAAGGGGGCAATCGTGTTTGGCTGTGCCCATGACCATAGGGTGCGTAAAGTTGCTCGATTTGTTGGTGTTTCACAGTGGACTGTTCAACGTGTCTACAAGCAGTGGTGTACTACACGTGACCACGAAACACGACGCCAGAATTGTGGTCGGATAAAGATCCTGACTGAGAGGGACCGAAGATGCATGTCAAGGCTTGTGAATGAAAATCACTTCCAAACCCGACAAGAATTGGTGCAGTCAGTGAAGTTGTTGCCGAGAGACCATTGGGACGGGAACTGCAAGCAATGAACATTTGGGATCGGTCACCTCATAAGAGACCATTGCTCACACAGGCACACAATGCACGTCTTCAATGGGCAAGAAATCATCGAACGTGGACTGTAGCCGACTGGCGGAACGTAGTGTGGTCTGACGAATCACTTTTTTGCGTGCATTCCAATAACGCACGTCGTCGAGTGCACCTAGGGCCAAATGAAGCATTTCATCATGGATGTGTGCACGGTTAGTTTCAAGCCGGAAGTGGGTCTGTCATGTTTCAGTCAACATATGCATGGTGAGTATGCTATTGATACCCCGATTTTTTCAAGATGACAACAGCAAAATTCATAGGGCTGGACGCTTTTCGAAGCGTACTTGGGCCACCGAGGGTTACAGAAACACAAAAGGAAAGTGAAGGAATCTTTTGCTTTTGATTCGGAAATGACGGTGATCACTGTTGGAATAAATGTTCTTATTTTAAAGTTATTTTCCTGAAAAGAAAAATATATTTGTATGTGTATAATAATTGAACCGGGGGTACAGTTTCTCTCTCCGAGTATTCCGTGAGCTGTTCTCTACTGTGTCCATACATGCTAAAGACATTGAACTTGGAAATAGTGTAATAGTTTCATCTTAAATGTTTAGATGGCTCTGCCATCGATATATAAGAGACGTCTTGAGGGAAAATCCCCAATTTATTCTGAAAGTAAGTTTCTATCTCTATATTTCTAAACGTTATGGCATCTTGTTATTATTTTGAGTTAAGTCGCACATACTTCCTTCACCACCTCCTCTAATTCTGTCCGCCTACCTTAAGCTAGAATGTAATATTTCTGACCAATCTGGGTCTCTCTTGGTTAATGGAAGGCGTCCAATCAGATCCTTGGATCGTAAACATCCAGATCTTTCGGGCTCTCTCTGTATTTAAGCTGAGGCATTTTCATCCTCACTGTCTTGCATTGCTGTTGTGATTGTGTGCGCGTCGTGAAAGAGGGAGAGAGTTCCCCTCGGGGGTCGCTGGAGGAGGGGTTTTCGGCCTGAAGGAAGTTCCAACTAATAAGGTTCTTTTCCTTTTGTTTGTTTTTTGCTATTTGCTTTACGTCGCACCGACACAGATAGGTCTTATGGCGACGTTGGGATAGGAACGGCTTAGGAATTGGAAGGAAGCGGCCGTGGCCTTAATTAAGGTACAGCCCCGGCATTTGCCTGGTGTGAAAATGGGAAACCACGGAAAACCATCTTCAGGGCTGCAACTAATAAGGTATGGGGGAATAAACTTATCGAAGTGTACTTAATTGCGTGTGAAGTGTAGGGAAGATTCTTACAGCTTTCATTTAAAATGTAACTGTTAGAGCTTTCTTCCCTCATCGTAATGTAGGATGGTCTCCAGACTTAAATAATTTATTTTCCTTATGGAAATGCAGTTGAATGTAAAGGAGTATGAGTGGTTACCATTGTAATTCTCCCATTCAAATTAAATTGGGTGACTAAATATTTGTCACTCTATAATTGAACTTACGTTCTTCCGCTTGAAATGCTACTTCTTCTTCGTCACCGTAGTATGAGATTAGCCTCTGCTTCATCGGATCCTCCTGTGGGTGGGGGCGATCGAATAACACCCACGGTATCCCCTGCCTGTCGTAAGAGGCGACTAAAAGCGGCTCCACGGGCTCTGAACTTTGGAGCGCTGGTTGGCGACCACGGAGCCCTTAGCTGAGTCTTGGCATTGCTTCCATTTGTGCCAGGGTCCTCACATTCATCTAACCTATCCGACCTCTCTTGGACAACTCTTGTTCTTTTCCGACCCCGACGGTATTACGTATGGAGACGTAGGGAGTCTTTCATTTTCACGCCCTTAGTGACCCTTGTCTTTCTTTGGCAGATACCTTCATTTTTCGATGTGTCGTACCCATTCCATTTTTTCTCTCTGATTAGTGTTATATAGAGGATGGTTGCCCAGTTGTACTTTCTCTTAAAATAATAATCACCACCACTGCTTCATTGGATCATCAGCCCACTTAGGGTTAGAATCTTTTCATTTAGGATGTCCGCCTCCTTTCTAATTAGTTATCGGCCTATTGTAAAAATTTCCTTTCTAAGTTTGTTTTGCTGTGGCCAAGCAGCATAGGCCTCTGGCCTCTACACGTAAGTTTCTCGAAGGGTAACCTTTTCTAAATTAATTTTTTTCGTGGCGTCGACCTTTGCACATGTTTTTGCAACTACTTTCACCATACGAGAGGAACCTGCGTGTAAGTGCAATTGCAAAAGTGTAGAGCGTTGAATGCGAGGAAAGGAACGTTAAGGACGACACAAACACCCAGTCCCCAGGCCAGGGATATTAATCATTTAAAATTAAAAACCCCTTACCCGGCCGGGAATCGAACCCGGGGCCGCCGGGTGACAGGAGGACGCGTTGTCCCCTACATCTCGGGGCCGGACAAGGGTAACCTTAGTAAGGAAGCTAAGTAAGTAAGTAAGTAAGTAAGTAAGTAAGTAAGTAAGTAAGTAAGTAAGTAAGCAAGTAAGTAAGTAAGTAAGTAACTAAGTAAGTAAGCTAGATTTGTGTTCTTCAACCTAATAGATAAATTTACTATCACTAATGTAATTTGAAAGACTGCATCAACAGCCCATTATGGGGCTGATCTTGTAAAATAATTGTGAAATGGGTTGTGACCCATGTTTGGAAGTGTAATAATAGAGACATGATCTCTTTCTCAAATTTTAAGGTTATCCTCTGTTTGAATTGAAAATGAATCAACTCAACCTTATGATGGTGATGTTCATGTAAGTGGGAGCTCAATTCCTTGATAACTGTACTTGTTAGGATCTAATAGGCTCATGTTGCACCGGCGTCCGAGCTTTTTAGATCTTAATTTGCTTTCTCGAGCTGATGAGCTCCAGTATTGTATCAAAGTTGTAAGGGTTTATCGAGCAACCCGCCTCTTCTATGGAGTGTAAATTGACTGTGATGAAAACAAAATCTATTAGAGAAGAAAGGAATAAAATTTCTGAAATTTTACTAGTTTCGCTTATATTTTGATTATTGCTTGTCTGTCCACTCAACCCAGGCGCTTCCTTCCTCTGTGAGCCACCGAAACACGGTAACAATAACAATTCAACAACAATTTGCATTTGTCTATTGCTAGCCAGGTGAAACATTTGTAAGGTAGGTTCTGCAATGAAAGTGGGCAGCGTCTGACGTGAAAGGGACACTGTATGTCGTCGTGATAAATAGTGCTGTGTGTGGTGTGTGAGTTGCAGGAATATCGGGTACATCCCAAACACTCAGTCCCCGAGCCAATGGAATTAACAATTTAAGACTGAAGTATTTGGTTGGGAATAGGAACCGGAGCCCCGAGGGCCAGTAGTCAAGACACTCATTACTCAGCCATGCAGCCAGACAATAAATTAGAGTCGCGTCGCGAGGTAATGCAGTTCTTTTCTGGCAAAACGAAGCTGAGCTGCATTTTTACGTGGTTTCTCAGTTTCTTTGCTAATGAAGTATTCATATCTGCATATAATGAAGTTTATTTGCAGTTTAGAAATATGACTGTTAGAAATGTCTAAATTTCTGTTTTGTGTGCAAAATAATATTGATCACCTGACATTAAGTTCTGTTATGTGCGTGAACAATATGCAAGTGATTCAATTCTCAAAACTTGCTATCGGTAGGCATTCAAGCAGTTTTATGTAGCCCACAGCTGTGCAGTCTTCGTTTATTTTGTGCTATCTAACAGAGTAATATGGTTAAGACATCACCACCAGCTGGAGATATTATTTAT
The DNA here is from genome assembly GCF_040414725.1 of Anabrus simplex. Taxonomy (NCBI): domain Eukaryota; kingdom Metazoa; phylum Arthropoda; class Insecta; order Orthoptera; family Tettigoniidae; genus Anabrus; species Anabrus simplex. The sequence continues at coordinate 153,724,263 of NC_090271.1, forward strand.
TCAGCAAGGTACGGTCAAGCTCATGGTGAAGTGGGAGCATTATAGTCGCTCGTTGCTCTTCTACTATATTGAACTACATTGTGCTGGCGGCCATCCAGAGCTGTGTAATTTTTCCCTGCCATGGGTATCGAGACTGGGAATGTGCAAACGGAATATATTATAGGGCAACCTCAGCCAAAACTGGGTACAGTTGGTCTTGTTTCTTTGCAACTCCGGAACGTTCAACACTTATCATTTCAAAAGTCCCGATTGTAGTTTTCAAGGATCCATTAGGATTTGCCGTGAACTTCTTATTCTCTCTCCTCTGTATATATCTTGATAAGTGACATTTTTAGCAGACATAATTTGTGAGTCTGAGTACAATGTAAAAACATTCAAAAATTAAGAATGCAATGTTTTGACATCAATTGTGCGTCTAAAAGTTACACTGCCACTTCAGAAAACTTGAAAACTGAGACTAGAAACCACAAAATTTAATCAAGAAAACTATTTGCGCTGTCGTAACTTGTGAAGGATTAGGTGACTAGATAAGATAGATCCTATCACAAGAACGCCGTAATTTAACTTGGCTACGTTCTTGTTTGTGGTACTATGAGGGCTTAGGTGCACGTTAATAGCATATACTGTATATGTATACTTGTATGTGTGGAACATGAAGAGGGTGGGGCAGGTAAAATCTCCATTCCAAATAACTCGTAAACCATTAAACATATCGAAAGTCTTGTAACATTATCAGTAATGTTACCAAAAGACTCATTTGAGCTTACATAACTTTTCCCAATTTGTTTCATTAATGGAACTATTACCTACACCTAACTTTAGAGTCATAGACATAACAAATTCAGGGGTATAATTTCTACTCAATGTCAATATGTATATCGGTGTTCCGTTTTAATTCGAGAACCACTGGAGGATTTTTACGTGGTTTTCTGCATTCCGCAGAAGATTTCAAGAAAAAGATTTTCCTCAATTAGATATTAAACTGTGATGAAAGGAATCCTTGCAATAATGGCTTTTGCGAAACAAGCTAAAGAAAGGGATGCCACGCAAAAAAAATCTGGGCTTACGCTGCTTCAACCGTTTAAGATATTCACAACCGATTTGTTTAAGAATTGCACAGCATAGAAAGTACAAAGGAGTCTCGAGGATCACACATCTGCCTCTAAAAGTCACCCATATTTGTAAAAAGTGGAAACCTTAAGCTAGCTACGGGAAGCCTCAATGTTGTCAATTTCATTTAAGAACGAATATTTTCTCGGCTTACGCTACCTAAACTGTTGATTATATCCACAAAAATATAAACTCAATAACTGTACGCCATAAATAGTTCTACAAAATCATCGGTTTGATCCACAGTAAATATGAGTCGCAGCCACACGGATATGTTTAATAACGATATTTTATAGGACGAATGGGCCGTACATTACCCAACAGAACTTCTTAATTCCCCCAATCTATCTAGCATGCCGCATCATAATCGTATGCTAAAGGTAGGAGCGCCAATCGTTCTGCTGAAGAATTTACCTCTCCCAGAACTATGCTTCGGGACCTGTCTTCGAGTTACTTAGCTCCATAACTACCTCTTAGAGGCAATCTATTTTCAGATGGGAAAACGCAAGCAGTAAGAAAAGACAATGGAGAAACTGTCCGGCTCCATGACTAAATGATTAAGCGTGTTGGCCTTTGGTCCAGAGGGTCCCTTGTTCGATTCCCAGCCGGGTAGGGGATTTTAAACTTCATTGATTAATTCCGAGGCTCGGGGGCTGTGTGTGTGTGAGAGCATCATTAGAATTCACCATAAGTTGGGTCCCATCCTCATAGACACGCAGGTCGCCTATACGACCTGCACCAGGCCTCTTCGGAGGCCACACGCCTTATATGTTTATGGATAAACTGACAGGGTACGGCATCTAATGTACAGTTTTATTAACCAGGCGCGCAGTGTTTACCGTTGCCCTTTTATTATGTATCCTTTGACATAAATATACCTTAGAGCTGGGGTTCATCCGAAAATTCCCCTGTGGGTGGGGCCTGTAGAAGAACACCCACGGTATCCCCTGCCTGTCGTAAAAAGCGACTACAAGGGGCCCCATGGGCTCTGAACCTTGGAGCGTGGGTTGGCGACCACGGGGCCCTTAGCTGAGTCCTGGCATTGCTTCCACTTACTTGTGCCAGGCTCCTCACTTTCAACTATCCTTTCCGAAATCCCTTGGTCAATTTGTTCTTTTCCGACCCCGACGCTATTAGGTTTCCGAGGGCTAGGGAGTCTTTCACTTTCACGCCCTTCTTGGCCCTTGTCTTCCTTTGGCCGCTACCTTCATTTTTCGAAGTGTCGGACCCCTTTCATATTTTCTCTCTGATTAATGTTATATAGAGGATGGTTGCCTTCCTCTTAAAACAGTAATTACCACCAGCACTCGTCCGAAAATACGAGTAATGAAACCGTGCAGGCTGTGATGTCAAGTATGGATGGATGGCCATGACCGAGTGATATATAAGGTATATTTATGATCATTTGACTTTCCCAAAGGGAAGTTTGACACCACTATTTTTTTTACATAAATATGTCTTATAGTTGGAGTAAATGCGGCAAAGGGAAAAAGTTTATGATACCGAGATTCTTTCTAATTTCCACAGATCTTCCTTTCCAGTTTTAAAGAGCTACAGTTGGTTGTGCGGCTTTACTTCGCTATGACTTCAAATGAAGCGCGGATAGATTTTAAAGATCTCTGAGATGAATTCACACCCTGTATACATGGACAATTATATGTTGCTCTCTCACTCGCTTGCACCTTTACGTTCTAGCTCCTAATGGCGGTACAAGGAGTGTGAATGTATAAAGAAGCCCTCAACAAAAAACTACACTTTTCCACGTCGTCACCTAAATGAACCTAATTAGTTTGCGAATCTCTGTTTGAAAATAATGACGAGGACAGAATCATTAATTCCACATATACGGAAACGTGATATGGCAAGCAGTTCGGCTGGCGCGTCGACCGTGTCGTCTCAGAACTCACGCTAACAATGGACCTTTCGCACTTTTCTCATTGTATTTTCAAATATTTACAGTGTTTATGTGGATAGGGTGGACATTTATCCATTCAAAGATGAACTGGCCCGGCTCGTGAGTTTTGAGAATGGCCCAAATAATAATAAACTTCATAAATAACAAATAAAATGAAGGGGGACGAAATTACGAACATTCCCTGATATATTATATTGGCGGCTACAGTAACTCATGCCAACCACCTCAGTGTAGCGGTTCGACGCCATACTACACCATACGACTGAAATGCAATCCAGTATATCATACACATATCAGTGCTCACTCTAGGAATAACAGGATCTTAAATGGAATTCTGCAGTAACTCAGCTCGACATGAAAAATGAATCCTCTGGGAGACAGTAAGGTTCATTCTCCTTTACACATAAGCATAGGACAATGAACACAACGTGAATTGTACCGAAGGACTGCATATAAATATGCGGTTGCGAGGCGTGACCAGTCTTAAGGAGCATAATGTATAGAAAGAGCAATGGGAAATACGTGGTATTGTTTCTTAACCCGTGATTTAATATTTATTTACATTAACTTCTCAAACAGTTTGTATTGCCGACTAGGACAAAGTATACCAATATACGTTATAAATACTGAAACTGTAGTTACGTAATCTATATAAATAAAATTGTTTCTGTTTGTCTGTTTGTCTGTCTGTTTGTCTGTTCCACCATCACGTCGAAACGGCTGGATAAGATCTCAACCAAACTTCATATTTAGAGTATACTGACCCCGGGGAAGGTTTCGATATGCATATCATTTTAAAATCTTTGAAAAGACGGGGGTTTTATAGGAAAAACGGTTTTCCTCCATTTTCTCTTATACTATTATAGGCAAAATATCGAATTTGTCGTATAAGGACGAGACAAAGCTCAATTTAATCGTCTTGACGCAAAGAACAAAACTCGGTAAGCCCTTCGGGCCCGAAAACCATGTTTTAAGGCCCTAAAACCAACCGTTACGGAGATATTGGCACCACACTGCCCCTGCTCTAGGAATCGGATAAAGAAATGAACTGCCGTAACCATGGCAACGTCAGCTCCAGGATTCTAGAGCAGTGAGATTATGCATGTACGTTTGGGCATAGCTGTCAACCAAAATAGGTACAAATAAGACTTAATATCTGGGAAAAAAATATACTGTTGTGTAAGGCACTCATAGGACTCCTTTGGGCGGGGATGGAAAGGGGGTGAAGAACGAGTGTAAAAATGTATATAAATAAAATTGTTTCCGTTTGTCTGTCTGTTTGTCTGTTCCACCATCACGTCGAAACGGCTGGATAGATCTCAACCAAACTTCATATTTAGGGTATACTCATCCCGGAGAAGGTTTTGATATGCATATCATTTTAAAATCCTTGAATAGACAGGGGGTTTATAGGAAAACCAGAATGGTTTTTCCACCATCACGTCGAAACGGCTGGATAGATCTCAACCAAACTTCATATTTAGAGGATACTCATCGCGGGGAAGTTTTCCATATGCATATCATTTTAAAATATTTGAATATATGGGGGGTTTATAGGAAAATCAGAATGGTTTTTCCACCATCACGTCGAAACGGCTGGATGGATCTCAACCAAACATTGTATTTAGAGTATACTAATCCCGGGGAAGGTTTCGATATGCATATCATTTTAAAATCCTTGAATAGACGGGGAGTTTATAGGAAAACCAGAGTGGTTTTTCCACCATCACGTCGAAACGGCTGGATAGATCTCAACCAAACTTCATATTTAGAGGATACTCATCGCGGGGAAGTTTTCCATATGCATATCATTTTAAAATATTTGAATATATGGGGGGTTTATAGGAAAATCAGAATGGTTTTTCCACCATCACGTCGAAACGGCTGGATGGATCTCAACCAAACATTGTATTTAGAGTATACTAATCCCGGGGAAGGTTTAGATATGCATATCATTTTAAAATCCTTGAATAGACGGGGGATTTATAGGAAAACCAGAGTGGTTTTCCCACCATCACGTCGAAACGGCTGGATAGATCTGAGCCAAACTTCATATTTAGAGTATACTCATCCCAGGAAAGGTTCCGATATGCATATAATTTTAAAATCTTTGAATAGACGGGGTGTTTATAGGAAAACCACAGTGGTTTTCCTCTATTTTCTCTTATACTATTGATTTTCTGTAAACTTCGTTTACCGTACGTGAAACGTCTCTTCATTATAAACAACTTTCGTTATGTTCATAATTTACCTTACTCTTCACATGACGGAGAAATTTACAATTTTCTGCTGGTATCATGCTCTGCATTTAGTGACCGACAGACCGACAACGAACCTACAGGTTACCATGGCAACGTCTCTGACTGCATGCCAGTAGGGAAGTAACGTATTGCCATTTTCCTCATCATGCTTTTAAATTCGTGGTTGTTCCTTGGGTAGATGGCAAGAGAGGCATCAATAGGCTCATCTGCGGGATATTGGCGGAATATCGTTGGAGGTTATAACCGCCCTCGAATAGATTAAGTAATAACACCATTAGTCATCTTCATATTTGTTTACCTAAGAATCACTGAACCTAAATTTCTCCTCTGTTAGCGCTTTATTATATCCATAACTCACGGCATTTATTTATTTGTCGTTATCCGGCTGTCCTCAGTTATAATCCATTTTCTATTAGTTTCAACATTCTTAACTGTATTATTTTCTTCCTTAATTACGCCGTATGTACGTGAATGCTAGAAACTACTGGATGCATTTCCACCAAGATTCGTATTTAGAATACACCTGTCCTTGATAGGTTTCAGGGCAAATATTGTTTCTAAATCCCTGAACTAACTGGGGGTTTATACGAAACCGAAACAGTGATTTTGCACTTCCAAAAAATATACACAACAAAAGTTTATGGAAGTATACCTACCTTGGTAGAAATTAATGTCTAAACTTTTTTTTCTCATGTGCATCATTTCGATACGAGGATCAATAAGGGAGATATCATTAAAGGACCGTTTTTCTGTACAAGTCCCATCGGACTTAACTCACGAGCGGGTGCGTGTAAAGCGTATTCCTTACAACTTGAAAACTACTGAAGACATTCGAAACAAAATTTATATTTAGCATCCACCTGTCCAAAGGTAGGTTTTAAACGTAAATAACATTTCATGTTCCGGAATGGACTGGCGGTTTATAAGGAACCGAAATGGTGATTTTACTCTTCCACAATATATACAGAACAAGACCAACCTGACTGGAAATCGACCAAACCTGATGGAATTCCACCTCTAAACCTTTTTTTTCATGTGCATTTTTTCGTCAGGAGGATTAATAAGGGAGATATCATGAATGGTCACTTTTGCAGGTTAAGTCCAGCGGACATAGCCCAAAAGGTGTTTTACATGGCGCAGATTCCTTATCTATATAAATCAAATCGTAACGACTGTGTACCTCTACACTGACTATTTTGGCGAAATTTTCGTACAGCTTTCCGTTTAAGGGGTAATAATAACAATCTCCATAATTTTTGATTTCCTGAAAGTCCTAATTTTTACCCGCCTCACCCAAAATCCACATTGTGGCATAATCTGCCAGAAGAATAAGAAGATAATTGAAATTTGACAAAATTATACGTTTTAGCCTGTAACGAATGAAAAATCCTATATCATTAAATTTTTCATTTTTTATCCCCGAAGAATATCGAAATATGCAGGCAATTTTAATGATGGTGCAGACCTTCGGAAATTCCTATCACGTAACGGATTGCACAATCTCCGTTCAATTTGGAATGATCTACAACCTTGGTCTTATGACTTTATGCCGTATCTGTATCCCTTTTACGTTTGATTTTTCTCTATTAATCGATGTTAAGTCAATTTGGAATTTTCACATGCATTATTCATACTTTCAATTACTTATATGAAATACAGAATCATCAAACTCTTCACGAAAATTGGCCCACTCAGTAGCCATATGTGAGCCAAATGCTACGTATGTAGCTGTCACATTATTATCCGAAAAGTAATGTAATGTGAGATGATCTTACAAAACCTTTACCCTGTTCCACGTTTCTAAATCTGACCCAAGAATAGATGACATATCATTGGACCAGCCATTTAGGCCACTAAATCCGGCGTGTCTTATGGTATAATCCTTTGTCGATATGACGTACGTTTAGTAGCAGTTAATCTGTAAATGAAGGTCTTCAATATTGTAAACACGCATATACTTTCGTATGTCGATCTATATATATCACTGATGTCGATTTAGCGATCGAGAAAGGGTCGGTCTGCTATTGTAATCAGTACTCCCCACACCGACTTTGACTGGCAGTAGGAAAGGGTTCCTTCTCCAACTCCTGTGTAACTGTCATTAGTAAGGAAGGCCTACAATTGTAATGAATAGTTCCCTTCTCGATTTGACTTGCAGAAGGTAAGTGAGCATGCAGTTTTGTTTAAAACTCCCCTACCCGATTGTGTTTGGCAGTAGGCAAGGGTGCCCGCCATTATAAAGAAATGTACTCATCTAAAATGTGACTGGCATTAGGCATAGTGGCCTGCTATTTTGATGGAAACTCACCAACTTGGTGTGACTGGCAGTACGCTGGCTGGCAGTAGGAAAAGGGGCCTGTCATTATAATGATAACTGCACAACTCAATTTCGAGTGATAGTAGGGTAATTGCCTGCCATTATAATAAAAACTGTAATCTGTCTGGAGGTAGGAAAGGGGGGCTGCCATTTTAACGAAAACTCCCCAAATCGATTCTGTCCGCATAGTAGGCAATGGGGCCTGCAATTATAATGTAAACTTCCCAACCTGATTGTGAATGCCAGTAGGCAAGTGAGCCTGCCGTTATATCACAAATCCGTAACAAACACTTTACATTGGAAACGTACGGGGACCTCCCCATGCTCTTTCTCGGATAACGCTAAGAGACATGCAATTTTAAAACTATCTTATTTACTGCATGTACACTATTTACTTCGATATTCGAATACAATGTAGAATACCGTAGCGAAGCACGGGTACATTCGCTAGTCTATCTATATAAATAAAATTGTTTCTGTTTGTCTGTTTGTCTGTCTGTTTGTCTGTTCCACCATCACGTCGAAACGGCTGGATAGATCTCAACCAAACTTCATATTTAGAGTATACTGACCCCGGGGAAGGTTTCGATATGCATATCATTTTAAAATCTTTGAAAAGACGGGGGTTTTATAGGAAAAACGGTTTTCCTCCATTTTCTCTTATACTATTATAGGCAAAATATCGAATTTGTCGTATAAGGACGAGACAAAGCTCAATTTAATCCTCTTGACGCAAAGAACAAAACTCGGTAAGCCCTACGGGCCCGAAAACCATGTTTTAAGGCCCTAAAACCAACCGTTACGGAGATATTGGCACCACACTACCCCTGCTCTAGGAATCGGATAAAGAAATGAACTGCCGTAACCATGGCAACGTCAGCTCCAGGATTCTAGAGCAGTGAGATTATGCATGTACGTTTGGGCATAGCTGTCAACCAAAATAGGTACAAATAAGACTTAATATCTGGGAAAAAAATATACTGTTGTGTAAGGCACTCATAGGACTCCTTTGGGCGGGGATGGAAAGGGGGTGAAAAACGAGTGTAAAAATCTTACTATATATAGAAATGGAAGTGTGTGTGTAAATGACACATCTCCAACTAAACCACTGGAGCAATTTCAACCAAACTTGGTACACGAATCACTTACTATCGGGAGACGATCACTGTGGGGGGTAAGCCATCCCTAGCGCCCTTAAGGGAGAGGGTCAGGGGGGTGGTAGTTACAATAATAATCGAGAATAGTGTCGAATTCATAGTTTTCGGGGTCGCTGAGTTGAAAAGTGATACTCTAGAATTTTTTTAAAATCCAGCCCCCTTTTAGGTTGGGAGCAAAGGGTGGGGGGGGTGGGGTGAGATATAGAAATAATTAAAAACAGTTTCGAATCCATAGATTTCAGGGTCTCTGAGATGAATAGTATTACTCCGGATTTTTTGCAAATCCAAGTGGGGAGCGAAGGGGGTGAGATATAAAATTAATCGAAAAACTACATATAAAAATATTATCTTCTTCTTCTTACTATATATAAAAATTGATGTATGTGTGTGCGTGGGTGTGTGGGTGTGGGTGTGTATATGACACATCTCCTCCTAAACCGCTGGAGCAATTTCACCAAACGTGGTACACTTATCAATTAGTATCAGGAGACAAACCGCGTGAGGGTAAGACACCCCTAGCACCCTTTTGGCAGGGGGCGAGGGGAGTGGTATAAAAATAATCTTATAAATAAAGTTGTTCGTTTCTGTTTGTCTGTTTGTTTGTTTGTTTGTTTGTTTGTTTGTTTGTTTGTTTGTTTGGCTTAAGTGCGGCCAATATCCAGTATTCGGGAGATAGTAGGTTCGAACCCCACTGTCGGCAGCTCTGAAAATGGTTTTCCGTGGTTTCCCATTTTCACACCAGGCAAATGCTGGGGCTGTACCTTAATTAAGGCCACGGCCGATTCCTTCCAACTCCTATCCCTTCCCTGTCCCATCGTCGCCATAAGACCTATCTGTGTCGGTGCGACATAAAGCAACTAGCAAAATAAAAAGAATAAAAATGTTTGTTTGTTCCACCATCACGTCGAAAGGGCTGGATAGATCTCAACCAAACTTCATATTTAGAGTATACTCACCCCGGGGAAGGTTTCGATATGCATATCATTTTAAAATCTTTGAAAAGACGGGGGTCTATAGGAAAACCACAACGGTCTTCCTCCATTTTCTCTTATACTATTGATTTTCTGCAAACTCTGTGGACCGTATGTGAAAGGTCTCTTCATCACAAACAACTTTCGTTGTGTTCATAATTTACCTTACTCTTCAAATGACGGAGAAATTTACTATTTTCTGCCGATACCATGCTCGGCATTGAGGGACCGACAGAGCGATGACGAATATATGGGTTACCATGGCAACGTCTCTGACTGCTTGCCAGCAGGGAAGTAACGTATTGTCATTTTCCTCATCATTCCTTTAAATTCGTGGTTGTTCCTTGGGTAGAAAGCAAGAGAGTCGTCAATCGGCCATTCTGCGGGATATTGGCGGAATATCATTGGAGGTTATAACCGTCCTCGAATAGCATAAGTAATAACACAAATATTCATCTTCTTATCTGATTACCTAAGAATCCCTGCGCCTAAATTTCTCTCCGATTACCGCTTTCTTATATCCATAACTCACTCCGGCATAATTTATTGAGGAGCATTTGATTTTCCAATACATTCACTAGGTATTTATATATTTGTCGTCATCCGGATGTCCTCTGTTATAATCTATTTTCTATTAATTTCAACTTACTAAACTGTATTACTTTCTTCCTTAATTACCACGTATGTATGCGAGTGCTAATCCCGAATGCTGTACACTCTTTCCTTTGAGGAAATATTCTAAGCTATGCAAATGTATAACTTCTGGCCCAGGAAAATTCCGAAATATGGATGCAATTTTAACGGCGGTGCAGACCTTCGTTTCGGGGTAATTGGTGGCTAATCAGTAAGTCGTATCAAAAGTCACAAAGCAAATTGCGTTTCATTTTGGAGAGATCTACAACTTTTGTCCTGTGACTTTTCGTCGTATTTCTATCCCTAATACATTAAACACAAGTTGATTTTGTACTTTTACACGTATATGTTATCATTTGGCACACTTATAGGAAAGGTAGAATCATGACATTCGGCACGCACATTGACATGACCATTGGCAATGTTATAGCCAAATTTTATGATTCTAGCTGTCACATGAGAATCAAAAATATAAAGTAGCATTCAAAAACTGTACAAGATTTCACCCCATTCAATGACTCTAACTCAATCTAACCCATAAATAAAGGAGATACGAGAAGATGTCATAGGACCAACCATGTAGAGCACTGAAAGGGGCGTCTGATGGTGAAGTCCGTTTGTAGATACGTCGTACAGTTGCAAAGCAGTAACTATCGAAATAAAGGTCTACACTTCTAGAGTATGTCTGTACATTGACAATTTTGGCGAAATTTCCGTACAGTTATCCGTTTCAGGTGTAATAATGACCATCTGCATATATTCTGTTTTGGTGTCTGTCTGTTTGTTTGTTTGTCTGTTTGTCTAAAACTTGGAAACTACTGGATATATTTCCACCAAACTTGATATTTAGAATCCATCTGTCCTTTGGTAGGTTTTAGGGCAAGTATTGTTTCTGAATCCCTGAATTGACTGGGGGATTATACGAAACCGAAACCGTCATTTTGCAACCAAACTTAATGTAAATTTAGCTGCCGTAATGGAAATTCATTTCTAGGCCTTTTTCCTCATGTGCATCATTTCAATACGAGGATTAATAAGGGAGATATCATTAACGGACCGTTTTCCGGTACAAGTCCCACCGGACTTAACTCAAGAGCGGGTGCGTGTAAAGCGTATGTTTTACAACTTGAAAACTACTGAAGATATTTGAGTCAAACTTTATATTAACATCCACCTGTCCAACGGTAGGTGTTAATCGTCAATAACATTTCATGTTCCCGGAATGGACTGGCGGTTTATAGGGAACCAAAATGGTGATTTTACTCTTCCAGAATATATACAGTACAAGACCAACCTGACTGGAAATCGACCAAACATGATGGAATTCCATCTCTAAAACTTTTTTTCATGTGCATTTTTTCGACAGGAGGATTAATAAGGGAGATATCATAAACGGTCCGTTTTTCCGGTTAAGTCCAGCGGATATAGCCCAAAAGGTGTTGTACGTGGAGCAGGTTCCTTATTTATCTATGTAAATAAAATCGTAACTACTGTGTGCCTGTACATAGACTATTTTGTCGAAATTTTCGTACAGCTACACGCTTAAGGGGTAATAATGATCATCTGCATATTTTTTGGTTTAGTATCTTGAAAGTTCTACTTTTTACACTTCTCACTGAAAACCCAGATTGCGGCATAATCTGCCAGTCGAGAAAGAAAACTGAAATTTGGCAAAATTTTACGACTTAGCCTGTAACGGGCGGAAAACTTCCAAGAGCTTTAAATTTTTCCCTTTCTATCCCGAAGAATATCGAAATATGGAGGCAATTTTAATGATGGTGCAGACCTTCGGGAAGTATCATCACATAACGGATGGCACAATCCCCGTTCAATTTGGAGTGATCTACAACCTTGGTCGTACGACTTTTTGTCGTATTTATATCCATTTTACGTTTGACTTTTCTCTATTTCTCGATCTTAAGTAAAGTAGTACTTTTCACATACATAATTCATACCTTCCATCACTTAGAGGAAAGATAGAATCATCATACTCTACACGAAAATTGGTCCACCCAGTAGCCATATGTGAGCCAAATGCTATGTATGTAGCTGTCACTTAATTATCCGAAAAGCAATGCAATGTGAGATAATCTTACACAAATTTTACCCAAGTTTCTAACTCAATCTGACCCATGAATAGATGAGATATCATATGACCAGCAATTTAGGCCGCTAAATCCGGCGTCTTATGGTACAATCTTTTCTCGATATGATGTACCGTTTAGAAGCAGTTAATCTGTAAATGAAGGTCTGCAATATTGTAAACAAGCACATACTTTCGTATGTCGAACTATATATATTCACTGATGTCGATTTTGTAGCGATCGAGAAAGGGTGTGTCTGCTATTGTAATCAGTACTCCGCACACCGACTATGACTGGCAGTAGGAATGGAGTCCTTCTCCAATTCCTGTGTAACTGGCATTAATGAGGCAGGCCTACCATTGTAATGAATAATTCACTTCTCGATTTGACTTTCAGAAGGCAAGGGAGCATGCAGCATACAGTCTTTGGCTGTAGGCAAGCGTTCCCGCAGTTATAAACAGATGTACCCATCTAAAATGTGACTGGCATTAGGCATACTGGCCTGCTATTTTGATGGAAACTCATCAACTTGGTGTGACTGGCAGGAAGCTGGCTGGCAGTTGGAAAAGGGGCCTATCATTATAATGATAACTGCACAACTCAATTTTGACTGGTTGTAGGGAAGTTTCTTGCCATTATAATAAAAACTCTTCAATTTGTAATATGTCTGGAGGTAGGAAAGGGGGCCTGCAATTGTAACGGAAACTCCCCAAATAGATTGTGACCGCGCAGTAGGCAATGGGGCCTGCAATTATAATGTAAACTTCCCAACTCGATTGTGAATCGCAGTAGGGAAGTGAGCCTGTCGTTATCATCACAAATCCGTAACAAGCACTTTACACTGGAAACAACGTATGGGGACCTCTGCATATTGTTTCTCGGATAACGCTAAGAGACATGCTATTTTAAAACAATCTTATTTACTGCATGTACAGTATTTACTTCAATATTCGTATACAATGCAGAATACCGTAGCGAAGCACGGGTACATTTGCTAGTCTATATAAATAAAATTGTTTCTGTTTGTCTGTTTGTCTGTCTGTTTGTCTGTTCCACCATCACGTCGAAACGGCTGGATAGATCTCAACCAAACTTCATATTTAGAGTATACTGACCCCGGGGAAGGTTTCGATATGCATATCATTTTAAAATCTTTGAAAAGACGGGGGTTTTATAGGAAAAACGGTTTTCCTCCATTTTCTCTTATACTATTATAGGCAAAATATCGAATTTGTCGTATAAGGACGAGACAAAGCTCAATTTAATCCTCTTGACGCAAAGAACAAAACTCGGTAAGCCCTACGGGCCCGAAAACCATGTTTTAAGGCCCTAAAACCAACCGTTACGGAGATATTGGCACCACACTACCCCTGCTCTAGGAATCGGATAAAGAAATGAACTGCCGTAACCATGGCAACGTCAGCTCCAGGATTCTAGAGCAGTGAGATTATGCATGTATGTTTGGGCATAGAAGTCAACCAAAATAGGTACAAATAAGACTTAATATCTGGGAAAAAAATATACTGTTGTGTAAGGGACTCATAGGACTCCTTTGGGCGGGGATGGAAAGGGGGTGAAGAACGAGTGTAAAAATCTATATAAATAAAATTGTTTCTGTTTGTCTGTCTGTTTGTCTGTTCCACCATCACGTCGAAACGGCTGGATAGATCTCAACCAAACTTCATATTTAGGGTATACTCATCCCGGAGAAGGTTTTGATATGCATATCATTTTAAAATCCTTGAATAGACAGGGGGTTTATAGGAAAACCAGAATGGTTTTTCCACCATCACGTCGAAACGGCTGGATAGATCTCAACCAAACTTCATATTTAGAGGATACTCATCGCGGGGAAGTTTTCCATATGCATATCATTTTAAAATATTTGAATATATGGGGGGTTTATAGGAAAATCAGAATGGTTTTTCCACCATCACGTCGAAACGGCTGGATGGATCTCAACCAAACATTGTATTTAGAGTATACTAATCCCGGGGAAGGTTTAGATATGCATATCATTTTAAAATCCTTGAATAGACGGGGGGTTTATAGGAAAACCAGAGTGGTTTTCCCACCATCACGTCGAAACGGCTGGATAGATCTCAGCCAAACTTCATATTTAGAGTATACTCATCCCAGGAAAGGTTCCGATATGCATATAATTTTAAAATCTTTGAATAGACGGGGTGTTTATAGGAAAACCACAGTGGTTTTCCTCTATTTTCTCTTATACTATTGATTTTCTGTAAACTTCGTTTACCGTACGTGAAACGTCTCTTCATTATAAACAACTTTCGTTATGTTCATAATTTACCTTACTCTTCACATGACGGAGAAATTTACAATTTTCTGCTGGTATCATGCTCTGCATTTAGTGACCGACAGACCGACAACGAACCTACAGGTTACCATGGCAACGTCTCTGACTGCATGCCAGTAGGGAAGTAACGTATTGCCATTTTCCTCATCATGCTTTTAAATTCGTGGTTGTTCCTTGGGTAGATGGCAAGAGAGGCATCAATCGGCTCATCTGCGGGATATTGGCGGAATATCGTTGGAGGTTATAACCGCCCTCGAATAGATTAAGTAATAACACCATTAGTCATCTTCATATTTGTTTACCTAAGAATCACTGAACCTAAATTTCTCCTCTGTTAGCGCTTTATTATATCCATAACTCACGGCATTTATTTATTTGTCGTTATCCGGCTGTCCTCAGTTATAATCCATTTTCTATTAGTTTCAACATTCTTAACTGTATTATTTTCTTCCTTAATTACGCCGTATGTACGTGAATGCTAGAAACTACTGGATGCATTTCCACCAAGATTCGTATTTAGAATACACCTGTCCTTGATAGGTTTCAGGGCAAATATTGTTTCTAAATCCCTGAACTAACTGGGGGTTTATACGAAACCGAAACAGTGATTTTGCACTTCCAAAAAATATACACAACAAAAGTTTATGGAAGTCTACCTACCTTGGTAGAAATTAATGTCTAAACCTTTTTTTCTCATGTGCATCATTTCGATACGAGGATCAATAAGGGAGATATCATTAAAGGACCGTTTTTCTGTACAAGTCCCATCGGACTTAACTCACGAGCGGGTGCGTGTAAAGCGTATTCCTTACAACTTGAAAACTACTGAAGACATTCGAAACAAAATTTATATTTAGCATCCACCTGTCCAAAGGTAGGTTTTAAACGTAAATAACATTTCATGTTCCGGAATGGACTGGCGGTTTATAAGGAACCGAAATGGTGATTTTACTCTTCCACAATATATACAGAACAAGACCAACCTGACTGGAAATCGACCAAACCTGATGGAATTCCACCTCTAAACCTTTTTTTTCATGTGCATTTTTTCGTCAGGAGGATTAATAAGGGAGATATCATGAATGGTCACTTTTGCAGGTTAAGTCCAGCGGACATAGCCCAAAAGGTGTTTTACATGGAGCAGATTCCTTATCTATATAAATCAAATCGTAACGACTGTGTACCTCTACACTGACTATTTTGGCGAAATTTTCGTACAGCTTTCCGTTTAAGGGGTAATAATAACAATCTCCATAACTATCTTATTTCGCCCAAAATCCACATTGTGGCATAATCTGCCAGAAGAATAAGAAGATAATTGAAATTTGACAAAATTATACGTTTTAGCCCGTAACGAATGAAAAATCCTATATCATTAAATTTTTCATTTTTTATCCCCGAAGAATATCGAAATATGCAGGCAATTTTAATGATGGTGCAGACCTTCGGAAATTCCTATCACGTAACGGATTGCACAATCTCCGTTCAATTTGGAATGATCTACAACCTTGGTCTTATGACTTTATGCCGTATCTGTATCCCTTTTACGTTTGATTTTTCTCTATTAATCGATGTTAAGTCAATTTGGAATTTTCACATGCATTATTTATACTTTCAATTACTTATATGAAATACAGAATCATCAAACTCTTCGTCCGACCCGTTGGCTGAATGGTCACCGTACTGGCCTTCGGTTCAGAGGGTCCCGGGTTCGATTCCCGGCCGGGTCGGGGATTTTAACCTTCATTGGTTAATTCCAATGGCCCGGGGGCTGGGTGTTTGTGCTGTGCCCAACATCCCTGCAACTCACACACCACACATAACACTATCCTCCACCACAATAACACGCAGTTACCTACACATGGCAGATGCCGCCCACCCTCATCGGAGGGTCTGCCTTACAAGGGCTGCACTCGGCTAGATATAGCCACACGAAATTATTATTATTATCAAACTCTTCACGAAAATTGGCCCACTCAGTAGCCATATGTGAGCCAAATGCTACGTATGTAGCTGTCACATTATTATCCGAAAAGTAATGTAATGTGAGATGATCTTACAAAACCTTTACCCTGTTCCACGTTTCTAAATCTGACCCAAGAATAGATGACATATCATTGGACCAGCCATTTAGGCCACTAAATCCGGCGTGTCTTATGGTATAATCCTTTGTCGATATGACGTACGTTTAGTAGCAGTTAATCTGTAAATGAAGGTCTTCAATATTGTAAACACGCATATACTTTCGTATGTCGATCTATATATATTCACTGATGTCGAATTAGCGATCGAGAAAGGGTCGGTCTGCTATTGTAATCAGTACTCCCCACACCGACTTTGACTGGCAGTAGGAAAGGGTTCCTTCTCCAACTCCTGTGTAACTGTCATTAGTAAGGAAGGCCTACAATTGTAATGAATAGTTCCCTTCTCGATTTGACTTGCAGAAGGTAAGTGAGCGTGCAGTTTTGTTTAAAACTCCCCTACCCGATTGTGTTTGGCAGTAGGCAAGGGTGCCCGCCATTATAAAGAAATGTACTCATCTAAAATGTGACTGGCATTAGGCATAGTGGCCTGCTATTTTGATGGAAACTCACCAACTTGGTGTGACTGGCAGTACGCTGGCTGGCAGTAGGAAAAGGGGCCTGTCATTATAATGATAACTGCACAACTCAATTTCGAGTGATAGTAGGGTAATTGCCTGCCATTATAATAAAAACTGTAATCTGTCTGGAGGTAGGAAAGGGGGGCTGCCATTTTAACGAAAACTCCCCAAATCGATTCTGTCCGCATAGTAGGCAATGGGGCCTGCAATTATAATGTAAACTTCCCAACCTGATTGTGAATGCCAGTAGGCAAGTGAGCCTGCCGTTATATCACAAATCCGTAACAAACACTTTACATTGGAAACGTACGGGGACCTCCCCATGCTCTTTCTCGGATAACGCTAAGAGACATGCAATTTTAAAACTATCTTATTTACTGCATGTACACTATTTACTTCGATATTCGAATACAATGTAGAATACCGTAGCGAAGCACGGGTACATTCGCTAGTAAGAACATAAAGTTACACTTTAACGGGAAAGTGATAATTACACGACACTTATGTGGTTAGTATTAATTCCTGAGGTTGTATCAGTTTCTAAATTGACCCCTTTAAAGGGTAAAGAGCGACATATGGGCAAATCTACGCCTGGATCCAAAGGGATTTGAACAATTGAGTGCTACAGTACGAGAGAAAGCTAACCAACACAGATATCGATGGGAGATATTTTGAATTTTGCGTCTGTCTTAATTTCATGAAATTGAGCACGTTCACAGTCACATTGTTGGTTCATAAAAAATATTTATAGTTCAAAAATATAGGAAATTAAAATAGTATTCTATTATCCATTTATTTATCTGAAAAAATGTCAGCTCCAAATCTGAAAAATTGTAAAAGTCGGTTACTTTTACAACAGTCGAATTTTTATCAATTACTTGTTTTAAAATGCAGTTACTGGGCGAGTTGGCCGTGCGCGTAGAGGCGCGCGGCTGTGAGCTTACATCCGGGAGATAGTAGGTTCGAATCCCACTATCGACAGCCTTGAAAATGGTTTTCCGTGGTTTCCCATTTTCACACCAGGTAAATGCTGGGGCTCTACCTTAATTAAGGCCACGGCCGCTTCCTTCCAACTCTTAGGCCTTTCCTATCCCATCGTCGCCATAAGACCTATCTGTGTCGGTGCGACGTAAAGCAACTAGCAAAAAAAAAAAAAAAAAAAAAAAAATGCAGTTAGGTTCAGATTTACTTCAACATGAATTTCTTGTTACATTTAAGGTTTACTGATAGCGTCTGAGGTTTAAGTCACACCGACTCTAAGTAGCCATGATGTCAACATTAAAACATATGACAGCAAGCGCGTGTGTGTTTTGGCTAACACCAGCTGTCATAAATTTACCGCGTGGCTTACCTTCCTCTCGCACTGCAAGGTTGCGATTCAGAGATATCCCAATGTCTTTCTTTTGTATAGTGGAGGAGAAAAAGTGGATATAATTATTCATATAACTTATTGATGGGAAATAAATACATATTTATAATAATAATAATAATAATAATTGTTACCGTGTTTTTGTGGTAGTTATGCGTGAAAGAAGGTGCGGGTGTGAACGGGTCTCAAGCTACGAAAGTAAAATTAAGTTAAAATTTAACCAGGTTATATTTTCTTTTCAAAAACAAAGAAATAACAAGCATGGCAGGTACAAAGTAGCAAGTCAAAAGGGTAGTTACAATATTGACAGGATTTGGGCTTCGCGCCCTGACTTCACAATGCTTGGGCAATCAGCTCAGTTTTACCCCGAACACAAGTTTCAACAGAGGGGCAGAAAACCCCATTCATGCCTAGGAGCCCTAGCTCCAAATTACACTGAAAAGCCTCCACGAAGCATACAACACTCAATTTTCAAAAAAGAGCGACTCGCTCTCAACTTTAAGCCTCTCAAAGGCCACACCAAACTCCACCTTCAAGTTGTCCTCACTGTACATAGACACAGGGGTAAAATACCCAACCTACTGAGGTCTATTAAATGAAAAGAAGGTTGATTACATGACCTCTAAAATAACAATTTGAGAGGAGGCGAACTTGCACTCCTGATACACTTGTTTTTTTAAAACCTAATCTGACTCTAGGCCACTAATGCAAGGGCTAATCCCATACTACAGAGGTGACTTTAGAAAAGAACAATTTGTATTACGTTAACGAAGAATAGGTTGAGAAAATAAGTTCACCTCAAAACAATATGAGTGGGAGCTTGAGAGGGTTAGCACTCTCTATCCCAATATGCAGCTTTAAAAGAGAATAGATGAAAAGAGTAGTTACATTTTAGGAAAAGGTTACATAGTGGAAACGCTTCGAACCCGCCCCGAGAGTTAAACTGCCGACCTAGCAAGAAAAGAAGTTATTAAGAGGCCATTACCTGGTGTTGAACAGCTGGAGAAGAAAGAGGCGCTTCCCGCCCCCTGCTATGTACTTTACACACTGAAAGATGGAACAGAAGTGGCCCGGAGACCCTAAAATCAGCAGTTTATATCCTCTCGCGGAAGGTTCGAGGCGTTAGGGGAATGAAAACACCCTCCCACAAACTTCTTATTGGGTAGGATACAGCAACATATTCAAGTTGGGGGAAGATACCTATGATTGGTCAGAAATTAATAACAGAAATTCGGGATTGGTTAAATGCAAAACAAGGGGAAAGAGAGGGGTATACAGCCAACGTAAACAATAACAGAAGGAAATTTAACAAGAAACAAACTTTTGAAATAAAAATTTTCTCCAAAAAAGACCAGTTCTTTCACTCCGCACTAGGGTGCACTATTGTTGATCTTCTGTAGTGTCCTCTAGAAGAGAAAGTTCACACTTCTTTCTACAAGCGAAACAAAAATACGTCGAAAATGACACAGTTCAAAAACTCTACAATTTCCAGGTAGTGACATCTTCTGAGAAACTTGAAGATTAATACCGTCAATAAAGTTCAGGTTTCCTCCAGCAGAGGAGTTTCAACTGGCGCACCTTTTGAATTAGCGGCGTGGAGGTGTACAGCCCGGTACAGACCTCCCCCCCCCAAAAGTTCCTCCAGGGGTGACACATGAAATTTGTTTGAAAACAAGGTCCCAGTTTTGATGTAGATATGGAGAATAATTGCCGAAAAATTTATAAGATTTTCTTAATGTGGTTTGATTCAGTTTCAAAATTTTTGTTGTAACTGGAGAAGTAAAGTTTTTATGTTTGTAGAATTTGAATTCAGAAGGAAAACTTTAGTTTTTAAAGTCGAGGAAAAATTTTCTAAGTCCACCAGATTTTGTTGTTGAATTCCCAAGTGTAGTCATTGCTTATAGTAACTGTCCATGTAGTTGATGTTGATTAAGTTGGATGGCCAGACCGGCCGTTGCAGCTTGCGTCCAGAGGAGGCCGCTCGGACCCCTCAAGTACCCTGAGATACCGCACGCCCGCACTATGAGGGGAGCAGTGGTGTTGAAACACGCCGCGCCCGCGGTGAAGATATACAGGCTGCGGGCAAGTAGCAGGTCGTGCGCCGCACATCAGCCTTGGCCGGGAGGAGAGCTCCGGCTCGCCGTGCACATGTCGTCCTCGCTGGGGTCGAGGGGGCCCATCCTCAAACCCAGACGCGGCACAGCGCCGCGCGGCTGCGGGGGCACTGAAACATTAAAGCTAGGCGGCAGAATATTGTTGGACCATCATCATTTTTTGAGGGCACAGGCTTGGTGGAGAGGTTGAGGGGCCAGCGGCGTGCAGATATCCATGGCATTTAATATAATCAAGCCACAGTGTGTATAGCAGGAGACGGGAGCGTGGTAATGGCCGTGGTAAGGACAGAATGGCAGTTTAACGGTGCGGGGAGGGTTTACAAAAATACTTACATATGAAACAAAATATTATAGAAGGGGCAGAAAGCCTTAAAAGTGAAACTCAAAAAAAATATAACCTTGATATTCCTTTCAAAATAATATGAAGCAAGTTAACACAGAAATTACACCGGTTTCACCTGGGACGGGTGAACCCTAAATATCCTCTCGGTGGCTGGATTACTTAATAGCAACGTAACCGGCGTAAGAAAATCGAGAATGATACAAGGCCCATGAAATCTGGGGGCAAGCTTGCCCGCGGGAACAAAGTTCTTGACCATAACTTGGTCACCTACCTTCAAAGGGGTGGGTCTCCGCCCACGATCATACCTTTCCCTAACCTTTTCATGAGACACTTTAAGGTTGGCTTTAGCCTTCTTCCAAAGATCTTTAATGTTGTCCGGATCTATTGTCTCGGGTAGAATGTCACTCAGAGACCAGAGGTTAGAGAGCGGCGTGTTGGGAACAAACTTGAACATCAACGAGGCTGGAGTAAATTTATGTGATTCATGAACCGCCGAATTCAAAGCAAAAGCTAACCAATGCAGGGACGTGTCCCACCTGGAATGATCTTCATGATGATAGGCAATAAGTGCGGACCTGAGATTACGGTTAACCCGTTCAGCCAGAGATGGTTGAGGGTAATAAGCAGAAGTAGTTACATGAGAGATGGACAAGTCAAAACAGAATTTACGAAATAAATTAGATGTAAAAGCCTTAGCATTATCAGATACAATATATTGGCACGGACCAAAAGAAGGAAAAATAGAATTTAAGCAAGTAATGGTAGACTGAGCGGTAGCCAGCTTAGTCGGAAATAACCAGGAAAATCTAGTAAAGCCATCTACGCATACAAAGATGAATTTGTTGGCATTTCCCTTCGACTGGGGGAAGGGTCCTACATAATCGATATACAGGCGTTCCATGGGGCGCGACGCTTGATGCGAAGACAAAAGGCCTACCTTGGTGGACATGGTGGGTTTACTGAGCAAACAAGATTTACAAGCTTTTACAAGTTCACGGATTTCTCCGTCCATACCTTTCCTGATGAACATTTCACGAATCTTTTCACGAGTTTTAAATATTCCCAGATGCCCCCCCAATGGGGTCTCATGATAGTATTTGAAGATCATAGGCACAAGGACAGCTGGAACGACAACCTTCATCATCTTGTCATGCCTCGAAGGGCAACATAAAACACCATTCCTCAGAACATAAGGGACGACATGTTCCCCAGAAGAAAGGGTTTCCATTATCGGAGCCAGCGTCGGATCTTCACGTTGGTATTTCTCAATATCCCTAAAAAGCATGGGAGCATCTGTTAAGATGGCATTAACACCAGATAGTATGGACTCGGGAGGTGATGAACTGTCGACCGGTTCATGGGTCTCGACGTCGTTGGAAAACATACGGCTGAGTCCATCAGCAACAACAATTTCAGTACCTCTGATATGCCTGACATCGAATTGGAAGGCAGAAATACGGATGGCCCAACGGGCTATACGACCAGTACGACGCGGCCTACCTAAGACCCAGCTTAAAGCTTGATTATCTGTCTCCAGGTCGAATTTGACGT
This sequence comes from Anabrus simplex, assembly GCF_040414725.1. Taxonomy (NCBI): domain Eukaryota; kingdom Metazoa; phylum Arthropoda; class Insecta; order Orthoptera; family Tettigoniidae; genus Anabrus; species Anabrus simplex. Next base: position 153,747,010 of record NC_090271.1, read on the forward strand.
GTTCCAGATAGAGACGGAACTTTTCTAAGGCGAATAAGACTGCCAAACCTTCGAGCTCATAGATGGAATACTTGGCTTCTTGAGCCGATAGAGTCCTAGATGCATAGGCGATGGGTCGCCTCCCTAGTTCAGTCTCTTGAAGAAGGACTGCCGCAACTGCTGACGACGACGCGTCGGTTTGGACGATGAATTTCTTCGAGAAATCAGGCATAGCAAGTACAGGGGCATTACAGAGAGCTAATTTAAGATCTTCAAAAGCGGCTTGTTGAGAAGGTCCCCACTCGAATTTGATGCCTTTCCTACGAAGAAGGTTTAAGTGCGCCGCTCTATTAGCGAAGTTAGGAATAAACTTCCTGAAGAAATTCACCATACCAATGAACCTGGCGATACCTTTAATGTCCTTGGGAGGTTTAAAATCACGGATGGCCTGTGTTCTAGAATGATCGTCTGCTACACCATCAGGTGACACAATATGCCCTAGGAATGACATAGAGGGCTTAGCAAAGGCGACCTTGGACAACTTGACAGTTAACCCAGCCTTACGAAGGCGATCGAGAACTTCTCGCAGATGATCTAGATGTTCTTCGAAAGTCTCTGAAAATACGACGACATCATCCAAGTAGTGATATAAGTACTCAAATTTGATGTCGGAGAAGACCCTATCTAGTAGCCTAGTGAGTACAGCTGCTCCCGTGGGGAGCCCGAAAGGCACGCGGTTGTATTCGTATAAGTTCCAGTCCGTGGCAAACGCTGTAAGGTGTTTAGACTCCTCGGCAAGGGGAATTTGATTATAGGCCTGATTCAAGTCCAAGATAGTAAAGAACTTGGCCTTACGAAACCATGAAAAGCAAGAATGAAGGTCAGGAAGGGGCACAGATTGCAACACCACCTTCCGATTGAGAGCCCTATAATCAATGACAGGCCTGAAGCCTCCTTGGGGTTTCGGGACTAGAAAAATAGGCGAAGAATACGCCGACTTAGAGGGCCTAATAATACCATCCTTCAACATCTGATCGATAATTTCTTTCAGAGCCTTCATTTTAGGTGGAGATAGCCTATAAGGTGGAAAACGGACAGGAATCGAATCCGTGACCTCAATTTTGTATTCAATAAGGTCAGTAACACCAAGAGTATCAGAGAACACCTCTGGAAATGACTGACATAATTTACGAATACTATCAGCCTGCTCCTCAGGTAGATGTCTAAGGTCTAACAACATCTCATCCTGGGTAGGCGAAATAGACGAACATGACACAGAATTACACTTTAACAAGGGAATTTTACAATTGGACGCAAATTTGAATGTGCACGACTTACTCTGAAGATCGAGCACAAGACCAGTGTGAGAAATGAAGTCCGCTCCCAGTATGATGGGGCAAGACAAGTGCTTAGCCACAAACAGTTTGTAAGGAACCTAGAATTTCTAATGGGGATGAATTAGCCGAAACATATTGAACAGGAGAGGATACATAGTCAGGTAGTTTACAAACAAATTTCAATTTAGAATACCATTCAGCCGAAATAATCGAACAAACACTGCCTGAATCTAAGAGAGCTGTTATAGGCTCGTTATTTAACTCAATCTTAAGAAAAGGAATAGGTGCGGGGGAATCCGCCGCAATCCTAAGACACTCTTTGGGGCATTCAAAAGATGAATTTGAAAATTGCTCGTTCCCTGAATTTACAACCTGTTTACCAGGGGCTGAGTCTCGGGAAGATGGATTAGTCGACTCAGCCGAAGCCACTAGTCACTTTTTATTATTGGCATAGGTGGAATTTGCACCAGAAGTTGAGCAGGAGGGGTGCTATTCGAATTTGGGCAATTCTTGGCGATATGAGAGAAAGCCCCACATTTAAAACAGCCTTGTGATGAACCAGCCCCATTACTTGTCCCACTCGACTTGATCAGTGGACACTTATTGCGCAGGTGGTCAGGCGACCCACAAGCATAACATTTACGAGGGGTGACTGATCGGCGAGGTGGAGGCCGAGTATTACTAAAGGAAGGCGGGGGTTCTTTCGCTACACGCAAAGAATCGGCGTATCTAACTCCTTCTGCTGAGACGGCCAATGCTTCAAGTTCCGAGAAAGTTTGCGGGCACGCCGCGAAACACAAATATGACCTATAGGATGGTGAAATACCTTCCACAATAGCTTGTACAATTTGATCCTCAGGGAAGTGAAGAGCAAACACCCTAGTATAGAATTTAATATCTTGTATGAAATCAGCCAAGTTCTCATCCAAGCGCTGTACACGATAATAGTACTTCTGAATAAGGGAGGACCTGGCCCTAGCCGGGATGAAGTTAGCTAGCAAGTGGGCATGGAAATCCTCAATAGATGATTGCTCGGCAATGGCTCTTACGATTTTATCAGAGAGAATACCAATAGCATACGGATAGATAATTTGCAAAATTTGACATGGAGAAAGAGAAAACACAAGGGCATGATCCTGAAATTCAACTAAAAATCTTAAAAAGGAAATTACTTCACTGGTGGTATTAACCGAAAACTTCGATATACCTCTGAGTAACATTGCCAATGGATGAGGCAAGCTGCTGAACCCGGGTGACATAGTAGGTAAAGGTTTCAATGGCAAGGAAGTTAATTCCGAACGGATGTTACTCAACGATGCACGGCGTTCAGATTCGTTGTCCAATGGGGCAGAGATAGTTTGAGCAGCAACGGTTATCCTATTGACTTCTCCCTTATGAGGCTCTTCCTCGATACCTACATTCACTGTGGTGGGTAGATCGCTTTTGGGAGGAACCTCCCCTGTTAACAATTGAGTGACCTTGCTAGATAATTCAGACATATTTTCAAGCAGCGTACTAGCTTCCTTCTTCTGAACGTCATTCAACTTTAGAGACAACAGATCGTTAACTCTATTTGAAAAATGAAACAGCCTAGCTTGCACACGCTTAATTTGATTAGGAGAAGGATCATTTTCATCAAAAAAAACTAACTACAGAAGCTAGCCCAGTAATATTCTCCGTGATCGTGGAAAGAGAGTCGTCAATTTCTTTCTCTCCCAAATTGGGGATGGAAATGGGCAAATCTAGGGACTCTCTAAGCTTATTTGTGTCTACTGCAACCGTGCCTCCAGATTGCACATTTCTAATAGTTAACTCATATATCAACTCCTCTTTGCGCAAATAGTTAAGATGGAGAACATCGCGAGGTCCGGGCATGATGACAGAACAATTTTGAAAAACTCACAAAAAAATTCCAGCAACTGAGAAAATTGTTAGAGTTCGGAACAAAACAATGTTTAGCCGTCAAAAAGGGCTAAATTGAGACCCATTCAACCACGCTCTGCTACCACTTGTTACCGTGTTTTTGTGGTAGTTATGCGTGAAAGAAGGTGCGGGTGTGAACGGGTCTCAAGCTACGAAAGTAAAATTAAGTTAAAATTTAACCAGGTTATATTTTCTTTTCAAAAACAAAGAAATAACAAGCATGGCAGGTACAAAGTAGCAAGTCAAAAGGGTAGTTACAATATTGACAGGATTTGGGCTTCGCGCCCTGACTTCACAATGCTTGGGCAATCAGCTCAGTTTTACCCCGAACACAAGTTTCAACAGAGGGGCAGAAAACCCCATTCATGCCTAGGAGCCCTAGCTCCAAATTACACTGAAAAGCCTCCACGAGGCATACAACACTCAATTTTCAAAAAAGAGCGACTCGCTGTCAACTTTAAGCCTCTCAAATGCCACACCAAACTCCACCTTCAAGTTGTCCTCACTGTACATAGACACAGGGGTAAAATACCCAACCTACTGAGGTCTATTAAATGAAAAGAAGGTTGATTACATGACCTCTAAAATAACAATTTGAGAGGAGGCGAACTTGCACTCCTGATACACTTGTTTTTTTAAAACCTAATCTGGCTCTAGGCCACTAATGCAAGGGCTAATCCCATACTACAGAGGTGACTTTAGAAAAGAACAATTTGTATTACGTTAACGAAGAATAGGTTGAGAAAATAAGTTCACCTCAAAACAATATGAGTGGGAGCTTGAGAGGGTTAGCACTCTCTATCCCAATATGCAGCTTTAAAAGAGAATAGATGAAAAGAGTAGTTACATTTTAGGAAAAGGTTACATAGTGGAAACGCTTCGAACCCGCCCCGAGAGTTAAACTGCCGACCTAGCAAGAAAAGAAGTTATTAAGAGGCCATTACCTGGTGTTGAACAGCTGGAGAAGAAAGAGGCGCTTCCCGCCCCCTGCTATGTACTTTACACACTGAAAGATGGAACAGAAGTGGCCCGGAGACCCTAAAATCAGCAGTTTATATCCTCTCGCGGAAGGTTCTAGGCGTTAGGGGAATGAAAACACCCTCCCACAAACTTTTTATTGGGTAGGATACAGCAACATATTCAAGTTGGGGGAAGATACCTATGATTGGTCAGAAATTAATAACAGAAATTCGGGATTGGTTAAATGCAAAACAAGGGGAAAGAGAGGGGTATACAGCCAACTTAAACAATAACAGAAGGAAATTTAACAAGAAACAAACTTTTGAAATAAAAATTTTCTCCCAAAAAAAAAAAACAGTTCTTTCACTCCGCACTAGGGTGCACTATTGTTGATCTTCAGTAGTGTCCTCTAGAAGAGAAAGTTCACACTTCTTTCTACAAGCGAAACAAAAATACGTCGAAAATGACACAGTTCAAAAACTCTACAATTTCCAGGTAGTGACATCTTCTGAGAAACTTGAAGATTAATACCGTCAATAAAGTTCAGGTTTCCTCCAGCAGAGGAGTTTCAACTGGCGCACCTTTTGAATTAGCGGCGTGGAGGTACAATAATAATAATAATAATAATAATAATAATAATAATAATAATAATAATAATAATAATAATAATAATAATATTAATAATAATAATAATAATAATAATAATTAATATGACAACAATTCATTTTTTAAATAATTTGTGTGTTATCTCCCTCTCGCATTCTAGCATACAGTTCTACTAAAGATCTTGGGATTGTCCCACGGTTCGAATTATCGGCCCCAACAACACACAGTTCTTTAATATTATATGCTTCCCGAAAGTAGCTGGATCGTATATTTCCTTCTTCTCCCAGTCAACAGCTGCCAGCTGATCCAGACTCTTCGGTAATACTTTTTACCTTTGTTCTGTCCAGCGCAATAATGTCTGTGCTTCCACCTCCACCCACGCCGTGTATCTCACTCTGAACTCAGTATTTGTTGTTAACCAGTGCCTTAGATATCACCTTCCGTATGAGATATTGTCGGTGAGATATTGAGAACTTCATAACCTTAGCTTACCCCACTTTTAGCTTCGATAAGAGTAGCAAGAGAATTCGCTAGTTCAAGGATGTACTATTAACGAAGTCAAAAGCGCTACTAGAGATGATACCAGCTGCCATAGCTACCTAGTGAAAGACCTTGAATCTATTTGAAGAAAATATGAAAATAAAAAATGATATAGGAAACTGGGGAATTCTATAAAAGCTACCGTACTATTTTCTGTGAACCTTCAAACTGTACGCTTTGATGAGAGGTCTCTTACTGAACTGTTCTGAGCAGTTTTCTCACAGTTTGCACTGATGGATTATCAAATTATACATACAGTCCCCTCCCCTGCGAACCATGTGACCTTGCCGCGGTGGGAAGGCTTGCGTGTCCCAATGATGCAAATAGCCGAGCCGCAGGTGCAACCATATCGGATGGGTATCTGTTGAGAGACCAGACTAACGAATGGTTCATCGAAAGGGGGGTAGCAGCCTATCGAAAGATGCAAAGACGGCAGTCTGTATGATTGACTGATATGGCCTTGTAATAATACTCAATTGTTGTTGTTGTTATTATTTGTTTTACATCCCACTAACTACTCTTTTACGGTTTTCGGAGACGCCGAGGTGTCGGAATTTAGTCCCGCAGGAGTTCTTTTACGTGCCAGTAAATCTACCGACACGGGGCTGTCGTATTTGAGCACCTTCAAATACCACCGGACTGAGCCAGGATCGAACCTGCCAAGTTGGGGTTAGAAGGCCAGCGCCTTAACCGTCTGAGCCACTCAGCCTGGCAATAATACTCAACATGGCTCAGCTGTGTTGATACTGCTACACGGCTGAAAGCAACGAGAAACTACAGCCATAACTAACTCCTGAGGATATGCAGCTCTCTCTGTATGAATGATGTACTGATGATGGCTCCCTCCCGGGTAAAATATTCCGGAGGTAAACTAGTCCCCCATTCAGATCTCCGGGTGGGGACTACTTGAGAGGGGGCGATCATTAGGAAGATGGATACTGACATTCTGCGAGTCGGAGCGTGGAATGTTAGAAGTTTGAATCGTTGTGGTAGATTATAGAATCTGAAAAGGGAGATGCATATACTAAAGTTAGATGTAGTTGGTATAAGTGAAGTACGCTGGCAGGAAGAATAGGATTTTTGGTCAGGCGACTACCGAATTGTCAAGACAAAATCAAACAGAGGAAATGCAGGAGTTGGTTTAATAATGAATAAGAAAATAGGGCAGCGGGTAAGCTACTACGACCAGCATAGTGAAAGAATTATTGTTGTCAAGATAGACACCAAACCAATGCCCACCACAATAGTGCAGGTCTATATGCCTACTAGCTCAGCGGTTGATGAGGAAATCGAAAGAACATCTGAAGAAGTAGAAGATTTAATACAATATGCAAAAGGTAACGAGAATCTAATTGTGATAGGAGACTGGAATGCAGTGGTAGGCCAAAGAAGAGAAGGTAATACAGTAGGAGATTTCGGATTGGGACAAAGAAACGAAAGAGAAAGTCGGCTGGTTGAATTCTGCACTGATCATAATTTAGTCCTTGCTAATACTTGGTTCAAACACCACAAACGACGGCTATATACGTGGACGAGACCTGGAGACACTGGAAAGTATCAAATAGACTTCATTATGATTAGGCAGAGATTCAGAAACCAGGTGATGGATTGCAAAAGTTTACCAGGGCAGACGTTGACTCTGACCACAACTTGTTGGTTATGAAATGCCATCTGAAGCTGAAGAAATTGAAGAGAGGAAAGAATGCAAAAAGACGGGACCTAGACAAGTTGAAAGGAAAGAGTGTGAGGGATTGTTTCAAGGAACATGTTGCAAAAGGACTAAATGAAAATGCTGAAGGAAACACAATGGAGAAAGAGTGGATAGTCATGAAAAATGAAGTCAGCAGGGCTGCTGGAGAAATGTTAGGAAGGAAGAAAAGATTAACTAAGAATCAGTGGATAACTCAGGAGATACTAGATCTGATTGATGAACGACGAAAATACAAGAATGCGAGAAATGAAAAGGGCAGGAGAGAATACAGGCGATTAAAGAATGAAGTGGACGGAAAGTGCAAGGTAGCTAAGGAAGAATGGCTGAAGGAGAAGTGCAAGGATGTCGAAGGTTGTATGGTCCTGGGAAAGGTAGATGCTGCATACAGGAAAATCAAGGAAACCTTTGGAGAAAGAAAATCTAGGTGTATATTAAGAGCTCAGGTGGAAAGCCACTTCTAAGGAACGAAGACAAAGCAGAAAGATGGCAGGAACATATTCAACAGTTGTATCAAGGTGAAGATGTAGATAATTTGGTTCTGGAACATGAAGAGGGGATGCTGATGAGATTGAAGAACCAATTTTGAGGTCAGATTTTTACAGGGCTGTGAGCGACCTAAATAGGAACAAGGCACCTGGAATTGATGACATTCCCTCTGAATTACTGACTGCCTTAGGAGAAACCAGCATGGCAAGGTTATTCCATTTAGTGTGTAACATGTATGAGACAGGAGAAGTCCCATCCGATTTTCGGCAGAATGTTGTTGTACCTATTCCCAAGAAAGCCGATGCTGACAGGTGTGAAAACTATCGCACTATTAGTTTAGTATCTCATGCCTGCAAAATATTAACAAGTATTGTTTAAAGAAGAGTGGAAAAACAAGTTGAAGCTGAGTTGGGAGAAGATCACTTTGGCTTCAGACGAAATGTAGGAACACGTGAAGCAATCCTGGCTTTACGTCTGATCTTATAAGATTGAGTCAAGAAAGACAAGCCCACGTACATGTCATTCGTAGATCTAGAAAAGGCATTCGATAATGTTGATTGGACCAAGCTGTTTACGATTCTGAAAGTGATTGGGATCAGATACCGAAAACGTAGAATTATCTACAATCTGTATAAAAATCAGAATGCAGTGATAAGAATCGAGGGCTTTGAAAAAGAAGCAGCAATCCAGAAAGGAGTGAGACAAGGCTACAGTTTGACCCCCCTCCTTTTCATTTACATAGAGCAGGCAGTAAAGGAAACCAAAGAGGAATTTGGAACGGGAATCACAATACAAGGAGAGGAAATCAAAACCTTGAGATTTGACGATGATATTGTTATTTTATCTGAGACTGCAGAAGATCTTGAGAAGCTGCTGAATGTTATGGACGAAGACTTGGGTAAGGAGTACAAGATGAAAATAAATAAGTCCAAAACAAAAGTAATGGAGTGCAGTTGAATGAAGGCAGGTGATGCAGGAAATATTAAATTAAATGAAGTTTTAAAGGAAGTAGATGAATATTGTTACTTGGGTAGTAAAATAACTAACGATGGCAGAAGTAAGGAGGACATAAAATGCAGATTACCACAAGCAAGGAAGAGCTTTCTTAAGAAAAGAAATTTGCTCACTTCAAACATTGATATAGGAATTAGAAATATAGACTATCGTGTGGAGCGTGGCATTGTATGGAAGTGAAATATGGACGATAACTAGCTCAGAAAGAAAGAGAATAGAAGCTTTCGAAATGTGGTGTTACAGAAGATTGTTGAAGGTAAGATGGATAGATCGAATCACAAATGAAGAGATACTGAATTGGCGAGAGAAGATCGATTTGGCTAAATTTGACGAGAAGATATAGAATGATAGGTCACATCTTAACACACCTAGGACTTGTTCAGTTGGTTTTTTAAGGAAGTGTAGGTGGTAAGAACGGTAGGAGTAGACCAAGGTATGAATATGAAAAGCAGATTGGAGCAGATGTAGGATGCAGTAGCTACGTAGAAATGAAAAGGTTAGCACATGATAGAGTGGCATGGAGAGCTGCATCAAACCAGTATGTACTGATGACTCAAACAACAACAGCAACATACAGTCCACTTCCGGCGATGGTATGATAAGAATGAAGGATCATGGGGATTGTTTTGTTAACTTACCCACGAATTATAACACATGATGGAAGAACTCTCTATATCCTTGGGCACGTAGGAATATTTTGGCTGATGCTGCTTGCATTTCTTCAACAGTAATGTTTTATAAGTAATAGCAATTCTATTTAGAGTTCTTTCGTTGAAAACAGATGCTTCCTTTAATTTCGTCCAGGGCATGTAGATTGTTCGCTTTGAAGTTCTCAACAGGTTAAATTCACATGCGAGAGGTGTCATGGTGTGGAGTGCCATTTTCAGGGTGGTGACTGAAGTAATCCTGATGATAGGGTGATACGTCCAGGAGACTGACACCGTGCGTGTTTCCTTGCTGGTGCTGCTCAACCACCTACTTTTACAGCAGGATAATTACTACCTTACACAGCACGTATATCTCTGATCTATCTTCGTGATTTCAACATGTTACCTGCTGCAACGGAGTCTCCACACCTCTCGTCCATCGAGGACATTTGGGACCAGATTGGACGAAAACTTCAGCCGGTAGAAGTTACGGCAAATCAAGGGGTCCAGTTGAGGCAGCTGTTGCAGGATCTATGTCTGCGCTACGGGCGGTCCAAATCGTTCTGAAGTGCATCCGTCAATAAATGCTTCGCGCCGTACAATAATTTGGTATTGTCTTCATACTACCATGTCCTGTGCCTGTACCTACTTACGTGCCATTGCGATGGTTACTTCATGGTGCAGTTTTTTTATTATTTTTCATATGAATGCATATTATAGGATAGGAAATGTTTCACCAGTCAAGGTATTACAATATATATATTTTTTAATGAAATTAAATTAAATGAAATGGCATATGGCTTTTAGTGGCGGGAGTGTCCGAGGACAAGTTCGGCTCGCCAGATGCAGGTCTTTCGATTTGACCCCCGTAGGCGACCTCCGCGTCGTGATGAGGATGAAATGATGACGAAGGCGACACATACACCCAGCTCCCATGCAGGCGAAATTAACCAAGTAAGGTTAAAATTCCCAATCCTGCCGGGAATCGAACCCGGGACCCCTGTGACCGAAGACCAGCACACTAACCATTTAGCCACGGAGCCGGACATTTTTTTAATGAGCGTGTCCTATTACATAAGAGAATCTACGGAATTTATGCAAGAACGTAGCTAAGTTGTGTTCCTTTTCTTCAGTTTCATTTTCTTTAAGACAAAAATTATCTGAAACACAGACAGTTTCGTTAACAGGTTAATGTTCCCCAATTATGACGTACGTCGAATAAAATCATGTAAGATAACTACTAAATTAATTCAAAATTGTTCTTGTGTGGTATTTGAACGTCAGACTAACACTACATTTCTGACGATGCTTGAGTGGTAAAGAGGATTCTTGAGGTGAGGGTACAGTTGCGGCGTTTGTACGACATGAAGATGAAAGCCAGTGGAAATCTCTCTTCATGTATTTTGATTCAGGGATTCGAAATGAACTATCTTCTTCATAACTATACAGATAAAGTCCCAGTACCATTCAACCAAAATTTTCGATAATGATACCCGTAAACCCATTCAAACACAGGGACCATTATAACATATAGTACTTCACTGCGCATTTTTTTTACCAATGTGTAATCTAAGTTCACTATTTTAGAAACATCTTCTACGAATTCACAAACTTCATTGGTTCTCGTCTCTAGTGACTCATGAGATAGAACAAATTACCCCCTTCTTAATCCAAATTGGGTATAATACCGGAAGACACTCACATAATTGTTTGTTTACTTTCAATTATGAGTTTAGATACCAAATGTCACCACTCCTACTTTAATCACTAGTGTTATATGGATACGTATAAGAAAATAACTTTCCACTGCTTTTACCACTATTAGGGTGGATTTCAATAAACGCTCTATCATTATGTTTGTTTAAGTTTAATTATAAGTTCATATAAGGAATTTCAAGCTGTTTTTGGCGACTCAAGAGATATGGACACTTAAGAAAATAGAGTATCCCCCTTTTCACTCCTATAAGGGCTGATTGAGAAAGGCTCGAATATACACTTTTAAGCTGAACTTTACTTCTGCAACTTAAACGACTTGTGGGATGTCGATACATTCGAGGAAATAAAATTACCTTCTTTCCTCCCATATAAGTGATCTATTTCGAAAATCTTTCAAAAGAAGGTTTATAAATTGATTACTGCCGGCGTTTAGCTTCAAACTTCAGCGGATTGAGAGTTATGGATAATAACCTACCTTCCTTTCGGGAAATACGAGAATTGTCTTAAAGGTTAACTAACCCCATTTTCACTCCTTTAGGACACGAATATCCAAACATCCCCCTTATCTCCTGCTTGCGGAATATGAGAAGTAAACTGTCCAAATTTTACGTCTTTAGGTAGAACTGTTTTGGCTGGACTTTGATAAGTACCTGAAGTCAGTCAGTCAGTCAGTCAGTCAGTCAGTCAGCCAGCCAGCCAGCCAGCCAGCCAGTCAGCCAGTCAGCCAGTCAAGCCTTTTATTTACTTGTATAGATATACCGTTATATGGTTTGTTTATATGCTGAATTTCTTTTGGCAGATTTTAAAGTCTCTTGATATATACGTGTTCCGTGTTCTTCAAAAGAGGATAAAACCACTTTTCATCCCTTTAGGACCCCAATATACAGCATTTTTTCCAAATCTCTTGCCTACACTGTTCAAATGTAATTCTTGGTACAGTGAATTGGGATGGGAGGTGGTGAGATGCTCCAGCCCATACGAGTGGCCTGCCTCAGCGCTGAAAGTTTGTTTCTCACGCCGTAGTGTGGGGTCCTAATCTCTGTCGTTTCATGCTGCATCTTTAAAAGAGCTTTTTAGGAGTACGTTGCTGTTTACTTCATCATATTTAAATATTGATAAGTTGCTTCTGCTCGCTTCTTTACCTGGCTAATTGTCGCTCGTTTTGGTGGAGAGAAATAGCACGTATACATACTACTTGCCTATTTCTGAGAAAATAAAACACTGAATTCCAGTGTTCTAGGAATACGTGCTTGTTGAAGGGAAGGAAGAAAACAACCAGTACATTTTAGAAGCACATCAGCAAAGAAGCTTAAATCTAATACGCTACCATTGCCATACATTTTAAAGAAAATAAGGCATCACATAAATACACTGACTGACAGAGCAAATGCAACACCAAGAAGGAGTGGTTGGAAAGGGATGAAAGTTGGGGAAAAAACAGAGACGGCACGGACGAATAATTGATGTTTATTTCAAACCGATATGCAGGTTACACAATGCGCACGGCGTCGACTCAGTAGGATGTAGGACCACCGCGAGCGGCGATGCACGCAGAAACACGTCGAGGTACAGAGTCAATAAGAGTGCGGATGGTGTCCTGAGGGATGGTTCTCCATTCTTTGTCAACCATTTGCCACAGTTGGTCGTTCGTACGAGGCTGGGGCAGAGTTTTCAAACGGCGTCCAATGAGATCCCACACGTGTTCGATTGGTGAGAGATCCGGAGAGTACGCTGGCCACGGAAGCATCTGTACACCTCGTAGAGCCTGTTGAGAGATGCGAGCAGTGTGTGGGCGGGCATTATCCTGCTGAAACAGAGCATTGGGCAGCCCCTGAAGGTACGGGAGTGCCACCGGCCGTAGCACATGCTGCACGTAGCGGTGGGTATTTAACGTGCCTTGAATACGCACTAGAGGTGACGTGGAATCATACGCAATAGCGCCCCAAACCATGATGCCGCATTGTCTAGCGGTAGGGCGCTCCACAGTTACTGCCGGATTTGACCTTTCTCCACGCCGACGCCACACTCGTCTGCGGCGACTATCACTGACAGAACAGAAGCGTGACTCATCGGAGAACATTTTTTTTACTAGGGGCTTTACGTCGCACCGACACAGATAGGTCTTATGGCGACGATGGGATAGGAAAGGCCTAGGAGTTGGAAGGAAGCGGCCGTGGCCTTAATTAAGGTACGGGAGTGCCACCGGCCGCAGCACATGCTGCACGTAGCGGTGGGTATTTAACGTGCCTTGAATACGCACTAGAGGTGACGTGGAATCATACGCAATAGCGCCCCAAACCATGATGCCGCATTGTCTAGCGGTAGGGCGCTCCACAGTTACTGCCGGATTTGACCTTTCTCCACGCCGACGCCACACTCGTCTGCGGCGACTATCACTGACAGAACAGAAGCGTGACTCATCGGAGAACATTTTTTTTACTAGGGGCTTTACGTCGCACCGACACAGATAGGTCTTATGGCGACGATGGGATAGGAAAGGCCTAGGAGTTGGAAGGAAGCGGCCGTGGCCTTAATTAAGGTACAGCCCCAGCATTTGCCTGGTGTGAAAATGGGAAACCACGGAAAACCATCTTCAGGGCTGCCGATAGTGGGATTCGAACCTACTATCTCCCGGATGCAAGCTCACAGCCGCGCGCCTCTACGCGCACGGCCAACTCGCCCGGTCATCGGAGAACACGACGTTCCGCCATTCCCTCATCCAAGTCGCTCTAGCCCGGCACCATGCCAGGCGTGCACGTCTATGTTGTGGAGTCAATGGTAGTCTTCTGAGCGGACGCCGGGAGTGCAGGCCTCCTTCAACCAATCGACGGGAAATTGTTCTGGTCGATATTGGAACAGCCAGGGTGTCTTGTACATGCTGAAGAATGGCGGTTGACGTGGCGTGCGGGGCTGCCACCGCTTGGCGGCGGATGCGCCGATCCTCGCGTGCTGACGTCACTCGGGCTGCGCCTGGACCCCTCGCACGTGCCACATGTCCCTGCGCCAACCATCTTCGCCACAGGCGCTGCACCGTGGACACATCCCTATGGGTATCGGCTGCGATTTGACGAAGCGACCAACCTGCCCTTCTCAGCCCGATCACCATACCCCTCGTAAAGTCGTCTGTCTGCTGGAAATGCCTCCATTGACGGCGGCCTGGCATTCTTAACTATACACGTGTCCTGTGGCACACGACAACACGTTCTACAATGACTGTCGGCTGATAAATCACGGTACGAAGTGGGCCATTCGCCAACGCCGTGTCCCATTTATCTTTCGCTACGTGCGCAGCACAGCGGCGCATTTCACATCATGAGCATACCTCAGTGACGTCAGTCTACCCTGCAATTAGCATAAAGTTCTGACCACTCCTTCTTGGTGTTGCATTTGCTCTGTCAGTCAGTGTATTTCTACCATAGACCTCAAAGAACATAAACGCTAAACATTTCATTTTCCAAGGGGCCAAACAAAAATACAGTTGTCACTCCTTTGCCCACGATTTCATATTTACTTATCTAATTTTTTTATTCGCAGATACATTTAATACCATTGCCCTTGATACCGATTTTCATACTGGGAAGATATTAAAATTGGTTTTACCTCCAAAAGTTACTTACAAGCGGAAGTCAAAGCTATGTTTTTTTTTGTTTTTTTTTTCTATTTGCTTTACGTCGCACTGACACAGATAGGTCTTATGGCGACGAAGGGGATTGAAAAGGCCTAGGAGTTGGTAGGAAGCGGCCGTGGCCTTAATTATGGTACAGCCCCGGCATTTTCCTGGTGTGAAAATGGGAAACCACTGAAAACCATCTTCAAGGCTGCCGACAGTGGGACTCGAGCCCACTATCTCCCGATTACTGGATACTGGTCGCACTTAAGCGACGGCAGCTATCGAGCTCTGTTAAGCTATGGTTTCACCGAAGTCTTTGAGGTTCTGGGGGGTCGATCTGCGTCTGAAGTGAACAGGTTGAAAGATTCATCGAGATGAAAAGTCCTCTGACTTTTAATTACAATAATTATTGAGTGGAAGTACCTCATGAGGTTTGCTTTAAGTACTTCTTTCGGATAATTACATTGAACGGGATTGTAAATAAAGTTTATAGATCTCTTCATACTGCTATTAGGATGTTTAGGAGTTGTGATAGAGATATGAAGGACAGAGCGTATAAATCGCTGGTAAGACCCCCAACAATATTTATACATATCATTTTTGATCGTGTATAAGCCCGCCTGGTGGCCATGATCGTTAAGGCGCTGAAGTCTAAACATTCTAACACCGAGGTTAGCCGGTTCGAGTCCCGTTGGTCGAAAAAAATTTCACCATCAGAATGTTGGCTGGCAGGATAGAGGAGGTGGTGGTATACAATTTCTAATCACTAGATTGCGTGCCAAAAGCCTGGATTAAATTCCAAACCTCTCCGCAGTGCTCATATGGAGTGAGGGCGTATGACGCTGTTGATGGTGATTCGTCCATCGGATGGCGACGTTAAGCCTTGAGCAGACCCCTTGGTGATATTCAACAAGAGTAGGCTATGTGCCGGCACCGGGTTTTACCCTCTCCCTACTATCATATATCACGTGATTCAGTTCATCTCATTAACTCCTCTGATGAGGTTGACGTCAGGAAGGGCATCCGGTCATAAAATCCCGCCACGGCAGATTCATCTCACCCCATGCCCGACCCCGTAGGGAAACGGGACAAGGGTTGGACAATATATTGTTGATCGTGTATATCACTTCAGTAAATAATAATCATCTTTATTTACGCACCATCATTTTCATAACTCTTTATACACAACGAAAGCAAGAAAAAAATGAAAATATATATAATAAGGTTGTAGGGCGCCCGCTGTCTGTAATCTCGTTCCTTTGTCAATTTTTCAGATATTTATTCGTTTTGGGTCAACTCAAGACCATATCAGTGGTTTGTAGCTTTCGTGTCTGTTTTCCGTCTGTTCCACCATCACGGCGAAACGGTTGAATAGATCTAGACCAAATTTCATGTTTAGAGGATACGCATCGAGGGGTAGGTTTAGATATGCATATGATTTAAACATCACTAAATGGACTGGGGTTTTATAGGAAAACCACAATACTTTTCTACAATTTTCTCTTATACTATTGAGTTCCTGTACAATCCGTGCACTACGTGTGAATTGTCCCTTCATTATAAACAAATTTTGTTGTTAACATAATTTCGCTTACTCGTTAAATGACGGAGAAAATTACTATTTCCTGGGAATTTCAAGCTATGCACTGAATGGCCGACAGGCCGACAACGAACCAACCGGTTACCATGGCAACGTCTCTGGCTGATTGCCAGCAGGGAAGTAACTTTATGCCATTTTCGTTACCATTCCTGTAAACTCATGGTTGTTCCTTGGGTAGAAGGCTAGAGAGACGTCAAGCTGCCATTCTGCGGGGTATTTGCGGAATACCGTTGGAGATTACAATCGTCTTGGAATAGCACTAACGGGGGGGGGTGTTAATATTTAAACAGTACCGCGGAGTGTAGCCCATTATTTTACACCGTAAGGTGTTTTCTGGGATTTGCTGTAATTTTTACTGCATTTCTCCTCTACTTCTGTTTTCTGCTTTATTTCCTTGCCTCTGCTTTGCCTGTTTAGACTTAAGTAATAGCACCATAAGTTATCCTCTTATATGTTTACCTAAGAATCACTATGCCCAAATTTCTCCTCTGTTACCGCTTTCTTAAATCCGTAACTCATATCATTACAATAAAGTGAGGGACATTTCATTTTCTAATACATCCACTTGGTATTTACATATTTGTCCTATCCACCTGTCCTCAGTTATGATCCTATTTTTAATTAATGTCGAATGTCTTAACTGTATTATTTTCTTTCTTAATTTCTCCGTATGTATGCGAGTGCTAATCCCGAAACCTGGACAGTCCTTTGAGAAAAATTTCCAAGCTGTTTCAAATGTATAACTTATTGGCTTCGAAAAATATCGAAATAGGAGGCAATTTTAATGACGGTGCATAATTTCGTTCCGGGGTAATTGGCGGCTAAACGGTAAGTCGTATCACAAAACAGTAGCACAATTGCATTTCAATTTGGCGAGATATACAACTTTGGTCCTACGACGTTTTGGCGTATCTCGATCCCTTATACGTGAAATAGAGCTGCATTGCTCGATTAAAATCAAATCCCTAAGTCGATTGTGAATGGCATTAGGAAACGGGGCCTGTCTATATAATAAAAACTCCCCATCGCTATTGTGAATGGCAGTTGGCAAGTGATCTTGCCGATATAGTAGGAATTCCCGAACTCGATTTTGAATGGCAGTAGGAAATGTGGCCTGCCACTATCTTCAAAACTACCCAACACTCAGGTGTCCTCCCCGTTTTTTCTCGGATTGCGCTAAGGGACATGAAATTTACCATAATCTTACTCACTGCGTGCACAGTAATTTACGTAGAAATCCGTATACGAGGTAGAATACCATAGCGAAGCACGGGTATATTTGCCACTAATAAATCTAGGACATATGAATGTAATAATATAACTGAAAGTAACCTACCAAATATCATGTTGAGATATTCCTCAGTCTCCACCAAACAAGACAGTGTCACGCTACATTCGCTCTCCACAAGAGTAGAATCTTGAATCCTCAAAATTACAACACACGCAGGGACAGAAAGACACCCAAAAATGGGGCGCGGAGCGTGCGAAAGCGCCCTATACCTAACAAAGCTTATATATTGACGCTTGGAGAATGCTTAGAGGTTAGCCTAATGGTACACTAAAGGGACAGTGAAGGCATAGAAGTACAGAGCATGAAATCACTCATGCTGTCTTAACCTGGTCGCTTGGCAGGCCGTATACAAGCTAAGTGAATGGTCCAGTCATTAATTACTCAGGCATGTGAAAATACAGTTGCAGTAAACCTAAACAATATTTTGAAATGCAATGCTAGTCTGTAACATCATTCACGCACGCTCTGTATATCACTCCGACTGTTGAAGACAACAATCCATATTGTGAATAGAATTTTGAACTTAGACTGAGGGCCTGAATGGGACAGCCTTGTGACAAATGAGGCACTGTCAGAAGCAGTGGACCTGTTCGAGGAAGCAAAGCAGGTGGTCACATTTATCTGCAGGTCGTCTTGCGAGGCCAAGATTTTGAATTATCTGTACGTATCAAATGTGAGGGAGGGGTTGAAAGTCCATATCACATTATACTTGAGAATCATTGAAAATCCTATACGCCTTTCGTATTTAGGGATCGTCTAGCCTAAGAGCCATCACAGATACAAGTAAAATGTTCTGTAACAATACAACTAGAGCTCCAGAATTTAGCTCGGGTTACATTGATTTTGATTATTTATTAAATAACTTCTTCTTCTTCTTCTTGTACCATGTCCTCACTGGACGTCGGCTAACATGAGGGTGATCTGGTTCTTGTTCTCAGCAACTTAGAAAAGATTAGGGGTACTGAACTCATACAGTTCTCGTAGATTCTGTAGCCAAGATATTGTCCTCCCCCTACTTCTCCTTCCTTCAATGTATCTTGTAAGATAAGCTGAAGGAGCCCATATTTATAATTTCGAATGATATGGCCAATGTACTAAAGTTTCTTTCTTTTTATGTCGTGCATGACCTCTAGCTCTTTGTTCAAGGCGTTGGAGTACTTCAGTGAGCAGGCGTCTGTAGAGCCACATCTCAAAGGATCGAAGTTTTTTTTGTTGGTGTTCGCTGTTAGAGTCCAAGTATCGACACTATAAAGTAACACAGAAAATGTATAACACCGAAATAAACGGAGACAGAGATTGATCTTAAAGTAAATAACTGCAAGATTAAATTAGCAATGATAATACTCTGCATAATAAATCAAGCTAATCAAATGCACAGGTATTCATAGCCTATAGAGAAAACAAAACTTTCAGCACGGAAATGTACTGTTTTATTATTTCACATAAACTCTTTAATCCGCAGTTTCCCAAATATGTAGGCTGTCATCTTCATTAGAACACAGTTACGTCCAGTACGTCTTACATTCTGAGCACAAATGTATAACATAACAGTGATTCAGTATGCTGTCCTCGAAAATACACGAAGGTGCTATAAACTTAAAGTGATAAAACAAACCCAACAAATGGTGGCGATAGATAACTGTTGATTGGTTGAAGTCCTGATTTCCTTATACCATATTGGTCATTGGACCCATCCTTCGTAAGGAGCATACCTACATTTGTGTGCTAAATTTGTAGAAAAATATAATCATGGCATTTTAAGCATATGATGAATAAAATAATATAAAATTACATTGTCCTACATAGGAGGGTTGTAGTGTTGTCTCAACGGCGCACTAGCCGCCAGCGGCTTTGAAAGGTGTAGCAATCCAATTGATGAGGCCGATGCTTGTCGTGACCTACCTGTCCTGTGAGACGTTCTAGTTGGTTATGTACGTGCGAACTCTGTCCCGCAACTCCCGAAATAAAAGATGGATTAAGACCACTGTCCTTTATTACTCAGTACGACTATGTACACTATTTACATGTTCATTCACAGATTCTGAATAAGTCGGTCTGACGAGAGCTTGCTTCACGAGCCTACACTACGGCTACGCGCTAAGTCCGAATTTTTACCCTTCACTGACACGACTGACTGCTCGAAAGAGCCTGGTCCTAAGAGTACGAATTACTGATCGAGAGAGAGCCCCGCCATCTTAGCTTGGCGTTATATCTGCTCTCCTAGAAGCAAAGGTCGGTCCCTTCCCACTACCGTAGGGTCCATGGGAGTTATCTAGCTGCTCGCCTTGTAGGTGGTGCCCTCAATTACTATTCTGAACTAATTGTCTCAGTAGATGCTGTCCTCTGGGCACTACTGCCTCTGTTCCACTCTTGCACTCTTGTTTCCTTGTCTCTGCTGGAGTACAACTGTACTGGCTTTGTGCTATTTGTCGGCTAGCCGCCGGCTCCTATACCAAACATTACACTCTGCTTGTCAATACGCAAACAAGTAAAGATCCGCTGTTGTAAACATATTTTCGTCGGCGCATTCCGCAAGCCCTCTGCCTGACTAATGCTCTCCGCTACTTGTAACTTCACTGAAAAGCTTCTTCATCCTTCTAATTATTAAATCTGAATGTAATTACTATACAAATGTTCTGACACTACAAGGTGTCCCGTATTACTGGTTATAACCCTGACACTGATTTATTTCCTTTGATATCTAAGATTGAATCTCGGCTGCGAATCCCGGCTGCCGTTCATCTGACAGTCCGCCGTTTTGAGCCCTTGGGAGGTCGGTACACATTGGTACGAAACACTGGTAATTTTACGATTGAAAAGGTCTAAAGAACTAAAATGCGTTTAGTATTGGCTGTCGATGAAATTAAAATATGGTTTCCTTCTGGGAACTTAATTTTTGAATAAAGGCATTTATACAAGTGGAGACGAATGGTTCCCCTGCATTGTCCTACATAGGAGACATGTAGTATTGTCTCAACGGCGCTCCCCCATACACAACTACTACTAAACATACTCTTGACCGAATACAGACCGCCGTCACCAACCCTATCAAACCAATACCTCAACTAACAGGCCTAACTCAGCAATTCCCAATGTCACCTATAGGTGACATTAATTCCATATCTTCCTCTCACTCTAATACTGACAACTGGTGCTGACCTCTGTGTACAGTGGGATCAACTAACCTTCACTCACAACGTTGAGGTGAATGTACAGTCCAATTAATCAACACGATAATTTAGAAGAGAATACGAGGGGAAAACGAAAACAACTTAACATGTAGTGAATATCTATTTCATTTCATTCTATTTCAACTTCAAATAATATCTTTAATAATTGCCGGAAATCCAGAAAAGGTATAGCTGGTTTTTGGTGTGGCAGCATTTAAATGAAATGTTCCAAAGTTTCTCTTAAATTTCAGTGGTAACGGCAAAACTGTTGTCTCGTAGAAATGAAAGTTCGGAAAGGATTTTGTTTATAATAGACAATGTATAAAAGACGCATATAATGTAAAAGCTATTTAATAATGGACTTTAATACGGTAAACGGTAAGTTTACGTACTGAAAGCAGTAAACAGTGAGACCAGTAAATGTTATTGATAAAACTAATAACTAAAACTGATAGCGAGAAGATTGATAAATTAGTGTTTACAAGAAGAAATTAGTACACGGTCCTCTTTAGCGCCACTGTTCATGTTTCTTTACTGTACGTGAACTTACTGTTTGAAGAACGTACGCTTGGGATTCAAAATACGGTAGATCAGCAATACAGCATCTTACCCTCTCTAATCCTCTTCTTACAAAAGTTATTCTACTGCAATGTTAATTAGCGCTCTTTAACGCAAGACAAGTACGCTAATGAGGGTTCACAACGGAACGACGTCCTAACACGAGCTATGTTATGTTTCGCAAGTAATGATGCTGAGAACTAGCTTGGATTCCTCCATGCACGTAACAATTCTTGAACAAGAAAAATCAGATACAGGCACATAATATTTACCACGAGATGACAATATAAGCAAATACCGTTCTTGGGATTTATAAAGGAATTTTTGAACATTGCGGTGATCAAAAACAGTAATGAAATAACACTATTTATCCTCTTATTAAAGGATTTCAATGAATTTGGAAACTTATCTAACATTTTCTTCAGTACATTCTACCAATTCCTCTTCCTGTGAATGATTATTTGCCCAAATTTTTCTTTTCAATTCCATCTTTAGCCTCATATTATGTATCATCCTTTCTACTCTTAAAAGTTCCATTGAACATTTATTCGTCTACTAGGCCTAATATAATTCCACGACATCTCTACATTGACAGCGTCAAACATACCATTTAGTCGAGCACTTGCTCCTTACTCCAAAGAGATCTATGTTTGTTATTTTGACGGAAATCACCAGGAATAAGTTGTTCTGCTTTCCTCTAGATCTTTTCCGTCTCTTGAATGAAGTAAGCCTTGTATAGGTCCCATACAGTGGGATATTACCAGCGACGTATACGCCCCCTCCTTTACACTCTTACCACAAGCTCTAAATATCCTCAGAACCGTATTATGAATAGAACTGTAACCTTTATTTACAACTTCGTTAGTGTAATTACCCCAATAAAGATCTTTCCTCATATTAACACAGTGAACCTGAAGAGGGATTTTTACTCCAGTAACACAACAATTAAACCTATACTTTTCAGCTTCGTGAAACTTAAAACGTGATTTTTCACCCCGTATTGAACCATACAATTGTCACTGTCCATTTCACAACACCGTAGAGGTATTTTTGCAGTCAATCACAAGCCTGTAACCAATTTATTACTCTACACAGTATGATATCATATGCAAAAGGCCTTATCTGGGATTCCAGCAGTTTACTCAAATCATTTATTTTTACAAGGAAACACGAAGGTGCAATAACACTGCCTTTCACACTTCCGCCTTAATAATTATGGGATCATATATTGCTTCACCTACTATTATTCTCTGAGTTCTATTTTATTGACATTTAGACGCCCTTTCAATCATTCTTGGTATTATATTTACGTCCCACTAACTACTCATTTGACGATTTTCGGAGGCACCGATGTGCCGGAATTTTGTCCACGAGGAGTTCTTTTACGTGCTATTAAATCTATTTAGACGTGGCTGACGTATTTGAGCACCTTCAAATACCATCAGAGCCACCGTCTGAGCCACTCAGACTCGCCCAATCACTCCTTTTGTTTAGTGGAATAGCCCTCATTTTTGTATAATAAAGTAGAGGCAATATTGATAGAACGCAATATTTCATCAACTAACAAGTACAATAAATTGTATTAAATTCTTTCAATGTAATCACCCGTGAAGTCAAATGTCGGGAAGCCGTTGAACGCTGGCCTACTGACCCCGATTTGGCAGGTTCGATTCTGGCTCAGTCGACTGAGTAGACCTCGAGCCAACCCTCAGATCCGGGTGAAAATCCCTGACCTGGCCGGGAATCGAACTCGGAGCAAAGGCCTCCCTGTGGGTGGAGGTAGTAGAATACATCTACAGTCGAATTCACAAGGAGTCATGTCTGGTGAGTAACAGAGGATGTTACAAGACCTCCCAATGCCACCGTTGCAATAAGGTCTTGACATTGTATGCAACATGACAACGTGCGTTGCCATGTAACACGATAGGGTGACAGTTTCGCAATAAATGTGGACGTTTGCGCAGCATCGCCGGTCGCAGATGTCGTTCCAGAAATCGGCAATAGTAGTCGCTGTTGACGGTTTGTCCCTCAGACACAGCATGCATAAGAATAACACCCTCGCAGTCGTATATCACAATCAGCATAAGCTTCACCCTCCTGGGTTCCTATAGAAATATCTGTGGACGTGGCGAACCTGGGTGATGCCATTCATTCGATTGACGCCTTAATTCAAGGTCGTCTCATCAATGGCAACAATACGCTGCAGAACTGTGTCTCCCTCGTTGCGGTGTCAATCCAGGTGGATGCCAGCCAGTGCATACCGATGCCATTTCGGTACGTCGGTGAGTTCATATGGAACCCAGTGGGGCGCAGTTTTCCTCATATCGTCAGTATGTGCTACACCGTTTCATGACCGAGACCAACCTCCACGGATAATGTTCATCGATGTCAGTCTGATCTTGAGGAATGGACACCGGACCTGTGCGGTGCAAATCCGTAGTCTCATTCCGACCCTCACTAAACACCTTGACCCATCGTTGAAACGTCCTGTACGGTAAAATGCATTCTCGTCACAGGCTTCACGTAGTCTTCAAGTAACATTCTGATGTATTTTCTACACGGGCAACCTCGATTTTAATCCACGAACGCTGATCTCCTTTGAAAAACATGCTTTAGAGCGGTGAAATCGACACTCTTCACTTCAACGCCACACAATGACAACACTCTCGACTGGACGCCAATCAAAAGCACACCACACATCGACAACAGCGCTACCTGACCGCTCCCATATCCTATTTGAGCATGTCTGATCCCCTGCGAGTGTCTGGACTACGTTGCCACTGCTTTATTTATAGAACTCTTATATCTTCCTGCAAGTTCAGCCTCTTGGAGTGACTTTTCCTAAACTCAGAGTTTCCAAATAAATCCCTGCTCCTTTCAGCGATTGTCCTTGAGCCTAGCGAAAGCTTCGTTACAATACAATCTCATAAACCATAAACAGTTCCTAATATTAAATAGTAATAATGTTATTGGCTTTATCCCACTAACTACTATTTTGGTTTTCGGAGACGCCGAGGTGTCGGAATTTAGTCCCGAAGGAGTTATTTTACGTGCCAGTAAATCTACTGACACGCGGCTGACGTATTTGAGCACCTTCGAATACCACCGGACTGAGCCAGGATCGAACCTGCCAAGATCGGGTCAGAAGGCCAGTACCGCAGCCGTCTGAGCCACTCAGCCTGGCGTTTCCAACATTAAACCTGTACTTACGATTTCCCCTGTTGATGAAGTTGAGGTTCACGGTGCAGAGCAGACTTTCAAATTGCTGCAGTCTACGACTAAAACTAAATCTCTTCATATTGTAATAATGCGAGTCAAGAAAATGCGCAATAACGGCATCGTTTTAGAGTGAGAAAACGAAGAGGAGTGCAAAACTATGGTACTGTGGTACGTACGATTGATGCAAGTAATCTGCATCTGAAAGCAATCATTCCATACTCATTCATGGAATTATTTGTACTTCTCCCTTAAAACTATAATCACTACCGCCACTAATATCGCTTTATGGAATTGAGGTTATTATTCCAGAAAATGAACTGCTAAATTGGATCACAGAACAAAATCCATCTCTAAAGTAAACCGTCAAAGTACGACCTGAAGACTTAAAGAAACATTTTGTGAGGATGTCGAGATATGGTGCACAAAATACGCAGGCCTTGAGGAAATTTCAATGGACCACCTTTAACTGGTTTTACCACGGTTACGGCTGGCCGCTCCTTGATCAGTCTGCAAGTTTATGGGTCCCTTTGGGACTTACTGAGTAATTTTTCTCACCGTTAGGGGGATTATCATCTGTGTCCAGTCCGTTCACGACAACTTCGATATTTAGTGTATTTTATGGATTTTTTTATTTGTTTTGTGCCTACTTACAACATGCAGTTAATTTTTTTTGACAATATAATTAGCTCTATGAACCGTTCGAGAGTCTTACGCGCCTTGGTGTAGAATTTTGTGCTGTTCAGTGGAGGTGTGTAGATTTTTTAACGAAAGAAACAAACAAACAAACAAACAAACAAACAAACAAACAAACAAACTTACTTTTCATTTCATACGTGCAGGTTGTGAATCGCTTCCCGGGTACTTTTTTTTAAGTTTCCTTTAAAGATTTTTATTACCTTGTAATTACTGTGTAGCGAATTTTTGTAAATTTCTTTAATGTAACATTGATTGATATTTTACAATGTAATTTGTAGTTTTAGAGTTATTTTTGTGTAGTTTAACTTAAAGTTTTAATTCTAGATTATTTTGTTTCGGGTTAAACTTCGTCCCTGTGGCAGCCCAGATTGTCTGGGAAGTAGGTGACACTTTCAAATAAATAATAGAAATAAGTGACAATTGTACATATTTACGTGCTGCGTTATACATGTGAATGATCAGGAGAAAAGGCAAGTAAGTCAAGTTCCTTTAGAACTCAGAAAAAACCGAAATTTTAATTTCAAAATGTTACATAACCAAATAAAAAGTTAAAAAATTATATGCTTTGAATAACTGAAGTTCGAAATGTAGTAAACTGATTTAAGCTTGGTCCAGTGCCCAGTATATCACGGCTGACTCGATTACGACGAAACGTTTCTTCCCCTGACCCTTCGTAAATGATGTACAAAATTACAACTGTCATTGAGACTGTCACCATTCAACCCTGCGACTCCAAAAACTGTGGATTTAATTTTTAGACCAACGGGACTAGAAATTGTTAACCATGGTGACACCATAGACCATACAAATTGGTAGGCAATCCGCTTAGTCGAGTAGTGCTGCAGATTTGCCTACGGTCGCCTGGCGTTCTTTAGCTTCGCCGATGTCTTTATGTAAATATATTGCTCCTTAGCTGTATGCAACCCGCTAAGTACTGCATGCATTTCGGGCTAGAGGCAATCCTAACGGAAGTCGCTACGAACACAAGTATACAACCACAAGTCATTTTCAGTAGTTTAGCTACAAAGATAAAATATTTTATCTTTTAAGGTACGTTGCAACTTCCAATTACTTGCGACGTTTCTTATAAATATGAAGAATGAGGTGGAAGTGAGGAAAAACCCGACTTCAATGAGTTGATAAGGCGTCTCTGGTGTGCTCTGTGACTGTCGCATTCCAGTCTATCTCTAATCGCCCTGTTTTGCTCCTCGTCACGCCATATGGATCAGAATGTAGGCCAACAGAGAAGAGCGTAGAACACCAACTCTTTGTCATGGAGATGAGAATGCTTCGATGCACTATGGGAATAACATGGTTGGATCACATCTGCAATAACACCATCAAGTGATGGATGGGATGACAGAAAAATAAAATCTACAGTTCTAGCCCATCAGACAAGCAACTCAATGTTGAAAACATCCTAGGGATACGAGCTACGAATTTTAGGTAAATAAAATGTAATAAAGTATGATATGATCTGGCACTACTAGCTAATAACCTTAATGAAACTCGGAATCAAATCACAAGTCTACGAACTATTGCTGGAAAAATAGATTTAACAATTTCATTTGAAAAAAGTAAAATTATGGCAATAGATCTCCTTTTAAAAAGCAGTGCTGTGATATGTGGGAAAGAAATAGAAATTGTAAAACAATTTAAATACCTTGGTGAAAATATAACATACAATTTAAATGTAAACATTTCTTGGACAGAGAGAACGAATAAATTATCCAGAACTGAGCTCGATAGCTGCAGTCGCTTAAGTGCGGCCAGTATCCAGTAATCGGGAGATAGTGTGTTCAAGTCCCACTGTCGGCAGCTTTGAAGATGGTTTTCCGTGGTTTCCCATTTTCACACCAGGCAAATGCCGGGGCTGTACTATAATTAAGGCCACGGCCGCTTCCTTCCAACTCCTAGGCCTTTCCTATCCCATCGTCGCCATAAGACCTATCTGTGTCAGTGCGACGTAAAGCAAATAGCAAAAAATTATCCAGAGCCAAAAAGTAACCAGAAATACATACAACAAAAAATGTTTGTCAATAAATACAAAATTGAAACATTATATGACTGTAGTCCAACCTGAAATAACTTACAGAAGTGAAACATTATTTAAAAAGAAGCAAAAGAATAACATAAAAAAACTTTAAAAGTAGGAAGAGTAACAGTAAGAACATGCATTAATAAGAAGTACCAAAAAGAAGGAGAATGCCGTACCATCCCAAATGCAGCAGTACATCAGAAAATAGAACCTATAACGGATTTCATAAGAAAGAAGAGAACAATTATCATTCTTTGGTAATCTGTTGAGAACACCTCAAGACAGGTTAAAAGTAGAATTTTGGGAAAGCTTTGGAAAGAAACAACAACCTGTCTGAATAAAATAAAACAAGACGTGAAAGAATTAAACATAAGACTGGAGTATTTAATGAATAAATCAAACAAAGTAAATAAATTGAAGAATAGTAAAATTAGATTCCTACCAAAATGTGATAAAAGAGAAACAACTAACAGGGTATTTTCAGAAGAAGAACGACAACTAAGATCAGATAGAATGAAAAAAATACTGAAGAAAAGAAAAGAAAAACACATAAAACATCATATAAGACAGGACAGAAATTGACTACAGTGGTCCAATGCGGCCGTAAAAGCACAATAATAAAAAAGGATGATAATATATCGTCATTGCCGGGACAAAACCTCCTATGTGATAATATTTTTGGAGGTATACTTACCCACAGCACATACATCATGAAGAGCGAGAATGCCTTGACAATATTCACACAATATTGCACCTTAGATGACTGAACCTTACCGGCCAAAGTTCTAAGCCAAAATATTTCACATAGGAGGTTTTTTTCCCGGCAGCGACGATATTCTTTATTTATTCCTAAAAATTACAATCCTTTTCTTAATCATCGTTATCCGGTCGATTAGATTAGCAAGTTGCCTTTTTCTACCACTAAGAGCGCTAATATGAGCCACTGCATTGTTTCACTTGAGCACCACTACGAGCGCTAATGTGAGTCAATGCAGAGTTTCACTTAAGCTTTTATAACTACATTCGCTGTGGACATTTTTAAAAAATGAAAGAAACACCTGAGGGTATTGAACAAAGGGACACATTACAGAAAGAATTATGTAAATAAGTTAAATTAGCTAGGACTTGAATCAAAAAGGAAACGAGTAAGGAAACAAGCGTTTTTAGGCTGTTTCTCTGGAACTGCATTTAGACCGAAGTGATGCTCGAAATTTGCTTTTTCAGTTCGATTTAACTGTATAGGACTCACATTTTGAACATTTCTGGGCCGTTTAGGTCTTCAACTTACGGCAAAATTGATGGAATTGCTTAATTATACGGTTTTTGTAGTATGGGGACTTCTACTTTGTCTGCTGAGAGATATTTTCTACATTAGAATGCGGTAGTGTGCTGGACATGCAACTGTTGCCCGTACAATATTCAGTGCTGAAGTAAACTGTCGAAGCCCACGAAGAGGACCTACGCAAAAGGAAGGCTGAATATGAGTAAGTCCAATGTAAAATGCGTCATCTTACACATATGAGGACTGTTTCCAACAATTCAGTCACAGTACTTTTCCAGTGATTGGTTTTAAGGGTAGAAAGCGTCGAACGAGAGGGGATATTTGGGACGAGCAGTAATTAGCACGTTAGAGGATTACCAGAGCAGCGGGAGATTACTGATTGTATAGAGTCAAAGAGGCGGGAATCCTACCTCCCACACGGAAGGTAATTATATATGCTAATCCGTTATATTTGGAACACGGAACCTCGATGTATTTACCCTAACAGCATCAATTTATCTTTAGGGATGGAGGAGAAGAATGAGAACAGTGGTAATTGACTTTGTGTTTAAATACACTGTCGGAAATAATAATTAGTACACCTGGAAAGACGACATCGATTTTTATCGGATGACGGCAGATGCCACCTGAGGGTTAGTAGATGTACTGATAATGGTTTCAACGTCGTGACATAGCTGCCAGAGCGCCATCTGCGTGTAATAGGGAATGTATACAGCCATAAGGCTCAGTTTGATGTAAACGTGTGAAGCAAGCAGGTGCCATGCCATGGAGACACACTTGTGCAGGATACAGGGAACTGAGCGAGTTTGATAGGGGTCAAATTGTGGCCTTCCGAGTGGCGGGATGGTTCTTTCAGAGAATTGCCACACAAGCTGGACGTGCTGCGTAAGTTGAGCAACGATGCTGGTTGCAATGGTCACGTGACCATTTTCACACCCGTAGACGAGGTTCTGGACATCCGCCCAACATAGACGCCCGCCGAGATCGTCGTATTGTAAGGGCAGCAGTGGCAGGTCGTACAACTACCACAGCACAGGTAAGAGGGTTTGTGAGCCCAAAAGTGTGAACACGAACTGTTGCCAACCGGTTACTGGCAGTGGGACTACGGGCACACACACCTCTAGCCCGTCTTTCACCCACACCACAGCATTGACTGGCACGGCTCGACTGGCGCCGTCAGAGGATCACTTGAAAAATGGAATGGCGGGCCGTGGTCTTCAGCGATGAAAGATTCTGCCCGCACGCAAGTGATGGTCGTTTGTGCGTGCGACGTAGACCTGACGAGCGCTGTCTCGTAAAGTGCACTCGTCCAAGACACACTGGCTCCAACAAAGCCCTTATGGTCTGGGGTGCGATAGCCTACAACTCTCGTGGACGGAACGCTGACCAGCGCTCTGCACGTGTAGAATGTTGTAAGACCCGTTCTTTCTCCATTCTTGCAACAGGAAAGTGATGTGTTGTTCCAACAGGATAATGCTCGTCCACACTCTGCGCGTAAAACGCAACGCGCTCTGCAAGACGTGCAGCAACTTCCCTGGCCAGCGCGATCTCCGGAATTGTCTCCCATCGAACACGTGTGGGATATGATGGGACCACAACTGACACGTGCGATTCGTCAACTCATCACTCTTGCAGAACTATGTGAAAAGGCCAAACAAGCGTGGAATAATGTATCACAAGACAGTATGCGCCATCTGTATGATCGAATGGATGTCAAAATGAGCGCCTGCATTGCCTCCCGCGGAGGATACACCACGTACTAAAATGGGTCGACATGGATCGACACCTGGTACCTCCGTACCGCTTGAGCTGTTGATCTGTAATCATTTCATGTACTCCATATGCACTGTTTCAAACATAAATTTTGAGTGAATTCGAAAACTTTAAGGGGGTGTACTATGTTTTTCCGGCAGTGTAGTTAGATAAGACAAGAAATAAAAATAGTCAGTCTGCAGGAAAATTATCTTAGGCTACTTCCGTAACTTCCACAATGTTTCAGAGTTCTAGATCAAATTCCTGAAATTTGCCTTGCATATTGTTATTTTACCTCAGTGTCCAAACTCTTGGCTGAATTGTCAGCATGGACAGTTCAGTTCACAGGTTCGATTACCAGTAGCATAGCGAACTTTACCTGTGTACAATTAATTCCTCTAGCTTAGGGACTGGGTGTTTATGTTCGTCTCAATGCAAAGCTTCGTTTGCATCAAACTACCTACCACCAAGGAAACAAGCAATACTGAATAAATTCCTCGTCATATTGTCGGCGCCAGAAAGAGAATCGGGAAGTGAAACTAGGTGAAAACCACAGGAAGTGATGAACCCAAGAAATTGTGAAAAGGCTACATCATGAAAATAAATAAAACGAAAACAAGAATAATGGGATGCAATCGAATGAATTCAGATGATGCAGGAAATACTCGAGTAAGAAATGAAGTTTAAGAGGAGGTAGATGAATATGTTACTTGGGCAATAGCATTTTTAACGATGGCAGACGTAAGGAGGACTGGCACAAAAAAAAAAGAGGGCTTCTGTTCAGAAAATATATTTGCTGAAATCAAACACAGGTACGGTATGCATATTTTATAGACGATTTTGAGGGATATTGCATGGAGTGAAACATGGGAAATGACTTGTACAGGATAAAGGAGAGTAGAAACTTTCAAAGTTTAGTGTTACAGAAGAATGCTGAAAGTTCAATCGTATCACAAATGAAGAGATTCTGAATCGAGTTAGTGAGAGGAGAACGATTTGGGGGAATTTCACCAGAAGGAGGGAGAGACTGGATACACCCCGGGCTTGTTCAGTTAGAACAGTAAGGATAGAGCAAGGCATAAATATGGCAAACAGATTACAGTATAATGAACGAACTGTTGTAGGGTAGAATAGGATGTAGTAGTGCATCAAATTGGTCTATGGGCTAATGGCCCAAACAACAGCAAAAACAACTGACCGTTCATAAATGAAGTAGGCCTCTATAGTATTCAGTTTGTCTTTTCATAGTGATTACTATATGTGGATGTTTCTACAACTGGGAACTACTCTGAGTGAAGCAAACATTAACGAATAAAGACGAGTTCTAACATCGTCCGAATGTAGGTATATACAACTGACAGGAAGGATCATGAATATTGCATACGAAATTTTGTAATGCACCCCTTTCACTCCTTAAAACTTAACATATACTAACATAGGAAATGTGGTTCGTGTCCAGGGATTCATTTATTAAATACTATGTTAATGTCAAACTTAATGAAACCGCTCCCTTGATGTAGGAAATTACCACTTTGCTACATATCTGATTCAATTACACACTGAAATTCTTTTCCGCTTTATAGCTTCCACAGTGTTTGGTTATGCAAGCCGAATTCTGAGACTTCTTGGAGACTTCCTTCATTCATATGCTAGCAGATTATGCTTTTCTTCTGGATCATCTTCTTTTTTACCTCTGTGAAGGCATCCACTGAGACAACTTCTCAGCCCAACGATCTTCACCAGTGCGATGGACGTAATTTTTTCTGATTTTCCCTTAAAGTACCACTATGGAGTTTACTATATCCGTTCTGTTTCTAATCTCCCAATTCATCATCCTGTCAAACAACGTAAGCTGACAGCAGTGTCTCTAATATCCCATTTCCTTAATACTTAGCTGTATCCTTACTGTTAATGTTGTGTCCAGACTTCCGTTCCACATCGTGAGACGGGATATGTAGGGAGATCTGGAAGTTGTCGGGTACAACAGGCATTATTATACAAAAAATGCAAAGTGTACATATAGTATCCAGAGTTGAGGTTAGAAAGGACAATGCTGAATGTTAATGTGATAAGATGTTATATCTTGAGACTTAGGTAAGGTAGATTTTGATGTAAATACGCTGACGAAGGGAGTTAAGGCTCCCGAAACATGTACGTATAAATTATTCACATATTAAAATATATTGACAGGACGGACCAAACAATCACCCGTTGTACGTTAGTGAAATATTTGAATACCTTCGTAATTTTCAAACCTTTTGTGAAATTCAGAACCAATCACATGTTTCTGTTCATATGTAAAACCTCGGCATAAACGCAACGTGAGCCTCATTCGACTTCCTTGTTGTTCCCTGTGTGTGTCTGGGCTAATGGATGATGAAATAGCCGACTGACCCATTTAGTTCGCACAGTGATATCATAGTGCCAGCTAGTCTGCGATAAACTTCTTCACAGCGTACAGTGTCATTGTTTCTTGTACAGCTGTAATTGATCGACTTAGAGCCATTCATGGTTCCCGAATTAAGTGTTGAAGAACGTTTTTTCGCGTGCTTTTGATTTTTAAAGCAATAATCGTCTGAGAGAGTGGAAAGAGAATTCCGAGAACAATTTCCTGCAGCACGGGTGCCAACGCGTCACGGAATTAAGAAAATTATGAATAAATTGAAACCAGTGGGTTCAGTGCTAAACAGAAAACGAGTTAAACGACCGACTGTCGTAACAAAAATTTACAGGGTGAGTTGGCCGTGCGGTTAGGGTTGCGTAGCTGTGAGCTTGCATCCGGGAGATAGTGGGTTCGTACCCCACTGACGGTAGCTCTGAAGATGGTTTTCCGTGGTTTCCCATTTTCACACCACTCAAATGCTGGGACTGTACCGTAATCAAGTCCACGGTCGCTTCCTTCCGACTCCTAGGCCTTTCCTGTCCCATCGTCGCCATAAGACCTATCTGTGTCGGTGCGACGTAAAGCCAATTTATTTTTTTAAATGTTCAGGATATTTATGAAAGACATGAGCAATCCCTCTGAAAATCTTTAAGGAAACAGGCTGAATAAACTGAGGTTTTTAATTACTCTGCGCGGTGGGCGGTAAGAAAACTGAAATTTAATGCTTTAAAGGTCACTGAAGTGCTACGTTTAAGTCCAAGAAATTCAGTCGCACGAAAGTAGTATTGCAATTGCTTTCATCTGTTTTTCAACAGTGGTGAATTATATATTAATATTACAATTTGCTTTACGTCGCACCGACACAGATAGGTGTTATGGCGACGATGGGACAGGAAAGGGTTAGTAGTGGGAATTGGGCCGGTGTTAATTAAGATACAGGCCCAGCATCTGCCTGGTGTGAAAATAGGAAACCATCTTCAGGACTGCAGATAGTGGGGTTCGAACGCACTAGCTGCCGAGTGCATGCTGACAGCTACGTGACCCAAAACACGCATCAACTCGCTAGACAGTGGTGAATTAAATCCTGAATCAGTGCTGCATTTTTATGAGGCATGGTTTTTTTTGTAAGGGCGTGTAAATTAGTAAGTAAAAAGCTATTGGCTATGAGAGAACCCAAAAATATTTTATGAAATTCCACTTCATGACCTCAACGAAAAGTCATTCGGATATTTCCGGCAAGACCGATCCACAGCACATGACGCTCGTAATTCAGTGAGTGCAGTGCGAGATGTTTTCTGGGACAGAAAAATTAGTGCTGGTTTATGGCCAGCACGCTCTCCAAATTTAATGTCTTTAATCAAGGAGTGTCTGATAAAAAGGTGCTAATTTAACTTTCAAAAATAAATCAGTATTTCGTTCACATGCATTACAGTAGTTGAATATTATGGATTGCCAGACCAGAAAGATATAATTCCTCGAAAGGTGTACCGATCATGGGTACGTATTATTTTACGTTTCTTGCGCTTTTTCCACAGCTTTCTTAGGGCGGAAATAGCACCTTTTGAACACACTACTCAGTCATGGGATAGTTCATTGAGTGTATACAGTAGAAGTAACTCCCCCTGCTCCGGAACATGCAAGAACTGAAAAATTCAATTCGCACAGAAATTTTGAAGATTCATCAGGCTCAATTACAGAGAGTGAACCAGAATATCATCACACGTTTCAATCCTTGTCCACAGGCTAAGGGAGATCATTTTAAACATTTACTGTAATGAGATAAATTTCGTTGTTCTTCTGTTTGTTTTTCAATATGATTATCCATTCATCGAAGTTGTTCGGCATTCTGCGGGCCTATTGGAATGGTGTAAAGGTGATCGCTTATGGAGAACGGCTACACTTGCAAGACTCTCCCTATACTATTATAATACGTGAGTTACTTTTGTGCAGTCGCTTAAGTGTGGCCAGTATCCAGTATTCGGGAGATAGTGGGTTCGAACCCCACTGTCGGCAGCCCTGAAGATGGTTTTCCGTGGTTTCCCATTTTCACACCAGGCAAATGCTGGGGATGTACCTTAATTAAGGCCACGGCCGCTTCCTTCCCACTCCTAGGCATTTCCTCTCCCATCGTCGCCATAAGACCTATCTGTGTCGGTGCAACGTAAAGCCAATAGCAAAAAAAAGTGACTTTTTTGGATTTTCAGTGCAATGTTAATGCATTAAATTAATAACGTGTGTCTTCATTTGAAAATAAACTAGTTTCCAACGACCTGGCAAGAGTACCTGAACGTTTGAACATTCCCAAACTTTAAATAGCATTCCTCAAAAATGTACGTAATATCAGAAAAACCTTCCGGTTCTCATCTCACGATATGTAGCAGTACTCTTACCTGTAGTCGTATGTATTTGAATCTGTAGCTCTGTGTTGTATTTGGCACTGCATGATGCATAATTCAATTATCTGGTTGCTTGGTTTGACTAACCAATACACTTTCTATAAACAATAGCAGAGTAATTACTATTTGCGTAACGCAGACATTCCAATAAACTGCCCATGAACCGCATTGCTTACGCATACCAATAGGCAAGAGAAACAGTGATTGACTACATCAATATAAACGGCTTAGTTGATTGTTAATTGGAACGATAACATGGCAAGTGATTCGATGAGTGTGGTGGAGAATTAAGTGTTAGTCTCTGAAAGCATCTGAATTATTGAAAACCTGCTGGGATGAAATTTACCTCAAAATTGCTTCACTCTAATCATCACGAGATACGAAAAAAATATTTCGCAAGTATGAATTGAAGTCTAAAGAGTTAAAAGAGTTCTCCCCTGTGTACAGACAAACATGTAAAATATACACTGGTGGAAAATGAATGACCAAAACCAAGAAGATATCAGTCTAGAGGAACGCAATCTAGGTAAGCACTGACCTACGTATATTCATTTGATGTTATTATTTTATTTATTTATTCTTGAAAATGAAAACCTACAACCTGTTTTCCAGTCATTGACCGGGTCAGGGATGTAATGAATGAAACATACACAGGTTGTTATTACAATGGGGTCGCCACTCCCAAGGTGATTTATTAATGCGTGATAAATGCTATGAAATTATAATGGAGAGTGTTGCTGGAATGAAAGATGACAGGGAAAGCCGGAGTACCCGGAGAAAAACCTGTCCCGCCTCCGCTTTGTCCAGCACAAATCTCACATGGAGTGACCAGGATTTGAACCACGGTATCCAGCGGTGAGAGGCCGACGCGCTGCCGCCTGAGCCACGGAGGCTCTTTATTTATTCTTATCTAGTTTATTTTATTCATTTATTTCCGGGTCACACGTTCAAGTATGAACGAGAAGATATGTGACATGGTGGTACATTAATAGCCGCTGTAAACGCTGTGATTTTGAATACAAGCATGCAAACGTGCAGGCAATGTGTTTTAGAGCTGCCGTATGTCATTTCGTGTGATGGAGTTCCACGCCTGTTGCTCTTGATCAGCCAAATCAGCAACGGTTAATGCTGGTATTGGATAACAGTGGATTTGTCATCCATTAATATCCCATACGTGCTCAGGTGGTGAAAAGTCTGGTGATCTCGCAGGCCAAGGCAACTGGTCGACACTATCTGGAGCACGTTCGATGATAGCAGCGATATGAGGATGAGCGTTATCCTGTTGGAAAACGCCCGACTGAATGGCAGCACAACCGGTGCAATCATCAGCTTGACGTACAAATTCGCTGTCGAAGGAAAGCAATCACCAGACCATAACTCCTCATGTAGGCCCAGTGTGCCGCCACCACCGAAAGCATGGTTCCAAGCACTCACCTGCCCTCCTCCATACCAAACAACGGCCATCGCTGGCACCAAGACACAAGCGGCTCTCATCTGAGAACACAACAGATATCCACTCCACCCTCCAATGTGCTCTGCATGACACCACTGAAGTCGCAGATATCTGTGATTCAGAGTTAGTGGCATGCACTCTACAGGACGCCTGGCTTCGAGCTGCCCCTCAAGTAATCGATTTCTTACACTTCGCTGTGTCACTCCGGTGCCAACTGAAGCTGTAATGGTTGCTGCAGATGCAGTACAATCCACCACAGTCATGCGGCGAATACGGTGGTACTTCCTCTCCGTAGCGGTATTTCTGCAACCGGACCCCGGTCTTCTTGAGACAGTGCCTTCCTGTGCCTATTCAGTCAATCATCAAAGATATGTATTCAGGGCTGTCACCCAGGTGGAAGAATGCCTATCAATTGTTTACCCACCCTTTCCTTCAAAGTTGGCAATCGGAAATTTATCGATTATTTCCCTTGATAAATGATTCCTGTCTCTTACTCCTCGTCCTAAAATTTAATATTGCCCCAATTTGTAATCTTGAATATCAACCTTTTTCTTCATATTATGATCTTACCTATTTGTAAAAGCTCCACTCAAATGTATTCGTGTACAAACGTCAGTATACGCCATCTCTTCACCGGCAGCTCGACACACCCCACTTAGTCGAGCACCTCGTCTCTTTGCTCGCAAGTCTTCCGAGCCCGAAGATTGCATTATTTTCGTAACACTACTCTTTTGTCGGAACTTACCCAGAACAAATCGTGCCGCTTTCCGTTGTATCCTATCCATTTCTCGTATCAAGTAATCCCCATACGCTGGAACCATACTCTAATTCGGGTTATGCCAATATCTCCCTCAATATCCACATAACTATGTGAAGAGATCTGTTGCCAACACCGATGCACTGTGGATACATGCCTGCCAAGTCTTTCAGCAGCATTGTGAAAAGAATACGCACCTTCTCGTAGCCCTATTACACGGCCTTGTTCGAACTCAGCGCGTCATCTTTCAGGTGTGTAAACACATTTACAGCTCTACTACGCGTAATACGAGATTTCTCTGATTGTAATGATAAATCAGTTTGTGGAACTTGGAACTAATTTTATCCTCCTCCGTACCCCTGTTTTCATCCAGAGAGCTCTCCTCGAAGTGCCTTAGTTTTGCTTGTAAGTAAGTCTTCAAATCATTGAATTACTTATTTTGGTCCATTAATATCTCCTTAGTTTTATCCACTTTACATACTTCCTTCATAACCTCCTTAAGATTGTCAGTATGCTCCCGAGGCAGTCCTCAGCCCGGGTTTAATTCAACGCCACCGATCACCAATAACACCATCACCACACCTGATGTTAAGAACATTTGCAATAATATTATGAAGACTGTTGACCGTTTGTATGTATTTCACTTTCAATTAACACTGCCACCTCCCTTCAGCGGATAGGTATTGTTAATTTGAAACTTCCATGTTATTAACGCAATAATAATAATAATAATAATAATAATAATAATAATAATAATAATAATAATAATAATAATAATAATAATAATAATAATAATATTGATTTTACGTCCCACTAACTATTTTAAGGTTTTCGGAGACCATGATGTGCCGGAATTTTGCCTCGCAGGAGTTCTTTAAAGTGCCAGTAAATCTACCGACGCGAGGCTGGCGAATTTGAGGCACCTTCAAATACCACCCGACTGAGCCAGGATCGAACCTGCCAAGTTCGGCTGAGAAGGTCAGCAATCTACAGTCTGAGCTACTAAGCCCGGCCAACGAAATCGCATTCTTACTCAGTACTTTACGTCCTTTCACCTCCAGGTTTAATTGCAACTGGGAAACTGTTCTTATTGTCGCAATATTTCCATTAATTTTCAGACACGTCACCCATTCTGAGGTAGATAGACCTGAATTGCTGGATATACGCTTATTGGCTCCGGTGACCGCAATTTATAATTCGAAAGAAGGACCAACTTTTAAAATAATGCTGATTTCCAAAAGTTTTTAGTTTGACGTAAATGTTGATATCGTAATCATAGTCCTCGGATCTTTTGTTTTTATTGGAATACAGAAGACATGGACTTGACTTAATATTTCAAAAGTCCCGCATATATTGGACGTATTCGAATTACGGTCACCTGGGTCAGACCTTTGTCTTTCAATGAAAAAAAAATGGAAATTAGCTGAAACGTTGATTTATCAGACTATGAATTAATAATAATAATAATAATAATAATAATAACAATAATAATAACAATAATAATAATAATAATAATAATAATAATAATAATAATAATAATAATAATTAGAGGACCCGTACTGCTCCGCATCATTCGTTACAAATAGGTCAGATAACTCGTCTTGATTTGCCTATCGTACTTCTTTTGTTTTTCCTGCCCACTTCAATGGTTTTATGAACATTTAATAAGAAGCGTGTTATGGTATGCTGCTATTCGTAGTCAGAATTCATCCATTCTGACGTCATCACGCCGTCTGTTTGGTAAAATTCTATCCATATATTAGCTTTTTTTTAAATCCTGCAGCTCTTTATGTAAAGCTTGGTATTGTGTCGTAGAAGGCAATGACAGTTCTTTTCCAGGCAGAGAACTTCTTTTTTACAATTGACTTTACGTCACACCGAAACAGTGAGGTCTTATGGCGACGATGGGATAGGAAAGCCCTAGAAGTGGGAAGGACGTGGCCGTGGCCATAATTAAGGTACATCCCCAGAATTTGCCTGATGTGAAAAAAGGAAACCACGTAAAACCATCTTCAGGGCTGCCGACAGTGGGTTTGGAACCCACTATTTCCCGAATGCAAGACGACAGCCGCGCGTCCCTAACCGCACGGCCAGCTCGCCGGGTAAGATAACTTTTTTAAGGTTCATGGCCTTCATTCTTGATAGTGCTGTTGATGAAGATGCTTGTTGTTTAAAAGGGCCTAATATCTAGATCATCGGGCCCCCTTGATAGTGTAGCTATGTTATCGTTCGATAGGTGTTCCCAGATAATGTCTAAGGCATGTGTCAAAATCATGATGGGGTCTGTTTGTACGTAGACTTTTTTTCTCTCAGCAACATGTAAGTTGCTCTGCCATGTGTTGAATATATTTGGAATCTGGGAAAGGTTAGAGAATAAAAGAGTATCTAGCAGGGAATAGTATTCTTCCGTGATCAAAGGAAGTGTATACTCTCTGGTCAGACAGGTAGTAATCGCACATGGTTGCATGCAATTACATTACTAAGGATGAAAGTCATACATATATATAATAGGAAGTCGCGCTGGAGCGTTCTATAGTTTTATATAAAGGTTATAAAAATGAAAATAGACGTGAATTAATGAGGCACTTCCAGGCATCCCACACACCTACAACTAGGTACCAGAGAAGCTGATGACCTCAGGATCCGTAGAAGAATCCAAAAATCTTAAAATTCCCTGAGGGGGACTTCAAATATTGGGCTCAGCCTAAGATCGCGCTAGTATATATTTATCCAAAGTGATAACCGATAGGTTTTGATGGCTTAAAATCGTTCAGAAAATTCCGAATCCCCCTCCCCCAAATCAAGATTGTGAGACAATCCGCCAGACGAGCTAGAAAATTGAAATTTGGCAAAATTATTTCTGTATCCTGTATGCGACGGAAAAATTTCAATATGTTTACATTTTTTACCTTCTGCCCCCGAAAATTATCAAAATATGGAGGCAATTTTAATGACGGTGCAGACCTTGTTTACGAGCTATTTGATGGCTACACGGTACGTCGTATCACAAAACGGATGGCAGAATCTCTGTTGAATTTGGAGTGATCTACAACTTTGGTCCTATAACTTTTTGTCGTATCTCCCTCCATTATAAGTAAAATTTGGCTGTATTTCTCGATTGTACATAAATTTTGTGATTAGTACACGTATATTTTGTAGTTTGACGCACTTATAAGAAAGATAGGGTCATAGAATTTGGCCCGAACATTGAAACGACCAATGGACAAATGAGAGCCAAATTTAATAATTCTAACTTCCACATAAGTATGCAAAAATAATTTAGAGTGTTAAAAATGTAACCAATTTTCACCCCACTCAAACTTTCTAACTCAATATAACCCACAAATAGAGGTGATAGGAGAAAATGCTACAGTGTCTACCATGCACGTCGCTAAAAATGGCGTCTGATTTCTAAATCCGTTTGTCGATATGACGAACCGTTAATCAGCTTTTAACTGGCAAATTAATGTCTGCTATACTGTAAACGTGCATATACCTTCGTATATCGATCGATATTCATTGAAGTCGATTTTTATCGATCTAGAAAGTGTGTGCCTGTCATTATTATTAATACTTTACAAATCGATATTGACTCATGAGGAGGGCGTCTCCTGTTGTAATCTACTTTGGCGGTAGGAATGGGGTCCTTCCCCAACTCCTGTGCAACTGGCATTAGTAAGGAGGGCCTACCATTTTAATTAATAATTCCATTCACAGTTTGACTATGGGAATGCAATTGAGCATGCAGTTTTGTTCAAATCTCCCCTATCAGATTGTATCTGACAGTAGTTTAGGGTGCCCGCCATTATAAACCAATTTACCCATTTAAAATATGACTGGCATTAGGCAAAGTGGCCTGGAATTATAATCGAAACTCACCAACTCGAGTGAGACTGACAGTAAGCTGATTGGCATTAAGAAGAGGGGTCTGTCATTATAATGATAACAGCATAACTCAATATTGACTGGCAGTTGGGAAGGTGTCGGTAGTTATAATGAAATCTCCTCAACTGGAATGTGTCCCGAAGTAGGAAAGGGAGCCTTCCATTGCAACAAAACTCCCCAAATGGATTGTGACTTGCAGCAGGCAAGGGGTCCTGCTGTTATAATGAATCTTCCCAACTTGATCGTGAATGGCAGTAGACAAGTGAGCCTGCCGTTATCATCACAACTCCACAACTCCTTACACGGGAAAGAATGTACGGGGTCCTCCCCATGGCGTTTTTTCGATGAAGCTAAGAGACATGCTATTTAATAAAATCTCACTCTCGGCGTGTGCAGTAATTTACACATAGAAATTCGCATAGGCCTGCAATATAAAATACCGTAGCGAAGCACGGATACATTTGCTAGTATCAGAATATTAATGAAAGTGTTAGTCGCTTAGCAACCAGCTAAGTACAGATATTGAGGGCTGGGATAAGCCTTCAGCTGCAATTATTGGATTTATCATTTAATGATTTGATTTTATGATTACTCAAAGTTGGCTACACTTAGAGGCCTATCAATATCTAATGATTCACCGGCAGGTAATTCCGTAGAGAATAAAACAAAAGTGAATCAAATCGGCCCAGTAGAACGGATGGGTGGAATTGCCAAACCTATTTTTAGTAAACTATTTTAATATATAGCTAATCACATGATTTACTGGGCGAGTTGGCCGAGCGGTTAGGGATGCACAACTGTGAGCTTCTATCCGGGACATAGTGGGTTCGATCCCCACTGTCGGCAGAGCTGAAGATGGTTTTCCGTGGTTTCCCATTTTCTCACCAGGCAAATCCTGGGGCTGAACCTTAATTAAGGCCATGGATGCTTTCATTCTACTCCTAGGTTTTTCCTATCCCATCGTCGCCATAAGATCTATCTGTGTCGGCGTGACGTAAAGCGAATTGTAAAAAGAAAATCACATGATTTCACCTTTCATGTGCAATTATTTTGACGCGACACGGCTTAGACTACCCTGTGTCAGTCTCCGTGTGCCATTCCACTCTACCATGTGATGCAGTTTTTTTTTTTTTTGCTAATTGTTTTACGTCGCACCGACACAGATAGGTTTTATGGCGACGATGGGATAGGAACGGCCTAGGAATGGGAAGGAAGCTGCCGTGGCCTTAATTAAAGTACAGCCCCAGCACTTGTCTGGTGTAAAAATGGAAAACCACGGAAAAGCATCTTCAGGGCTGCCGACAATGGGGTTCGAACCCACTATCTCCGTATGCGAGCTCACAGCTGCGCGCTCTTAACCAGACTGCCAACTCGCCCGGTAGGTGACGTAGTAACAACTCTAATGTATTGCGGAA
Organism: Anabrus simplex; assembly: GCF_040414725.1. Classification (NCBI taxonomy): domain Eukaryota; kingdom Metazoa; phylum Arthropoda; class Insecta; order Orthoptera; family Tettigoniidae; genus Anabrus; species Anabrus simplex. The sequence goes on from NC_090271.1 coordinate 153,789,434, forward strand.
ACTTTAACAACATTTGAAATGAATTTTGTAGAGTTAACACCAAATGTGTCGCCAGAGATCTTTTACATTAAGATACCATATGACACGGGGTGCCGAATAGACTTATTTCGGTCCTTCAATAATTCTACTATCTTTGCCTTGTTTGAACCTATGTTTTGGGAGGAGGAGGCCGACACTTGATTCGAATAAGTAGCTACCTTTAGGTTTTATTGTCGCTTACATAACTTTTAAATGTCAGTGAACTCAGTAGTGGGGTACATTTTTGCTATTGTATTTTCGTCCGTCTTTATGCAAATTTACGAATAGTAAGATGTACTATAAAATTTTGATGAAATGGCCAATTTGTTTTGTTTTATGCTCGCCGTAAACTGAAATAGGGACAACCGGCTTAGCTTACACAGCACGCCACTGGCCTTGAGATGGAGATCGCACTTGGCTGCTGGATGGAGTCCAGTCTCGAGCATGAATGCATGTCCCCAATCCTTTAAATTCAGTACACAATACATTTATCCCTCTAAAAAATAAAGAGTTATAGTCAAATTTTTACTCAGCTTCTGACATAAATGATGAGTGGCTCTCGATATAATTCGCAGTTTATCGACCAGACTGACAAATAAAAACGGAATTCAAATAACTTCTGGCATTTGAATATGAGAAGTGTCCATTGATTAGCTGAATGGAACTAACACAACACAGATTGCATGATCCATCATCAGTGTTTACCATGTTGCATTCACTAGATAGCATTTCCAATATCAAGCTTCATTAATTCTCGATAATTTTTCATTCATTACCATTAACACACAGATATTAATATCTCACAATTCACTGCGTTCACTGAAATCTGTTCATTGCATGTCTCTTTTCTATTTCCGGTTATCATTGTTGTTTCGTTTCTATGTAAATAGAAACTCCAGAGCAGTACAGTTTCTGTGTTTAGAAGATGTTTTCAGTATATTTGAATTGTACCAGCAAGCCTCTACTGTCCTTACTAATCTACACAACAATTTCAACATTTTCGTCATTACGGAACGTCATCTACACAGTGCGCATACCCGCTGAAGGACTTCGTCGTTTGGCCGGCAGGCGCGCCCAGCTTGTCTTCCTCCCGTTGACTCATCACTCCCCGCTCCGCGGCGTAAAACAAGGACAGCACTTCGCTCACTTTATCGGTGCATGAGGTAACAAAATTAAGAATGAAGAAAATTATTAATTAAGAATTAAGAAAATAAGCTCGTACCTTATGACAGGATATGTTGGAAATATTATCCTTGTGCATCCAAGCATTTCTGGCATCGTCTTAGGAAACTTCAATTCACACGCAGAAGTTCGTCTCGTAATTGGGACTCTTAACATTTTAATATTTTCGTAGCCCATCTTGCTGAGATCTTCGAAACCCTGACTTCTTCTTAGGGATTTTGTAAGCGTATGTTCTAATCTTTCATTTACTTATTCCTCGTTAAGTACACGTTTTTTAACACTGCGCTTCTTATCGAGTAAAGAACCAGTTCCTCTCAATTTCTTTACGGCATTTCTATAGGGAGGGTGTACATATTGAAATTGTATTACAAATCGCCTAACGACTTCCCTGCAAGACTATTTTCACATTATCGTACATAAATACTCTTTCCTCTACCATGCACACATGTGGAGGCATGATGAGAATTATACCCAGAAGTAACACTTCACAACTCGAGAACAACTGGAGCGACAGATCCATACTTTATACACGTTTTAAGCACGGACCTGAACTGCGAAGTGAGGGCATTCCCGTGGTGTGGCTGCGCTGTATAACGGGAAGTGATGATTCAACGGGAAGCAGATAAGCTGCGCGCACCTGCCGGCCAACCGATGAGAGAAGATCGCTGTAGATGTCTAACTTGGACTCAATCTTATATTAAGCTAAATCCGTCCTCCTATCTCAAGTGTTAAATATAATAAACTCATAGGTTTCCATGTTTAAGAACTGTATTCATCACTGGTGGATGGTTCTCTTGCCTCTAAATTATTTCCAGTAAATAAAACTACTAAAAACTTAATTCACCTCTCAACTTTTGTACAACGTTGTGGATAGTTTCCTTTGAAATACTAACGCTACATGCAAAACTTTTCAGGACTTGTGCAGCTTTTCTTAAACTTGCTAATTTAATGCTCATGGACTTGCTTTGATTTAAAGCTTCGAGCGTGTTAAATTTAGCCTTTATCGAGCTAATGCACTGCTATTTTATTGTGTCACTTATGGCGAAACGTGAAGGTTCGTGGATGTATACGAAAAGGTAATGGTAAAGAGTTTTTCATTATTTGCTCTAAAAGTTGGAAACTATTCAGCTTTATCGTGATTGTTAATAACACTGGAAATGTAGGTTCATTGATCCTCTGTCCTTTGGAAATTTTGTTTACTATCAAAGGCAGCCTTATATTAACTCTAGTCTGATTCTTGTTAATACCCCTTTTAACTGAGTGTGGTGCGTTCCTTTTTAAACTGAGTAAATTCACTCTGAGCAGTAAAAACAACAAAAAAAACATTTCACATATAATGGACAGTTCACCTAGAGCCACCGGCGAGTGCAGACTTACGGAGTGGAGGGTCCCTGGAGTGGGAGAAGGTAGTGTAAGTGCGGAGTGTTGGAAGTCAGCGAGGTGCTTGAGCAGTACAGGGCGAGCATAGGTGGTTGGGAGGGAAGGAAGAAGAAAGAAGAAGTGAAGACAAGAAGATGCAGAATAGAACTGGATAAAATAGGATACTTTATACTTTCTGCAGCGGTGATTTTGATATTGCTTTGGATTGGGGGAGTAGAACTGAACCCAGGTCCGGCTTCCAGAGGAAATATGAGCTGGGAGGACATGGAAACAATCAGAAAAATCGTAAAAGAGGTGGTAGCAGAGACATGTCCCTTCGAACAAATCAAGAACATGATCAAGGAACAAACGAGGGAGTTTGAAAAAATGAAGGGGTGGTTTCAGGAAAAGATAGAAGACACAGCTTCACAGGTGAGAAGAAATGGTGAAGAAGTTTCAGCATTAAGAGAGGAGATAGGGAGATTGGAAGAGGAGATATCGAAACTGAAAGCCGACGTAGTTGTTAACACCCGAAGTCGCAGAAATAAATGCTTATTTATATATGGAGTGCAAGAGGGTAAGAAGGAAGATAAGACGAGTATAGTTTATAAAGTAGTGGACATAATTCAGGGTAAAATGAAAATAAATTTCAGTGAAGTGGACATTGATGATGTGACAAGAGTGGGAAGATTTAGAGGTAATAGGCCTATCAAAGTGCAATTATTTTCTACACTGATGGCTGATACAGTGGTGCGTAATGCAGGTAACGTGCAAGGAGAAAAAATATGGATAAGGAGGGACATAGGAGCTGAAGAGTGGAGGAATGAAAAAACTCTTAAAAAACACATGATACGAGCTAGGCAGCAAGGGTTGAATGCAGTCATCAGAGGACAGGAATTAGTGGTGACAGGCAACAGATGGAGGAGAGTATGGTCGGTGAATAGACTGATGGACCTAGAACGGAGGATGAAACAAGATGAGGAGGCTAAGAGAAGTGTAGTGAATAACGGGGATGTCAAACGAGTGGAAGATAATAGGCAAGTGAAAGATAACGAGGGTAGAAGTGTAATTATAGGAAGTAGTACTGAAAAGTGTCAAGAGAGACAGAGCGAGGTGCTAAGTGGAAGTATGAACAACGGTAAGGAAAGAGCAGTGGACGGGCAATGCAGGAGAGAGGCTGAAGATCAAAGGGGTGATGGGGGAAAGGAGAGTGAGCAACAAGAAGCTGAGAGAGCTGAGTGTAGTGGTGTAGTTAGACAAGATCAGGGTATAAAAGTAAGGCCAGTGTCAACCCGTGAGTACCTCGCACAGAACTTGAGTAGGAGCGCAGGGAGAGATAGAAGATTTACGGACATGATGAGAGCAATGAAAAGTAGTGAGGGTTTTGTTACAAGAAGTAAAAAACAATAATATAGCGAGTAAGTAAGTAATTAAGGGCGTGGAGGCTGAAATGTTGTGAAGGAGAAGTGGTATATAAGTTATGATATGTTATAGGGTTGAAATGTGGTGTTGGAGAAGTGGTGGTATAAGATGGTGGATGGCAGTTTGTGATATTTGGAGCTGGAGGAGTGATGGTAAATGTGGTGTTGGATAAGTGTTGTAATTTGGCTATTTGTAAATTTTGGTTTGGGGGAAGATGGAGTTTTCGGTAGGTAATTATGATGGGTATTAGGATGAGTATGAGTGTATGGCAAATTGAGCAAATTATGATATGTTATAGGGTTGAAATGTGGTGTTGGAGAAGTGGTTGTATAAGATGGTGGATGGCAGAAGGTGAGTGTATTTGTAGAAGAAGTAGAGGTGGTGGTACTGAGATTGTATTGGTGTCTGGTATAAATGCTGAGTGATGGCAGATGAGTGTGTGTTAGGGCTGAATTGTGGTGTTGGAAGTAGAGGTGGTATATGTTGAAATGTGGTGTTGGAAAGGTATGGAGATGTAGTTATGATATGTTATAGGGTTGAAATGTGGTGTTGGAGAAGTGGTGGTATAAGATGGTGGATGGCAGAAGGTAAGTGTATTTGTGGAAGGAGTAGAGCGGGTATGCTGAAGTGTGGTGTTGGAAGTATTGAAGGCTTAGTATTCAAGTTATGTTATGTTATAGGGTTGAAATGTGGTGTTGATGGCTATTTAATTTTTGGAGCTGGAAACAGGTGAGTTTATTATCATTTTGTATTGTATTGGTGACTGGTATAAATGCTGAGTGATGGCAGACGAGTGCGTGTTAGGGCTGAAATGTGGTGTTGGAAGTAGAGGTGGTATATGTTGAAATGTGGTGTTGGAAAGGTATGGAGATGTAGTAATGTAACTCGGCTATTTGTAAATTTTGGTTTGGTAGAAGATGGAGTCTTCAGTAGGTAATTATGACGGGTAGGATGAGTATGAGTGTATGGTAAATGCAAGTTATGATATGTTATAGGGTGGAAATGTGGTGTGGGAGAAGTGGTGGTATAAGATGGTGGATGGCAGAAGGTGAGTGTATTTGTGGAAGGAGTAGAGCTGGTATGCTGAAGTGTGGTGTTGGAAGTATTAAATTGTGATATGTTATAGGGTTGAAATGTGGTGTTGGAGAAGTGGTGGTATAAGATGGTGGATGGCAGAAGGTGAGTGTATTTGTAGAAGAAGTAGAGGTGGTATATGAGGTAGGGTTGGTGTGGTATTGCTGAAATGTGGTGTTGGAGTATTGCTGGCCAAAATTTTTGGAGGCGTGATTGGTATTTGTTATTCATTGCCGAAATTTCTGGAGATGAGAGGTAATTTTATTATGGAGTGTTATGACGGAATGAAATGAAATGAAGCAATGTTAACGCAGATTGGTAAAAGTTGCGGTATGGTTGATTGGAACGCAATGACGGAATAAGATGGCCGGTTTGGTATGCAATCATGTAATGGCTGGTTTGGAATGCAACCTGGTAATGCTGTTGTTGCAGCTTATGCTGGAGTAGGTCAGGGAACAATAGAGGTGATGAAAATGCTGAAGTAAGAAGGTTGCGTACGTGAGAGTGATAACAAGCATGGAGTTGTAACACCAGCAGTAGAATGTAAACATTGACCAGGCTGTTGTGAATTGATGTAGATGGAGTTGGTTCTGGTATAAAACCGGGACGGTATTGTTTATTTCATTTTATGTTATTTAGTATATAGTGGAGAGGGGTGGCTCAGGTTGGACTATTCTTATTAATCTTATTTGTTATTTATTATTATTATTGTGAACATGTATTCGGGGCTGAACGCCTGTTTTGTTCACTAATAAATACAAATACAAATACATATAATGGACAAATTAAAAGGCCATACAATTAATATAACCTTGCGAAATAATCTTTTTTTTTTTTTGCTAGGGGCTTTACGTCGCACCGACACAGATAGGTCTTATGGCGACGATGGGATAGGAAAGGCCTAGGAGTTGGAAGGAAGCGGCCGTGGCCTTAATTAAGGTACAGCCCCAGCATGTGCCTGGTGTGAAAATGGGAAACCACGGAAAACCATTTTCAGGGCTGCCGATAGTGGGATTCGAACCTATTATCTCCCGGATGCAAGCTCACAGCCGCGCACCTCTACGCGCACGGCCAACTCGCCCGGTACGAAATAATCGAAAATCTAAATATCTAATAACAGTAGTTATGAGTGAAAGGGAAACACATCCTACCTAAGTGTATGATGTACAGTATAAGATAATGATCACAGCAGACCAAGATACTGTAGAGAATTATTTAATACAAATTTGAAAATTGCAAAGGGGAATAACCAGTACAAAGAAACAGTACGAGTGCACAGCGCGAATATAACGATTAAAATGGCAACAAATAGAATTTCAATTACTACTACACTTTTAGGAATTCCCCTATGTTTGAAAAGGGACACAGTATGAATATTTAAAAGGGATAGAAACAAGAATAAGACTGGAATTATGCCACCTTCTTCAGTATGTATTGCTCTCAAGGCAGACTATTCCTCTGCGATGCACACAGCTGACCTTCAGTAATTGTATAAATTACTGACTTGTATTTTGACCCAGTTTACTACACCGTGTCCATAATTCTGAAACTAATATACTTATATTCCACTGAAGGACTAATATTTTGAGTAACTCTGCCCTGTTAAAAGTTAATTAACCAAATCTTTGCGTGAAAAAATGAAATCCCGGAAGACTACAAGAGAATGAAAATCAATTTTTAAAATCCGTAAAGAAGAAAAGTTGTTCCACTAAATTTTCTTATTAGCCAAATAGAATTACTATCATTTATGGTTTGAAGTATCGAGTAATATAATTCTTTCTTTCTGTTTCTTTCTTTCTTTCTTTCTTTCTTTCTTTCTTTCTTTCTTTCTTTCTTTCTTTCTTTCTTTCTTTCTTTCTTTATATTCATAAAATGAAGAAACTTTCACCAGGAACACCTTTGAGTCTCTTTTATATTAAGGCAGCACACCAACTTTCTAGCCGGGCTGAGTAGCTCAGGCGGTTGAGGCACTGGCCTTTGGACCCGAACTTGGGAGGTTTGATCCTGGCTCAGTCCGATGCTAGTTAAAGGTGCTCAAATACGTCAGCCTCGTGTCAGTAGATTTACTGGCAATTTAAAAGAACTCCTCCGGCACTTCGACGTCTCTGAAAGCCGTCAGAAGTAGTTAGTGGGACGTATCTATAAACAATAACATTATTATTATCCAACTTTCTATTATGCAAGCAATAATGGATCTATCTAACACCTGAAAACGTGAAGGGACTAGTGGCAGTTAAACCTGCATACAAAAAACGAAACCTTTGTCTGCCGATAACAGCTTAGACGTGGCTTGTGTATCGACACCAACTTCTTTATCAGAGACCTAGCACAGATGAACGGCTTTCAGAGTACGGCAGCATATGAATTTCAAGTCAGTGAAAGGGACAAGAAATTAGTGAATACCGATCAAGACGTCTACATAATACTCGCCCTTAATTCAAATGGATGGAAGGAGCTTGACTTTGCAATGCGGCACGTGTTCACCAAGACTGCGGCTCACGGCTTCCATTACAGGATCTGCGGCGAAAGAGGATTTCACCAGGCATCGTATCAGTGATAGTGTACTCTCTGTGGTCAGCGTTGTAAACAGTATCATATATTCTACTCGTCCGCCTAACAAGAAATAATTCACTGGCGAATTATGAAGGTGACAGGAACTTCATGTAATCTTTATACAGAGTGTATCATAATTAATCACGCAAACTGAAACAGCTGTAAGTACATGCTATTAGAAGCAAAAAATTCTTGGTAAGCATGGGCCCCCAAACGAGCCGTTTGCGAGATCATTTAGAATTTGTGGTTACCAGTCACCACTAACTTGTGGGTAAACGTCATCCTAGTTAGGAAAAGATGCCAATAAAACTATGAACTCGTCGCTGCATTGAGTTTCAAATTCTTTCATGCGCGGCTGGATCAGTTTGAAATTCTTGACAAGCATTTACAAGTCTCACCTTCTATTCTTTAACGGTGTTAATCGGAGTGTCGTATACTAGGCCTACACTTTAACGGTGGCCCAAAACATAGAAATTCAAAGGTTTCAGATCAGATGATCTTGGAGGCTACGGTAAAGGTACTCCTCGCCCAATCCATCTTTCGCCATCTCACAATACCAGCAAAATGTGCCGGTGCTACATTATGCATGTACCACATCCTCTGGCGATGTTCCAAGGGACATCCTCAAGGAATCCTGGAAGATAATGCCGCAGAAAATGAATGTTATTCCTTCCAATTAGTTAGTTTGATAAAATATACGGCCCAATAAAATGTTCACCTAGTACCCCTAACCACACTTTCAGTGAGAAACGTTGCTCATGTGGTGACTTATGCACAACATGAGGGTTTAATCCTCGATGACTCCAAACGTAAAAGTACCTTTCATGTCAGTTGGAGCGTTGGAGCACTTCTACTAAAATACCTAATAACTTCTTAATATTGTATTGGTACTCTTTCCTAACCAGGATGACGTTTACACACAGTCAAGTCAGTGGTGGATGGTAACCACATATTCTAAAAGCTCGCAAACGACTCGTTTGTGGACCCCTGTTTACTAAGACATTTTTGCTTCTAGTATCGGGTACTTATGGCTGTTTCAATCTGAACTGTTAATGATGATACATTCTGTATATATACATAGAGTCGGACTCTGTGGCTCAGACGCTTGAGGTGGCCTTCTGATCCCAACTTGGCATGTTCGACCCTGGCTCAGTCCGGCGGTATTTGAAGGTGCTCAAATACATCAGTCTCGTGTCGGTAGATTTACTAGCACGTAAATGAACTCCTGCGGGACTAAATTCCGGCACCTCGGCTTCTCCAGAAAACCATTAAAAAGTACTTAGTGGGACGTAAGCCAATAAAATTATTATTATTTTACACAGAGTGTTTAATGAATCCTTGATAACATCCTTTACGTTAGAATTCATGGTACCACCCCCCTCCCGTAACCTAAGGAGTTACACTAACTTTGTTCTCTATCTCACTGCTCAATATAGACCCCGAGACCCAATGTGACCTTTAATATCTAAAATTCACTTTTCTTACTTCGCACCATATAAACGGGAGGTACATTATAAGTAAATTACTGATACCATTAACCGTGTGTATACTTTTTTTTTAATGAACCCAGTGATCCCAAGGACTAATTTGTATCGATACAGATATGTTGTTCTATTTTCTCATAATATGGAATGTCCGGCTCTATGGCCAAATGGTTAGCGTGCTGGCCTTTGGCCCAGCGGGTCCTCGGTTCGATTCCAGGCCGGGTCGTAGATTTTAATCTTAATTGGTTAATTAAAATGGCTCGGAGGCTGGGTGTGAGTGTGTCGTATTCAGCTTTAGAAATCATCCTAGGTAGGGCCCTCATCTTCACAGGCATGCAGGTCGCCTACGAGAAAAAGACCCGCACCAGGCCTCTCCGGAGGCCATACGCCATTATAATTACAATATGGAATTACTAATTTCATTTACATTTTCTGTCCAATATCAATCACACGGGAAATATCGACTAGGATACGTAAATAACCAGTTGCAATAGATGCAAGATTGCAATAACATTCAAATATTTTCCATTTTGTATCCAGATAAACCAAATTGATTGCGAGTACGTGTGATGGATGTCAGATCTTTTATAAGTCAACACGTCATTAATCCTTCAATAATTCCTCAAATGTGCTCATTTATCTGATATTCATCAATTCACAGTCCGCTTTCGCAGCGTAACGGTTACTGTTATTAGCTGCCGTCCTCGAAGGCCCGGGTTCGATTCCCGGTACTGTCAGAAATTTATGAATGGCAGGAAGGCTACTATGTGGTGGAAATGGTACATGCAGCTCACCTCCATTGGGCGTGTGCCTGAAAAGGGCTGCGCCACCTCGGGACGAGGACACGAGTTTACTTCACAGTAACTGAGATGCTTTTGAGAACCTGATTATTAATGTAACAATATCGTAAAGCTGTTCCTCGCCCGGTCCACCTCTTATAAGAATCTCCTGGAGAAGCTGGACGGCGTCTGCCATATAGGCCTACAGGAAGTTGCGTGTACGTAGTGTTACTAATGTTATTGGTTTAACGTCCCACTACCTACTTATTTACGTACGTCCAGGTGTCAGAATGTTGTCCTGCGGGCGTTGCTTCACGTGCCAGTAAATCTACTGACACGTGGCAGGCGTATTTGAGCAACTTCAAATACCATCGAACTGAGCCAGGATCGAAACAGCCAAATTGATTGCGAGTACGTATGGTAAAGGATAGCGTTATATGTGATGTATGAGTTTCAGGAATGTTGCGGACAGAGCAAACATCTAGTCTCCGAGCCAAAATAATACGCCGTTCAAGATTAAAACCTATCGGCCCGGCCGGGAATTGAACCTAGGGTTTCAGCCAAGGGGATAAACAGAGAATCCGATTAGGACGTTTCTTAAGTGGATCATCAATAATCCATTAACGTGGGATAGTCTATTACCATAACGTCCGAGTCGTTGGCTGAATGGTCAGCATACTGGCCTTCGGTTCAGAGGGTCCCGGGTTCGATTCCCGGCCAGGTCGGGGATTTTAATCGCTTCTGATTAATTCTTCTGACTCGGGGACTGGGTGTTTGTGTCCGTCCCAAGACTCTCCTCTTCAAATTCAGACAACATACCACACTACAAACCACCACAGAAACACGCAATAGTGATTACATCCCTCCATATAGGGTTGCCGTCAGGAAGGGCATCCGGCCGTAAAACAGGGCCAAATCCACATGTGCGACCCAGTTCGCACCCGCGACCCCACAGGTGTGGGAAAAAGCGGTAGGAAAAGAAAGTATATTACCATAACATATTTCGTCCTTCTTTCGTTGTCGAGCACGTCGATGTATTGCATTCATAGCATCACACGATTCAACCGAACTGTGGTTTGGATGAAACTGGGATATAAAGACAGATAGTGAAACCTTTAATTCACTGGAACAAGCATGGCGGAGGGTGAGGTGAACGATCATGGAGGATAAAACTGACACTGCCATGCATGAAGTGTGTTATATGAAATATATTTCATGACATTCTTACGGCGAATGAGTAGGCCTAGATGATTATTAATGCCAAGAATATGAAGTTGAAAAGAATATCCCGCAGTAGAAACACGCATGTTTTTCGTAGAGAAGGACACAGATGTAAAATTGCGCTTCAGGAAAAATTTATCATATTATAATAATTTCGTGCGGCTATTTCTAGCCGAGTGGAGCCCTTGTAAGGCAGACCCTCCGATGAGAGTGGGCGGCATCTGCCATGTGTAGGTAACTGCGTGTTATTGTGGTGGAGGATAGTGTTATGTATGGTGTGTGAGTTGCAGGAATGTTGGGGACAGCATAAACTCCCAGCCCCCGGGCCATTGGAATTAACCAATGAAGGTTCAAATCCCTGACCCGGCCGGGAATCGAACCCGGGACCCTCTGAACCGAAGGCGAGGACGCTGACCATTCAGCCAACGAGTCGGACATTTAGCATATTAATGAGTGGAGTTCATTATTAATATAATCAGTCTGATAAGGAATAGTGCTAAGCCATTTAAATCATTGACAACCTTGGCTTTTAAATGACAAAATTATAAATTTAAAGTGGGCAGACCGGGTGAGTTGGCCGTGCGGTTAGAGTCGCGCAACTGTGAGCATACTTCCGGGAGATAGTGGGTTCGAATCCCACTGTCGGCCGCCCTGAATATGGTTTTCCGTGGTTTCCCATTTTTACACCAGGCGAATGCTGTGGCTATGCCTTAATTAAGGCCACGCCCGCTTCCTTCTCACTCCTAGGCCTTCCCTATCCCATCGTCGCCATAAGATCAATCTGTGTCGGTGCGACGTGAAGCAAATAGGAACAAGTGGGTAGAAGCCAACAATTTAATGGAACACACCTGTTGGCTATGTTGAATATCTTCTAATGGTGTTTATGTTAGTTTCAGGTCTTCTAGCTTGGAAGAAGATATAATGTTACTCTATAAAGAAAATATGATAATGTAGAGTTACTAAATAATGTTGTGGTCGTCAGAAGTGCAGGAGATGGTGACAAAAACCGGCTTTCCAGAGGTCGAAATATGATCCAGATGATCAGATAAGTTTGTCAACTCTATTTGCAACAATGTTCTTAATTCTTAGCTATTGTAAAATTACTCTCCTGCTGGATATTTCTTGTATGTTGGTTCCTAGTGTTGTTTGAGTTTGTAGATTCATGTTTTATTATTTTATTTCAATTGCCATTTAAAAGGGAATAATTTATAATTGGTAGATTGCAGGATAGGTAAGATCAGAGAATAATTGACTGGGGCCTTCTAAGATCTCATGTTCATTCTAATGGACGAAATAGATAGTGTTCCGAGGTATCTGTGGAACAGCAGCGGTGAAAGAAGGTGCGGGGGTGAACAGGTCTCAGGCTACGAAATTAAAGTTAATTTAAAATTTAACAAGGTTATATTTTCTTTTGCAAAATCAAGAAATAACAAGCATGGCAGGTACAGAGTAGCAAGGCAACAAAAGTACAATTACAGTATTTACAGAATTTGGGCTTCGAGCCCCGAACTCGCAATTCTTGGGCAACTAGCCCAACTTTACCCCAAAACAAGTTTTAACAGAGGGGCAGAAAACCCCATTCATGCCCAGGAGCACTTGCTCTAAATTACACAGAAAAGCCTCCTCGAGGCATACAACACTCAATTTTCAAGAAAGAGCCACTCGCTCTCAAACCTTAAGCCTATCAAAGGCCACATCAAATTCCACTTTCAAGTTGTCCTCCACGGACACGAAAACAGGGGTAAAATACCCAACCTACTGAAGCCTATTAAGTGAGAAAAGGTTAATTACATGGCCTCTAAAATACCAATTTGAGAGGAGGCGATCTGCACTCCTAATATATTTTGTTTAAAACCTAATCTGGCTCTAGGCCGCTAATGCAAGGGCTAATCCCATACTAAAGAGGTGACTTTAGAAAGAAACAATTTACATTACGTTAAGGAAGAAACGGTTGTGAAAAATAAGTTCACCTCAATGCAATATGAGTGGGAGCTCGAGAGGGTTAAGCACTCTCTATCCCAATATGTAGCTTAAAAGAGAATAGATACTAAGTGTCTTTACATTTTAGGGAAAGGTTACATGGTGGAAAAGCATCGGACCTGCCCCGAGAGTTAAACTGCTGAGCTAGCAAGAAAAGAAGTTATTAAACGGCCATTACCTTGTTGTTGAACTACTGCCCGAAGAAAGAGGCGCTTCCCGCCCCCTGCTATGTACTTTACACACCAAAAGATGTTACTGGAGTGGCGCGGAGACCCGAAAATCAGCAGTTTACATACTCTCGCGGAAAGTTCGAGGCGTTTCAGGAATGAGTACACCCGCCCACAATCATTTTATTGGCTAGGGTTAAGCAACACATCCCCTTTGGGGAAGATACACCTGATTGGTCATAAATTAACTAAAGAAATTCGGGATTGGCTAAATTCAAAACAAGGGGAAAGAAAGGGTTAATATTGCCAACTTAAACCATGACTGCAAGAAATTTAACGAAGAACAAACTTATGAATTCAAATTTTCTCCAAAAAAACAGTTCTTTCACTTCGCATCAGGGTGCGCCATTGTAGTTCTTCAGTAGTGTCCTCTAGAAGAGAAAGTTCACACTTCTTACTACAGGCAAAACAAAAATACATCGAAAACGACCCAGTTCAGAAACTTCAAAATTTCCAAGTAGTGACATCTTCTGAGAAACTTGAAAATTAACACCTTAGATAAAGTTCAGACTTCCTCCAGTAGGGGAGTTTCAACTGGCGCAAAGTTTGAATTAGCGACGTGGAGGTGTACCGCCCGGTACAGATAGTATAAGAAGAAGAAGAAGAAGAAGAAGAAGAAGAAGAAGAAGAAGAATTCGGATTGAGTGGCTCAGACGGTTTAGGCACTGGCCTTCTGGCCCCAACTTGGCAGGTTCGATCCTGGCTCAGTCCGATGGTATTTGAAGGTGCTTAAATACGTCAGTTTCTTATCGGTATATTTACTGGAACGTTAAAGATCCCCTGCGGGATCCGGCACCTCGGTGTCTTCGAAAACCGTTAAAAGTAGTTAGTGAGATGTGAAGGCAATAACATTTATTATTAATAATAATATAACTAATATTTGTGTGAGTGAGTTGGCCGTGCGATTAGAGCAACGTAACCATCGACTCAGATTTGCAGCCAAGAAGACTTTCATATTCCCACACGGTTGCCGAACTTAGGTACTGACAGCGATCAACTATCAAGATCTGTCAGGGGGAGAAGCAGAGAAAAATACTAGATCTCATTTTCAGAGACATACTACCAAATTAAATATTACATGAGTTGGCAACCACTTCCGATCCAGCAGAACAAGTCATGGTGACGACGTGGAAATGGGCGGGGAGAATATGGGACAAGACCACCATGTGGAAACCGCTCTTATACAAAATGAAGACCGTGATGCTTGTTAAAGTGAAAGGTAAACATTGGATAAGAAAAACGAAAGACAGGCAAGAGTAGAAAAGAATCGGAAAATATATGTGCAAAACTTTCTGATTGAAAAATTGAATTGTGTTAGCATAAAATAAAGTAATGAGTGTAACAATAGGAGTCTCAAACTTGCTTGAATGGGCTGGCCAAGCTAGCGATCGTGAGCTACCCCTGTAAACAGGGTCCGACTGGACACAGTATAGCAGGCATCTTCTCTACAAAGGCCATTTCGAACATCCGTTCATCCATTCATTTATTTATTAAAAACTTATCAAAAGTGCCTGACTACCACAAGTGTACACGTGATATCAAAGTTATCCTAAATTGGATATGGGTTTCTGTTTTCACCTAGATGAAGTCATCTGAGTCGTAAGTCAACCACGTTAATAATCAACACCCATGTCAATAGCAGCCCTAGAAGTTTCTCTATGTACTCAACAACTTAGTAAGATCATTAATTCATGCTTTGCCGAAGACAGACCGCTTTGAGAAGATAAACCGGAAGACTTGTAAGTCTTACTAAACAGCGTAATGAACTAATGAGCATCTCTCCAGGCAACAACCTTAGCGGCTATGTCTCAAAGGGAAGGACTCAGAGATGGAGTTTAAAATATTGATAAGTGATATTCAGATAGTGAACTGCTGTTTGGTACTTTTCTTTAGCAAATGGCTTAACGTCGCACAGACGTAGATAGGTCTCGTGGCGACGATGGGAAACGAAAGGGCTAAGAGGGAGAAGGATGCGGCCTTAATTACGGTACATACCCAGCACTTGACTGGTGTGGAAATGGGAAATCACGGAAAACATCTACAGTGCTGCCAACAATGGGGTTCGAACCCACTATTTTCCGAATGCAAGCTCACAGCTGCGCGCCCCTAACCGTACGGCCAACTCATTTGGTTCTGCTGTTTCGTAGATTTAGTCTGCATATACAGTAAATGTTCAGATATATTCGCAAATATCTATATAAATATCCAAACACACAAGAAGCATCTTATAATAGTAAAGTAAGCATTTTACAATTATTTTCTCTTCATTAAATACTGATTCTAATAATATTCGGAAACTTCTAATACTATATGATAAATATGTATCTATTATCGAAGTAATTCATACAACCAAACACAAAATTACACTTGTTATGCTTTGATACCAACGTAAAAATATGTTTTTCTTAACACATTAATTAAATTAAAATACCTGCGCAAGATAACTGATATATTATTATTATTATTATTATTATTATTATTATTATTACATTATAATTACGGACTGAGTTGGCCATGCGGTTAAAGTAGCGTAGCTGTGAGGTTTCATTCGGAAGACGGTGGGTTCGAATCCCAACGTCGGCAGCTCTAAATATGGTTTCCGTGGTTTCCCATTTCCACACCAGGAATATTCTGGGGCTATACCTTAATTAAGGCCATGGCCACTGCCTTCCCAATCCTAGCCCTTTCCCATTCTTGCGTCGCCGAAAACCTTCGGTGTGTTAGTATGACATTAAACCATTAGAATAAATTATTATTATATTATTATTATAAAATTAAATCCAAACAACATTGTGTCCTTTCGTGTACCACCATGGGCAGCCTTTCGTGATACCAACCATCACAATTAAAATAGGAAAGGTGACCGCACATTTAATAACTTCAGACCAATTCAATTCCAACACTGTTGTGCAGTAAGAAATTATTTTACTTTCATATGTATGTAAATCGAAATTATTCTACAGAGTGATTTAATTTGTTAATCAATACCGTATCTTTTAATGACAACAGAAGTATTCTATTCTGTCATTTACGAGAGTTCTTGAGTAGACTAGCCTAGTTAGAGATCTCTGTATTCTTTACTCCTTGTAAATACACTGACTGACAGAGCAAATGCAACACCAAGAAGGAGTGGTCAGAACTTTATGCCAATTGCAGGGTAGACCGACGTCACTGAGGTATGCTCATGATGTGAAATGCGCCGCTGTGCTGCGCACGTAGCGAACGATAAATGGGACACGGCGTTGGCGAATGGCCCACTTCGTACCGTGATTTCTCAGCCGACAGTCATTGTAGAACGTGTTGTCGTGTGCCACAGGACACGTGTATAGCTAAGAATGCCAGGCCGCCGTCAACGGAGGCATTTCCAGCAGACAGACGACTTTACGATGGGTATGGTGATCGGGCTGAGAAGGGCAGGTTGGTCGCTTCGTCAAATCGCAGCCGATACCCATAGGGATGTGTCCACGGTGCAGCGCCTGTGGCGAAGATGGTTGGCGCAGGGACATGTGGCACGTGCGAGGGGTCCAGGCGCAGCCCGAGTGACGTCAGCACGCGAGGATCGGCGCATCCGCCGCCAAGCGGTGGCAGCCCCGCACGCCACGTCAACCGCCATTCTTCAGCATGTGCAAGACACCCTGGCTGTTCCAATATCGACCAGAACAATTTCCCGTCGATTGGTTGAAGGAGGCCTGCACTCCCGGCGTCCGCTCAGAAGACTACCATTGACTCCACAGCATAGACGTGCACGCCTGGCATGGTGCCGGGCTAGAGCGACTTGGATGAGGGAATGGCGGAACGTCGTGTTCTCCGATGAGTCACGCTTCTGTTCTGTCAGTGATAGTCACCGCAGACGAGTGTGGCGTCGGCGTGGAGAAAGGTCAAATCCGGCAGTAACTGTGGAGCGCTCTACCGCTAGACAACGCGGCATCATGGTTTGGGGCGCTATTGCGTATGATTCCACGCTACCTCTAGTGCGTATTCAAGGCACGTTAAATGCCCACCGCTACGTGCAGCATGTGCTGCGGCCGGTGGCACTCCCGTACCTTCAGGGGCTGCCCAATGCTCTGTTTCAGCAGGATAATGCCCGCCCACACACTGCTCGCATCTCCCAACAGGCTCTACGAGGTGTGCAGACGCTTCCGTGGCCAGCGTACTCTCCGGATCTCTCACCAATCGAACACGTGTGGGATCTCATTCAACGCCGTTTGCTAACTCTGCCCCAGCCTCGTACGGACGACCAACTGTGGCAAATGGTTGACAGAGAATGGAGAACCATCCCTCAGGACACCATCCGCACTCTTATTGACTCTGTACCTCGACGTGTTTCTGCGTGCATCGCCGCTCGCGGTGGTCCTACATCCTACTGAGTCGATGCCGTGCGCATTGTGTAACCTGGATATCGGTTTGAAATAAACATCAATTATTCGCCCGTGCCGTCTCTGTTTTTTCCCCAACTTTCATCCCTTTCGAACCACTCCTTCTTGGTGTTGCATTTGCTCTGTCAGTCAGTGTACTAATAATGCTTTACTCGTTCAGCCCAGGATCATCCCAGATTGAATGTTTATTTATATCAGTGCCGTTATTTTATCCACGTAATATTGTAATTTCTTTACACCATTCTTCAGTAATGTAAATTATGTTTTCTTTGAGTTCTTAGAAGATTTCTTTGATGTATGATCCATGACCGTAGATTGAATTATTTAACTATATGTGGCATTTATCTTCTTTCTTTCAAGAACACATCCTGTAAGACAAAACACGTCCAGTGCGAGCAACTAGACCTACATGACAATATTTTCTCTATCTCAGTACATATAGAGTCGTGATTGATTCAAGTAGACCAGCATGCTACTCACAAACTATTTCCAGTGACGAAAAGTATTCGCTTCGAATGCCTGATGCAAAGTTCTACAGGTCCAACAAATCTATCTTTTTTTAAAATAATTTACATTTACTTCTTCAACAACGTACGCATATGACTGGATCACAGCTGAGTAATCCTTAAAATGGCTATTAGTGACAACTTCCAATAAATAATTTGAATGTTCAAAATATTGTGAGCATTACTAATCCGTGCATTGTTTACGTATGCCAGTGTTGCTTCCGCGTAAACAATACGATTTATTTCTACCCTCTATGGAAGCTTTGCTTCAGATGTGTGGTGTAACAAGTGATTAAGAGAAAGCTTATGTATCGCACATTAGACGAAGTCTACTTCCCTCTTAATATTGTAGAGAAAAGCAAGTGAAGGAAAATAGGAGGCACAATAGTATAAAATCCCTAATATGCTTACACAAAGTAAAACGTAATTCGTATTACTTCATAACTGTCAGAATAATGATGAATTCTACGTTTACATCCAGCATTATGATTTTTAATTACAATCAGAATATTTCATTGTGTTTAATTCATCTGATGTTTATGTTCAAGACTCCTTAAAGTTTGATTGAAAAAACAGCTGCAGATCAAAGCTCCGTTTAAACATAAAGGTGTGTTATTATTTTAGTTTTATTGCAAAGAGTATTTATACAAATGAAATATTTTTACAATTGTTTTTAACAAGCCTAGATATATATTTTCAGTTATAGCGCGACAGTATATTTCAGGTTTTGTGCAGTTGGGGGAGTCTCACCTCGCTCTCCAAAAATTTGTGCCGATCAAACGGTGTAATATATCACATCTGCGTGCCTTAGATGTCGTAAGAAACAAGTAGTTGACATGTTGTTACATTAAATGAAGAGTAATCAAATATCTAAAGACACACAATAAACTCGATGTAAGATGAATGAAATACCTGAGAGAAGTCATTGGTATTCACATGAATATGCAGACACATTTTGCTGGAGAAATAATTTCTAGTTCTGATTCTGGTCACCATCATCACTGATGGATGTACTCATGTCTGAGCGTCGTGACCGAACTAGTTTAGTCTACGATTGTCATACCTCTGCTGAAGCCTCGCCATCCTGGACGGTCGTTGATTATCCTCAAGTCACACAGGAAAGAAAAGAGTGACAAGCGTCCCATCCGTCTGTTTTCAGTGCTTGCCCGTCGTCTACTGCCATGCCGATGATCTCCATCTTCTCCCATAGGACACACGCACTTTGTAACACATTAGGAGGGAATTTAAGGGATACAGCAGTCCCCTTGCCGAAGTAGGAAGAATACGTGAATGCAACACCTCAAGCAGAGACGGGTCAACTGCACGACATAAACAATCATCCTCACAGATTGAGCCAGAGTGAATGGTGTACAATAATGACGGAACGAACCGAATCGACACGAGTGGTTATCGTTGTAGGTCCGCAACCCAACCGTGACACGTATGTAAAAGAAAACTGTATCCCTATATATAACTATATAGTTTCTTACCCAGCGCCTGCAACAAACTCGCAGAGCATGCAACTCATTTACGGGTCATAAATCTGCCCAAGAAAACTGACTAGCCAATAGACTTCAGATTACGGTGTGTTGCATTCTCAGCTTACTGAAATTTCAGTCTTCCCTTCAAAACGTTGTTTGAGCTGCGTTAAATTATCTGTATGATACGTAAGTTTCCTTTTATTCCTACTTGTTATTATCGTGAACCTAGGAACATGCCTACGTTTTACGTGGAATTCGAACTACAAGGATTTGAAATTTTCTTTCAGAAATCCGACGTGCATTGGCTAGGATCGAAATTTCTCCGATTTGGTAAGAAGCTAGTATCACATGTATACTAAGTGTATACTAAGTGGATTATATTCTTTGTCTTTGAATGGCCATACCCTTGAGAATAGTTAGTTTTCATGAATGTAATTACGCTGAACTGTTGCCTGTTATCAGACTCAGTAAAATGTTGCTGTGTGGGTACATATAACAAGTTCATAATCTCTTTCAACCGAAAAGAATCACCAGGCCAATAATAATACACAGAATACCAAATGTTTCCTAGAAAACATATGAAAATGTTATCTTTCCTGTGCATCAACATTAATTATAAATCCTCAATCAGTATTGGGATATCTTTCTACCATAAAGGTATCATTAGGTTGAAAACGATACCAGGAGTATTTGTTTACTATTATTAAAAAATGCAGCAAAATACATATTTCCGGAAAATGCACTGTGTTCGGTGGCATCAGTTCAGTGCACTGTTATCGGATAAAATGGCCAATGTGGTGTGAAGTCATCTCGAGTACACAAACACTCGAACGCTTGCAATTAACTGCATCGATCCCCCTGTCTAGTTGTAGCTCGTTCTCATACTCCTATTAGTTACAGTAACTTTTTATATTCTATTTTACGATAGAAACTGAGTGCCACATTACTGAATTAATTTCTGTACTAATGACGTGATTCGCGACGGTATTAGATTTATAATGTTCAGGGAGTCTTTCATTTTCCCGCCCTTCATGACCCTTCCCTCTATTTTGCCGATACCTTCATTTTTGGAAGTGTCGGACCCTTTCCACTTTTCAATTTGATTACTGTTAATAGAGGATGGTTGGTCAGTAGTACTTCCTCTTATACAGTGATTTTCATTATTATTATTATTATTATTATTATTATTATTATTATTATTATTATTATTATTATTATTATTATTGCTTTATTTACATGGCGTGACTTAGATTATGAAACCTGCTATTCTGCCAGACCATGTCTTATAATGTAACAGTTTAGCCATATATTGCACATACACTGTAATACTAAACCGCACACATAGTTACAAAAACTCATTAATGGAAAGAAAAAAGAAACGTATATAAAATTATAATAATAATAAAATAGTAACGTCATAATGCATCAATAAAAAAAGTTTAATAAACAGTAGTGACACACGGAATAAAACAACAAATCAGGAAACCAGAATTCATGTATTTACACTCAGCTTAATTCGTCCAAATACCGCTGCCAAAATTTTTAAATACCGGATCGGGTAGGGTGTCCCTTAGGTCACTGGGCAACGAATTTCATGTTCGAATTGTACTTGCAACAAAATAATTATTGTAGAGGGTGGATCTGTGATTCAGTATTTTGAAGGTTAGGTTAGCTGCAGCACTGGTCGGGATGTTATGAATGGTCGAGAACTACTGGATAGATGTGTTAGATAAGAGAATGTCCGCTTGTATATTAATTTGTGGAATAGAAGCAACTAATGACAGGTGAGACACTGGTTTAGTTTAAACTATTTTAGCTCGTGGAATGCAGGAGTTATATGATGAAACTTTCGAATTTCACCACAATCAATCAATCAATCAATCAATCAATCAATCAATCAATCAATCAATCAATCAATCAATCAATCAATCAATCAATCAATCAATCAATCAATCAATCCTCAATCAAATCACCCAGGTAGCAGTTCTCTACCATTAGTTTGTCTTGTCTATACCTAAACGATTGCAAGGAAGTTGGAAATGTACCGGAGACCATCCTTGATAAATATTATTCCAATCCCTAATTCCTCTTCCTATAATAAAACCCTGCAAAGATGCCGATATCAGCGGATTTCAGCGAATTTTGTGTCTATTTAGAGCGTTCCAACCTTAAATTGCAGTACAGCGTAGATGGAGCGCGCTGTTGCGAAATCGACTTGTGAAGATCACGCTCGAGTGTGACTCAAACAGGGCGTCACAGTTCCACATATTTCGTTTGTAATTTTAGGTTCGTTCATTCATAAATTAATATTTGTAGGATGGTAAAATAAATACAACATACCTTAATCACTCAGACATTGGACGTACACCTTCTATCCTTTCTGCAAGGCCTGATGTTCCCGTTTTGGATGAACCGGGTTCGGGAGATGAACTTGAGGATGATCCGGACGATGAAGAAAGTCGTATTAAAACTTTTCATCGTCGACATCGTCCTGTAATTCGTCTGCTTTCCACAAATGTCTTTCATTTTTCTTTACTTCGTTCACGTAATTTGCCCAATTGTCTTATGTTTTCATAGCATAAAAATGTTAGTTCAGCATTTGGAACAAAATCATGTTCATTACCCGCGTGGACTAAGGCAAATCACGGTCCTCGGGTTTTCGGTGGCCTAAGTCCCCAACTCAACCCTTCAATGACGGCCTGCCGTGCACTTTTCACTGTCGTATCCTTCCATTCTTTTGTCACTGTCTGCCCAATATTTACCCACGATTCATCTGTGTAAATTATAGCTTTATTTTGTGCCCTAAAACGTTTTATCTCCCTGAGATATCTGTGCCTCTAATTAATAATTTCATCAGTTTCAATGAAAGCTGCTTTATTACCCCGTTTTAAATAACGGAAGCCTATATCATGTAAGAAGTGATACAACGTAGTTTTGGAAAATCGTGGCACAGAATCTTCTCCATTTACCCGACTCAAAATCACGTTCAATGTCGGTGTTATGTTAGCAAACAAAAGAGAGTGAACCACCCGACGCACTCCACTTCGCACAATTTCATCACATTTAATTTTTCTTGCATTTTTTTGCCGTCCTTCTCTTTTATGCTTTTTTTTTTTGCGGGAGTTCACAAAGGACCATGTGTGTATTCCTTACTTATAGCATTGTTCTTTCAGAACAACCTGTAGCTTTAGCTGTTTCACTGACTGCGCTGCTCATATTCATAGTCTTTAAAAAATAATCCAGGACACTCATTATAATCTTGCGTTCTTTTCCCTGAGATTACCTACGGAACGTTTCTTTTTAATTTGACGATCTATTGTACATCGTTCTGCACTTTTTCTTCGAACTAAGAACCCCCCGCAATAGCACGAGCACGAACTGACAACTACACAGACTACGCAAACACAACAAACACAATCCACTTGTCCTCAAGAGCTATACATTTATCACTGATCGTGTCCGGCTCCATGGCTAAATGGTTAGCGTGCTGGCCTTTGGTCCAGAGGGTCCCGGGTTCGAATCCCGGCCGGGTCGGGAACTTTAACCTTCATTGGTTAATTCCAATGGCTCGGGGACTAGGTGTGTGTGCCGTCTTCAGCATTAGAATTCATCACAGGTAGGGCCCCATTCTTATAGACGCGCAGGTCGCCTATACGGCGTCAACTCGAAAGACCTGCACTCGGCCTTTTCGGAGGCCACATGCCATTAAATATTATATATATCACTGATCTTTATTTAATCAATCTTATAATACTGATTAAATGAACACCACTGCACACGGCTGTCAGTATATTTAAAAGCTCAGCCAGCTGAGTCACTCGTGAAACGTAAATAAACGAGACGTTCTCCCTGTCATAAATTAAGAGATAACGAGATAAGAACTTGAGGTATGATTTAAAAATAACTTCCATATCCGAAGACCGTTTGCTTTGCTTTAACCACGCCATGATCTTTCTGCATTTATTCTTCGAAATTAGATCCGCACGCACGAGTACGAACTTACGAACCACACAAACGAAATACACTTTCCCTCAAGAATTGTACATATGTCACTGATATGTATTTAATCACTATTATACATACTCCTGACGAAATGAGCACTGCACTGCATGCGACTGTCGGGAAATGTTAAAATCGCATATTTGGGAGATCACTACCGGCACGTCAGCCAGCCAGCCAGACAGCCAGCCGAGTCACGCGCGAAACCAAAATTCAAGGAGATATTCTTCCTGTCACAAATTAAGAACTAAGCAAGATAAGAACTTCGGGATTGTTTGAAAAATAACTTCCATATCAGAAGACCATTTGCCTCGCTTTGACCCCCCATGCAAATTCAATAGGAAAGACGCTGGCCAGCGACTGACTTTTTCGTGCCTGCATATAAAATTCCCTGAACATGACTGAAAATAAACGCATATACTGCATTTTGTTATCATTTAAATTTAAAAATAAACTTATCTACATCGAGCTGAAATGTTTCTTTACCAGCAGTGAAAAAATTAGCAAAATAATGAATATAAAATAGGAGTTATGACATGATAAGTTCTATGCAATGAAGATTTTGCATTTGGGGAAACTTCCCATTATATTACCATTTTCACTCTTTATTTTTGTTTTACATTTTTCTGTTAACGGCATCAAATGCGCCTTGAAATTCTGTACATGACACGATATTCACCCATTTTAATCGATAACATTCTGTTTTACGGATATTTGACAAACCCACTGCATTAGAGTAGGACAGCGCTACCCGCAAAACATGGGAGAAGGAAAGAGACGGAATTATCCCATTACTGCTGTACTGCAATTTAAGGTTGAAACGCTCTATAGGAGGATACAAACTGTATGGCGTTGAGGATGATTTTGCTGATAATTTCTAAATAATGATGTTTATTGCCTTTCACTGTGTATACTCTTATTTTTGCTTGTGGTTAGGCGACCCCTGACAGTGGTATGAGAGAATGGTGATATACAAGGGACCCTGAGACCATAAAGCCGTAAATCTCACCTAAGCCTAACTGGCTCCTACTCGCAATTAATGGAAGGAAGAAACAATGTTCAGTACGTTGATAGTTGTCGCAAGAAAAATCCATCATAAACCTCTGACTGTAGAGATTCTGATGCCAGGTGTCAGAGCTATTTTATTATATTATAGTTGGGGACAAAACATGATGGCCTCAGTTCCTAGAAGCGAGCTGGACGCCAGTAGTCAATCACACCCTGCACCCTGCTGAGTTAACGAGTTCTAAGTGATCCTTGTTTGTTTTGGAGAGGCTGCCAAACCACTTTCTTCCTCACTATCTGTAGTGTTTACCCTTTCTTCGTGTAGAGTGCAGTAGCCGATTTGGCAACTCTGGCTGCAGTAGAGGTGGTAAATCCTATAAGTCGCTAATAGACAATGAGCTGCCGCTGGAAAGTAGTGGTGTGAGGCGAGGTCGTCATGATTTGTCCTCAACTATAACAGATCCATCCGTTTCAATATCTTGGGTGTAATATACTGTACTTAAATATTTACAATATCCGCGGATAACCATTCGCGGATGCAGATGCGGATGCGGATCAAGGAACTGCGGATGCGGATATTATTTTGTATATCCTCGCAGGCCTCTACCTATAAGCGAACGTTTGCCGTAATTTTGTCTTCAATTCCAAATTTATCTTAATATTATAATATTTTCTACGGTACTTTTAAAACTCCACTCAAACTCATCTGTCAGCAAATGTCATTCCATGTCAGTAGTGGTGGTGGTGATTATTGTTTTAAGAGGAAGTACGACTAGGCAACCATCCTCTATTAATAACTAATCAGAGGAGGAAATATGGGAAGGGACTGGAAACTTCGAAAAATGAAGGTATCAACCAAACGAGGCGTGATAACGAAAGGCTCCCTACGCCTCGAGTGCTCTAATACCGTCGGGGTCGGGAAAGAACAAGAGTTGACCAAGGAAGGACAGATAGGATAGATAAAAGTGAGAAGCATGGCTCAAGTAAATGGAATCAGTGCCAGGACTCAGGTAAGTGCCCCGTGGTCATCAATCCACGCTCCCAAGTTAACACCCCCTGAGGCTCCTGTTACTCACCTCTTACGGCAGGCATGAGATACCGTGGGTATTTTTCTACAACCCCGATCGGGAAGGAGATCTTTCCATCTTCCTTAGTCAACTTCTGATCCTTCGTGAAGCTTAGAGATTCTTTCACTTTTCACACTTGCAATGACTGGTCACTTTCATCTTTCTTCTCCTGTCCTATCTCCTTTGGTCAATTCTTCTTCCTATGCGAGAGCTAAGGATCCTTTAATTTCCACGCTTTTCACTGTTCCACACGTTAATTTTTCTCACCCAACCTCTCATGTGAAGTCCAGAGAGCCCTCCATACACGCGTTTAATCCATCCACACTTGTATCTGTCCTATCCGACTCTCCTTGGTAGACTCTTGTTCCCTTGGAAAGTCTTCAAAGGCTTTCATATTCATGCTTTTAATGGTTCTCGTTCTCTTTGCCTTCATTCCTAGTGCTACGTTTTGTTGTTTCATATTGAAAAGGAAACAACACACAGGAAATGCACGGATTCATTACCTCAATGACCTACTGACAAAATGAAGCCATAGCATCACAGTATCTGTGGCACTAGGGGCAGGTAGTACAGCTAAATTGGTATTGCACTGTTTTTCTCTCGTTCTCTTTGACGCACCGAGTGTGGTCTACACCAAAGGGGATGCTGGAGCAATTCCATCTCTATGCAAATGACGTGTGAAATTCACCGTTTGTAATTCCCGTTCATCTCGTTCCGCTTTTATTCACTTTGCATATTTCTTCGACAAGAGTTCTGAATTATTTCTTACTCGTTAGAGTGAACGTTGATTCCCTATTGATTGAATTACTGTAATGGAAGTGTTCGTGCCGTCGAGCATAACACAAATCCTAAATGCAGTTTTCGTTTCAACACAAAATACATAATAAAATAACGAGTTACATCTCAGTAAAATATGGAAGCCTGATAGCTGACTAGCATTGTGATTTATTGCCAAGGTGGAAGTAGCTCAATGTATTTGAGAATTTAAAAATGGTCAAATCCATTTGGTCACGATTCAACGTAGAAATGAGGTCCCGTGGCTATGATCACGATATTAATAGTCAAATAAAACTATGAGGGCTGTAAATAAAGTAATGCAAAATTTATAGGACGCAATATTTAAAAAACTAACAAGCACACTATTACATTACATTCCTTCAATGCTCTCACCCGCAAAATCTATTACTTTTTGACAAATGACCGGAAGTCGTTGGGGACCATTGGCAAAGCGTTCTCTGTTGATGACCGCGCCTACTACGTGGAGTGCAGATGTCATGTCAGGAAATCGGTAGCCTCGGAGGGGTTCCTTCATCTTCGGAAACAGGTCGAAGTCCCAAGGACTCGTGTGGTGAGTGCGGTGGGTGCTCCAAACTCAATGCCACCGTTGCAATAAAACTTGGCATTGTTTCCGACACGACAATATGCGTTTTCATGCAACAAAAGAGGGCGATCGTCACGCAATATAAATGGACGTTTGCGCCGCATAGCTGGAGGCAGATATCGCTCCAGAAATCGGCAATAGTTGTCACTGTTGACGGCTTATCACTCAAGCACAGTATGTGTAAGGCCGCTATTAGCCGTGGGCGACTAGTTGCCAGTGGATTTAAGTACCGGGCGATCAGTGGCGCAACTTGTGAACACTTGCTCGGTTCATACCGGGGAATAGTCAGTTGAGAAAATTGCGTCCTACGAAGAACTTCTTCTTCTTCTTCTTCTTCTTCTTCTTCTTCTTCTTCTTCTTCTTCTTCTTCTTCTATTAAAAAGGAAAAAACCGAACGGTTAGGAAAGTGCGGAAACATCCTATATATGTTTTTCGGCTGACTGGAGGATTATATTAAACATTGTTTGACGATCTAAATGAGGATGATAGTAAATTTTTCAATTACCTGCGCATGTCAAAGTCGTCATTTTGCGAACTGCTTGGCCACATAAAAGAAGAAATAACGGGAAACGACATAAGACTAAACAAGTGTTTCCCAGTTGAGCTGTAATTCACTAATAGAGCCATATAATGGATCAATGGTACTTGCAAATGTAAACTATTATAGAAATTACATGGGCATTACATACTGTATTTCCATATGAGAGTAGTAAACGTTTTATAATACTCACACACCGGGCGAGTTGGCTGTGCGGTTAGGAGCGCGCAGCTGTGAGCTTGCATCCGGGAGATAGTGGGTTCGAATCCCACTGTCGGCAGCCCTGAAGATGGTTTTCCGTGGTTTCCCATTTTCACACCAGGCAAATTCTGGGGCTGTACCTTAATAAAGGCTACGGCCGCTTCCTTCCAACTCTTGACCCTTTCCTATCCCCTCGTCCCCATAAGACCTATGTGTGTCGGTGCGACGTAAAGCCATTAGCAAAAAAAATATAATACTCACCTAAAGTATTCTTCTCGCCTAGGGGTTTTGCTTCGAATTCTGGAATAAAGTTCTTTAAAATGCCGGTCCAAGAATTCAGTGTTTTTATTTTGTCAGTGTAAGCTTCAGTTCTGGAATCCCAAGTCAAAAATGGTCTTCATTATTTATTTGACTTTCAAATTATTTTTCCATCTCCTTCATTTGCTGTTGTAGTTTATTTGATGTCTGAATGTTCAATAAATAAAGTATCACAATAAGTAAAATATTCACTCTGCCACAGCACGAGACCAAACAAGGTAATGAAGGAAGATAATGGGTGGTGTGAATAAAAATGAGCACGCACTCTTTACTCGCGAATTTAGAGCAGGCACTCGCAATGAGGTGAATAAAAACCGCCTGTCGGAAGCCATCACTCACAGTAGACGTGTGACCTTGAGCACACACTCCAGTCGCTCGAGTAGCAGAGCGGGCGCTTTAGATTTCTGGTGAATAAAGATAAAGCAGGCACTCATTTCCGTTAGCGCCTGCTCGTGTTTCCTTGAGCTAGTTCAGTAGGTGACTCAAAGCGATAGTGTCAAGTTCATTACCATGGCAGCGTTTATGACAGTGGTTGATCGGAAAAGGAAATTATATAAACTTCGCAGAGAATCATCTCAACTTGATTACAAAGTGTTATATAGGTTCAGTAAGGAACATGTTAAATGGTTAGCGGAGCATTTCCTTGGGTATTCCGAAGAAACAAGAGGTGGTGCGCTAACAAACGAAGAAAAAATGAGAATATTCTTGCGTTATGTTAGTGACCCAGGATTTCAGAGTGGAGTTGGTGAAGACGTCGGTGTAAGTCGGAGCACCGTGTCAAAAACATTTTCGCAGGTTTTGACTTCAATAGAATTGAAAGCAGATTATTGGATAAAATTTCCAACAAATGTTGCTGAGATGTAGGAAGCACAGGCTAAGTGGCAAGAACGTTTTTCATTTCCTTATGCTATCGGAACTGTAGACTGTACTGATGTATAAATTTACAAGCCACATGTTATGGGAATGACTACATTTGCAGAAAAGGCGTCCCTAACATTAATGTACAGGCCACTTGCAATGGAAAGGAAGAATTCAACCAGTGTCGATGTACCACGGCCTGACTGTCTACGACTCGCGAATTTGGAGAAACTCCAATGTTTGCAGAGTTATGACGCCTCTGTTGGAAGTCGAAGAGATGACAACTTCTGCAGATCCTACAACTTGCTTTACGTCGCACCGACACAGATAGATCTTATGGCGACGATGGGATAGGAATGGCGTAGGAGTAGGAAGGGAGCGGCCGCGGCCTTAATTAAGGTACAACCCCAGCATTTGCCTAGTGTGAAAATGGGAAACCACGGAGAACCATCTTCAGGGCCGCCGACAGTGGGGATCGAACCCATTGTCTCCCGGATGAAAGCTCACTGCTGCACGGCCAACTCGTCCGGTCCTGCAGATCTGGCTCCTTAAAAATGATATTCAATTGTCAATATATATTATTTTCATCATAATTCAATTTATTAATGTCTTAATATTCAGGCTAAGATTTACTACCTTTCAGATGATAGGGTTATTCTCCCCCTTCATCAGAATCATCAGCCGCTTCTCCCATCATTTTAACGATACGCATTTGTTTCCCGTACGCTTTAATTCTACTTTATATTTCAGTCTTGTTTTCATGTTTTGTAATTTTTTACGAACAGTTGTTGGTCGGAAATTTTTCTACCGCTTTACCCACCTCTTTGGGGTCGCGGGTGAGAATTGTGCCACACACATGTGGATTTGCCTCTCAACAATAAGATATGGGCGGCCCTTCTCCCCGGTACGTCGGCGCACACGATTCCGGCGATCACTGCGAGCAAGACAGAAGCGCGATTCATCACTAAAGACAACCCAATGCCATTCGTCGACCCACATCGATCTTTCTCGATACCAGGCCAGCCTTACACGTCGCTGTTGTGGGGTCAATGGAACACCTTCTGCAGGAACACGGGCTCGTAAGCCAGCTGCACGCAGGCGATTACAAACTGTTTGTTGTGTAACGTGGGCTGTCACAGCTGCTCGAATTTGCTCTGCTGTTGCATGGGGTTCCATCTGGGCCATCCGAATGATGCGGCGATCCTCTCTCACAGTTGTCTGTCACGCTGGGCCTGTGCCAGGTCTACGAGTGTGGGTACCTTCATTTGACCACTGCTGCCATACACGTTGTACCGTAGATGCCTGTCGGCCAACACGTGCAGCGAAAGTCCTTAGCGATAATCCACCCTCACACAGCCCAATTATCCGAGCCCTCTCAAACGGCGACAGTTGTTGATAGCGTGCTCTTCTCTGTCGGCGAGGCATGTTTGACGGGGAACACTTCACTGCACAGACTGCAAGTCAACTACGCTACACCAGAGTCCGTATACTGGAGTTGATTCCTCCGCGACCAGTCACGTGGGAAGACTTGTAGCAACAATCCAATGGGTCTGAAACTTTGATCGTTTACATACCTACACGGCATCGTTCCATATCTTGAAAATCAACGCAAACGGCTAATGCCTTCATGGTGTTGCAATTTCCATTTTCTTAAGTGTAATTTTTAGTGCATAGTTCTACATATACGAGGTTGCGTATTTAGCGCCGAGAGAGTATTTATTGTAAACATTCTATTCACAGAATGTTTATTGCGCGTGCTAAGTAACTGTTACTGGGCGAGCTGGCCGTGCGGTTAGGAGCGTGCAGCTGTGAGCTTGCATCGGGGAGATGGTGGATTGAGCCCCACTGTCGGCAGCCCTGAAGATGGTCTTCCGTGGTTTCTCATTTTTACAACAGGCAAATCCTGGGACTGTACCTTAATCAAGGCCACGGCCGCTTCTTTCCCACTCCTAGTCCTTTCCTACCCCATCGTCACCGTAAGATCTATCTGTGTCGGTGCGACGTAAGACAAATAGTAATAAGGAACCTTTTTATTGCTGCGTACCATTCTGCAAAAGTAAACTTCAGAAAGGTAGTGGAATTTCTATCCACGAGTTCCCGGCAAATACAGAATTACGAGATAAATTTGTCAAAATTATATCACGTCGGTGTGATGATAAAAATAGCATGTGGCAACCTTCATCAAAATCTGTAATATGTAGTGAACATTTTGATAGCACGTACATTAGCATTTCTTCTAAACCCAGACACTTTATTACAAATTCAATTCCAACGCTTCCTTCAGGGTATCCATCGTATTTGCATGACAAGAGCAGGCTTATTAAAGCGCGTAAGCTACCCAAGAAAAGAAGCTATGAAAATGCATTCTCGCAGGCAAATACAAATGTTTCAGTTGACGTACAAGTAGAGCGAAGAGAGTGGTGGTGGTGGGGATTGTTTTAAGAGGAAGTACAACTAGGCAACCATCCTCTATGTAACACTAATCAGAGAGAAAAATAGAAGGGATCCAACACTTCGAAAAATGAAGGTATCGGTCAAAGAAGGACTAGGGCCACGAAGGGTGTGAAAATGAGAGACGCCCTAGGCCTCGGATATTCTGATGCCGTCGAGGTCGAAAAAGAACAAGAGTTAACCAAGGGAGGTCGGATAGGATAGATGAAAGTACGGAGCTTGGCAAAAGTGAGTGGAAGCAATGCCAGGACTCAGCTAAGGTCCTCGTGATCGCCAACGCACGCTCTCAAGTTTGGAGACCCTAGAGCAACTTTTAGTCGCCTCTTAGGACAGGCAAGGGATACAGTGGGTGTTATTCTACCACCGCTACTCACAGTGGGTACTACCCGAGGCAGAGATGTTGGCTTGACAGTGAGAAGAATGAAATTTAAAAAGGTGAGAATAGAAAGGTAGATACAGACATGAAGAGAAACGAGCACAGACACCTTGTTAGTCTGGCCCTACTTTCCGGTCGCAATTATACATTCTGTCTCGTATGAGCTCTTCTTGAATTACTGTGTGATACACTTTCTTTATTCAACGTCATAGAAATACCACATTTCTAGTCAAAATGCAATGTTTTATCTTTGTGATGTGCTGTTGTATGCAAGTTATTCTCGTAATGCCAATTGGAATCGTACCCTGAGGAATGGAAGGATAGCCTGACATCTGGCGGGGCTATTTAAACTGCTGCTAATCTACCAATTTATTACTTGAAAAGACCGCGCATGCAGAGCCTTTTGCTTGTCTCGTAGGCAACGGAAATACATCCATACCCACATACATACAAGTGTGACAGAGTCAAGTATCTTATCTGAAAGAGGAAGGACCACTGTCGCTAGCAAAGAGAGTCTGACCTCGGTATGATGTCATCCAGTGATGCAATTGTGCCACAATCTTGCAGTAGAAAATGACCGTGCCGCGCGGATAACAATTAATGTAGGACTGTATTCGGTGTTAGAGAACGTCGTATCAGGTTTTGTTCGTTTCTCCTCAGTTCGTTCTATAAATTTCAAGGAAAAAGTATCAAATAGTGATAATTTGATAAACTTGTGCTGAGAAGTACAAAAATGTGTTTCTTTCGCAAATTGTCGCAACATGTAGACAATGGATGGGCTCAAAATGATCGAACATGCATTCGAGAGTAGAGATCCGTGTACCTACATTTCAAAACTTCGAAAGTCGCCAACGTCGAGCGTCAGAAGTCTTATCGAGAGCGTCCCAAAGTTACGGCGCGCGAGTGTTGTTAGGAGAGTTCCGAGCTACTGGAGCCTCAGCCTAGCATATGTAGTGCCCTAGTAGTGGAAAATAATTTGCGAAATACTGATCAATCTGGTCAAATCGACGTTGTTCAGAACTTGTGTAATTATTTTTTTGTATTAAGGAGTAGAGTGTCAACAATACATTTGAAATTCATAGTGACAAGGTACGTAGTACTCTATTTCATCAATACCACCACATGTTACGAATTATACGTCGAAACGTGTGGCAAAGCCCACTTCGAGTTTCTTTCGGTTTGCCGAGTACAATATAAATATTCATAAAAACTAGTACATACCTGCAAAAATGCTGGGGTTTATTAGGCTTAATACCGGGCGAGTTGGCGTGCGGTTAGAGGCGCGCGGCTGTGAGCTTTATCCGGGAGATAGTGGGTTCTAATCCCACTGTCGGCAGCCCAGAATATGGTTTTACGTGGTTTCCCATTACACCAGGCATATGCTGGGGCTGTACCTTAATTAAGGCCACGGCCGCTTCCTTCCAACTCCTAGGCCTTTCCTATCCCATCGTCGCATAAGACCTGTCTGTGTCGGTGAGACGTCAAGCCACTAGCATTAGGCCTAACAATAGAATTACGTGCATTTCCCTTTCCATAAGGACAGTCTGAGACACATTTAAATCGCTTATTTATGATCGTATATAATTATGTACAAGAGCCATTGGCCTTCCCAGTGACTGCTGCTCATTGTCAGTCCGAAAGCCTGCAGATTGTGAAGCGACGCGTGGTCAGAGCGACGAATTATTTCAACCGTTATTTTTGGCTTTCTAATACGGGAATGCCGTCTCACCGTCAGAGAGCTCCTCAGTTATAATCACATAGGCTGAGTGGACTTCATATCATCCATCAGGTTCAGGTAAAAGTGCTGAGTAGACGGTAATCAAACCCGGGATCTTCGGGTAAGAGGTAGGTACACTACCCCTACACCAACGTGTTGGCCAATAACAATTATATTATTCTATTTACACTAAACAGAGGTTAACAAATACATGAAATTAACACACTTCACTGTTAGCGAGGAAATATTTAATAATGGCGTGTGACCTCCGGAGAGGCCTGGTGCAAAGTCTTTTAATTTGATACCCGTAGGCAACCTGCGCGTCGTGATGAAGATGAAAGGATGAAATGATGATGAAGACGGAACATACACTCAGTCTCCGTGCCAGGGGAATTAACCAATTACGGTTAAAATTACCGATCCTGCCGGGAATCGGACGCGGGACCCCTGGGACCAAAGGATAGCACGCTAACCATTTAGCCATGGAGCCGGTTGCAAGGACATATTGAAAATTAACATATAAAATAATCATGACTCTATTAGGAGTTTATTATTATTATTATTATTATTATTATTATTATTATTATTATTATTATATAAATAATTGTTACGGTACGGGGATTTTGTAGAGCAGAGGAGAAGAAACGGTACAGCCAGGACACTGGACACATCCACTCCAAAAAAAATTTATGTTTGGAATGTATTCTTAATGTTATCTTTTCTTATATTTTGTTTGTTTGGTTATCTTAGCAGAACAACAAAAACACAAACAAACTGTAAGGAAACTTGAACAAGTAGGAAATGTACAATATCATAAGTTTTAACGAGGGGTCGAAGCTCCCATTTAACATCACATGACTTTGTAAGTCTTCGCTAGATTAACAGGTCTGCCTAATTCTCTGGCAAGTGAGATGCAAGAGAGGCATTAGACTCTGCTAATCAATTTTCCCTTCAGAGGGGGTAATTGAACCTTCAACTTTGTTTAAATATAAATTAATAAACTAGAGCTTCCAAAACAATGTTATAATAATAGGGTAATTAAATCACCTACAAATAATTACAATAATTACAGTTACAATTTTCAATGACGGAATGGGTCAAGAATACAATTCAGGTATCTCTAATTAGCCTCAAAAACTCACAAACTCTTATGCCACGTGACACTCGCTGCCCTTACCACTTAGGGGAGCCACAAACAAAACACGGATCGACCGGTCCAGAAAAACAGGGGTCGAAGCTCGTACTAAACAGCCAAGGAAAGGGAAAACAAAAGGTTAATCGAAAGGTCGAGAACAAAATCAAAAACGGAAGCTGAACACTTCAAGAGATCCCGCGACATGACTTGTCATAAAACCTAATGGGGCAGAAGGCCTGGTGACACAGAGGATAAAACCATACTACGTGGTGACTAAGAGAAGAAGGGTAGTTTAAGTCCAAAAAGCAGGATAGAAATTTAGAGATTAGGAAAGCTTAGTCACCAGAAAGCAAACGTGAATAAGGGAAACGAGGAAACACACTCGTACGTTCTTAAATTACATTGTAACTACTACGGGGTTTACACTCCGTCAGCAGATAGCCTAGAAAACTAATACAAACTAAGAACACTTAATTAAATATAGGGGAAATCGCGGCACGTCCTAACTGTTACATGATAAAGGGGATCGTTGGTATTTTCCCGTCACATGTCAGGTCATATTGATGCTTACCTTATTTCAGCCCCAGCCTCGTCTATCGTCTCCTTGGGAGGAGAACCTCACTTAACGTTACACAGTCCCAGATCCAGATGGATACATAAGGGTCAAACTTACAGTGTTTATAGGGACAAGCTGGATGCTGATTGGATGGTTTAGAAATGAACAGGCAGTAGTGGCAACTTAGGAACAAATGACTCAAGCCACTATGTACCAAACCCAAAACAGAAGCAATTCTCAACTATGTTGAACACAATCCGCGAAACTAGGTGGCACTAATAATCAACAGTAGTGGCATCTTTTAATGAGCAACAAATGTAGGTAAACATCATTCACTTCAGCCCGTCTCCGAGAGATTACTATTTACGGGCGTTAGAAGGGATGCCTACAACTAGGGAGAGGCTATATAATTGTTATCATAATGTGGGGCCATCATCCTTGTCGCTTGTTCAGATGCCTCCAGTTTGATTCCCGTCACATCCAAGGATTGTAATCATCTGAGCAGATATCTTGTATGAGAGGCCGTGAATACCGCCAAAAACTTCAAGTGGTATCGTCGAAGAACTGACGATGTGATTTTCCATTGTATACAAGACATACTGTACAGTATGTTTGGGCAGTAGGAATGTTAGGAACATCCAAGGATGTTAAACGGCTATATGGGCCACTGGAAATTAATATCTACAGCTTTATGTTGTTCGCTTAATTTGTGTATAATGCTAATAGGCGTGAGTAATTAATATTTAGGTAGCAAATATTTTCGAAATGGAAGTTAACTGCTTGTATTAAGCAAATTGTAGGACCTTTAATTGAGTAACACGTGGATTATAAACAGACATCATTATTTGCCTATTCTGCAGTCGATGACAGTTGTAGAACTGGCGTAAGTTGAAAGTTTCCCAGAGGCGCTTGTGTTGAGACGAGAATGTCGGCCTGGATTCAAGTTACGTATTTTATGTGAATTGAGCGATGTGTACATGGAGTAGTGAGGGGGACAGAAATATCACCTTTTATTGATGTTTATAATAAACGTCACAACGTCTGGAGTTTCTCACACCCACCACACGGTCCAATTAGACGTGGCGTCAGACGTAAGCAGCCGACTATATTTTGAGGAAATTTATAATACGTGCATGTGAGACGAGAGAAATAGTGTGTTCACTTGATACGAATACGGAGAAGTTTCAGTCTCAGAATATTGAAGTAGCTGACAGTAGTCACTTGTCAGTGCTTTTTTTTTTAACGCCACAGCCCAACTGACATTTTATGAACATACATTTTAAAGCACTAAAGCACTCGAGGCTGTAACGAGTGTATTCTACGAATGAAAGTTTGCAAATGTTTCCTTTTTTTTTTAATTTGTTATACGCCTCACCGACACAGCTAGGTCTTTGTGGCGCCGATGGGATAGGAAAGAGTGGGAAGGAAGCGTCCGTGACCTTAATATAGGTACATCCCCAGCATTTACCTGGTGTCTAGATGGGAAACTGCGGAAATCCATCTTCAGGGCTGCCGACAGTTCCGTTCGAACCCACTTCCTCCCGAATGCAAGCTCACAACTTCGCGCCCTTAACCGCACGGCCAACTCGCTCGGTTCTCAGGTTCTGCCTATGACGTGATATTAATTGTTCACTTCAAGTTCGTTAGCAATCAATTAACGTACAATGCTGGAAATAAATTGCAGTCTATTAAGCATGTTACCATTTATTCATGTTTACATCTAACTAATCCTATACGAAGTTATTTTCAATTCTCAGATACAGATATGAATACATTTCCAGGTTCCGAGGCATATATTGTCATCAGTCCATAGATTTTATATCAATATAACTTATTTTCTTCCTTGGATACAAACACCCACGATAACCCCTGCCCTTCGTAAGAGGGTTCTCAGAAGCTCTAAATATGTGAGCGTGGGTTAACGACCACGGGGCCCTTATCTTAGTCCTGTCATTGCTTCAATTTATTTGCGCCAGGCTCCTCATTTCCATGTATCCTGTCTGTCCTCTCTTGGTCAACTCTTGTTCTTTCCACCCCAGTGGTATTATAGCATTCAGGGGCAGTAATTTTATCATCTAAGAAAAGGTATTTCCTGATTAGTCTACGCAAAATACAAACTAATAATAATAATAATAATAATAATAATAACAATAATAGCTAGAATATATCGGAAGCTTCGACCGCGTTTATTAATGTTTTACATTACATATTTAAAATCAAAAGAGCATTAGGCCACACATAGTTTTTACATAAATTGCATAAAATATATTTTTATTTTCAATGCTTAAGACACCGGTTTGTTGGATGGTACAAATAATACTAAACAACATAAAATACCATATAATTAAACTATTTTTCCTTCTAGGGCTTCTGGATAAACTATATAAAGTGCCCTTCCATTTGGAGCTGAGGTGTATAGAGTGTTTGTCTTTCCAACTCTTGAACAACCCACGTATAGTTAACCATGGGAGAAGGAAAGTTTTCTACACCTTTAAGCGGTTGTCTTTGTGCCTTTTTGATGTATATAGCGAAACTCAAAGAAACGGGGAACTGCAGATGTCTAAATTGAAACAGTATATCGGAAGTGATGATTTGAATTTCAGGAATGATTACTACATCGCACGCGTTATATCCCAGTCATGATGGTATCTTCAATAATATTCTGCATCGCTTTCTTAACCGAGAGTCGTATTTCGTTGCAAAGGGAAGGAGGATCTACATTCCGGAGAAGGATAAACGGTGCTACAATCTTCAGCTCCGAGATATTCGAGGGTACTCCAGGTGACTCTAAGTTGTTCGAAAGCTCTGTCGTGTAGCTGACAGCCTCACCTGTATTACAAGCCGTGTCGATAGTCTTGTACATTTTCAGAACATCGAGTAATTCTTGTAAAAGTTCCTTCTTGATGACGTTCACAGCTTCATTTCTCGGAGCAAGAATTGCTCTCTGACACAGCCACGCGTGAACATTTTAAGTGAATGAAATGAATATCGTGTAAATATTGAGCTTTACCCATAAAATAATTAACGAAGGCATGTCTTGGCCTGTAAAAAGATTCATCTAAGAATACGCCTCTGTTAACAATTTCAAATCTCTGCTTGTCTGGGCATCGGCCCTGTACACACGGGCAAACAGTTCCAGATTAGTACCTACTGAATACGTGTTTCCGGGACCGGAAATGGCTTCCTACACCATGAACTTAAAATGACTCCTTGACTTGGATTACCTATCTTATGTACGTTGCCTAGCGAGAGTGAATCTATGCATTTAATCCTGGTGACTGCACGATGGATGATTATTATTATTATACATACACTGACTGACAGAGCAAATGCAACACCAAGAAGGAGTGGTCAGAACTTTATGCCAATTGCAGGGTAGACTGACGTCACTGACGTATGCTCATGATGTGAAATGCGCCGCTGTGCTGCGCACGTAGCGAACGATAAATGGGACACGGCGTTGGCGAATGGCCCACTTCGTACCGTGATTTCTCAGCCGACAGTCATTGTAGAACGTGTTGTCGTGTGCCACAGGACACGTGTATAGCTAAGAATGCCAGGCCGCCGTCAACGGAGGCATTTCCAGCAGACAGACGACTTTACGAGGGGTATGGTGATCGGGCTGAGAAGGGCAGGTTTGTCACTTCGTCAAATCGCAGCCGATACCCATAGGGATGTGTCCACGGTGCAGCGCCTGTGGCGAAGATGGTTGGCGCAGGGACATGTGGCACGTGCGAGGGGTCCAGGCGCAGCCCGAGTGACGTCGCACGCGAGGATCGGCGCATCCGCCGCCAAGCGGTGGCAGCCCCGCACGCCACGTCAACCGCCATTCTTCAGCATGTGCAAGACACCCTGGCTGTTCCAATATCGACCAGAACAATTTCCCGTCGATTGGTTGAAGGAGGCCTGCACTCCCGGCGTCCGCTCAGAAGACTACCATTGACTCCACAGCATAGACGTGCACGCCTGGCATGGTGCCGGGCTAGAGCGACTTGGATGAGGGAATGGCGAAACGTCGTGTTCTCCGATGAGTCACGCTTCTGTTCTGTCAGTGATAGTCACCGCAGACGAGTGTGGCGTCGGCGTGGAGAAAGGTCAAATCCGGCAGTAACTGTGGAGCGCCCTACCGCTAGACAACGCGGCATCATGGTTTGGGGTGCTATTGCGTATGATTCCACGTCACCTCTAGTGCGTATTCAAGGCACGTTAAATGCCCACCGCTACGTGCAGCATGTGCTGCGGCCGGTGGCACTCCCGTACCTTCAGGGGCTGCCCAATGCTCTGTTTCAGCAGGATAATGCCCGCCCACACACTGCTCGCATCTCTCAACAGGCTCTACGAGGTGTACAGATGCTTCCGTGGCCAGCGTACTCTCCGGATCTCTCACCAATCGAACACGTGTGGGATCTCATTGGACGCCGTTTGCAAACTCTGCCCCAGCCTCGTACGGACGACCAACTGTGGCAAATGGTTGACAGAGAATGGAGAACCATCCCTCAGGACACCATCCGCACTCTTATTGACTCTGTACCTCGAC
The DNA here is from genome assembly GCF_040414725.1 of Anabrus simplex. Taxonomy (NCBI): domain Eukaryota; kingdom Metazoa; phylum Arthropoda; class Insecta; order Orthoptera; family Tettigoniidae; genus Anabrus; species Anabrus simplex. The sequence continues at coordinate 153,829,235 of NC_090271.1, forward strand.
GTGTTTCTGCGTGCATCGCCGCTCGCGGTGGTCCTACATCCTACTGAGTCGATGCCGTGCGCATTGTGTAACCTGCATATCGGTTTGAAATAAACATCAATTATTCGTCCGTGCCGTCTCTGTTTTTCCCCCAACTTTCATCCCTTTCGAACCACTCCTTCTTGGTGTTGCATTTGCTCTGTCAGTCAGTGTATATTACAACACATGTAGGGAAGTAAAGTGAAGTGAAGTGAAGTGAAGTGAAGTGAAGTGAAGTGAAGTGAAGTGAAGTGTGATGACAGCAGAGCGAACACCACTAACAAGGAAACTCAACAACTGAATCCGAAAAACAATTCTAGTAGATTACGAAATGTCAGTCAATTGTTATTATAAGTATAAAGTTCGTACTTTGATGATGATGATGATGATGATGATGACGATGACGGGATGAAGATACACATGAAAATAATACAAGAAAGTAGGTAATGATACCTTAGCTGACTTGCTTGTATACAAAATCCATTCTCCTCTCCTGCTCTGCGAAGTGGTTGATGACACGTTCGTTGAAGTTAGGAACTGCCAACAGCTGTTTCTCGATGGAGCACATAGCAAGCGCGTTAAGTCGGTCTTCCTCCATGGTATTCCTAGTGAACGACTTAATCCTTTTTAGCGTACAGAAGCACCTTTCATTTTCTGACGTTGTCATTGGAATTGTACAAACATTAGCCGGCTAACAGCTACTGCAATCACGGCTACTCCTGTTTCACTGATCACAAACGACAATGATATTCACGAGAACAATGCACGCCCGAGTTCCTTTCGGCTTCCTCAAATCTCAAAGCAATGTGACCAACGTACAAATAGTGCCGTCACCTTATGATTAGATTTTAAATCTTTATTTTAGCCTATTTTTAGAACGGAATTGTTTAAATAGTCAGTCTAATGGAATCCATTGTTTTGTGAACAGTTTTGGAATTAACCTCTAACAACAGTTAACGTAAGACGTGTGGTAAAAGGCCTGGGTACATTGTAAAGTGGTTGGCGGCGTTGCTACGGGCTCTGCCGGACAGACCAAGTATTAACTGCTCTAAGCATACACCCCGCCTGCACTCTTCCTTCCCCTGGCAAGCCCAAATCGTCTTCCAAGGCTCCTCCCGCACACCTCACTCTTGTTAAACTCTAGGAACTTACTGAGGGCTCTCCTGCCAGCACCCGACCGCCTAATGTCTTGCTGAACGGATGCCACGGTCAGACAACCTTTGCCATGTCTTTGAAAATAAAAAAGCGAAACGTTTACAGCCAAAACAATAAAGATAACATTGTCCAACTGAATAACACACTACCATAAGTTAGACTTTGCTACATTTGTCCATCTCTTTATATAATCAGCTACAGAGTGAAATCATGTTACGCGTTTTAGTACAGGCAGCGGAGCGGCGCCCAAAAGCCCTTCATGCACGAACCGCCACTGATATGGATCAGAACGATCCAGGAAAACAGGAGCCGAAGTTCATACCGGACGGCCAAGAAATGGAAAGACGAAAGTTTGATAGAAAGGCCGAGAAATAAATGGAATGGGGCACATAACCCACTCAAGCAATACCGTGACATCACTTGTCATAAAACCTAATTGGGCAGAAAGCCAGGTGACACAGAGTAGGCCTATAAGCCACACTATGTTGGTGACTAAAACAAGAAAGGAAAGTTAAAAATCGAAACGCAAGATATAAATTTAGAAAAGGAAAAGCTTAGCCACCAGAAAGAAAAGTTAATAAGGGAAACGAGGCTACACATTCGTACATTCTAGAAACCAACGTGATTCAAACCAACAGAAAATTAAGAAACCCTACATTTATTAACTAAGGTAATCGCAGCACACCCTAATCGTTACATGCTAGAGGGAAACGCTGGTATCCACACGCAGATAAGTTCACATATTTGGTCAAAATAGCTGACCCAGCCAGTCCGTCGTCTCTTGGGAGTGAAACCTCACTTATCGTCGCATTGTACAAGATCCAGACAGATTCGTAATGTTCAAGTTTACAGTGTGTATAGGGACGTGCTGGGCGCTGACTGGATACTTTCGGAAGAAGAGGCAGTAGTGGCAACTTAGAAAAAATGACTTAATCCATCTTTGTTCCAACCCGTAAACAGAAAAAATTCTTAACTATGTAGCAAACAAAAGTAGTGACATATTTTTATGCACTAAAAAACTAAGTACACTAACCTCACTGCTGTCATCTTGACAGGGCCTAACCTCATTGTTGCCATATTAACAACGTAGGGGTGCAGAATTTGAAATCCACGTGCTTTTTGACAGCTGTAAAGATGACAGGTCCTAACCAGGTGGGCGCGGAATTTAAACAAGTGAACGTGGCTAGGCATCTCTGAAGAGGCGTACTAGGCAAATGAGGAGTGAGATAGTTTCCGTTGCTTTCATCACCGAGCCGGAAGTTTCTCTTATATCAGTCTGCCAAGCCCACTGAAAAGCACACACCAACTGACCCTATGAGTGATATTTTCATACCATTCATAACAGGGACTGGCTGCGTAAGGAATGGTATTACTAGCATCGCTCATACCTCAGTCACTTTCATATCGTCAAAACCAAGGATGAGACTGAGACAGATCAAACATTTAACGTAATAAAGAGAAAAATCCGTACATGCTTTCCTAACAGCGTATCATAATCGCTGTGGTCCATTCGTAAATAATTCTTGTAATCGTCCGGTTCATTTACTCTCAGCTGCTGTATCAGACTCGTGTGACTAAAGCTGTCTCGCTCTCTTCGCCATGATTTCATCCCCTTCGATCGATTTTTCTTTTTGTACTATTTAAAATATAGCGAAATGCACATTCCAATGGCCGTAAAGGAGATGTTCTTTTCCTCTGGACACTGTCTGCTTTGATGTCCATCGCTCAGTTTTAAGTACGGCAGACCCGACCGGCAAGGATTTCAAACTAGTTTGAAAGGCCAGCAGATGAGGCTTGGCCTGTCGAGAACTCAGGGATCATTCCATTAATGGGAGCGGAGGGTTCCGACTGTTGATAGATTATCTTGCGACAGGCTTGGTGTCACAGTTGATGGCGAGCAGCATTCCGGGTCTCTGAAGGTCACGCCTGGCAGGCGGCCCGTCGGATCTGGCCCCAAAGGCGAGGCCTGCCAAAAAATCTTTCCGTGTATGGCCAGCTAATCACAGGTGAAAGACTGAGGTCTTGGAGACAAGTCTGGATAACAGTAGTTGCTCACCCAGTACAATTCTAGAAAACATTGTAGACGGGTCAATGTCGCCTCCTTGTGTCGTAGTTACCGTTCATGGCCCATCTTCCAAACCAGCTGGCTTCCATCTTCTTTGCCTATTATGCCTGAAGCTCAACAGAACTCAGTGCAGTAATGGACGGAATGCCTCAGCCTTACCTCATTGGTGCAGGGCTGCTGCTGTCTATGGTGCTGCCTTATGTGCAGACTGTCAGATATATCGTGACTGAGTTCCTCTGCGGCTATTCCTTCGCTCTTAGGAAGAGCTTAATGAGGGGACTCCAGAGACAACTACCTGGCTGACGGTATTGGACATCTAATTATAGTACAGATGCCGACTTACGTGTGATTTCGTAATTTGTGATTTGTGATCATGCAAAACCAACAGTGTAGCAGACAGACAGATGAAATTTGGACTGAACATATTTTCCACTGTTGCTTCTTTTACTCCTGATCCGAGCCGGGCTGAGTGGCTGAGACGGATGAACCCAACTTCACAGGTTCGATCCTGGCTCAGTACGGTGGTAATTGAAGGTGCTCAAATATGCCAGCCTCGTGTCGGTAGATTTAGTGGCACGTTAAATAACTCCTGCGGGACTGAATTCCAGCACCTCGGCGTCTCCGAAAACCGTAAAAGTAATTAGTAGGACGTAAAGCGAATAAGAATATTATTATTATTAATCCTAATTCGAGATAAAGACCAAGTGCGAGGCCAAAATTTGAAGTGCACAGACGAAATCATATTTTTTAAATATAAATATCTATCACTATCGTAATTCCAAAAATAACTGGGTCTAGTATTCTTTCACCAGTGCTGCACACCACACTCCTATTTCTTGGTTATTCACAATATTCGTAGGCTTCTCGGAACTTTAGTATAGGTAAAATACAACAGCCAGTAAAATTGGGCAAGTCCGCATGTGCAACACCAATCACATCTATGACTATATCGGCGTGTGAGGATAATAATAATAATAATAATAATAATAATAATAATAATAATAATAATAATAATAATAATAATAATAATAATAATAATAATAATAATAATACCTAATCAAACAGAATGTACCAATGTAATAACATTTTTTACCAGCAAGCGATACACGAGGTTTGAATATACTCGTTTGCTCCCAACATACCACCACCACCACCACCACCACCACCGAACACTACTACCACTATATAGTATGTTAAATTGGTGGTGTATTCAGGTAGTATTTTGGCATTCAAATGCTTTATTCATGTTTTCAAAATTGAATCTAACGAGTTGACTGTTCATTTGAGAGAACATGAACGCGAGTGATCGTATAAGTAGATATACCGGTACCTTCAGGGCCCTGCAAGGGCATAAGTCCTGCTCTTCGATGTCTTTGAAGATCAAGTGTATCTAAATTGATTTTAACCAATAATAATAATAATAATAATAATAATAATAATAATAATAATAATAATAATAATAATAATAATAATAATAATAATAATACTCTCACCAACTCAACTTACCAAGTAAAATTCCTGGGAAATATATTTGAAAAAACCGGTTGTCAGTAGTAGAGCAATACGGGTTCTAAAACAATGGGTGCTGAAACAGCATTTTCCCCACGAGGTCACTGACCCCTGGCAAGGTCATTGACCCCATGACGTGCACGTGTTTTGACGGGTGATGGGCGGTGAATTTGAATAAGATCCTAACCTCACAGCTGTCACGGTTCCTAACATCACTTTTGACCACGTGCTCGTGTTTTAGTGGGGAATTTGAATAAAAGAATGTCCTTAACCTCACTACTGTCATCTTGACAGGATTTTGCCACGTGCTTTTGACAGGTATGAGGCGCGGACATTTCAGGAATAGAACGATCCTTACCTCACAACTATCATCTTGACAGGACATAGCCAAAAGGTGTGTGATGCGGAATTTTGAAAAGAGACAACGATTGGGGCCTTACCAATTTTTACGGCCGGATGCCCTTCCCAACGCCATCTTGCCAGATCCCCTTCTCGACACCATCTTGAAGGGGCGTAACCTCACAGGGTCCTAGTTTTAAGGCTAGATGCCCTTCCCAACACCAACTTGTCAGATGTCCCTTCCCGACACAATCTTAGAGGGGCCTAACCTCAGAGGACCCTAGTTTTAAGGCTAGTTGCCCTTCTTGCAGGATACCTCTTCCCCGACAACATCTTGGAGTGGCTTAACCTTACAGGGTGGCCAGATACCCCTTCCCAACACCATCTTGCTAGATCCCCCTTCCCGACGCTATCTTGGAGGGTTCTAACCTTACAGCGCATAGTTTTATAGCAAGATACCCTTCCCAACGCCATCTTGTGAGACCCTCTTCCAATCGCCATTTTGCGCAAGGCTTTATATCTTTATCCGACGCGTAACCTCCCATCCTTATCGAACCTGAACAAGACTAAACATGTCGACAATCAATCCTGTTACAGAGGACCGGAAATATATTGTGCTGTGCCCTCTACTAAGAGCAACAATTTTTCCTGTTTAGAACATAAATAGTCTGTTGTTATCTTACCATACTCGTAAAATTCAAATATACATGTATTTTGTAAAGATGTCAATAGTCAGCATACATTCCCTCGTGTTCTGAACAGAAAATCTTCCCTTGAATATAATTGTGATGCAAACACATAACCACCGTAACAGAATATTAAAAATATAATTATTACAATTATGGATTTGAACCCTGATCTCTCTGTTCAATGCCAGAATAAAAATTCTGCCTATCGCCTGTCCCTAGATGTCTTCTCTCCTCCTCCTCCTCCTCCTCCTCCTCCTCCTCCTCCGAATGCCCTTTATAACGCAGGGAAGATAATATGATAAAGTGAATAATGTTATGAAGAATAATGTACATCTACTTTTACTGATTTCGAACAAAACGAAAATCATCATTTTGTTATTAATACAATTGAAGAGCTATCTGATATCGATCCCCCGGTATAGTTTGCAAAGAATAACGGATGATAGGATTAGACTAAATAATTTAATAAATTATCGAATCATGTTAACTTTACATTAATGACACCAATTACCCCGTTTCGCTGCATTACGTTATTGTTATGATATTAAACTCGTAAGCATGGTGTAGATTACCGCCATCTTGCTCAAGACTTTACGTCTCCATCTCATGACATCATAGCGTGACCTTCCTCTCCTTATCGGCCTAAACATGTCGACAGACCTTATTTCGTGTGCTGGCGCGGTAAGGGGAGAAATAAACATTCGAAATTGACACGCAGGCAAACTAGATCTCGAACCTACCATATTCTAAATACGAACTTACAACTGTATGTCTCACTCAGTATAAAACAAAGCAATCGAAATTTGCACACAGACAACCTACATTGTAACGAGACACATTCACATAGTCATCGAGCGTGAATAAAAAAATTCTCTATTACAGACATGGATTCGAACGCGCTAAAGTGGGAAACTAGCTCACTCCTTATTTCTGCGAGCTGGCTACACATGTGCATATATAACAACACTGCTCGCAGTAAAATAAAGAAAACTTAGCTATTTTATACACATGCGTTGAACCTACCAACTTCAAGACACGAACACGTAGTATTGTAAAACAAGAAAGAAATCCAGATATTCATGTACACATGCACACTACAAAATTAATTTGACCAAAAGTGAACTTCGTGATTTTGTTCTGCACGAATTTCTTCATAACATTTCTAATATTCACGTGGAAATCATGGTGAGAGAGTTTCAGTTCACTGAGTACCCTAATCATTTTGGTTGAACTATTAGCCTCTTTGTCTTTGAGGATGACTGCAATATAATCGACAATTAATGAGACAGAAAATCAAGCTTTGTAAACAAACGAACCGGTCTCCGAACCTTAGTGAAACGGTAAGTGAAACAAGATTGCATTCTAGAAAAAGAAACCACAAACAAAGTTGTGTAATTACTGCATAATAATGGGACGGTTTCGGCTGCAAACGCTGATGACTTGGACTGGGAATGGAAGCTGTGTACAGGGAGGCCAGACTGTTAGACAGAGAGATGTAGCCTTAGATCTATATTTTTGTATCATATGATCACAAAACCCGAAAATGTTTCTAAACTTAGGATCAAGGACGCATCACTACCCTAGGATAGAGCCTTGGTGTAACATAATCAGCTCAACTGGTACCTTAATTGTTTTTGAATTTCTTCGATAATGTTTATTAAGATTAGTATCACATATATCCTTTTGCAAGTTTTAATATGCTCGTCTTACGTTGCTATTTGTCAATGTGTTAATACTACTTCCATTCACGAAATTTTATTTAATTTTCTAATTCATTGAAAGCCTTTTTCACTCAATAACATTTTATTGCTGCCTTTCTAGTTCTTGATCTTTGTGATGCTTTATTAATCTGTATGTCTCTGGTCGACGCCTTCTAGCTAAATGTTCCATCTTACTGCCCCGGATATTGTGATAACCCAAGTGGAGTTGTAAGATTTAAGTTGTTTGGGGGATCAAAGTCATTCAATCTTAGTATGGGTAACGTGAAAGGAAATGTTTTTAAATTCTCCTTTAAAGAGTTAGTCCTTTAAGAAACATAAATCAGGACTATCGTATTACTATGAAACTGTTTACTAGAGCACTCGGCGTATCTCCAGTGTTCCTACGCATTATAGGAGAACTGCCCGGCACCATAGCTAAATGGTTAGCGTGATGCCCTTCGGTCACAGGGGCCCCGGGTTCGATTCCCGGCAGGGTCGGGAATTTTAACCATGATTGGTTAATATCGCTGGCACGCGGGCTGGGTGTATGTGCCGTCTTCATCATTTCATCCTCATCACTAGGCGCATGTCGTCTACGGGTGTCAAATCAAAAGATCTGCATCTGGCGAGCCGAACTTGTCCTCGGACACTCCCGGCACTAAGAGCCATACGGCATTTCATTTCATAGGAGAACTTACACAACCACATCTATCATTTCCGAAGCAGGATGTTATCAACATTTCTAGACAAAATTCCAAAGATGAACAATGGCTATAAATTATTGTGCACATGTCATATTATTTTTATTCATTATCAAGTGCCATAACTCTTATTAACAAAACTCAAACATTCCTCCACAACCGCCGAGTGTCCTAAGTTTAGCTTGAGAATTCCAAGAAGCCAGTATCTCAGAATACTCTTGGGCACATTCTCATACTAAACCTCATACAAGTCAATCAAACGCCATAGTAAAATATGGTGTGGGATTGAATACTTCGGTATACTTGGTCAAAATGATAGAATTTTTTCTTAAATGCCTAAATAAATATGGAACTCTAAACCTTTTTGTATCCTCCAAACTAGATTTCAAGTAAGATTGCAATATAAGTTTTTCACATATTTTCCTTCTTGGCGGTATGCAGTTTTAGTTATCGGAACAATACCTTCAGGCACAATTTAAAGGTATGTGAGAAACAGAAGATATATGCAAATGTTCTGTACTTGCTCACATTTTAGTGAAATTTAGACCGCTTAAACCTACTGTAACTGTACATCAGGGTTACAGATTTCATTCAGCTTTATTATTATTATTATTATTATTATTATTATTATTATTATCATTAATTGAGCCGATTCATTAGATTTTACATTCTGTTTTTAGGCTGGAATAATTAGGTATCACGCATATTATATTATTTAATCATTGGATAAGGGAATTTTATTTGTAATTTTTCTGTACATTAATAAGTGAGATTTGTTGGTTTGAAGTAGTCATACTGTAACTTGTAACTGTGGCCAGATCAGCTGGCATATTATTTTGCAATCGAGGCTATGTTAAACCGACGCTGTATTAGGCAAGTAAATTTTCCGCTGACACATGCTATATAGTCATCGTTTGTACGCGCGGTCAAGCTTTAATACACGTGACTGATGACATCAGTGCGTGGTCATGTGGTTTCGACCGAGTGTCTATATTCGCTAGCTACCGTGAGTGTATGTGGAAGGGATGACCAGATCGTAGGGAGATGAGTGGTCATTACGAGTTTATATAAGAAGGGGTAAGAATAGTTGGCCCGTCTAAGAGTGGTGGTCAAAACTGAGAAGTGGTCTAAGTGTTCAAAGAGGTGTGCGAAGAGGTCTTAGAATCGTCGAAGAGGTCTACGAGTGGTGGTTTGACCTGAGTAGAGACTGGTACTGGGCTGACAGTGAAACATCTACTTGTGAGGAGGGACTTTGCAATGTAAGTTTATTTAAGTAAATTCATCAGAGATTTAGTGCCGTGGTTTGCAGAAGTATAGGATATATATATATATATATCGAATTTTACCGATATATGCAATTAATTGTCGTCATGGTACTTCGAATTCGTTATTGGATTCTATTATACAATTCGCGAAACTTGTTCGAGAATGGAATTTAACGTAGATGAATCTAATACCGCATAGAACTGCTGTGTTAATTTCAACAGTTTCTATATTAGAAATCAGGACGTGTGAAACTAGATTGTATGCCTGGATATTACAGGTGTTTCAATAAAGTTTTCCAATTTCTACTTATAAATATTGAGTAGACGTTACCGCATTGGAGGTCACTACACTCGGAAAGGAAATGTAGGTCAACTCCAGGTTACATAAGAAGATAAGATTACAGCAGACGGCTTCGGACTTCAACTCGGTGGTTTTTCCAGGAATTTCAAGTTCAACAGTGGTGTGTGCAGACATCAGGTAATTACAGCATCCGAAATGTTATGCATTAATAACATGAAGAAGAATGTAATCAGCGGCGATATCATTTTTTACTTCAAGGTCATGCCAATAGTTTTTTAATTTAGATTAAATTTTCTCCTTCTGTAACAGAAAATCTCACTCGGTATATTTTTTGTGTTAAATTAAAGTACGGCAATGCTAGTTCATTGTGACGTAAAATATAGTCATAAATTCAGTTTTATTTTAATAAGAAGAAGTTATTCTATTTCTAAGTACAATCCTCAGTTGTGGAAATGCAACCGTAATCTACTATTGTCCTGATCCATATTCTTGTATATTGCCAGATGTGTGAGTTTGTCACCTCACGCAGTCAGAATAAGTGAGATAAGAGGCATGCTCTTCGAATTTTGTTGTTTTTTACAGCAACTGGTGCTAAACAAATGTAAAGTTTATTGTGTGAAGGAAAGTAATAGTAAGAGTAGTGGTAGGAGCAGTCTCACTACAAAATATGAAGGAACGAGTTACCAGTCTCATCGTAGTGCTCCTGGATCTCTCTGCGTAGATCCTCGTTCACAACAACAGCAATTTCTTTGTTATTGGATGTGTCCTGGTTGATCAGCCTGTAAAGATTTTCTTTGTTCTTGTTCTGGTGTTTCTATCTGGAGTCCTAAAGGCAACTTAAGTCGATATGATGCCGTTTCAGGGTTTGACCAATCCGTCCATTCAATTCTCCAATACTGCGCTTGGAGATTCGCAATGAAATCTTTGAGGTGGCTTCTTTGACTGGTCCTGCTTTTGAACCGATAGCCTATCCCATTCCTCATGTCTGTCAAGCTTGCTGGAAACATTCTAATCTTTAACTTTGTTTGTTTTTGTGCCCTTCTGATCTTTTAGTTAAAACGAAAGTAACGACTGGTTTATCACCACAGCTTGATGTCGGGTATTTTATAACTAATATCATGTAGACGAACAAGACCGCTCCTCTGGAATAGACATTTTCTGGAGTCGCTTCACTGAAGCACAGATGCTGTTAAGTGAAAGTTAGTTCTTTTGTTTTATCTGCCGTTGGGACTTCCGCCTCCAAAACCGTTGACCACCTTCTTTCGTAACCCTGGGAAGAATCCTGACAAGGTACTACCAGCTGGGTTAGCAGGGCAAATGTTTCTTAAAGAAAGCACTCACGCTTTATCCTGCTTTGTAGAAGGTAGAACCTGACTTCCCAATACACTGGCTGCAGGATGGCATACATTTATAAATGAACAAGTGATTGAATGGTGCTGATGGCATAAGATAAAAAACGACCTGTGTCTAAACTAATATCTGCCACTCTTTCCCGTGTTTCAACTATACGACTCTGTCACCCCTCAACTCATCATTCATCATTGAGTTTCAATCCTAATCCCGTTACGTTACGCTTTTCTGCATCGTCGAGTGGGTCTTCCTTAGTGTACAGTTTTACCTTACCATTCTTTAATAATTAACACTTTAAACGCCAGACTGAATGGCTCTGACGGTGGAAGCGCTGGTCTTCTGACCCCAACTTGGCAGGTTCGATTCTGGCTCAGTCAGGTGGTACTTAAAGATGCTCAAATACTTCAGGGTCATACTGGTAGATTTACTGGCATTCAAAAATAACTCCTACGTGACTAAATTCCGGCATATCTGCGTTTCCAGAAACCATAAACGTAGTTAGTGGGACGTAAAGCGAATAACAAGATTTTTATAATACTTTAAATAACTTTGATTCAGTCCTTCGTTTAACTTTCCTACCTTTACATCCTTCGATAAGCCTTGATTTCTTATTTTCTTTCCCCATTCATTCCATAGCAGTAGTCACCAAACTTCTTAATTTTATAAACTATTGGTGATCTAATTACGTATAAACATATCAACTAATGGCGAAGACCTGAAACAAGGAAACACCAATTGACCTACCATAAAAACGACTGAATTATAAAAAATAAAATAAAAAAGTACTGTTTACTTTCTCAACTCACAATTTGGTACTGGAAACTCGGATTAAATTATACCTGCATATTCATCATACAGGGTTCGATCCCCACCGTCGGCAGCCCTGAAGATGGTTTTCTGTGCTTTCCCATTTTCACACCAGGCAAATTCCGGAGCTGTACCTTAATTAACGACACGGCCGCTTCCTTCCAATTCGTAGGCCTTTCCTATCCCATCATCGCCATAAGACCTATCTGTGTCTGTGCGACGTAAAGCAAATAACAAAAAAATCCATCGAAAGGCAGCACACAGACATTAGAAGTTTAAGGCATGACTATTTACTAGCAACTCCACTGCTCAAATCAAGGAAGAGTTTCCTTAGTTGCACATGAAGCCTTACTCAGTCACCTCCGAACTTCAGGTTACGATTTTGGAAGGTTTGACGGCCTCTGTGTAATAATGTAATTTTGGTCTTTGGTCCAGTAATTTTCTATTCGAAGGTAAAATTATCATCTTTAATTAGCCTCTAACTTCTAATGCGGTGTGCCCTTGTCCCGAGCTGTTTTTACTAGCAATAAGATTGCCGCTGCTAATAATATCTAAAGTAACTTTTGTTTACGAATCTATCAACAGCATTTGAACCCTGTTCCAACATTGTGACGTGAATATTATAACACACGGAATTTGTAAGAAACTCCATAATAAAATATTTGTAAAATCACAATTGTGTCCCAACTAAAACCGTGCACTATTCCATTTAATGATTAAATGTAACAAGATAAGCTGGTACAGACAGGATAAGAGGCTCCGAATTTCCATCGTATGCCACATTAAATTCAAAGATCTTAGTACAGCTTCACAGAATAGTCATTCATGGCTTAAGTAACAACTATCCGTTTATTTATTTTCATTATTTGTTGTATTTTAGGGCATGCTTTTAGTGCCGGGAGTATCCGAGGACATGCTCGACTCACCAAGCCACAGGTCTTTTTATTTGACGCACATGAGTGTCTGGGGTGAGATGATGATAATGTAGGGAGAATCTAAGAAACTATGTCAGCGCATAGCCTTGTCCTGTCGAATAACACTAAGGGGTCTGCTCAAGGCTTGACATCCCTATTCGACACCATCAACAGTGTCATATGCCCTCATTACACGTGAACACTTCAGTGATGTTTGGAATTGAATTCAAGGTTTTTACACGCAATGTAAAGATTAGAAATGGTATATCACCACATTTCCTATGCTGACGATCACATTCTGATGAAGACAATACCTTCCACCTACGGACCATTTGTGGGTATCGCCTGCCAGTCGTAAGAGGCGACTAAAAGGGGCCATAGGGGCTCTCAGCTTGGGAGTATGGGTTGTCGACCATCGGGCCATCAGCTGAGTCTGGCATTGCTTTCACTCACTTGTGCCAGGCTCCTCACTTTCGTCTATGCTATCGAACCTCCCTTGGTCAACTCTTGTTCTTTTCCGACCCCCACGCTATTGGAGCATTCGAGGCCTAGTGAAATGAAATGGCGTATGGATTTTAGTGTCGGGAAGGTCCGAGGACATGTTCGGCTCGCCAGGTGCAGGTCATTCTATTTGACACCCGTTGGAGACCTGCACGTCGTGATGAAGATGAAATGATGATGAATACAACACATACACCCAGCCCCCATGCCAGAGAAATTAACCATCGATGGTTAAAATTCCCAACCCTGCCGGGAATTGAACCCGGGACCCCTGTAGCCAAAGGTCAGCATGCTAACCATTTATCCATGGAGGCGGACGAGGCCGAGTGAGTCTTTCATTTTCACGCCCGTCGTGACCCGATATCTTCATTTTTCGAAATGTCGGACCCTTTCCATTTTTTCCTCTGTTTAGTGTTATATATAGGATGGTTGCCTAGTTGTACTTCCTCTGAAAACAGTAAACAACGCACCACCACTTCCAATAACGGGACCCGAACCGGCTAACTACGGTGTCAGACCATGCGGGCTTCACGCCTTAACGATCATGACCAAGGAGGAATATCTGGTTTATTACACTTTTTTGACGTAGCAAGAAATTGTACTACACTCTTCGGCAGCTGGATGTTCCATAAAGTTACTGGATCGGCCACTCGGACCACGAACGTGAAAGTTAGGGCGGCAACTTTCACTAATAATAAAGTTCATGTTCTGCGGCCGACATAAGTCAAGCCAGTGAATCTCCTAACAAGCAAGACGCAGCCGACAAACTTGTCGCTCTCAGCTTGGAGCAAGCTCTACACATTTATTAAACAGCTGCGGCGACCAGATCGCTCAAGAGTGAATTCTTTTATTCCTGCCCCTGTAGGGTAGACATGTCTTCAGCTTTTAACACAGGTATTTGACCTGTGCCAGTGCCGTCTGAAAATGGAGCTTGACTTTTCTGAGAGAGAGAGTGCAATCCCAATTTGACGGAATTTAATTTTCTCTGGTATTTGATAGGGACTTGACAAAGTCTCGAGTGTTATTTACCAAAGACCGCATGTCTACTTCAAACAGTCCAATCAAGGACTGTTTATATCTTAAGGATTAGAAATCGAAGGTTTCCAGTACGTGGCCTACATTGCAGAGACTGATAAGATAGGCTTGGCTCTTCCAGAGAAACATGAGTTTGATGTCCAGAAATTGCTGTAAAATTAGAGTAGAGAAATGCTACCACTACACTAGAAATGGTGAACTCTTTGGAACAAATTTGGATAGATATAATCCCTAAGTTCTAATCAAGAAGAAAAGATTTCTGTTTTTGTGAGTTATATACCGTGTGCATAGCCTCAGTGCCTCTAGTTTTACGTGTAATACGAGGTATGTTACTTCCATTTATCAAAATTTCACATCCTCTCGACGGGGCATGCAGTTCTCTATATACTTAATCAAATGTAATCATTCGCTGGCGACTATATGACGCCTCTCAATCAAAGTCGTCAGTTATGAGTTGTTGAATGGCTTAAAAAGCCAATTATAGAACTACACTGTTGGCACGTCAAATATAGGTTACAGAATGACCTTGTTGTCCTAGAACCTAGTGATGATTTCTTCTACAATTTTCTCTTCCATGTATGCACTTTCTTTCTCGGACCCGTGCGTTCGTCATCGTTGTTCAAAATATTGTTGGTCCTCATGGAAAATGCCACTAAATAGACCAAACGGACGCTATCCGTACAGTGCTATGGTTACGAATAATAAAGCGCTTACTTTTACTCTTCCATGGACCTTCACTGTACACTTAAAATATCATGAATCGATGATAATTTTGACAAATTATTAACACCTTATTCTGAATTCAAACACTCGACGTAAGATTGGAAAGATCAAAAGTAGAAAAGATTTCCATTCATCATGGAGTTCGACAGAGGTGTGTTTTGTCCTATTTATTTGTCAATTTATATTCGTGGAGGGAAAACACCAACTACCTCAAGGAATAACACTGAGACAGATGAATTAGAAGTCACAGCACCATCTATGCAAGAAGTGATAGAAGCCATGCAGCAACTGATAAACAATAAAGCGCCAGGTATTGATGGAATCCCTGCAGAGTTGTGGAAATACGGAGGAACCACACTACAAGAAGTTATGTATGATCTAATTGTGAGTGTGTAGAATACAGAAGAAATGCCTGAAGACTGGCGCAAAGGCATCATATGCCCAAAATACAAGGAAGGGGATAAGTTGGTATGTAGCAATTATAGAGGGATCACACTGCTGTGTACAGTATATAAGCTGTTCACCTCCATTCTGAAGAAGAGACTAGAACCCCTGGCGGAAGGAATTCTAGGAGAATACCAGGCAGGGTTCGGGAAGGGAAGATCCACTATTGATCAGATATTTACTGTGAAACAAGTGTTGGAGAAGTGTTGGGAACGGGGCATAGATGTGGTACAGATGTTTATCGACTTTCAACAAGCATACGACTCTATTTACAGGGTTAAATTAATGGAGATATTAAGAGAGTTCAAGATACCAGAAAAGCTGGTGCGACTGGTGGAATTGACTATGAGAAATACAATGGTGGGAGTGAAAATTCAGACTGAAGTAGGCAGCTTCTTCGAAGTGAATCTGGGATTGAAGCAAGGAGATGGCTTAGCACCAATTCTATTTAACCTGGCACTAGAATCAGTCATTAGAAAATTAAGGGTGGACACCAGTGGAACACTTCTATACAAAACAGCTCAACTAGTTGGATATGATGACATCAATTTGATGGGAAGAACAACAAGGACAGTTAAAGAAGCATTTGAAGACTTGAGTAGAGAAGGCAAAGAGATTGGACTTAAGATCAATGAACAAAAGACGAAGGTAATGGTGCAGGCTCGGAGATGGAAGTACACAAATGACCAACTTGTCCCTGAAGGATCCAAAGTGGAGGTGGTGGATGAATTTAAATATCTTGGTGTACATCTAAGCAACAAGAATGAGGAAATGGCGGAAATACAGGCAAGAATTCAAGCTGCCAAAAGAGCATACTTCGCAGTACTACCACTTTTCAGAAGCAGAGAAATAAACCAGAGCTTAAAAGTTATGCTATACAAAACCCTCATTCGCAGTATAGTGATGTATGGAAGTGATACGTGGACCCTCCCAAACAAAGCCGTGGAGAAGATGGATTCCTTCGAAAGGAAAATCCTGAGGAGAATTTATGGACCCATATGCGTACAAGGGGAATGGAGAATTAGATATAACAATGAACTATATTCCCTGTATGGGGAGGCACCCCTGTCGCATGTCATTCGAATGAAGAGACTTAAATGGGAAGGTCATCTAATTAGGATGAAAGAACACCGAATCCCAAAGAAGGTATTCTTAGGAGACTTTGGAGGAGGAAGGCCTGTGGGAAGGCCACTTAACAGATGGGAAGATAGTGTACATCAGGACGCAGCACATATCCTCAAGATCCGAAATTGGAGAGTAGCTGCACGAGATCGACAAGTTTGGCGGAGAGCAACTGGGGAGGCCATGACCCGAAAACGGGCCGTCGCGCCATAGGTAAAGTAAGGTAAGGTAAGGTAAGGTAAGGTAAGGTAAGGTAAGGTAAGGTAAGGTAAGGTAAGGTAAGGTAAGGAGGATATTCCTACAATCTCTTACATGAGTTCTAGTAAATGATAACTGCATAAAAAATATCAGCTTTGCTGATGTTACGGTTGTGTTTGCTGATTCCTTGAATGGTCTATAGCAAATGCAACAATTTATTTATTTAGCGTGTGGCTTCACATATACAATACATACATACATGATTTTGGAAAGCAAACTATACCTTTATGTCCAGGTTGTTTATGTAACTAACTGTCCCTATAAACGCACAAACAAAATCACTGATGTCGCCACTGTACTTTCTTTTCGGACACTCGTCGATAATGTGTTTGACGGTCTGATTAGAGGCACCACAATTGCAGTTACATTTAGGAATTATTTTCCATTTGTTGCAGAAATCTGTGCATTCACCATGACTCGATCGGATCCTGTTAAGAGTAGACCATGTTTTACGAGGAACCTGAAATCCAGGTGGCAACGACGAACCAATTTGTGGCAGAGTTACCTTAGGCCTAGTATCTTGTCTTCCTTGCCATTCTTCAATTATATTCCAATTCTTATTGGTAGAATTCGGGACCTTGTGCGATTCAGATGGGCATCAGCGATATCGCCATGTATTGGTAACTGGGGATTACTCATTATTTTCTTGAACTCCCTGGGGAGAGCGTTTTTACGTCGAAGATCTGATGGGGAGATATGGCTGAGGATAGGTAGACAATACGTGGTGTAGACCTTATTATGCCGGTGATGAGACGCATTGTGGTGTTGAGCTGCGTATTGATGAGTTTGGTGTGAGGGCTATTCAGTCAAAATAGGAGCACAGTACTCGGAAGTAAGTGAACCTTGTGGTTTACGTATTAATGGTAATAATTCAAAATGTACATTATCAGCAAGTATCATAGTTCTTCGGGGAGTTAATTCTCAAACGGCACAGATATTGAAAGAGGAAATAATAAGATGTATCTGGGACTGCTGTTAGCTCTGAGTGGAATCACTCAGTTAAAATAAAATCTCGCGTAGATTTGGCACGATAATGCTTCATCTAATTGAACATACAAACTAACCCTCTATTAGTACAGTATTATTTCACAGTTCTTCTATAAGGTATGTACAGTCGAATCACATTATTGTGAGCAACTGCTAGCATCCAGTGTAACCAGCTAGGTGTGCTGGTTCAGTCAAGTAATGATAGACCTTTTGCAGTATTTTTCACAACTGTTAAAGGGTGCGCGGAAGAGGAAGCAGACGGCGATCACGATATACAAGGTGGTCCCACGCAAATTAAATCGGATTGAGGTCATGGATGTCTAGGGACCAGGGAATAACTTTGAAATTTTGATCATGATCTCTCAGCCACGTGCCGACACTTCTAGTCGTGTGGAAAGCCACATCACCGTGCTGGAGAATTCCATCCTTCCGAGGGAAGACAATCATCATGCACGGGTGGGCGCGATCGCTGAGGATGGATTCATAACCAAGTAGACCGAGAGTGCCTTCCACACGAATGATGGAACCTAGTGAATATAAAGAGAACAGTTCCCAGACCATAGCACTGCCCCCACCGCCTTGTGTACGTCCAGCAGTAGTTGCAGGGTGTTGGTTCTCTGAAGTTTCTCGCCGGACACGCTGATGTCCCTCCGTTCTATCCAGTTGAAAATATGCTCGTCGCAGGCCGCTGCCCGTCGTCAGTCAGCGGCGGTTTATTCGCCGTACAGTCGGGAAACTTCCATTCGTTTTTGTCGATGCACCTGCACTAGCATGGATGCACTCTCCCTCCATATATATCGCAGCCCCATTCACAGAAGGGCTCACTGGACTGTTATCGTACAAACGTGTTTGGATGCTCCCTGGTTGATTTGGACGGCGAGGTAGCCTATTGGCTGACCTTCACGCACCTTCGATGTCGACGTTTACATCGGACAGCAACAAGGCGTGGAGCTTCACAGTTTCCACGGCGGTTGTTACTAATGATGGCATTCATCCATTCACGATACACCTTTACCATAGATGCGCATGATCTGTCCACAAGTGCCGCTATTTCCTCTTGACCCGAGCCGAAGGCAATTCCTTTTTGCAAATCCGTTAAATCTTTACCCTTACCCATGCCAGCAAGAAGCGTAATATGTACATCATGCTTGTCGGTCGCATTATATATGTTTTAACAAGCCCAAGTCATGGGCCATACGTCACGGGCTACGGGGAGATGGCACCTCTAGCATATTGTCATAATAAGACAGCCAAAAGCAAGTTATAAGCCTTTGAAATGTAGGTCTATGGTCGTATATTGAAGATTCCCGGACTAGCCACAGCCTATAACAATGAAATGCAGAGGGAACTATATGAAAACATCCGGCACTTGCGAAATAAATTAAAATATGATAATGAGTATAGGCTTAAATGAGTAATTCGAGGAGACATTCTGAGAGCTACAGGCTGCTATAGTTATACTTCGAGAATAAATGGTGGGTAGACGTGAACCTGACAAAAAAGAAGGATTTCATGGCTTAAAAAGTTAAGTACGTACTTCCAGGATGCGTTACTCATTGTTCCGAACTACAGTAAATCAAAATGAAATTGCCATATGAACTGCCAACGTCCAGTAAAGGATGGGCCCTGGCAGGAGAAGAAGGAACTTTCACAAGCCGTGCGCAAATTGTTTTTATTTATTTCGTTTTGTCTGATTATTTTTTAAAAAGTTTAATACTTGTCCACCACCCCATGATACATGACAAGTCCAAGTTAGGAGACATGGAGGTCATAGGGCTAATGACTGAAGCACGGTGAACTATTTCCACATTACTTGTCAAAACGGTGAGACGCTTTGGTGTACTGAATGAGACAATCATTAACTGAGACATCTCCACATTGCAAGTCTCAAAGTATATCCTACGACGTCACGTAAATTCCACCAGTTAGAACCTATCAACACAAATACTTTTCTGTATTCGTTTTATCTTTAAGCTTTAACTGAGTATTCTTGCACCAAAATGAATTATGTGCATATTTCTTTGTTTTCGGTTTAAGAACATTTTCACAGAGAACTTGCATGGATTCTTTACCATTTTCGACAAACTCCGGAGTTTAAGGAGGAATAATTGAAATAAACAATAATTTCGTGTTGTAGTTCTTGTAAGTTAGATCACCGGTGAAGATTGGTGGCGTCCGCCTGGCGTTGGTATGCTGAGGGGTGTCCAGCTCCGTGGCTGAAATCAGCGTCGAGGCCTTAGGTTCAGCGGGTCCTCATTTTTGGTCGGGTATGGTTAGCCGGTGGGCTAGGTAGATTAGCACCTTTTAGCTCGGAGAGAAAAGCAACGGGAAACTATACAACTTTTTATTTCCCTAGTTCGCCTATTCAGTGAAGCCTAGGCTGTTTATAACACCCTATGGTCGAGATATTGTGGTTCCAATTAGCGTCCGGGATGAGTACTAAACTGACATCTATGAATTCGCTATGGATGTACATTTGAAATCCAAAGAGTACCTAAATTTTATCACGTGATGTAAACTCACTGAACTAAAATGTTTTTTTCTTAACGTTAAGCAATTTTTAAGCAGAAAGGTTTTAGGTGACGTTGCCTGGTTGAAACTTCAACTTTCCAGATCTACAAATTTGACTATGTTTAGTTTACAATTCGTTTTTCACTTCCTTCTCTTTAATTTTACTATTCAAATAATAATAATAATAATAATAATAATAATAATAATAATAATAATAATAATAATAATAATAATAATAATAATAGATGATGTACCGTATTTATTCTTTACTACGTTTAGAAGATTACTGACTAGAAATTATTCGGTCTTTCGGCTTGCTTATATTTTAACCAATGTATGGAAAGCTGTGGTTTACAAACATTTATAGGAGAGAAAATATTTCATAAGTTGATAGCATTCAGGGACCAGTTGTGTGAGTTTTCACATTGGTTTACTCAATTCTTGGTTCCTAGATTTGTGTAATGTGTCCCTGAATCTCGCCAGCTAATAAACTAAGGACATTTTATTCTCAGACAAGTTGCGTGGTAATGAGAAGCCACTGAAACAAAATCAGAGGAAAGGCCTTGGAGCCGTTGTTTTACTTCCATTGTGGCTATATTTCTATCATTCTTTTTTCAGAGGATTTCTTTTTGCTCTTTCATCGAAGTTGCTATTCTCGGTGCTTCGACTGATCGTCTTCATCAACTTGTATTTTCTAAATCTTGGATCTAAGGAAACCCTGCTTTGGAAGTTTTCTTTTGTGATTAATGCCAATTTTAGGTTGTTTTGCCGAAGTATTTAAGCTGTGATAGTCATTCGAAATTTTGTATTACTTTTCCATTTAATGATTATTTAAAAACGTATTACTATTGTTTCTAATCTCCTTCGTACTTATGGTAGGCCTAATCGGTAATGGAGTACGGTAATGCGGAGAATGCAGAACACTTACTGAATTGAAAACGAGCTTTCCGAACACGGCACGCTCCTGTAGACCCTATTTGAATATTTCTCCATTACTGGCGAGCGTTACTCTCTTAGATGAAACAGAACCCTGATAACGTCCCCGGAACTGCTGCACGACTTCTGAATACTTGACAAGGGGTGAGATCCTTCGGTCACGTTCATCTAATATAGTCTACATATAAGAATGTTCGATCAAATTTTCCTCGAACGTGAGGACGTATCTCCACAACTATAAATGCATCCAAATATCTCTTCTTTGTTTTAAATGAATACATTGAACCTTCCTACATGCAAAACTTAGAGGGGAAAGTTCGAAATTGCGACCTTGACAAACCATCTTCCAAACTGGTACTTGAATTATACTTACTAAAAAACGGAGACTGATATTATTAATATATTATTATTATTGGTGTTAAAAGAGAACAGTGAAGGTGACATGCAGAAAAGGCTATAGACTTTGTCACGCAATTTAAAAAATTAGAGGAGTTGTGCCGATCACAGAGCTAGCCACTAGGTTAGTGGTGTAGAATACGTATTTTAGACACCACGCCCATTCAAACCTGTTCAATCTGTCGAAACAGTAATCGTAACACATGTAATAAACCCGTAAAATGACACTAATAAACAAAGAACGGTATGTTTCGTTCTACAAGAACATCCCCACATTCTACCATATCACTTTTAACCATACGTATAGTGTGACATTTTAATAGGAAAATTCGTAAAATACAGGACCAAATATGATAGTGTGTCAATTGGCTGTCTATGGAATTACTAGGAAAGGGATTAATAGCCTCATAGATAGAACAAAATCGACCGTGAGCCATGCATTTGGTATGTCCTAGTCTGGCGTGAATAATGTTTTTGTTTTTACGCCCCACTAATTAATTTTGACGGTTTTCGGAGAGGCCGAGGTGACGGAATTTTGTTCCGTAGGAGTTCTTTTACGTGCCCGTAAATCTACCGACAGGAGGCTGACGTATTTGAGCAACTTCAAATACCACCGGACTGAGCCAGGATCGAACCTGCCAACTATGGATTAGAAGGCCAGCGCCTCAACAGTGTGAGCCACTCAGCCCGGCTGGCTTGAGTAAATTGACCTTCAAAATTTAAGAAAGGATTCCCAGACGTTAATTAATAAGGCCTCCCTCTGGCAGAATGCACTTAAGTATTATGATCTGAAATTTTTACATGATTGGCTTACACGATCTTTCAACGGAAGGACGGTCATCAAGGCTGATAAGAGTGAAATTGACTCTCATGAAATATATTAGTACGGATGGCGAAGATGAAGTATGATTTTGTTTTTCTTTAAAAGGAGTTGAGATTTCACTGAAATAGAGCAGAAACAATTTATGTAGTTTAATATTTTGTATGTATGTTGGGTATTCAGCCCGAAGGCTTGTTTGATCCTCCAGTTCCACCAACAGATGTCGTAGATAGCCTAGTCGTCTCTGAAGAGGCATACGAGAGAAATTAGGAGTGAGGTGGTTTCTGGTTGCTTTCCTCACCGAGTCAGAAATTGCTATTACATATCAGACTGCTAAGCCCACTGAAGTTCATGCAACAACCGACCCTAAGAGTGATATGTTCACACCATTCATAACAAGGACTGGCTGCAAAGGGAATGGTATTACTAACATCGCTCATACCTCGGTCACTTACATGTCAGAGCCAAGGATGAGGCAGGCAAGACAGTGAAAGTAACAAATTTATTCTAGCCCATACCAGAAGACATAAACACTACATCCCGCCTGCAAAGGCATATTAAGTTAATTATTTTAATCTGTAATAAAATATACGTTGGAAACTACACGTTAATATTGCAAGATTTCTCTGAAATGCTACGATATTGTTGTGAAAGCGCCAAGTGGAGAGACATACAGGGTGTATCAGAACTATATTAATAAAAAATTCAGGGATGTTCTTCGTGTCACGTTAAGAACGATGGTGTAATCGGATCGGCGGAGAACATTATTCTTTTCTAGAAAGTGAGATTACTTTGTTACTTGCGAGCGCGCGATTCAAACTGAGGAACTTGCTATTCCAAAGAGTCAGCCGCTACCTGTTGCTGTACATCAGAGGAGGGAAGGGAAAGGAGGGAAAGTGGGAAGTGGGATAGAGAGGTAACGGTCGGTGTGAATGCACAAGTTTCGCGTAGTCGTTTCCCAGCCCCAGTAGGCAGTGTACAGTTTGTTCTGTACAAATTGACTACTATACGAACCACGTACCAATAATACAGGCAACTTTCCAGGTCGTTCGTGACTCACCACACATCCTGAACAGAGTCTTAAGATAACTACTACATCGTTGTGAACTTAGTCGCTTCCAATAGTGCTCTTCGGCAGAAGCTTGCCGCCCTATGCATTCGCGTCTAAGGAACCATGATGGTGATGATGAGTATGATGAGGAGATCCAAGCTAGGACATAAGAGCACGGTTGTTAGGCCAGAAGGTTTTCCTTGTTCGTTCATTCAATATGTCTTCGTAATGTAAGTCATTAAATATGTTCAGTATTATCAGAACAGTAGAGGTTTGAGAAGGAAGAGTGGTGAATTCTATGTAAACTTAGTTGAGAAAAATTTTACCTGGTGGCACTAACCGAAACATGGCTGCACAACCCCATCCATAGTTCATTAAATTTCGATGACAGGTATGTAGTCTTCAGAAAATTACCGTAATAAGTCATTCACTCGTAAATGTCTAAGTGGAGGTGTCCTGCATGCAGTTGACAGTTAGTATAAAGCCGTTGGATATTGACAAAGTAATAATTTGTGTAAATGTTAACATTAGTAATTGTTTTACTGTATTCATATGTGTTGTCTACTGTCTACCGGGCACGAAAGTGGATGAGTATGATGATTTCTACACGTGAATAGAAACTAATACGAAATTACCTCATGCATTATTCATAATTTTCGGAGACTTTAATATTCCACAAGAAAATCCTACCAGTATGTCACTACCTGAGTGTCGATTGTAGATGATGATTTAAAATGTTATGAGCTTGACAGACCTCAACGATACGAATAGGGTTCCGAACAAGAATGGCCGAACCTTTTATCTACTCTTGTCGAGCATATCATGTGTGTCAGTGAACAGAAGTATCGAGTCTCTTTTGCCAGGGAATAAACATCATCTGCCGTTACATACTGACATGATATATGTTTCTGGCAGAGAGAAACTGAGCCCCTTGAAACTCAATGGGACTATGTATACAATTTCCGTAAGACTGAATTACTGTACAGAGAACTAGCTGATACTGATCGGCGTATGTTATTAATATATTACGACGTAGATCATACTTTGGACTATTTTTATTCTATTATTTACCGCATTTTAAATAAAAGTGCCTATGGCACCAAGGAAACAATTTATCCACCTTGGTTTAAATAAAAAATATGAAGTGGAACTCATGTCATCATAAAGATATAAAGGAAGGAAATACAAATAGGTAGTTTCACCAAGCCTAATTTAAAGAAATTCGCGGGGTTTTAAAACGGGATATCACGTTAGCGTATAAATATAATATGCAGAAATCTGAAAATGAGATCGGTAAAAGTATCAGTAACCTCTGTGCAGTGGATAAAAGTAAAAGCAGATCCTCAGTTCAAACGATAATGAATCACAGTGGACAAATATTTGATGATTATAAGTCGATAGCTGAGGGTTATGGGAGTTAGTTTTCCTCTGTCTCTTCTCAGAACTGTGTGAAGTATGATGTCTTGGTAAAGCAGGATTTAAATACAAAACTTGGTTGTTTTTTATGTTCTAGAATTGACCATATTCGACGTTAAAACGCTGTATATAAGATGAAGCCCACGAGATCTGCAGATCCTGACTTTATTCCCCCATAATAAAGGGATATGGTGAAGTATTATATTACCCGTTATGCATTATATTCAAACTTTGCCTTCGTATCGGAGTATTTCCAGCCAGATGGAAATTTACGAAAATCAAATTTATAAATCTGAAGACCGGTGAGTTTAAGTAATCATAGGCCTGTTGCAATCGCCGCTGCTATTGTGAAGGTATTTGAGCAAATCTTTACCAACGCAACTTCCAGCATGTTTAGTTTACTTTAAATAGCTCTCTGCATGGTTTTGTACCCTAACGATCTACCGTAACGAATTTGAAGGAATGCACTCATAGAATATTAATTCCCATGGACGATGGGGGTCAAGTGGATGTGATTTATTCTAAATACAGGTAAGTGTTTGTACAGTGGATCAAGACATTCTTTTACGGAAATTAACCTATTGTGGATTTTCTAAAGGGATGTTGAAATTGTTCGCATCATACCTCCATAATCGCCATCCATATATTTTCTACATGGGATATGACACATCTACATACTGTATTACAACCAATCTGGGGTTCCGAAGGTTAAAACCTTGGCCCATTGTTATTTTTGTTGCTGACCAGTATCCTTCCATTGTGTATAACTCACTGTAATATTCTACTTTCCGCCGATTATGTAAGGATTCTTGACACAATGCAATCACTTCATGATTCCAGAAAGCTACAGGAAGACCTTGCTATTGTTTTAGAACCGAGGAGAGTAAATCGTCTGCACTTCAGTATTTAAAACATTCTCTGTTATTACATTTACAATCAGGCTGCCACCCCCCCCCCATAGTATAGGGGTAGCATGCCTGCCTCTTACCCGGAGGCTCCCGGTTCGATTCCTGGCTAGGTCAAGGATTTTTACCCGTACCTGAGGGTTGGTTCGAGGTCCACTCAGCGTACGTAATTACAACTGAGGAGCTAACTGACGGTGAGATGGCGGCCTCGGTCTAGAAAGACAAGAATAAGGGACTAGGGGATCCATCCCACTGACCACACGACACCTCGTAATCTGTAGGTCTTCGGGCTGAGTAGCGGTCGCAAGGTAGACCTTGGCCCTTGCGGGCTGTTGCGCCATGGGGTTTGGTTTTGTTTTTTTTAGAATTTGATCCGTTAATAACGATTATAAGATAAAGTTACCTTAGAGATAACAGCGATAACTGACATTTCTTCAGTACAAAATCACGGGAATTTACTCGAAGTATGACAGATATATCGATATGCTCACGTTATAACCAATAGAGTCAGCTTTGAATATGGGATTTCAAATTCGTATGCCCGTGCAGTGAATTCTGCCATGGACTTGGGTATAATATTTGATTCAAAATTAACTTTTTCCCTCAGATAAATGCTCTTGCTCTAGCATATAAAATGTTAGGTTTTATCAGAAGATGTTCCCAAGATTTCACTAACACGAATGGTATTAAGCTATTGTTCAACTCATTTGTAAGAAGCAGACTGAAATATGTTACCGTTATTTGGAATCCTTGGCACTCGAAGTACAAAGCGGCTTTTGAAATGGTGAAGAGTAAGTTTTTGAGATTCTTTCAGTACAAAATCACGGGAATTTACTCGAAGTATGAAAGATATATCGATATGCTCACATTATTTGGATGTAAGACTAGCCAGCTAGACGAAAGGTAATAGCTCGTTTGACGATCTATAAGTTATTTAATAACCTTGTTTATAACCAATATTTAATTTCAGAATATAAATTACAAGTTCCTGTCCCTTCTATGCGTCTTAAATTCATTTTAATCCACTTACCACGATGTAGATCTCCACATCATAAACATTCATCTTTGTTAAACTGCTTTAAAACATATCATATCTGTTGTGTTGTGTAAGACACTGACATAAGTTCATGTACATTAAATTTCTTTAAATCGTATTGCAAGTTTGTAAATTAAATTATAGATATAGGTTCAAAGATATTGTTTTATGTATGACTTTCTATTGCAAGTTTAATGAGTTTTCGCCTTTCCGAAATTCACATGTAACACTGACGTGCACATATTATCGTTACGCTTAAACAAGACTTAGTACTGTTACTGTATATTGAGCTTATTTAACGCCACTATAACGAATGTAACTTGTTTACAACCTGCTTTACATTGCACTGACACAGAGAGGTCTTATGTGACGATGGGATAGGAAAGGCCAGGATTGGGAAGGAAGCGACCATGGGCTTAATGAAGGTACAGAATCAGAATATTCCTGGTGTGAAAATGTGAAACCATTGAAAAACCATCTTCAGGCCCGCTGACAGTTTAGAACCCACTATCTCCTGAATCCAAGCTCAGAGCTGCGCGGCGCTTACCGCACGGCGACTAGGTTGGTAGTAAATTATTCATATAGTTGTAAGTATAGAGATTGCAATTATGTACTTAAGTATCTTGTGTATTCTAATGACCATGTATACATGATGTGTATGAGTTTTCTAATTATTGCATTTGTATATGTCAGAAACACAATAAATAAATTAATAATGTGCTTCGGAGACTACGCATGAATCGAAAAGGACAAGTCGTTCAGTGACTTAAAAGAGAACGTGGGCTATTACGAAATATCTAGGGCAACAAATGGGTTGACAGGCAGGTTCGATTAAGGTCCAACAATGAAGTACACGGCAAGATAGAACAAATAACAACATAAATTGAAAAGAGAAGACTGCTGTTCCGTATGAACACGAGCGGCTCACGAAGAAAATCTGGAGTTCTCTGAATCTGAAGGCATCCAGGTTAAAATGGTTCTAAGAATGTGAGAAAGATCTGCGAGAGATGGGCATCGCGGAAGATAAAGTAAATCACCGGGATAGTTTCAGGAGGATTGTGAAAAGTCATCATGGCTTACGATGGAGTCAGAACCAAGAAGACGGACAAGAGTGAAAGAGGTGATTGAGGGGATGAAGAGATACTGGCAGGACGTCACAGCCAGCAAACGAACAAGATCTACTAGAAACTGAATATGAGACTGGTTCTTTACATGCAGGCACTAGAGGCTCAATTCAGATGTTAAAATACTATATATAATTAAGCAAAGAGGTCATTAAAATGCATTATGAATTATTTTTCCACATAAATGACCAAACATGCAAACATGAACGGAAAGAGTAGTTACTTGGAACCGGAAATTAATGAAATGTGTAAGTAGGGCTTACTCAATTCGAGCTATGTCCTAAATTCCTATAAAAATATGCGTTTTCATGCAAGTCTTTACTCTAGTTATATGTGTTATGATAAGTGTTTCAGCAGAGTGAAAGACTTGTTGTGTTGACTGAGTCAACACTGAAAAAGTATGGCTTCCTTCTTAACAAGGTACTTGGGACAGAAATGAAGTACTGTAGACGAAATTAGATGTAACAACAATCATTTCAAAAATACTATGACTATTGACGTCCGAAACGGGGGAGGAGCCTACGTTCAGCTGTTTCCAATATGGCGGCGAGATAGTGACGGGAAATAAACACGACAGTGATCGGGTGTGCGTCTGTAGGATTTATTAAATGTTCAAAATGTCTTTGGTGTCGTATGCGCAACTGTTGAGAGTTGTCGGAGATTTCACGCGTCCATTAGTGGAAGGGGAAGAAATATTCAAGCGTAATTACTTGATATGTGTAGGTAAAAAGTTTGAAACAGAAGATGAAACTGGTGTTGTAGCGCTGTGTTTACAATCATCCCACATAGATTCAAAACCCCACAAAGTTAATGTTGTCTTGAACAAAGGGAGTGAAAATGTGAAGTGCAACTGTACATGTAAAGCGGGTTTGTTAGAGAAATGTTACCGTTGACACGCTAACGCACCTTAACAGTTAAGCTACTGTAATTTTCCACTATTAGAAGTTATGGAGTAATTTCTTGTTGATTTGGTCCATGCCAAAGCTTTAGCCAGGTGACGGGGGAGTTACCTGTCTTGTAAACTGTAATCTTGGGGAAGAAATAAAATAATAATTCTACTAAGTAAATGTTGTAAAGCAAATAAATCCTAGGCTTTATACAGGCTTTTGTTGGAACAGCCCACATCCTAATCTTAACATTCTTCCATTTTTACCATCAGCACAAAAGTTAGAACTTAGAACCGACAATAGTAAGTATAAAATGTATAACTACCTACAGAATATGCTGAGCAAAGTTTGAAAATTATCATTCAAGAGTAGTATAACCTCTACAGTCACAGCTGTTTGGGGTTGAAGAATACTTAGTTTGTCCAATTCTACCAAATAATTAGGTTATGGCTTCTAATTTATGATGACAGGGCGAGTTGGCCGTGCGGTTAGGAGCGTGCAGCTGTGAGCTCGCATCCGGGAGATAGTGGGTTCGAACCCCACTGTCGGCAGCCCTGAAGATGGGTTTCCGTTTCCCAAATGCTGGGGCTGTACCTTAATTAAGGCCACGGCCGCTTCCTTCCCGTTTCTAGACCTTTCCTGTCCCATCGTCGCCATAAGCCCTATCTGTGTCGGTGTGACGTAAAACAAATAGTAAAAAAAGCTAATTTATGATGGCAAAATACTACATATTTTCTTTCATTGAAAGAAGTATTTTATAGGCAATTTAAATGCAGTGCTTAATTACTACCAGTTAAAGATATTACTCACACGTAGATAGTTAATTTACTGCCTGCTGTTACACATATGAAAAAGTTTACAAAGAGCGGATTACATGCTATGTGCGGCACAGAAGTATTAGGCTACAAGTTAACAGTATTTTTGATGTAGCTAAATCGTTGTGAATACAAATTAGAGACAATAACTATCAATGAGTACAATAAACAGTACCGGTACCTACGCTGTGTAAAGAAGTCGTCTTCACGAGAATGCAGACTGCACACTGTTATGTATCGCGTAACGCGTTTTCCAATTGACAGCGCGGAAGCCCATCTTTCTCTCTGAACCTTTTGTACAGGAAAGTAGTGAAGAGATTTCGCATCCGTTTTATACGATTTGCAACCGTATACAGAGCAGTACCTCCTCAAATTTGACAATTTTCTTTCTGTTTCCATCACGACGTCAATGCTTCGCCATGTAAATAAAGCTCACCAGTCACTATGTTGCAGCTTCAACATTCTACCGCGTGGCTGCGCCATACAACTTTTCTGACGTCAATAGATTTAGGGGTATAGAAGCAAAACTCACATTCTCCAGTTTTGTTGTTGCTGTTTATGCTGCCGGTATATTACGTTACGTGTAGATTTATGTTCTGTAGCATAATGGGCATCATTTCCAATTAAACATGTGCAGCAAAACTAAAATATTACTTGTATAAAATCATTGTGAAATTCTGGGTTGGTTGTACAACTTATATTGTCAGATCCCTCGCACGAAGGGAACTCACAATCTACATTTCCACAAATCTTGCTGCTACACTTGTTTCCGAGTGCAATCTGAGTATCCCGTTTTTACGTTGGGTTACAATTTATGTCAGATAAATAGGTCTCTAAAACAAGTGTTATAATGGAAGGAAATACAAAGCCATAGAATCCAGAGGTCGGATGAGGAGCAGATATCCATCTAACTGGGAAAGAAAAGAAATAGCGTATGGCTTTTAGTGGCGGGAGTGTCCGAGGACATGTTCGGCTCTCCAGATGCAGGTCTTTTGATTTGACTCCCGTAGGCGACCTGCGCGTCATAATGAGGATGAAATGATGATGAAGACGACATATACACCCAGCCCCCGTGCCAGAGAAATTAACCAATGGTGGTTAAAATTCCCGATCCTGCCGGGAATCGAACCCGGGACCCCTGTGACCAAAGGCCAGCACGCTAACCATTTAGCTATGGAGCCGGACACTGGGAAAGAAAGAAGGCTAAACAAATGAGGTGGATTGGAGGTGCATATTATTGCTCTGGAGGTGGAGTATAATGAAAAGTTTTTACTATGCACCGTTTCTGCTGTTACATGTTTTGTATTTGCTTTCTTCCAGACATTCTTCAAAGAGGTCCCAAAGTTTCAGAATGCAATCACGGACATAAAGCCTTCTTACGTCGTACAATTGGAGTTCAAGACTTTCGCAGGATTCATGAGAGATTCTAGTCTCATTAGGACAAAGCTTCAGGAAACAACTATATTTTAAATTTTACATAGTCTGTCAGTACGAAAAAAAAAGAGGCCCACCACAGGAACATACATACACTGATGTTCACAAAAACCAGAACACCTTGAAAGACTAGAGATAGGAAGTTCATATTCACTGGACATGTGCATTAGTATGATTTGAAGAAATGATTAGCATTTAAATCATGTCGGCCCCGAGATTCAAGGTCCACATCGATATCTCGGCGCACCACCATCGACTGGTAAAATGTGCCTGCGGCTCTCGTTGTCGCTATAAACCAAAGGTAATAGAACAGAGTGACTTGATCAGACGTGCAGGATGCCTCGCAGATGTATGTGAAAACCGTACAGTCAAATAAGTGAGTTTGAAAGAGGGCGCATTATTGGCATGAGAGAACGTGATGTATCCATCCGGGAAATTGCTGTTCGTGTGGGACGAAGTGTGCCGGCAGTGTAACGAGTGTGTACAGAATGGTTCACAGAGCGTAGAACACGGCGAGATGGGTCTGGTCGTACCACCCAGACCACCCCCCGAGAAGATCAACAGCTCATCCGAATAGCATTGCAGGACAGATCTGCGTCCTTCTCGGCTCTGGCGCAACAGTGGAACAATGTAACACATCGTACACTGTCAGGAGTGACAGTCCGTCGCCGTTTATTACGGCCTGGTTTACAGGCGCGTCCTCCACTTGTACACCTACCTTTGACTAATTTGCATAAACATGCTAGACTGCAATGGTGTACAGAACAACGTCACTGGGGACAGGAATGGCAACAGATAGTATTTTCAGTCGAATCCAGGTTCTGTTTGTTAGAAAATGATGGCCACATTTTGGTTCGCCGCGGACAGGGGTGAGGCATCATATTGACTGCATTTGCACAAGATATACAGCGCCAGCTCAAGGCCTTATGGTGTGGGGTGCTGTTAGGTACAACCATAAATCACAGTTGGCGCGTGTTCAGGGCACTGTGACCAGTTTGATCTACGTGAATGACATCCTGCGACCCGTAGCCATACCCTTTCTGCACGTCACCCCAGACGTCATATTTCAGCAGGACAATGAGCGACCACATATTACGGCACGAACACGTGCCTTCTTGCCACAGGATGTCAGAATGCTGCCCTGGCTGCCCGATCACCGGAATCGAAAATGTGTGGGATATGGTGAAATGACGAGTGCGGCGCTGTGACCAAATGCCAATCACCAAAAATTGAACTGTGGAACCAGGTGAATGCAGGATGAGTGGCTATACCCCAAGACGACATTCGCGCCTTATAGGCGTCGATGCCACCACGCATGAAACAAGTTATCAGTGCCCATGGAGGACGAAGTGCCTACTAGCCAACAGGACACATGTTGAACATAGGTGACTGAAATGCTAATCGTTTCTGCAGAACGTACTAATGAACATGACCTGTGAATATGAACTGCCTATCTCTAGTCTTTCAGGGTGTTCTCTTTCTTAAGAATATGAGTGTACATACATACATACATACATACATATTCACTATAGACACGTATGCCTTTCAGCATTCAGTCTCCCACGCTGTGGCCACTCTAGTTTTAAAAATCATCCATCAGGTAGCAGCACCCGTCACGTAGCGCCACACCGAACTTGCTCAGCGCACACACTTCAAATCTCCTGCACTGTGACTTCACACACTCAACAGCCAATCGACGCTTGGTCTCGTATTCCCCCTAATGACCTGCCGTTATATAATATTCTTCTCATGCTGTCATAGTAGTAGTAACATACTTCGTCAGAATTCAGATGCTTTGGCATAACTTCTTCTCCTGCTGTCATCGTACAGGTAGCATTGATCTGATCACTAGCATGACCCCACATAAGGGCGAGGACTCATTCAAACTCATACAGTTATGAAAACAAAATGGCCTGTAGAGTTGGTTGTTGTTAGAAATATTAGGTCATCATCCTTCTATAGTAATGTAGGATACGTGGCATCCAGTTATCCTAAAAAGTAAGCTGCTCATCTACAACATAGTCATCTACTCAACAAAATTACGCCACATACTCTTGGGTCCTGGGAGAAGGCAAGCGAAACGACATCCTATTGCCTCACGGTATTAGAGGTGTTTGAACACTGCCGCCATCTTGCGCATTTGGTACTGCGCCGGCTGACCCAGTCTTAGCCCCATAAGACCAACATATAGCGGCGATCTGGCGCATTTGATACTGTTCCAGCTTGTCCTATTCTACCCTATTCCCTGGCACGCCTCTGCAGTGGTGCCTAGGCCATCTATAACAGCTAATACTGGAGCTGTTGAGGATTCAACCAGCCTTCGTGCTGAAGACTGAACATGCATATACAGAAAATTTACGGCTTCTCTCTGAACAAACTTTGATACAAAACAAAAACCACTTATAAAAGACCGATAACGTTGAGTGTCGTTCATTTCGATTCATGTCGCTCATATTTCAATATAGTTCACGTAATTCTCAGAGTCCTGCGACTGCCGAACGCTGATTGAGCAAACGCTAATTCTCTTTCTGTCGCTTCCAGTCTACACATTTTGTCATGAATGTCACGATTTTATTACTGATCTAAACTAACTAAATATCCAATGGAGAATCTTCGCTTGTATGAAATATGCTCCAATTTATCACACCCAATCGCTTTTCACAAGTGGAGTATTCTTATTACTGTTGTCAAAGCCAATGTCATTGAATCCTACGACATCCTGATATACGTCAGTTGTTTTTAATCGTTTGGGTGATAATAGAATTCGCAAATAGTAAAAATAAACTTACAGTAAATTACAAAGTTGGTAAATAATTTAACCAATAATCTATGAAATGTTAATCAAATGTGTGTTCCACCACACTATGTGCATGCAAGCGTAATGAGATTTAAATTTTATAAATTATCGTATCTGGGTCTAGAAGTATGTTGCTTGAAAGGATAATATATAGCTCAACGTGGCTTTGAAAGCTCGGCACTAGACTAGATGAAGTAAGCGTAGAATTTCTTAATCATCACCGAAGGAAAGGCAGGATTAATTCCAATAGACGATGTTATACAGGCTAAATCCAGCACTGTCACGTTACCATGGAAGAGGCACGGCCTCTCTGGGAGGGTTTCCATGGTGACCAGAAGTTACAAACCTCTCCACACGAGGCAGCGTACTCATGAAACGTGGATTAGCGTTGCTCTGTTATTAATTAGAAGAGAGCTTGCGGGCTGCAAGTGAAGTGCCCCTAAAACGACCATCATAACATGTTACAAGTGTTCTAGGGTGAGTAGAAATACATACGTACATACATACATACCGAGCAAGTTGGCTGTACGGTTAAGGGCGCGTAGCTGTGAGCTTGCATTTGGAATATAGTGGGTTGAAACCCCACTTTCAGCTGCACTGAAAATAGTTTTCAATTGTTTCCAACTTTCACGCCAGGTTCACGGCCACTTCTTTCTCTCTCCTAGCCCTTTCCTATCCCATAGGATATAAATATAAATGGTTTTGGAAGTAAGGAGAAATGAGGAAAATTACAAGGAATTTGAACCCATCGAACAAGTCAGCTAAGGGTAACATCATAGCAAGCATAATTGGAAGTAACGAAATGTATGGGTGTGTATACGTACTTTAAGATAGAAACAGCTTCCCAAAAGGACATTCCAGGAACCGTAAATGAACGTGGGGAATGTAAACGTAGACGCAAATTAGGATGATATCTTGGAGAATTCGAATTATAAGACGGATTTTATCAAAAATACTTCATGTACAAGAATAAAATCTGAAACCACTGTTCTTCGGAAGATAATATATTTCATGTTGAAGAGGCTTTTGGATTAACTCAGCAAGGATTCAAAGATTGAAGACAGTGCAGGATATTTCTTCAGTTTTTATCGAATTAGTAAAACAGAGGCGTAGAATCTTAGCCAATGGTGGTGTCAAATCGAAGTTGGGTGAACCCAAATAACACCACATTTCTTTAATATTCCTGTATTTCTGGTGAACGCAGACTGGCGTTCCATATTTGTGGAATACCATAGGCTAACAACGTTATGATGTACTTCATAAGACTGCACACATTATCACTAAAGAGAAATTCTCGGAAAAGCTGTGAATACTACAATTTTGCTGCTCGCTCAGAGACCTACAATGTGGCCTATGACTAAGTGCTATATCCTTGCACACTGTACCCTGAGGAATACATTTTGTTTCTAGTTTCAGAGTGAAAGAGATTATATTAGCAAATGCCTGCCAATTAATGTTATATGAATTAGTAACGTTTGACATAATAACAATGTCCTAGTCTTGCCATGCATTACCCTGCTATTGATTCCGTCCGGATGTAATTATTATTTATAGTTTGAATATTATCTTTGTTAATAGGATTTAAAGAAGCTGTTTTTCTATGATACCTTGTGAAAATGGTCAAAGTATGCCGTGTCTGAACAAACCACGAAGTCTCTTGCATGAGTGGAAGATAAAGGCTTCATCTCTTCCCTCTGGGATAGGTTAGCTCTAGGTCCGGCCATCATAGACCCCATTAAAAACCAGAAATCCATTTCTAGTGTAGGTTGCGTCACGTCCGGAACCATTGCTTCTCCAGAAATTGTAGTCACGTTTCTAAATTTCCTTTTGGAGCTTGGAGCCAAAGTTCTTGGAACCGAAGCAAACACGCCTTTACACTCTCGGCTTGGCAGCCTGCAGAATGGACATGACTATGGAGAAATTATCGGTTGACGGAATATATGTGTTTTATCCTTATCAACCTTTCCTACAGAACCACCCTCAGTGAAAAATTCCGGTAGCTACTGATCCTCGATTCCCTACATAATGGGTAAGCTCCTGGCTAAGATTGGTGGTAATCGAGTATTTGGAAAGGGATAGCTCCATGTAATTGTCCTTCTAAACGCAATAGAGTACTATGCGGTAATCATCCTACTTACTGCTGCGTCTCGGCAGTTGAAATTGACCTCAAAGGAAAAAGAAAACTCCTTCATTACTCATTATCATATCTTTGTACGGTACAAATACAATAGGTCTCCAGGTAGAGAGGTAAATAAACAAATATCTAGAAGCAACTTCGACACTTTTGATGTAAACTCCGCCAAAAGATCAAAATAACTAACCAAGAGGGAGGAATAAATTACTGGTAGGACCACAGAGTACTATTTAAAAATGTACTTGGAATTGCAATTTATCCATTAGCAGGAATATTCGACCCGGAAACACATTCATCTGGGTGTTGTTATGCATTTTCGCTATGAAGATGAGAAGGATATAGTCTGGGTTAGTCTTTGCTACATGTCAGGTGTTATAATGTCCTCATTTCGTTTCTGTGAATGGATCTTAGTAAACGTCTTCTGACGTACAGTTCTGGTACGTTCGCTCCAATTTAGAATTTCAGCTATAGTCAGGCCAAGGTATCTTACCGTTTCACTGTTGGGGAAAATGTTATCGTTCATTAACAGAAGGAGAATAAACGTAGTTTTGATAACGCGCAGCAGATTCCAAGAACTGGCCATGACTGATTGCATTTTTGATGGGTATTCGCTTACAGTAGGTGTTTCAAGACAGCATTTATGGTTTGCAGTCTATCTTATAATTCGCTTATTTTGAAGGTCATCTCCACAGATGTGATAATGTGATGTGATGTGGTTTTAGTGTAGAAAAGTGTCAACGATGTACTAAGAAAATATAGTGGTACTAATACACTACCCTGTGCAACCCCTACTTTCTGAACCGTTGCAAAACCGCACTAGATAGTTGGCATTGACCGTTGTCATCTGCTGTTATCCATTACCACTACCATTCAATTCAGGTATAAAATGAAACTTTAGTTTTAAGGAGCCAAAGGAGTAAGACTCCACTTTTTACCAACTAGCTGCTATAAGTCTATTGTGTTAAAAGCACCACTGGAGTCGAACAGTGTTAGGATTGTCACATGCCGTTGTTCCAGGGTGAGTGTGATGTCTTCTGTCACTTTAAAGAAAGCGATTGCAGTACTCTACCCCTTCTTAGAGACTTATCTTAAGTGGTCAAGGAGATATTTATTTATTTATTTATTTATTTATTTATTTATTTATTTATTTATTTATTTATTTATTTATTTATTTATTTATTTATTTATTTATTTATTTATTTATTTATTTATTTATTGCAATACTTCCGGTCCTGCGGTCCATTTGTAGCGTACCTGCCTCTCATCTGGAGGCTCCGGGTTCGATTCCAGGCCAGGTCAGGGTCTTTTGCCTGCACCTGAGGTTTGGTCTGAGGTCCATTCAGCCTACGTGATTACAATTGATGAGCTATCTGACGGTGAGATGGCGTCCTCAGTCTAAATATCCAAGAACAATGGCCGAGATAATATTCGTCGCACTGACCATGCGTCGCCTCGTAATCTGCACGTCTTCGTCTTGAGTAGTGGTCACTCAGAAGGCTAAGACCCGTCACGGCTGTAGTGCCATGAGGTTAAGTTTGGCTCGCAATAGTTTCTCGTGAAGAAGACTTTCTAGAAAATGCCGGTAGAATAACGGTGCAATAATTAGAACAGAGTTAATGATCGCGTCTCTTTGGTACTGGAATAACACTTGCGCCTTTCCAGAGAGATGGGAAGGTTTTGATTTGTTATGATATTAGTTGAATATAGAGTATGTGCGGCATCAGGAAGAATAAAACCCCTAATATTACGGATGAAATGTATAGGGATGTCATTCCCACTAGCGGCTTTATATTTAATTATAAATCACTTTGTTGCCAGAAACGGCTTAGAAAGAAAAAATGGGCGGTTATGTGATGAGGTGAATTATTGATATGCATTTATGTCTGGCTGCTTAATTGGATTAGGCCATACTCATTAGTAGAGCCCGGATTTCCATGTAAATGCATGTTTTTAAAAGCTAGCTACACTTCTAAAACTTTGCAAATATTCGTTTTACGGCTTAACAATTCCAAATAACCGTCCTTTTTCCGTGCATGTTTGCATGTTTTGGCCTTTTTAGGAGAAAATTCATGCAAAATGCATATTTGGAAGATTTTGGATTTAATAGCGAATATTTGGTCTTTAATATTGCATAATATGACTTTTATTCTGACTTTGATGCATATATATTGTTAACTTGCATGACAGTGCCTTTTCTGAATGTTAGTTTGCAGAATTTGGGACAATTTTTCCACGTTATAGGCTACAGTATGTCTATTATTGAGAGACGGAGAGAATGTATTCCTGGCATCCTATGTGAAACCAAAAGTTAGTAGCCTTCATACGGTACAGGTCCTATAATCCATTTAACCAAACACTTTCTTATCTGTTGCTTGGGTAAACAATGACGTAAGTCGGAAGGCCCTACGTCGATCTCTAATTCTTAGGAATAAGGTGTCGCAGTTTTACAGTTGTACATTGCTATAAACAGTGTATTAATAATTGACGGCTCATTTTTCCTCTCCGTTAGATGAATAGTGTTGCACTTCTGTGGCGCCGCGTTGCTAAGACAGCAGCTTACAAACTCTGGTTTTGCAGTGAACCCTCTTCGTTGTTGTCCGACACACTCACTCGTCATACGTCTTTGTTATCGCAACAGGCAATCGTTACCAGTTATTGAGGACATTCAAACGTGTCTGCAATCATCGCATGAAGAAGTAACTGTCGCAGCTAGAGATAAGTTGAACAAATTAATTCGTTCAAATCCCGAATTTGAATTCGTCAAGCTTATAAGAGACGTATTGTGGTGAAAATGCAAAAGACGTACAATTTGACCTCACTTTGTCCAAATGTCTTCATTGAAGTATGCATCTATCACTTCTTGTGACGTAAAAATATAATTTTATGTACTTAAGAATGTGCCTACAGATGAACGGATGAGCTTAAATCAAGACAATTTGGAGAAATTAGGGTAGTTTTTGTACAATGTTTCAAAAGGAACTGAGTTTTGATAGTGCATATTTTCCAGTTTATTGTGCATGTTTTGACATATGATAGTGCATATTTTCCAGTTTATTATGCATGTTTTGACATATGATAGTGCATATTTTCCAGTTTATTATGCATGTTTTGACATATGATAGTGCATATTTTCCAGTTTATTGTGCATGTTTTGACATATGATAGTGCATGAATGCATGCATATTTTGAGATTTGATAGTGCATGGAAATCCGGGCTCTACTCATTAGTCTGAAAAATACGTACTAGGCTCTTCGAAGGGAACAAATGCTCCCAACTGTTGCTGCTGACACGGCGAACAAGACCGGTTGTGTTTAGTTTACCTGAGAGATAGCTGCAATAAATGTATTTATTTCGTGGGGCTTGCTCGACTCTTTTCCTAAGTAGACGATGTTTATTTCTAAATAAGATTCATTTGAATTTTTATTGTACCTTCGGAAATACAAATGGCAATCTTTCACATACTTAATTCCATCATTTAACCAGAGGGAGGGAGTGCAACCACCTTTCACTTGTCGTTAAGGAACGTGTCTGTGGTGCAGTCCTTGTTAGTCACATTTCCATGAGAGGTGTGATACATATGTCTCTTTAGCCACACATTAAACTCCTTATAGCCCGCAACATTATCTGATGATGTACAGAGTACAAGCCTGGATCTATATGGCTCAATCAACAATCACCACTGATCTGCATTAGGTCAGTCTCCCAGGTGGCAGATTCCCTGTCTGCTGTTTACCTAGACTTTTATTAAATAGTTGATTTGGATATTTATTGAACATCCCCCTTAGTAAATATTATTCCAACCCTAACTCTTCTTCCTAAGAAATGAATATTTGCTCCAATTTCCTCTCTTCAGTCCCAACTTCAACTTCATATTGTGATCTTTCCTACTTTTAAAAACACAATTAAAACCTATTCGTCTACGAATGTCATTCCACATCATCTCTCCACTGACAGCTCGGAACATACCACTTGGTTTAGCAGCTCGTCGGGTCTTACCAGAAACTTATATGCCCTGTCCTTTATTTACTGACTACAACCCGTAATTACCCTCATAACCATGTGAAGAGATCTGTACCCATTATTTATAATCCCATTTACGTGATCACTCCCAAGAAGATCTTTCCTTATATTACCACCTAAACATTTACAGTGATCCTCGTAAGGAACGTTCACCGCATCCACGTAGCAAGATAATTAAACATGAGAGGACTTTTCCTATTAGTGAAACTCACAACCTGACTTTTAACCCCGTTTATCATCATACCATTGCCTGCTGTCCCTCGCACAACAATGTCGAGGTCTTTTGGCAATCGATCACGATCTTGTAAATTATTTACTGTATTACTCTATATACTATAACATCATCCGCAAAAAGCCGTATCTCTCACTACAATTCTTTATTCGTATCACTTATATACACTCAGAATGAAACAGAGTATTTCAGGCAAAATTTAATGTTAGTCCATTTGAAACTTTATATACATTACATTTTATGACATTAGGCTACAACAATATGGCAATGTATCGTAAGTTAATTAGCCCGTTTGAGATGTTTCAGTGCGATAATTGATGAACATTACCGATCGTGACAATAACAATATCAATACGGCAAACAGCTGCCTTAAGGTTTATTGCTGCGAATTCTCGTGCCACTTATTTTTGTGGACATTACGGCTTGTCTACAACAGTTATCCTCGCTTCTAAGTCAGGTCAAAATGACTCTCTCACCTGAAAACGAAGCAAGGGCCACAGCATTAGTGGAGCATGGGTGCATTATTCTCTATGTAGCAAACGTTATATGCACGTGTTATTCTAACGTCTACCGAACTGTTAAATGGTACAGAGTGGACCAAGAGGCCCTGTTCTGGTCATAGGAGAAGCAGTACTGAGCGCGATGATCGCTTTCTCGTAATGTAAGATTTTCATGATCTGTGGAGGCCAGAACTCGTTCGCAACAAGTACGGGGCACGAACATCAGCGAAAGGACAGTAAGGAGGAGGTTATATAAAGCGGATTGAAAGTCCAAGAGGCCCGCTACAGGACCTCTGCTTACACATGAGCACCATGCCTCTGAGATGAAATTTGCCAACGCTATAGAGCAGTGAAGTTCAGTGCTGTACACGGATGAATCCTCTTTTGACGGTATTCTCTTTCAAGGGAAAGAGTATGGAGAAGGTCCGGGGAATATTATTCACCCTGTACTTTCTGTGCAAGGACACCGTTCAATGGAGGCGCTGTGATGGTCTGGACTGGGATTATCACTCACGCGCTCACGGAGCTAGTGTTCGTCGAGAATGGAAATCTGACAGCTCACCGATACATCGAAAAGATTCTAGTGGATCACGTGGTTCATTTTGCACCTATAATCGGTGAGAACTTTATCCTGATACATGACAATGCTCGCCCGCACGTTGCCATTGGTGTACGTGAGTGTATGTGTATGTTCAGTCTTCAGCCCTAAGGCTAGTTAGATCCTCAACAGCTCTGCCATCAGCTGTCATCGATGGCCTAGGTATCACTGAAGAGGCGTACAAGGGAAATGAGGAGTGAGGTAGTTTCCCGTTGCTTTCCTCATCGAACCAGCAGTTGCTATTACATATCAGTCTGCCAAGCCCACTGAAATGCATGCACCAACCGACCCTATGAGCAACGTTTTCACATCATTCGTAGCAGGGACTGGCTGCAGAAGGAATGGCATTACTAGCATCACTCATACCTCAGTCACTTTCATATCGTCAAAGCCAAGGGTAAGACAGAGACAGATCAATGAAAGTAACAAAATTGCTCTAGCGCATACCAGAAGACTAAACACTAGGTCCTGCCAGCAAAGGCATAGGTGAATACCCGGATGAAGTCGGAATTGAACACATGGTTTGGCCTGCTCGTAGTCCCGACCTAAACCCGATAGTGCATGTCTGGGATATGCTTAGGAGACGTGTTAAGAGTCGTTCAACTGACACACTGGCTCAACTTCGGGCTGCGGTCCAGGCAGAATGGAACCTCATATCACAAGAGAACATCCGAGATTTCATCCTGAACATGCCTGATCGAATCACAGATGTAACTGCGGCTAGAGGTGGTAATACCCTTTACTGAGGCAATGAAAATGTGTTGAAAACATGTGGACAAATGGACTGTATACGGAACTGTGTAGAGCTCCAGAGTTCGACATTTCTAAATTCGTGTTGGTGGACTGTTGTGATTGTCACGATCAACAGTCTTTATCAGTTATTGCGCTGAAACTTCTCAAATTGGCTAATTAACTTATGATATTGCCATATTGTTGCAATGTCATAATATTTCATTTTTACAATGTTTCAAACTAATATTAAATTTTGTCTGAAATACGTAGTGTTTCGCTTTTTTCTGGTGAGTGTAACAAAATACATAAATATCCAATAATACTGTCTTGAGGACTTCCCTCTTAATGAGTACACCTATTCTAATTCTCAGAGTTCTACTTTTTAGAAATACAGCCACCCATTCAGCCAGAATTTTGTCTCGTCCAATTCCACACATTTTTTCCAGTAGTCTCCCCTGATCTATCCCATCAAACGGCTTAGATAGATCAAT
This sequence comes from Anabrus simplex, assembly GCF_040414725.1. NCBI lineage: Eukaryota > Metazoa > Arthropoda > Insecta > Orthoptera > Tettigoniidae > Anabrus > Anabrus simplex. The sequence continues at coordinate 153,871,954 of NC_090271.1, forward strand.
CGCAATACAAACCATTTGACCTCCCGAACCTAAGATATCTGCTATACCTTGCTGTAATCCTACCAGTTGAGCTTCAGTGGGATAATCTGTTCTAAGAGGGAACTAACTTCCATCGAACTAGTTAATAATTTCGCAAACATATATAATATAATTAGAAACAATGCTTTCCTAAATCTTACATACCATACATGTTAAACTGACTGGCCTGTATTTTTTGGCTTTATGTTTATCACCCTTTCCTTTATACACAGGGGTTACTATAGCAACTCCCCATTTATTTGGTATAGATATGCTATTTTTAACAGCCCATTGTATTTAGTATATCCCTAGAAATCTTTATCAATTCCAGCTGCTTTTATAGTTTTCAACTTTTGTATCTTATTGTAAATGTATTTGTTATCGCAGGCAAAATTTCGATACTTCGTTAGAATTAGTCACCTTCACTGTCCCAAGATATCCTTGTAACCAATAATCTTTACATACTGCTGACTGAATACTTCTGCCTTCTGTAGATCCTCACATCTAAAATTACCTTTTTCATTAATTATTACTCGAATGTCCTACTTGGAGCCTTTCTTTTATATATACCCTTCCATTTTATATAAAATTTCTATGACTCCCAATTATGCTTGCCATCATGTTATCCTTAGCTCACTTCTTCGCTAGATTCAATTTCCTAATAAGTTCCTTCAATTTATCCTTACTTCCACAACCAATTCTAACCATTTATTTCCAATCTGCACCTCTTTCTTAGTCTCTTTACTTCTCTGTTATAATGTAGCGGGTGTTTACCAATCCTTACCAACTTTTAAGGTACAAACATGTTTTCACATTCCTCAACAGTTGCTTTACCGTTTTATACGGCCTTGCTTTGTATCACATGTTTTTAACTACAACTAAAACAGCTCGATGATCACTTACACCATCCATGACTTCAATTTCTCTGTAGAGCTCATCTGATTTTACCAGCACTTCGTCCAGAATTGTTTTCTCTCTAGTTAGTTTCATCACTTCCTGACTTATACTGCACAGTCAACTCACTTGGTACAAAGTATTCTTTATTCTTACCGTACTCTTATTGTCTCAGCTTAGGGAATGAAAATAAACTTTAATCGGTAGAATACAGTTTTTAATATACGTAAAAAGTTACAAATTGCGAATACCGAGGTAAAATACAGTATGAATCAACAGGAATTCTAGAATAATCTCCACTCTACTTTAATAGATTAGATATTTCTTGTATTAATTTTTTGTTCCAAAACTGTGGCGAATTTACCGTTCGTAAGCAGATCCATATATATTGTACTTGTATGCATTTCCAAGTTTTCTCCATGAATTAATGGTAGAGTACTGGCCTCCAGATCATAAGTTCTTGGGTTTAAAACAAATGGAGGTAATCGTATGAATAAAGGGAAGGCTTAAGTCCATTCAGTGACTTATGGCATTAAAAGTTTCCTCGTAAAAGATCTCCGATGACTCATTTGACAAACTTTATTGCAACTCAGACACAGTTCTATCAATAGAGCTCTTTATTATTATACAGTTAAATTTTTTTAGGGGAACATGTTTTGTAACGTCTGGTATTCGAACGTTAATTTGGTAGATGGGGTTCCAATGGTGGTACAGCATACGTTGAGACCTTAGCTACTCACGGTATGTCAAATCGAAGTTATACTTCATCTGTAAGCGTAGCCATGCATTAAACTGTCAGGTGACCCCTCAAAACAAAGTGAATAGCGGTGCGTCCGTGTGTCGTTGTGAGGTACACAGACTAATGCGGTCATTTCAGCACGTTGTACGTCAACCAGAACATCCTATGAGACATCTTAACGAGGTTCAAGTCACAAGGGCCATCATTTTGATCCAGGAAGGATAGACTTTTCGTCGTGTTGCTGTCGATCTCAATGTCTCTCCGTCATTTATTCACCGCTTGTGGAATCGCTACAGTGAGACAGGCGAGTTAACAACGAGGTTTGGACAAGGTCGTGGACGCATAACAATCCCACAGGATGACATATCTGACAATCTGTGCATTGCGGCATCGTTCTGTAACTCCCAGAGAACTGCAACAATACCTGAGGAGGATCACTGGAGTCACAGTATCTGACCAGACAGTAGGTAACAGGTTTAGAGAAGTGTCCTTACGACCCAGACGTCCTGCTTGAGTGCCTCGTTTAACGCAGCAACATCGCTCAGCTCGCCTTCTGTTTGCCCGTACCCACGTCAACTGGCAACTTCGCTAATGGAGACCTGTGTTGTTCACAGACGAGTCCAGATTTCTCCTGACACAGCGTGATGAACGTCAACGTGTATGGAGACGCCATAATGAGCAGTAGCAGTACAAGCCAAGTGTTGTCCAGGAAGGCGACCGATTCCGACAAGGTTCTGTGATGGTGTGGGGTGGCATCAGTTTTGATGGCCGTACGGATCTTGTTGTCGTCCGTGGTAATCATACCATTGCGGAGTACATCGAGCAGATACCGCTACCGCATGTGTTGGTTGCTGCATATGGTGTTGGCCCTGAATTCGTTCTTATGCAAGACAATGCCAGGGCTCATGTAGCGCGCAACACCAGAGCTGTCTTGCGAGAACTGGACATTCAAGAGATGGAATGGCCAGCAGTGAGTTCCGACCTTAATTCTATCGAGCATGTGTGGGACAGGCTTGACAGATGTGTTCGAGGGCGTCCTATTCCACCAGAGACTCTCCAAGACCTCGAATAGGCTCTCATTGAAAAATGAGAACTGACACCGCAACGTGACCTCCGTCGACTTATAGGGAGCATGCCACGTAGGTGCCAAGCTGTGATAAATGCTCGTGGAGGACATACATTAAACTGAAGCTCTCCAACTGTGATAAAATTCCACCCTGGAGGACTGTTATTAGTTTGTTTTCTCCCCTATTTGGACATTTCCGTTTGTATTCTGAAAATGAACGCGAATCCATCGATAGGCCTATTCTTTTGTATACTTCAACGGCAAATAACAAAGGTGTAGTTGGCAATATACCTGGGTGTGAGGTATTGTTTTGTGGAGCATGGCATACGTTCAAAAGCATTTCCCCATATATATATATATATATATATATTTTTTTTTTTGCTAGTGGCTTTACGTCGCACCGACACAGATAGGTCTTACGGCGACGATGGGACTGGAAAAGGCTAGGAGTGGGAAAGATGCGGCCGTGGCCTTAATTAAGGTACAGCCCCAGCATTTACCTGGTGTCAAAATGGGAAACCACGGAAAACCACTTTCAGGGATGCCTACAGTGGGGTTCGAACCTACTATCTCCCGAATACTGGATACTGGCCGCACTTAAGCGACTGCAGCTATCGAGCTCGGTCCCATATTTTTTCGACCCGTGCATTCTTCTTCTTCTTATTGTTATTATTATGATTATATTTTCAAAGTGGATTTCATTCTTGTAATTATGTTTTAAAAACCTGGGGATGTTGAGTTGATTTAATGAAACATCCGTACCATTCCGTGTATGATAAATAATTTTGTGACGCATTATACAGTATATCTTAAGATTTATCATACAAATACTGTATTCGACCGGCTGATGAAACATTTCACAGTTTTACTACAACGAATTCAACTCTTCTAACCATTCAGAATGGGGATAGAGTGATCTGTGGAGTACAGGCGAGTTCTGAAATTGTCTGGTATTTATTTGTGTCTGAGACTAGTAGGAGCACGTGAACGTGATATGACAACTTAGTCACTGGAGTGAGTGTCGTGAAGAACCGGGAAGAGAACTACGCCTATAATAGCCTTTGTTAAACCCCAAATTCCATCCATGGATTGCCAATCGATGTAAAATATCAATATTAATCCACTGTGTACATTAACGTGTTTAATATTATTAAGATGCATGTACCTGAAATTCATTTTAACTCTCCATTATCGGCCATTTTCTTCTTAACAAGAGTTTATTGTTTCCTGTTCGCAAACATTCCAGTTCTCATTATCTAAATGTTGATTTCATTTTGTCTTTCAATACTTTCTCTGCATTTTCTTTAACAAGTTTTCACACACATTAACTGATGAAGTGACCGATCACTCGGAAGTTAAATCAATAACAAATTACCGAGCTGAGGTTAGCCCAGATTGCCAGTGGACACACGCCAGAGTAGCCTGGTCTTCAATACAGCGAACAACGAATAAACTTAACGTGGATCGTCTTTTTAAGGAAAATTATGTACATAATATCTTGCTTGTTAAGGCTAGATGGCCGTCAAAATTTACTTGGGAAAATGATGTTTTTCCCTTAACCATATTAGAAGCTTGCTCTACTAAATAGAGATTGTTTCCTATTTAGGAAAAAAATATGTAGAATTAGTTTGAACTGTTCAAGTGGTATATGATTGCGGTATATGAATGTCGCATTAATATAAGAGAAGTAAGATGGCTACGCCACATTACAGTCAACCACCATTAATTAAACCGAACACCAGGCACACCTTAACTAAGGCCACGGCCGCTTTCTTACAACTCCCAGTCCTTTCCTATCGCATCGTCAAATATTTACGTTTAGAACTTTGGCCAGCAAAATCCTGTCATCTAAGGTCCAATATTCTGCAAATATTTAAAAATTAATTCTCGCTGCTAATGGTGCACGTGCTGCGGGTCAGCATTTCTCCCACAACCATATCACATAGCGGTTTGTGCAGGCGCAACGAAGATATTTACATATTAGTTCAATAGGTGAGATTAAAAAGGAAAATACTTCACATTTTGGTCAGTGTAAACTGAGATACCCATTTAAATTTTGAACTGGAAACGCACTCGATGATGCAATAAGGCCAAATTGGACACTTTGTTGAACCACTTGCGGGCTCCCAGAAATCTTTTACTCAGATGAAGAAAGAAAATGCCTGGAATTCGTTTAAGTTATATCCCAGTTCAAATCAGGAAGTAATCAACTTCAAGGCGTGTGGCCTGCATTCCTTGAAAGAGCAACGGAATATTTGAAAAGTAAACGGAAGCTTCTTAATTAACCAATACAACATTTTTAATTTCCATAAAGAACAGTGGGGTTATTTAACCGGTCATGAGTTTACTGATAGTTTAACAATTGATGTGCTTAAGCTGTAGAAGTGGGGTGAAATTGCCCTTCAGAAGGTACAAAGGAAAGATTCCTATAAAGAAGAAAGAGCTAGAATGTGTTGCTGAAATGAATTCCTTAAGTTATTGACGACTACAAAGACTTCTTCAAACACATCATATTATGGCTGACTTCTAATGAGGACGAGGTGGGTAATTTTTAATGTTTCAAACTTTCTTTATACATGATAGTCTCTTGACATCAAGACAAGATCTTTTCTTTAAACTGAATCCACTTTTGTAATTTTATCAGAAGACAAGAACATTTTCGTTACGAGCCATGTAGTTTTGAATAAACATTGTATACTTTTGTACAATATTGATTTCTGCATTTTAGTACTGTTTTTATGGCGGTAAAGAAACGAAAAATTTCAGCATTTCCTTGTTCCTCTTACTAAAAATTATAAGGATATTTTAAATAATCCTCTTAGCGTAGTTGCTAAGAACCAGTTGAATAACAATATAGTTGTAACTTTACCCTTGACACTCAGATTGAAATATACAAAGTTTTACTTGGTTTTTTGATAGTACCACTAAATGGAATCATTACATTTTCAATCTAACCCATTCAATTTTTAGGGATAAAACGCAGCCTGAAGGCCACTTAATATTATCGTTCACTAGACTGAAGAGTTTACAGTGCTCTCGTTGCAAATGCCCAAAACTACATGGTCATAGTAGTAAGCGGGACACAGATTCAAAATATAAGAGCATCGACATTGGGAAGGTTCTTTTTTGTATAACTACACTGCTCATGATGTCGGTATGTAATAGGGAAGTGCTACACACTCCCTATGAATGTAAAATACAAGCTGCACATTTTTTGCGGTTAGTTTCCATCGCTACTGGCAACGGCATTGAAGTCGTGAAGATATCACAAATGGTCCGTCATTTGCTACATTTAAAGCCTTCAATGTCCAAGATTTCTTAAATGTAACAATCTATTCACGATTTCTCTTAGAGTATTTTAATACCTTTGTTGAATAAATCGCTACCTTTCCAAAACTCATAGAGTGTGTGCTAGTGTAACTTTTCAAGATAGGATATCTGGAATAGTCGTAGATTTATTTATTTTCAGTTATCTTTTTATTTGTATATACTGTATATGTATACGCCAGATACCACCCACTGATCTGTATACCTCCAGATTCAAAGACCTAGAAAGCTAAAATTAGGAGCATAGGTTCATCTTTTGTTCTAGAAGTGCGTTAAGAGAGGACTTTTCAAAATTCAGCTTTTGTCCTAGACTTACGCATATTGCCAGAATAGCATAGGCTAATATAGGTGAAATTGAAATTGTCGTAAAAAGGCGAGATAAAGCTCATTTTAAGTCTTACGACACGAGGAACAAATCTCGGTGCGTTACCACGTTTAATAGCCTAAAACCAACCGTTTTCGAGATATTGGCACCACACTGTCACTGCTTAAAGTGCTGGGGAGGTGAGGATAGACGCATGAACGAGGCAATCGGAAGCATTATAACTCCCGCTTGGTTAGATTGCGTAAGACATGCAGAAATTTTGCAGGAAGAAGAACTGCATGGTGCTTATTGTCAGTCGTCCCATTCACAGCGATACAATCAGACGTGCTTCTGCGTGCTGCTTTCCCATTTACAGCAATACCATCAAACGTTCTGCATTCTATCAGACATCTTTCATTCGTCTTGTACCTATTATTCTTTGTACTCTTCCTCCAGTAGATGGGGGCGGCAGAGTAAGTTCAACGGTATCCCCTGCCTGTCGTAAGAGGCGACTAAGAGGTATCGCAGGGGCTCTTAACTTGTGAGCGTGGGTTGGCGACCACGAGGCCTTTAGCGGAGTCCTCACATTACTTCCACCTATTTGTGCCAGGCTTCTCACTTTCATCTGTCCTATCCGACCTCCCTTGGTCAACTCTAGTTCTTTTCCAACCCCGAGGGTATTAGGTTTCAGAGGCATAGGGAGTCCTAAATTTTCATGCCCTTCGTGGCTCTCATCTTTCTTTGACCGACACCTTCATCCTCCGAAGTGCCGGACGCCTTCCACTTCTTCCCTCTGATTAAAGATGTATTTCTCTTAAAACAGCAGTCACCACCAACCATCTCTTAACACTTTCCACATTTTCAGACTCATTTTGTTCACAACGCTACCGTTGTTCTACCAGGCTTTTCTAGAGTCGCTTAATTGCGGCCAGTATCCAGTATTCGGGAGATAGTAGGTTCGAACCCCACTGTCGGCAGCCCTGAAAATGGTTTTCCGTGGTTTCCCATTTCCACACCAGGCAAATGCTGGGGCTGTATCTTAATTAAGGCCACGGCCACTTCCTTCCCACTCCTAGCCCTTTCCTGTCCCATCGTCGCCGTAAGACCTATCTATGTCGGTGCGACGTAAAACAACTAGCAAAAAAAAAGGCTTTTCTAGAGCTCTTGTGTACTGTAGTTCCCGTTTCTGTTTACTGTAGTTACTGTTACTCATAGCTGAATCTACTGTACGTTCTATAGCTAGGGAAGCACAGGCGATCTTTTGCATGCAGCTGTCTCATTTACAGCAGTACGATCAAGTGTGCTTCTGCGTTCTATCATACAGCTTCATACTGCTTCACACAGCTCACTGAAGTAACTTTTATTCGTCGAACACATCTCTTCTTTTCTTTCATTCTTAACACTTTCTACCTTTTCGGACTCATATTGGTCACAACGATATAGTTCTTCTACTGGGTTTTCTTTTGTGTTTACCTACAGCTACTGTATATTGTAGTTCCTGTTTCTCACAGCTGACCATTCTCTTTTTCTTTTCCATAATAGGATCGTTATGTGGAGCTCATTTCTATTGGCGGCGTAATGGTACCCTACCGTCTTATACCTACTAAGGGAGACGGCTCTGTTTTTCCTATATCCTATTTTACTTAATGTATGACATTGACTCGCTAGCGCTACAGGTGAGGGCTAGTGTCGTAAAGCCCATTGGTAACAACTGGCATATCTTTCTGCTTGTGTATGTGTTGCGTTTTCCGGTTATTTATTCGTCGGTGCTCATCGTGCCCAACCCTGCCATGGGCATCCAAGAAGAATAACATAGGCTGGTCTAGCACAAGCATATATCGTATTCATCTACATAGCAGAGGGCGCATAAGACAGATAAGAATATCAGCTCACCGGGCGAGTTGGCCGTGCGCGTAGAAGCGCGCGGCTGTGAGCTCGCATCCTGGAGATAGTGGATTCGAATCCCACTATCGGCAGCTCTGAAGACGCTTCTCCGTGGTTTCCCATTTTCATACCAGGCAAATGCTGGGGCTGTACCTTAATTAAGGCCACGGCCGCTACCTTCCAACTTCTAGGCCTTTCCTATCCCATCGTCGCCACAAGACCTATTTGTGCGACGTAAAGCAAATAGAAAAAAACGTAAAGCAAATAGCAAAATATATATATATATATTGCACCCATAAGCGAATTTACGTAATCAATTTATGAATTGAATAATTCCCATATCGAATACTACAGTAGGCTGTGAGAGCTAGCAGTCACAAAGGAACATTCTGGCGCCAGTCAGTCGGCAAGGAAATCCTCGAAACTTGTCTTAGAGCACGAACAACTTGTAGACCGGCACTGGGTACTGCATCCAATAAATTTTATGGTACAGCCTAGGAGTGGCAACTTTCTACTTGGTTCTCACGAGAAAATCACGCGTTGAGGCTTGACCTACTTAGCAGGACAAGGGAGACAACGATAACACCCACCAACCCTTGGGAGAAAATGGAAGCATCCACGCTGCAGAGAGCGCGAAAGTCTCAGCCAATCACAAAATTCCAAATTTGAATGTCCTGTCATAGCGGGAATCTACAGTCAGCATTTCGCTATTTGGAGCCCGGAGGAGTTGTGTAGAACAGTGTCCTGACTTCCTAATAATATTTGAAGATTTATCGGTGCGAAGGTGTGGTCAATTATTGGCTAATTAATAAAATTTTAGCTTCACACGGAAGAGTAGTATCGCCCAGGAAATGAACTGTCATGGCGGGAAGGAACCATTCGCTGGAAGAAAATAACGCCGGTGACGCGCGCCGTCGTGTGGATTATCCTGTGATTGTTTCCCACGGCGCAATATAACAAGTAAGTCAGACCGAAATTAGGAAGATTTTGTACATAATTTTGAAAATTTAACCTACGGATGTATGATAAAGCGCTCCTATGTGCTGGATTACTACGCCACATCCCTTCCACAGAACTATTTTCAAGGTGGGGGAGAACTCATTACAAAACCAGCGTGCAGAATGGTGATTCTTCAGTGTATCCTGTGTTCGTGGGTTAGTTGAATCTTCAGTGTGTTTAGAGTGTGTCAGCTAATTCAGTTAGTCAGCTTTGAACTTTACTTTTGTCTGGTAAGAAAGCGATCAGAGACACTTGTTGGCATCCGAGTGAGCCATGTATTTTACTTGGGAGAGTAACATTTCAGAAATAAACACTTTAACAAACTTTTACTTTACGTTGAACTTATGCAGAGATAACAGGCAATAGCTATATTTTTCAACACTTGCCTTAAATGAACTCACATTACCAACCGAGAGGGACAATGGAACATGTTGCGACACGTAACTACATAAAACCTTTCTAATCCACGTGTAGTTTGACATTTGTTGGAAAGCTATTTTATTCTTCATTTTGGAGGACGATCAGCATAAATTTCTCCACATCATTGGAAACTGTACTTTAGCTTGCTTTTACCACTTACAATAAACTGTTTTGGCAAGCGAGATGTTTTCGGGGAGAAACTAGTTAAAGCAGACAGGGAGCAGAATGTCTTTTCATTAATGAAAGGCCGCAATGTTCAAGACCTTGAGCAAACTGTTATGTTCCGAAGAGGTGAACAACCGGTAAGCCACTAGGTAAACAAACTGAGACCAGCAGGTGTTTTTCAGGCAGGTAGCGGAGAGGAAACTTTCGACTTCACGTCAGGAGTCTATGCAGTGCGATTGTATAATCTTCACTGGAGTGCGAGAAAATGCGAGTGTTTATGTTAATGTAAGCGTGTGTAACGCCATGATAAAAATGTATCAAGTTTGCGTGTGTGAAAATTCGGAATACCACATCAGCTTCAAGATGGAATTCTAATTCACCATGACGGAGCCCGGAGGGTGATCCAACATGCCTCCAGCACCCAGGTATGAGCAACAAAAGAATAATGTAAATAAATATGTAGGACTGTGAGCTAATCGATGATCAAATGTAGCTTAGACTGTTAGGTAGGATTGTAAATAATTCACATTTTAATAATCATAATAATAATAGTAATAATAATCATAATTTTTGCACTTTGAGCTAGGGTTGTTTGCGCACTTCCTTTACGTAGATGTGTTTGCGTATTATTATGGATCATTTGTAGTAAGTCACTTTGACAATTTAGGATGCTATATTATTTGATCTCAATGAGTGTAATGCCGATTTATAATATATAATAATAATCATCATGTTATTATAACTTTAGTTTTGAGCGATATTTCTGTTGGAGTTGTGATCTTGTAGACGCCGCCTTGTTGATTTTAGTGCTTATTTGGAGATTTGCGCATTCCGCTTGTTTTATGTTGTGGAATCATCATTCAGATGACCGTCTCTGGTAGTCCTTATACCGTGTATTTTTGCGATGTTTTGGTGCACGCGAGTATTTATTTAAGGTGTGTAATTGCGGTTGCACATTTTCAATAGCCGTGTTTTTGAGAGGCAATCTCGTCATTTTTTAAGAAACAGTTAGTGACAGGAAGCCATTGATGAGTCAGCTCAGATATTTTGTGATATGTGAAGCAGAGAATGATCTAGAGATCGAGCTAAATGAATAATATCCCTGATGATCTACGTTGATAATGGAAATGTGATATTTGGACCATGTCATGAACTGTCGTAAGAAATAGAGATGTGCACGACAGATATTTCGCCCGCCGGATACGAGCGAGGCCGTATTATGAAGTACTACGTAGAGGATAATGATGAGTAAATAGAATTGAGAGATGAATAATTTAACCAAGAGTGTTAAATACGTAACGACATGGATTATGATTGTAGGCAGAGACCTGTATTTTGTTTCAAATAGTTCCAGGGAAGGTAGATGCTCGGCAAATATGCTAGCCGTAGTAAATGTGAGCAGAGCGACGAATCAATGTGCATTTTGATAGTCATGTAGAGTCATGGATGACATGGAATAGCAGTAATTTTTGTCCATAAAGGTTAAATAGTGTCATGGCCAGACATTTGTCGTCTGAGGTTAGAGATTGCCGTCAAATTCACAATATTTTTGCTACTCGTAGCGGGCTAAAATTTTTCTGTAAGATCCGATATTTTGCGCATTCCATCCTTATTAATTTTCAGTAGGCAGCGATGTTGGGATCTAGTTTTGTTTATTTATTATCCTTTCTTTGTGTACCTGTTGTTACCTTTTATTTGTAGGATCATACGTGAATTATTTGCATTTGATTTGATGTAAATAGATAGGTGTAGTTAGGCTAGTTTTGATTTTTGTATTTTCTTTTGTTGGAGCAGTGTTTCTCCATTAACAGATTTAATTATGTAAATAAGATTTCATGTGTTAAGATTAGAGATCATCGATTAGTTCAGAGTAGTAGTGGTATGCTCATACCAGGCATTCAGTAATTACCAAACCTTTAAAATCCACTACATTTTAATTAGGAAATGGAACGATCTTTAATAACCCAGTTGTATAATAATTACCGCAATGAATGAGGTAAATAAGATGGGGTCTGCATCCATCTAGTGGTGGTACCACAAATTATGAGTTCGTAATGAAATGCAGTCAGCGGCAAATTAAGTAAAATTTGAATGTACAAGGATCGCTTTCATTTGAAATGTAAACATGAGGCACTTGGCCTAATCATTATTTATATTTTAATGAGGTCCAGGCTATCACAGTAATGCAGGTGAAGTTTAAATAATTGAATGAGTGATTGTAACACTCAGGTTCATGTTTCAATAATTTCTTTTGTTTAATCACGAGTAGTTTGAATGTGACAGTGGTTATGTGGTAAGTGAAGTACAATGTTCATGGCTGTTTTCTTTGAATGATTCCTTATTTGTTACACATGGTTAGTGCAGTCCACGATTATTTTTAAAGTTGGTTGTTTCCCAACTAAGCTACATGTGTTAAATATTTGATAAGCACCTCTGAATCAGTGTTGATTTGATGACGTAACTAATTAATTAATTAATTATTCAACTACATTAATTTATTTATTTTGAGAGACATTTTCTACGTAGTACAATTCTGTATTTCAAATGAGGTGGTATTTCTGACCAGAGTTTTGTATTTATTCACGTCATCGTCCTGAAGACAGTTTCAACATAATCTGGAATATTATTAATTTTGATTGACCTTCAGTCAGTTTATAAGGCAGATTTGAGTTATTGTAAGGCAGATCTTTAATCTTTCTTTTAATTCCATTTCATTTTACTTTTTTTTACATTTTTCACCAGTTTATTTTCAATTTTTGGCACTTTGCACTTTATTCAATAAATCAGTTTGTTATTTAAATTTTAATTCAGTCTTTGGGTACCGTCATTGATAGTTAGTTTACCCCATCTTTTCATTTCCTCACTCCCTGATCGACGTGCGGCCTATCTTCGGGGATATACGGACGGTCCGCGACTGAGGAAGAAGAGTCTACATGCAGCGGTGAGTATCATTTAAATGTCATTTATTACAGGAGCAGCCGGTGCACAGAAGAAGGAAGAAGTTCACCGCATTTATTGCCTTGAAAAGGGCACAATATCAGCCCTTGTAGTATTTTCTTCTTTCTTAGTAAGAATGACATTTCACCGGACGTAAGTACCCGCACTCCAAGTCTTCCTCTAAAAGAAGTTATTCTAAAGCTAGTAATGTAAACTCAGTCGAGATACAGTAAGCGTCAACTAATCAATTTTGACCCGCCGAGCTTCAAGTTCTCTTGATTTTATTTTTTATAATTTTGCTTTACATCGCCTCGACACAGATAGTTCTTATGGCGACGATGAGAGAGGAAAGGTCTAGGACTGGGAAGGAAGGGACCGTGGCCTTAATTAGGGTACAGCCCTAGCATTTGCTTGGTGTGAAAATCGGAAAGCACGGAAAACCATCTTCAGTGCTGCCGACAGTGGGGTTCGTCAAGTTCTGTCACAGTGCCACAAACACATTTACACAAGCGCAACATCGATATCACATTCAAAGTAGAGTACATTTTTCCATGCAACATTTAACCACACTATAACCTTAAACAAAAAATGCCTTAAATATGACCAAGACAATAAACAATGGTAATGCACTTAAATGCCCTATAAAATTAGGCTGAATATACTCAGAAACGTCCAATTCGTGCTTAATTCCAACAAAATATCCGAAACGGAAGACGGGAAATATATATGACATTTCATGAACAACCGAATGATAAATAATAATAATAATAATACTAATAATAATAATAATAATAATAATAATAATAATAATAATAATAATAATAATCTCCCAGAAGGCGTATGACTCGACAGATAGATAGACAGAAACTGCTCAACACACTGAAGGAATTCCATGTTGACACGAAAACAAGGGAATTGAACAGGCAAACTCTAACCTACACAATATCATTACTTACATTTCTGGGAGAAATTTCTGAACCGATCGAAATATGAACTGGCGTCCGACAAGGAGATGAATTATCGCCAGTTCATGTTTGTGGGTTACTGTAGTCACGTCCTAGTTCGTGAACCATGGGCAACGGCTGAGTGACCCAGTAAGTGGTCCTGAGAGTCGGGATACCAGTTGCTATGGAATAGGAGTGGGCATCTCGGACATATTCTGAGTCATGGCCCCCCTTGTGCTCAGGCGGCTAGTACTATACATTCACCGGTGGTCCATAACCCGTTAGAGGAGAGATCCTCACTTGGACTATGTGCAAGTAGGGTAGCATCCTGCTTCATGAATTTACCGAGCTCAGAACATTTTAAGCAAGCCTCGGACCTATGGGTGTAATGGAGTCCCACTCCCATTTGACAGGCGAGGGACTCCTTGGAGACAACTTGGCGAACGAAATGGAATTCGATGGGGAGCTATCAATATTAATGGGGATTATGGAAGAAAGAAGGTAGAACTGGCTCAGTCAGCAAAGAGGATGCATCTGGATGTGCTAGGAGTAAGTGATATTCGGGTAAGGGGAGATAATGAGGAAGAGATAGGAGATTATAAAGTGTACTTGACGGGTGTTAGAAAGGGAAGGGCAGATCTGGGGTAGGGCTCTTTATCAGGAATACCATTGCACGCAACATAGTTTCTGTTAGGCACGTAAATGAGCGAATGATGTGGGTAGATTTGTCAGTTGGAGGAATTAGGACTAGAATTGTGTCCGTCTATTCACCATGTGAGGGTGCAGATGAGGATGAAGTTGACAAGTTTTATGAAGCATTGAGTGACATCGTGGTCAGGGTCAACAGCAAGGATAGAATAGTGCTAATGGGCGATTTCAATGCGAGAGTGAAGGATACGAAAGGGTGATTGGTAAATATGGGGAAGATATGGAAGCTAATGGGAATGGGAAGCGTTTGCTGGTCTTCTGTGCTAGTATGAGTTTAGCTGTTACGAATACATTCTTCAAGCATAAGGCTATTCACCGCTACACATGGGAGGCTAGGGGTACCAGATCCATAGTAGACTATATCTTAACAGACTTTGAATTCAGGAAATCTGTTAGGAATATACGAGTTTTTCGCGGATTTTTCGATGATACCGACCACTATCTGATCTGTAGCAAACTAAGTATCTCTAGGCCTAGGATAGAGAAAGTGAAATCTGTCTGCAAACGAATAAGGGTAGAAAATCTCCAGGACGAGGAAACTAGACAGAAGTACATGGATATGATTAGTGAGAAGTTTCGAACAGTAGACAGTAAGAAGGTTCAGGATATAGAAAGTGAATGGGTGGCATACAGGGATGCTGTAATAGAAACAGCAAGGGAATGCCTAGGAACAACTGTGTGTAAAGAAGGGGAAAGACGAACATCTTGGTGGAATGATGAAGTGAGAGCAGCCTGTAAACGTAAAAAGAAGGCTTATCAGAAATGGCTCCAAACAAGGGCCGAGGCAGACAGGGATTTGTACGTAGATGAAAGAAACAGAGCGAAACAATTAGTTGTTGAATCCAAAAAGAACTCGTGGGAAGATTTTGGTAATAACCTGGAAAGGCTAGGTCAAGCAGCAGGGAAACCTTTCTGGACAGTAATAAAGAATTTTAGGAAGGCGAAAGGAAATGAACAGTGTTTTAATTCAGGTTAACTCATAATAGATCCCAGGGAATCACTGGAGAGGTGGAGGGAATATTTTGAACATCTTCTCAACTTAAAAGGAAATCATCCTGGTAGTGTTGCAAACAGCCAAGCTCATGATAGAGGAGGAAAATGATGTTGATGAAATTATGCTTGAGGAAGTGGAAAGGATGGTAAATAAACTCCATTGTCATAAGGCAGCAGGAATAGATGAAATTAGACCTGAAATGGTGAAGTATAGTGGAAAGGCAGGGATGAAATGGCTTCATAGAGTAGTAAAATTAGCATGGAGCGTTGGTAAGGCACCTTCAGATTGGAAAAAATGTAGTAATTGCAACTATCTATAAGCAAGGGAACAGGAAGGATTGCAACAACTATCGAGGTATCTCATTGATTAGTATACCAGGTAAAGTATTCACTCGCATCTTGGAATGAAGGGTGCGATCAGTCGTTGAGAGGAAGTTGGATGAAAACCACTGTGGTTTCAGACCACAGAGAGGCTGTCAGGATCAGATTTTCAGCATGCGCCAGGTAATTGAAAAAACACTACGAGAGGAATAGGCAGTTGTGTTTATGTTTCGTAGATCTAGAGAAAGCATATGATAGGGTACCGCGGGAAAAGATGTTCACTGTACTGGGGGACTATGGAATTAAAGGCAGATTATTAAAATCAATCAAAGGCATTTACGTTGACAATTAGGCTTCAGTGAGAATTTATGGTAGAATGAGTTCTTGGTTCAGGGTACTTACAGGGGTTAGACAAGGCTGTAATCTTTCACCTCTGCTGTTCGTAGTTTACATGGATCGTCTGCTGAAAGGTATAAAATGGCAGGGAGGGATTCAGTTAGGTGGGAATGTAGTAAGCAGTTTGGCCTATGCTGATGACTTGGTCTTAATGGCAGACTGTGCCGAAAGCCTGCAGTCTAATATCTTGGAACTTGACAATAGGTGCAATGACTATGGTATGAAAATTAGCCTCTCGAAGACTAAATTGATGTCAGTAGGTAAGAAATTCAACAGAATTGAATGTCAGATTGGTGATACAAAGCTAGAAGCGGGTAGATAATTTCAAGTATTTAGGTTGTGTGTTCTCCCAGGATGTCTTTTTTTTTTTTTTTTGCTAGTGGCGTTACGTCGCACCGACACAGATAGGTCTTATGGCGACGATGGGACAGGGAAGGGCTAGGAGTGGGAAAGAAGCGGCCGTGACCTTAATTAACGTACAGCCCCAGCATTTGCCTGGTGTGAAAATTGGAAACCACGGAAAACCATTTTCAGGGCTGCCGACACTGGGGTTCGAACCTACTATCTCCCGAATACTGGATACTGGCCGCACTTAAGCGACTGCAGCTATCGAGCTCGGTCCCAGGATGGTAATATAGTAAGTGAGATTGAATCAAGGTGTCGTAAAGCTAATGCAGTGAGCTCGCAGTTGCGATCAACAGTATTCTGTAAGAAGGAAGTCAGCTCCCAGACGAAGCTATCTTTACATCGGTCTGTTTTCAGACCAACTTTTCTTTATGGGAGCGAAAGCTGGGTGGACTCAGGATATCTTATTCATAAGTTAGAAGTAACAGATATGAAAGTAGCAAGAATGATTGCTGGTACAAACAGGTGGGGAAAATGGCAGGAGGGTACTCGGAATGAGGAGATAAAGGCTAATTTAGGAACGAACTCGATGGATGAAGCTGTACGCATAAATCGCCTTCGGTGGTGGGGTCATGTGAGACGAATGGAGGATGATACGTCACCTAGGAGAATAATGGACTCTGCTATGAAGGGTAAGAGAAGTAGAGGGAGACCAAGACGACGATGGTTAGACTTGGTTTCTAACGGTTTAAAGATGAGAGGTATAGAACTAAATGGGGCCACAACACTAGTTGCAAATCGAGAATTGTGGTGACGTTTAGTGAATTATTAGAGGTTTGCAGACTGAACGCTGAAAGGCATAACAGTCTATAATGATAGTGTATGTATGTTATTCAATCCAGTTTTGGAAAAACCAACCAAATGGATAAATATTGGCAGACTTTAAAAAAACAAAATTCACCTTGATTGCTTAGCTTTTTCAGATGACATTGCATTCTTTTGCAACCACAGAGAAGAAGCAATCCACTCTATATCAATACGTCATGAAATAGCGGCCAAAACCATCTACTGTATGTTAGATGTACACATTGAGTAGCGTGACAGTGTGTACTGTATTGCCATTGTAATTGATAATAATTATAATTCCACTAAATGTGAGCGCTCGCTCGTTGAGGTCTACGAAATAGAGAAATAAAATAACGTAAATAAACTAGATATGCTTTCAAAAATATGTCCAATGCATGTCGCTAATGAAAGTCCTGGCAAACCTTCAGATACGAACGCTGAACTCGGGACTTTATAGTACATCATATGAAATCCTTTTGGCGTGAGTTTACCGCTTTATGTTCGTTGATCGATAAATATCCCAGTGCCCTCATTTCCGGCTTGCGGAATTTATACTCTCTAATGAGGTGTATTATTGTAATGATCGTATTTACTCGCAAGTTAATTACAGCGAAACAGACTACAAAGAGGAAATGGAGCTTATTGATAGAATATCGAGTAAAATCATGTTATTCAGTTAGGTATGAAATTAGTTCCTAGCAACAACACATAATATATAAATGAAGCGCTTCTATTGTGCAGAACTGAGTGCCTACTTGCTGATGGAGTTAAATCATATGGAATATCGCTTTCCTTACCGAAATACCTTCCCCATCTCTGCGTACGTTAGATGTTTTGTTAGAGTTATACCGGTACATTGATAATGTTGCAGGAATGATGAAAGCATCTCATAATGAGTGAGAGTTGTGTATTTTGTTATAGAGGCACTTAATATTTGACTAGTATGTCGGAGCACTGGATATAAGATTCAAACTACAAGGGGCAGTCAAATGAAAACCGAACACCTGCCATAATACACATACCGCGTAGAAGGTGGCAACACAGTTCTTACGTAACTTATCTATATTGCCATCACTGTGGTAGGAGAGCGGCATAGTGACAACTCTCAGTTGCACGCAGCTGTTGGGTTACGTCTTTGTTGGTGCGCGAACTGGCCTAGTGTGTTCGCTCAGCTATAGAATGGAGGCAAGCAAAGACGTGTGGTTTGGTTTCTGGTGGTTTAGGGTGCTGGAGTACGCATGTCTGCTGTGTATGGCGAACACTTCATGTCCATAACGAGTGTGCATGAGTAGAATAGGAGACTCCGAGAAGGGGGTACATCACTGCAAGAAGATGCGCGCTCAGGACAGGTCCATCGAGCCATTACTCCTGATGTGATAGGGTGGATTGAGGTCTTGTCAAAGAAACCGACGAATCACGGAGGAACAAAGACACTCGTGGACGTCGGTTTTATTTCGACAGACAAGTGCAAGAGTGGGTGTGGTTGTGGATCCATCAGTAAACTTGCTTTTTCTATAAAAATGGAGTTTATCGTCTCGTCTCCAAGTAGGATAAATGTATTAACGCTTATGGTAATTGCTTTTTAATAAAACCATTCCATGGTCACGTTGTAGCGGGTGTTCAGTTTCCATTTTGACTGTTCCGTATATTTGCTGCCAAGCAGCTGCAACTGACTGTCATATGCCCTCCTTCAAAATTCTTACTCAGGGATGATGATTCTGAAAGGAACAAAGTGACCAAAAATATTACTGTCACTGATTTTATTTATCTTGTGTGGTCCATGGCCTTGCCGAAATTCGTTAGAATTTTGAAGTGTACTCAGGCTCGCCAGGCGTCCCACATTTTGAAGGAACAATCCTATAATTAAGGGTAATGTCTCGCACCTCCTTTAAACAGTTTACGGGCCATGGATTATCCTGTATTTTCAATACTGATTTTTTTTATTTTACCTCAAATTATATTAAAAAGTAGGAGCCCGATTCTGTTACACTATCACACACAAGGTTCCTTGGCTTATTACTGACACTGCTAGGGGTTGTGTGGTTCCCAATCACGTACATAGCTGCTTTCCTCTGTACCCACTCCAGGTCTTTATATCAAAATGATATGGATCCTACACCCTTGACGCGAACCCCTGTTGGGGTTTTTCAAAGCATTAAAAATGGAATTTATTTTATCCTCCTGTTCGCATTTAACATCAGCCTTACCATGTGCAGTGACAAATAACTTTTTGACCATCTATATGCCTGTCCCTAGTGAACTTCACTACTTTCTAATATTTCCGCTAAATGTGTATGATGATATTTTCTCCTAGCCATTTTGCGAAAGCCCGCTATCATTTGTGCCTTATATTCAAAGCTAAATGACTGACTGTTTTTCAACAGTATTATCCCCTTTTCCTGAGTCCAGTTTTGTATTTTATCCATATCTTTCGGCGACCAGTAAACATGGTACAAAATAGTAGTTTAGTTGGTATCCATGAGATCGATCCATAAATTTCCGTTTCAAAGTCCACGAATAGACACACTCCTACGCCGACCTGCCAATAGGAACGGTTAGTACATCCATGCAAGGACGAGTGATGTTTGGTTTTTAATATCCTGGCCTATCACATTCTGAACTCCTTTGCTCCGTATTAGGACCTAACAGAATTCACCCATCCTTGTCCGGCCGGTGGTTGGTGTTGCCACTGACTTCTCTCCGTACCCTTTGTTGACGTGTAATTTTTAAACAGCAAACATCACACGCTCTGGTGTCCAATTTGAGTTAGCAGAACCTACCAAGAATTGGTGAAATATTCAGAGGGTGCTTTAACACACGAAAGTCAAATTTTCTGGAGAACATTTGAGGTACAGAGAAGACTCATATGGCTTGTCTGTAGAAAACTGAATTTTAAGGACGCATTCTGGTGTTTAGCGGATAAAATGTGCCTCGATTTATAAAAAGGTCCATTACAGAAGCTTGCATTTGAACTGAATATCTTAGGTATCTTCGTACTAAATTTCAGCTCAGTTGGTTCAGTAGTTCAGTCGTAATTGAACGAGAAATGGAGAGACGACATCTCTTTTAAGATATAATGCAATTCCTTTAAATAATGTCACAAATTAATGTTACATATTCAGGTAAATAGCTTGAAACAAAACAGCAGAATGTACCCGCCGTTTAATTTTATATCTTTTATAATTAAATTATTAAAATCTGAATCTAAACATCGTCACCTTGGTCTCCCTCTACTAATATTTCCCTCCAACGCCTTCTACATTCGCCTGATATGGCGCCACTCCCGAAGCTTGTTGATACGTAGAGTGTAGTCAATCGAGTTTATTTCTAACTTAGTCTTCATCTCTTCATTTGGAGTACCCATCGGCCATTGTCCCGGTTTGCTTTTACCAGCAATAATTATCACAGGTTTCATGTCTCTTACTTATAATTTATCAATAATATATCCTGAGTCCATCCAGCTTTCATTCCCGTACAGCAAAGTCGGTATGAAAACAATCCGATATATACTTTCACTCGATAATTCGGCAGTAGCTTGTTCTCTTAATGGGTATATAAAGAGGTAAGCCAAAATCTGCAACGTTTTTATGTACGGTAATGCTTGAAATCGAGGTTATCTCAAATCCTTCTTGGTATCATTTTCTTAATTTACCTATGTTTTATATACTACTGTTTTAAATTCAACTACCTATTGCGTTTAAAAATGATAAATAAAAATACAACGGAAGTGACGAATTTCCATTTTCTCCAGCCATTTTAGTAGCTCTGGGCTTCTGGGCGTTCTTGACGGTGCCCTGTTAGAAATCTAAGGCCCATCACGGATGATAAAGGAATACTTTTGATGTAGAAATCTCCACAAAGGCTGATATACTTCATCACGCCAGCACCTTCATTTCAATAAACGTATCATTGCTGCGCTCATGTAACAGTGACACCTGGTCTGGGAGTACGATATTAACTTACACGATGTTCTGCAAACAGTCTCTGAAATAATATAATTTCCTGTTCCATATGTTTAAGTAAAATATACCTGATTATATTACAGATTCCGCTAAGAATGTTCGAACAAACTTTCACGAAATTATCCCCAGGGGTTTAGACGTGATGTCTCTCCAAAGAAAGAAAACAGACGTCATTTAATTTTGTATAAAGAGATGCCTTAGTAGAGTTCTTTTCGAAAGCTGCTTCTGAGTGAAACTCAGACAGTGAAAACAATGATACTAAAGAAATCTGTAATGAGAAGATGCATTTATGATGCACAGTCATAACAAAACATGTTAAATTATCGATCCTTATTAGCACAAAGAGAAAACATATGCTTTCAAACCAATACAAGAAGTGTGGGCGAGGAATAAGTAATGAACATTACGCATGTTGAAATGTATCCGAGTTCTTCCATCCCAATCATTATACAAAAGCATTAACGTAAGACCAGAAAATACATGAATTTGTAAGTAAATACAGTAAAACATGTGATATCCGGAGTAATGTGGCGCGGGATTACACAAAATCCGGATCTCAGAGAGTATATTTAAAATACAGCCGAATTCATACATAGACTTTAAAAAGTTATTTCGTAAGTAATGAGGTCTGTAATAACATTACACACTACGCATTCATATCGAACACAGCACTGTATTAAAATACAGTACACAACATAAGTAAAATTTAATAAAGCAAACACAAAAATCGCAACAAATAAAAACGTAACTTTATATTTATTTTAATCAGTTTTCTTTCATAAGTAGGTGGAGTTTCCCCCTCCCCCCCCCCCCCCCCCCCCACTTGTGTAACCAGAAGGTTTCCTGCAGGGATCGGTGATCAATTCTAGATGATCAGGGTTTGATGTAGTCCATTCTTCCCGCCTAGTTTCGTCCATGTTGTACTTTATTCAATCAACCTCTTGCCCAGTTGCCACGAGGGATATCGAGATTTTAATCTCCCTTGCTTCTGGAGATATCAGTCCTGATGTATGGGTAAGCAATCATTTGAAGTACATTTTAACCATTCCTTTTTAGATCTGTTAGCCTTCTAAGGTGTGGAGGATGAATGTTGAAGAACACTGGTAGCCACTTGAGTGGTGTGGATTTGACAGTACCTGATATTGTCCTCATTTTATCATTTTATCAATTACGTGTGCACTGTTGATCCATACGGGACTACAGTACTCAGCAACCGAATACACTAAGGCCCGGTTTCACAGTTTGAGTTTAAGCCGAAGCTTTAGAAAGCCACGCACGCCGCTTAAGCAAGGCTTACGCTTTGGCTTAAACACTACGAGTTTTACAGTCGAGGGACCAAGTGCAGCTTTACTAAGCTGAACATCTCCGAAGTTGGTAATGCTTGCGCATGCGCAATGATTCAATTCTCATCTTTGTTTACATCCGTAGCCTATGATTGATTGACTTGTAGGTTATACATCGTTTATCAGCCAAGATAATTTAGAAAAATGAACGGAAAATGTGATTCCAATAATAGTAACAAAAATAAAGTTTAAAAATGGTCACTCGCCCGTCCTGTTGACACGTATTAACACTACAGTCTAAAATGGCCATAACTTCTGAACCATTCATGCAAATAATGTCCTGACAAGGTTATTGCAATCCTTATAAAATACTGGACGAGGTCAAACAATTTATTTTGATGAGGAATTCGAAGATAATATCTGAATATTTATTTAATGTTAAGGAGTTATATTTTTTTACCGCTGAGTATAGCATAAAATCGCTTCTAGAGGGCAAACGGTTGGAAATAGGTATATACCATCGCGGACTTTTTTGTAGAGGTCTCTATGCCCTACAATTCGTACACTTACACTTGGGGTCTATCGTTGATGGTTCACGCAGCGTAAGCCAAGAAAGCAAGTGACCGACCGACATTTTTGTCTCTTTTACTGTATATCGGAGCACGGAAACTGTATTATTTCACGAGCCTCGAAATATATTCAAAAATATAAGTTATTTAATGTTAATGTTATTGGTTTTACGTTCCACTATGAATTTGAGCACCTTCACCACAGGACTGAGACAGGATCGAACCTGCCAAGTTGGGCTAAGAAGGCCAGCGCTCTACCATCTGAACTGAATCCTTAGCTTAAACCTCAGTTGCACACAGCTTAAGCCAGTCACAGATAAGTTCGGTTTACCACTTGCACTCCCCACTGTGAAACTCGTCCAGAGTTTAAGCTCCCGCTTAAGCCCGATCCAAGGCTTAAGCGTATACTGTGAAACCGGGCCTAAGGCAAGAGCAGTTGTACAAAGAACAGTCGCAGTTGCTCCCCAACTTGTACCACAGTGTCTGTGAAGGATGTTGTTACGTGTTCTGATTTTAGCTGCTGTTCTGCAGAGATGTTCTCTGTACGTCAAAGAGCGGTCCAGCACAACACCCAGATATCTTCATTGAGGGCAATACCTTAGATGTTCACCTCTGAATTGTACTTGCGTAATGTAGTGGGCCTTCCTATTATCCATGTGAAAGGCTCTGACCTCTGTTTTGCTGGTGTTGGGTTTCAATCGCCAAGCTTTAAAATAGTTGTCCAGTGTTAGGAGAATTGTTCTAGCAGTCTCAAAGTCTATGGACTGGACTGTCAGGGCTATGACATCAGTATACATGAAGTTCCTGCAAGCTGTAGGTGGAAGATCTTCAGTGTAGAGTTTGAAGAGAATTGGAGCAAGGACTGAACCCTGCGGTAATCCATAATTTAATCTATAGGACCTGCTTATGATACCATTTAGGTGTACTTCAATTAGTCGGTTGCTGAGCATGTTTTTGATCAGTGAATCTGATGTCTTGCAAGGAGTGGTTTTCAGAAACTTCAGGATCATTCCTTTCCGCCATACTGTATTGTACGCTGACGATAGATCTACAAACACTGCAATGGTTTTCTGTTTTTCTTCAAAACCAAATCGCAGCAGCTTCCTTCAGGTCCGAAACCTGCCTGTTCGACAGGGGTGTGCTGTAGTACAGTAGCTAAGATTCTGTTATAAAATAATCTCTCTAACAGTTCATAGCAGATACGCAGTAGAAAAATAGGTCGGTAATTTCCCGCGCTGCAGCCGCTTTTACTAGGTTTTAGTATGGCAACAATTTTAGTTCTTTAAGAAGAGATGGAAGTCTTCCTTTCCTTAGAATGTCACTAAAGAATTTGGTAAGCCATTCTAAAGTTCTAAGACCATACAGTTTCAGAAATTCAGGATAGAAACAGTCCAAATATGCTGCTTTTCCTGATTTTGTTTCTTTCAGATAATGAGAAACCTCCGAGACAGAAAAGTCTTCTGAAAACCGAGAGTTTGTTTCTGATCTAGATAGATTGGTCTTCATCTCATTTATGATTCGTGTTGTAACATTAATTAAAATGACACAAACTGTGTAACTTCACTTTAGCGATAAAATCACTACCGTAAAAAGCATAAATTTTGTACTGTAACGCTCACTACTAACTTCTTTTTTTTTTCTAATTGCTTTACGTCGCGCCGACACAGATAGGTCTTATGGCGACGATGGGACAGGGAAGGGCTGGGAGTGGGAAGGAAGCGGCCGTGGCCTGAATTAAGGTACAGCCCCAGCATTTGCCTGGTGTGAAAATGGGAAACCACGGAAAACCGTTTTCAGGGCTGCCGACAGTGGGGTTCGAACCTACTATCTCCCGAATACTGGATACTGGCCGCACTTAAGCGACTGCAGCTATCGAGCTCGGTACACTACTGACTAACACGGACTAAAACAATTCAGAGGGTGCACGTTATTAACTGAGTGCGTGGTGCAATAACCTCCCCATCCCTCGTAATCCCAGTCCACACTTTCTCATTGCATCCCTTCCTATGCTAGTCCAACACAGTAATATATCTCACTACATCCCGGGCCGGAAAAACTTGTCACATTCATTAAAAGAACTATCTCCGGAAACCAGCCCGGATTTCCTGATTGAAAGGGCCGGATATGAAAGAGTATACTGTAAATAGAAATGAAAATGGTCCACGATAGTACTTTAGTAAATATATTGCAAATAAGTATTAGAACTGAGCGCTGCCAAAACAAGTGTACTCTCCGCTATACAAGCTCGGAGCCATGTAGTGTGAGTCACACGGTAACAGAAATACACATGAACATGTACAATGTGCTCATCGGCAGCACAAAGAATAATGTGACTACATAACTGGAGAGAATTATGACAACAGAAGACAGAGATGACAACAGCAGTAAGATTTGCTGTTTGCGGAGATGAATCCTGATCAAAGGAATAATATGTTATCTAGAATATTTCAAAAGAAGTCATATAACAGCATTTCATATTACATATACATAAAATGGAGGATGATTAATTAGCGAAACCTTCCAATTGTACAGAGCTCAGAATGAGTTTATACAAGTTCCCACAAATTGGGAGTTAGGTGAGATAACGGTATGTAAATTCCCACTACAGGATAGATGAGCTCTCATACTGAAGCCACCAAAGTTAAAGACAACAAGCTTTCACTTCTATTTGCTTCGTATACGAAGTATGTGTCAAAACGCGCAAAAACTAAATTTCCTCTCCCACTTGCCCTAGATTTAGGATTTGCAAACAAATGAATTTGATAAATGTGGTGAAATTTCATCTTTTGTTTTGAAATACGCTCCTCCTGATTTGTCAAAGTTAAAAGTGATTTCATATGATTAACACATGAGACAAATAAAAAGTATACATCGAACCTTCCAAGTCACATGCGTAAAGATATCACTGGACTTAATTAGTAACTATTTTACAAGAAATTTTACTTTTAGTAGATTAAAACCATTTTCTGCACCGTGGTTATGATCTAGATGATCTTTAGAGTAAGTTTTAACTGAGCGATCTCTGAGAATACATTGTCAGATATATACGTCATTTTCCGAAATGTAATATCTATAAAATTTAAAGTTGTTCGCCACTAACAGGAACTTACCTTTTTTCTCTTTATGCAACTCGCATATGACGTTGTGTTGTCCGATAATGGAGTGTGCGCAACCTGAAAGAACAGTATTTATTGTTAATTGCGGTTTACGTTTTGTCAAAGTGGGAAACGTTTCTAATTGGGAGCATTTAATATTAAAAATGTAATCGAATGGATGCTTATCATTCTGTCGGTGTGTTGTGCTAAAGGAACATTTGTGTACGCTTTGTTGGTTAGGAAACATGGCACTGACAGTAGTGAACACTAGTGACGGTAACTTCTATCTTACTGCAACAAGAACACTCATGGCGATACTCAGACTGCGAGACTTAGAAAGTCCAAAATGTAGGGTGAAATATAAGAACTCAAAATCACACAAATAATCATTATCACCCTGCTCTCCCTCTCTCTTTACATTGGTTTTCCAGGATTTCCACAACAGTTCAATGTTCGCTGCTGATGAAATCGATAGAAAGTAGGAAGAAAAATGAAACAGAGGAACTAAAACACAGGGAACTTTACAGACGCCACGTAAGGACAGGCGTAAATCGCACTCGAATTCCTCTACACGTGCCTGTAAAAGTAACGAACATATCAGTAGCTAACAATTAATAAACTCGCCCAGACACAAAAAAATTACTAGACACAACCATTTCACACCCTCCCCACACACATATGCATGTCCAGAACATACGTATTTCTTTCTAGAAAGATATTTCCCATCAGATAATTTAAACATGTACCTCATTTTACGTAGGCTTCGTTGTCTCTGATTCAACTGGTTAATATACCAACAATTGCCAAGAAGCTATAAACCTTACTTGTGGAATGTTGGCTGTTTCAAACAGTTACAGAAATTTTCATCAAGTAGAGTACGCAACATGTCATTTAATTGTCAAGTAAATTGTATAATTAGAGTGTATTAGTGCTTTTGAAAGAATACAAACTAATTTAAAAATTTTCATTAAGTTATGTTATGTATCACCATTAAAACTGAAGAATTAAGCAACATGTGCCATTTAATTGCTAAAATGTTGTAATTACTGTACATATAAAATGGCTCTATGCTTTCCAGCCACGTATAAACCATCGGCCATTAGCGCACCAGGCGGTGGAAGATTGCGTAACGTCCGTGTTGTTAAAGCGGCAACTGCCCAACATCCGCCGAGAACGGTAGAACTGAAATATACAGGAATTGACACTCCTCATGACGTCTGTTGTTGACAGTGCACTTCTTATCCTGAGATATCGAGAGCGTTTCTTCATGGACGTCTATGAATTGGCGATTTGTTTTAATGAGAGTAGAACTTAAGTCGTTGTATGGACACCTGAAAGTACTAAATCCGACAACAGTAAAGCCCCAGAGAGCACAAAAATCGAACCGATCTGTAACGTCAAGATATGGCTCCACCTGCACCTGTAGTGTTGAAATAAATTTGACAGAGCTGTGCAATGGAGTTTCCGTATGACTTAATATGACTTTTTGCACGAAGAAGCTGAATCTGCCCACTTTTAATAAAATAAGACCCGACTCTGTACGTAACTTTTACTGCTCGGCTTGATGTTAACCGCTTAGTTTTCCAGACACGTTATGAATTGACCATGCTCCTTTTATTTTCTACCGAGCAAGTGGCCGTGCACCTGAGGGCGCGCATTTGTGGGATTGCATTCGGGAGATAGTGGGTTTGAACCCCACTTGTGGCAGCCCTGAAAATGGTTTTCCGTGATTTCTCCATTTTCTTGCTAGTGGCTTTACTTCGCACCGATACAGATAGGTCTTATGGCGACGATGGGATAGGAAAGGCCTACGAGTTGGAAAGAAGCGGCGT